>NW_024881845.1:0-635471 GCF_019059575.1 Amphibalanus amphitrite
CATGCCACCTTCTACAGAATATGATTGATAAGGGCTAGAAATCATAAAGGTTGATTTCTTGAGATGCGAAACGGTCCATTCAAAGTGGACATCCATTAGCTTAATGTAAATGGTATAAGAAACCATAAACAGAAAAATGGTGCCTATTGAAATCAGCTCGCCACCGCTAAATAAAAGACTGTATCAAAGTCATTAACCAATTGTTAGAGGAAAACGCATGTTCACGTTTCCAAACAATGACTGCCTAATTAGCATACATTATCTTTAATCGTTAAAATTCACAAAAACAACCGATCTGTCACTTCACTAAGGGTGGCTGTTTCCGACAGCTGAAAGCGGGCGGGATGCGGCATTTAAACGATAACAAATAAACGGTACTGAAACATCAAATCCAAGCACACTATTCGGCAATATATTCAGTTCAGTATGAGGCTACGGTTCTTAATCTTCATATTTTTCACACATAAAGGACATAAAATACTCAAAATTAAAACGAATCAATAACAACAATACGCAAGCTTAATGAGTTGTGGAAGACTGCATAGCATAGCAGGAAGAATGCATGCGATAGCAGCGAAAAGAGAAAAGAGAAAGGAAAAAGGAACACATTTCCCGGCTATTTATGTTGAGAGAAAAATATCACGGATGAGTCCGTCTATTTCGAGATAACGTCTATTTCAGTATGTGTTAGCGTAGGCCGTGGGAAATTAGGGATGTTTAACAGGCTGCAAGAGCCTACTACTAGCTGTGCTGCTTAACCCACGAGCCGCTGGGGGGGGCATAAAGTTGCCCCCCTTTACGTTCTGTGAAATATCTCCGAAACCTGATGAGCTACGAACGTGAAATTTGGCATAGCTTCAAATGAATACTAGGCAATGTTTGAGGAAAGTTTGGTGGTTGTAGCACCTAAGATGACGTCACAGTGACGTCATAAAGTTTTGTCGTTTTCCGATATGGACCGTTTCTGATGACGCTGAGCATGAAACTCAACTGTAAATGAACTAGACAGCACCTGCTGTCATCCTAAAACAGCTAACTACACTTCCATCTAGTTTCTGACCAATAATCGACCCTTTATATTCGGTCCCATATATCTGATGTATCGTGAGGAATATGAGAGTCGCAAATCTATAATTTCACTTATGACGTCACTGTGACGTTATTTCAAATGGGATCGACACCAAATTTGGACATAACCTCGGCTAGGTATTCAGAAAGATGTGTGCAAAGTTTCGCTTCTCCATCTCTTCGCGTTGTGACGATATCGTTGCAGAAGTAAAGGGGGGCAACTATATGCCCCCCCCCCCCAGCGGCCGGCGGGTGGCGCGGAGGCCCAGCGGCCGCCGGGTTAACAATGTTGGAGGATTGTGCTGTGTACCACACGCTGCCAATGATAATTGATCAATTAACTGTTGCGATTCGGAAAGCCCAAGGAGTTTTCTACCCGTATAATGGCCAGAAAAGCGCTGATGCTCCATCCAAGCTGGCGCCCCTAATGTGATCCGTCCATCCAGGCTGATACGTTGTGCGCTCTACCAGGCAACACCATTTCAATGCCAAATTGTCCCTGTGTACCTATTGTTCATGTATTTCATTACCAAAATTCACTTACATAATCACTCTTGTACACATATTTACAGTCAAATAACGGGCGTGTAACCGGACTGTGTAACTGCGTGTCTGCCGGTTCACGCAGTGCAGCCCATGTGAACCGACCACGGACCATCAGTTCCATTAGCGCGGGGGTGCACTGGTACAGTAACAGCTGGTAACAGGATAGTGCGCATCTGTGGCACCGCCGTCGATCAAACAATACCCGGGGTTTGACACCGCACCGGTCCCCACCGGTTATCCGCAACCCAGGTGGAGCGCGACAAGCGAGCACTTCCTTTTCTTCTGGAAATCGGTGATACATCCTTCCTTTGTTTATTTCCAGAGTTTAGTGTGCAGCGCTACATTTCCCTGTACATTGGTCACGCCATATAAAGTGCGCTCCACGGGTATCACCGTGTACAGTGATCATCTAGTCCCTGACGATGGACAAGCTGGTGAGTTCAGACACTCTCTTGGAGCATTACGCTGGGCCAAAAGTCAGGATGATATACAGTTGAAAAGGCAACAAATGAAAGTGAAAAGTTTTGCTTAAAAGAAAAATGCTTAGCTTCATTTGCAAGTACCGTTGAATTAAAAGCATTGTTCTCAAATCCGTTTCCGGGAGTATGGGTACGTTTATTCCCTTATCCTGAATATATCCCCCCCCCCCCAAAAAAAAAAACATACATACAGGCCTATCAGCGAATGACAAACCACACCGCCCCGTTTGTGTTTGTTTTAGGTTCTCTTCCTCGTCGTGGTGCTGGCCGTGGTCACGGTTACCCAGGGGTTCGTCATTGACCCCCTGTTCGGAGGCTTCGGGCTCGGAGGATTCGGATTCGGCTCACCATTGTAAGTAAACAGCTCAGCATGGCTAGCCTCGTAGAAATAACGAACAATGTTGACGGAACGAACATTGTAATCGCTTATACGCACTCCAGAAAATGTTACTGTTTTGAACATATGCTCATTAACTAGTTATCAGATGTCAAGTTAAAATATATGATGATGCAAATCGATTCAATTTACTGTTGGCAACGGTCCTAAAAAGATTCTTCATCAAAGATCTCGCTACAGGGTAAGATATCGTCCGCCCTGGTGTTACTACAATTCATTCACAAGCCAGCTCTAGACCTTGGAAGTCCGCGTGCCCTGCCCACGGCTGGCAACCCCGAGCCGAATTTCAACGCCCGGTGTCGTTACAGCTTCGGCGGAGGACTGATTGGCGGCGCCCCTCTGCTCCATCACCACATCGGATCTCCAGTCGTCCAGCCCCTCGTCATTCAACTGCCCTAAAATCTGCAAACGGCAGGGCGGCAGAAAACTCACATGGTGCTCATCGTAAATCACCTCGGTCTCATTGGCCTGTGATAACACCAACTCAGAACAAGTCGTAGTGACGTAGACAGTAGATAATAATCTGATTTCTTCATTCCGATCTCCAGTGTTTCACTGCTAGACTACAGCTTTGTCTGAAAGTGGACCGGTTGTGTTTCTATGCCTAACTGTCAAACTGTTTGGCGCAGTATTAGTTCAATAAATGTATTGACACCGTATAGGTCTATGGTCGTGGAAGAACCGAACTATACAAGAATACCATTTTGTAAATATGTGTGAATAAAACATATTTCGCGTGTGCCACTACTTGTTTTACTTGTAATCTATGGTATGGCAACTCAACACTCCAACAGCTATCGTTATAGGCTATGACACGTTTCACACCATCGCATTACCATGTTGTCATCGGAGGATAGGATCGAAGACGAAGAAGTTGACAAAATTGTGTCTCCAATGTAAATAACTTAGAAACAAATGTCACAATTGATATTTCGTTCGAGTTTTACGACAAATAATCATGGGCCTTTTCCAACAATTACCGATATCATCATCCCAACATTAAACTTAAGCATTCACATCTTTCTGTTATTTTACTGAAAGTATGTGTTGAGAGCAGAATCGATCTAAAAGTGTAGCAGAGCCAAAGGAAGACAAAATCAATGAAGCGTGGGAAATGAACGTATTTGAACACTGGACAGGTACGATGTCTATTTTTATTTTACAGTCGACGTTATTTTGAATTTATGCGTGCAATTTATTACACGATATTGTAGGACAGTTACAACAAGAGCAGCAGCAGGACCAACAGCAGGAGCAGCAGCGCAACAACAGCAGCAAGAGCAGCCCAAAGCTCTCGGGCAGGGAGCGGTCAGACCAGGCGAATCGGGTGCCAAATGCTGACTAGACTCAACTACCATCCGACCACCGGCAGAGCCGACATGTGCGCCGTGTAGAAGTGTCTCAAAATGTTCACAGTTAGAAACACCTCTGTTCAGAGCTGTATAGAGACACTTCTGCGAGCTGTGCACTGGGCTTGATAAGCGCAAAATGTTGACGTCAGTGGGTATGCTGAGGGGAAAGCTTGTCGGTGCGATGCGTGTAATGGACAGTATGGTAAAAATTATGATGTTCTTTCAGACTGATGCACGCAATCTTAGCTTTTCTTCCAATTCTGCATTTGGTTATCATGAGTTTAAATTTTGACATGAAAAATCAGAGTTTTGTATGAAGTGTGTTGCTCCAAACAAGGAGAAAGCAGAGGGGCTTTCTGGACCTATCCGTATATGTATGCTCGCTTTTACAGCTTTGACGGCGACCATAACCACTCACGATCATCGTAGAAGCACTACTGAGCCATTACAGCAGCTTATGACAAAATGAGGATATCTATTAGAAAAGCGACAGGGGAAAGTTCCTGCCAAGAGGAGCATGGATAGGACGTCAAAATTTCCATCAAACACTGGGCGTGGGAACACGTAGGTAATGGGAACCGCCAATGAGCACCCAGCATCGCGCATTGTGCCATATGTTAGTGAGCACTTCGATAAGGAAAATATGATGCATTGATTGAGGAAAAGGTGACAGCTGTGTGAAGAGGATGTCTGCATAAAATGTTCAATGACAGGATATAGTTGGCGCTGGTTAAATATTTCCGGTGCCTTTTTGAGAACTTGTTTGATGATTCGTCCACCTATGTCCTGGCATTGTTTACATTTTTAAGCCGTATTGATACGGTCTAGATAGAAAGTTACCGTTACAGATTTTGCTAGCATGATGCTCATCAAACTTAAGAACAATTTCAAATGAAATTAAATAGTTAAGGCAAATTAAATTCACGTAGCAAAGTGTGCCCTTACCATCATTATTCTGCTGAAACGCTTATAAAGGCATAAATGATAATCAATCGTAAAAATAGCATGAAACGTCTTAAACGATCAGTAGGGCAGAGATAGAGGGAAGTGAGATAGGGAGGGAAGGAGGGAGGGAGAGAGAAAACAAAGAGACGACTCATCCCTACTATGTATTCAGTCACTACTATATGAACTATTCACAAACCAACTGTGTACTATCTGCATGAGCTTTTTAATTCAGCCTACAACAGTTCGATTCGAGACACTAATGCTTTGTTTAATGAAATACTCCCGCCTCCGCCGCCCGAGCGCTGTTTCATATCGCTGCCGCTAGATGACACTACCCTCGAGCGCCTGGTTATATGTTGTGCCGCAAGGCACATCTCTGAGATGGCGGCACTGCGCCAGAGAGGCGGCTGGCTCAGCCATTCCCGCACCGCCACCGCCGAGTGAAAACAAGGTTGCGCGTTTGATTTAATTACTTTATCATAGCAGTTTTCATAAATGGGTTATGCAGACGCTTCGTGACAATCTTTCTACATCAAGCCTAACAAAAACCAGTACCTATGTCGTCAGTTGTCTCAAATTTTTACCTAGTACAATTCTGGTCTGCTGAATAAAAATTACCAAGAACAAAACAGACATTCCTAAATTAACCTGAATTTCTCAAAATTCTTAAAAAATATTAGTAATGGTTAAATCATGGGAACACGGCTAAACCATGAATAGGACTATCGCAGGCATGAAGGTAAATAGCAAATAGTAATACAAGTAATAGTAAATGCCTAAAGCAAAGCTGAAAGCACGGTTACCGATTTATCCGATAAAATGTGTTGGCTATCAGGCAACGCTATTTTTTATGAAAGTTTCAACTTAAATGTTTTGTTTTGCTTTAAATGTTTTAAATGTTTTGTTTTGAATTAAATAGCAGCCTCAGTAATCATTTCGTATCTTTCACAAGTGGGCGACTGGGCTGCAACTGTAGCAGTAACTGTAATCAGCTGATCAGGTGAAAAGCCCCTGTCGACTGAGACAAAAAAATGCACCGACTTCAGCTCTCTGAATTTTCCCTCGCTTAGTATGTGCATTGTGCATCGATGATAAATTTTTGGTGACAGGGAAGCCGATATCGGCAAGGAAAACAATGTGCTTCGTCGAAGGAGTTATGTTTGAACGGTGAATGCTGCATAAACTTTCCATAGTGTTATTCACAAAAGTCAATAGTGTTGTTCTGGAAAACAAGGACATACGACAGAAATAATTACGTCTGGAATATGCAATGGCGAAGGTAAAAATGGAAGCAAGTAAGGAAACAAGAATATGCATATCAATTGAACTAACAATCAATCATTCCCAAAAACCTGCGGCTGAATAGCAAACATTTGGACAGACAGCAGAATTCCATAAAAACAATGTTGTTAATAATAAAAGCTACGCTGCGCTTATATTACTTTTCAACTGCAGAAGTGTACTAGCGTCAAGCTGTGTTCATTTATTATTCGTGTGTTCAATGCCGTCGAAATTGCCATGCGTCCTTCTTCGACCTCGCTTGGAATCTCGTGCAGCCGCATTCTATTCTCGTTTCACAATACAACCGCTATGTTGTAGGAGTATATTAACGGACAATCCAGTGCATACAATCACCACAACGACAACTAGCCAGCACTTTTTCACATGGGGTGCAAAAATGATGTGAAGCCAAACAGGTGTACAATGATCACAAACATTCTAAAATCACCATACTATTGACACGCACAATTTTGTTCAAATATCACGCGCTGAGCGGGCCGGAATCAGACGTGAATAACGTGCACCTGTGGCGGTTCCGGGGGGTGCGGGTGCGGTTCGGGCGGGTGCGGCTCGGCCGGGCCGTGGTGCACGTGCACCTCCACCTTGGGCTCCGGCTCCGGCTCCTCCTCCTTGGGCGGCTGGATGATGATGGGCTGAACGATCGGCTGCACCGTGTGGTGGTGGAACGTCGACGGGAACAGACTGCGAGAAGAGAGGTCAGAGACAGGTCAGAGAGAGGTCAGAGAGGTCACAGAGAGCTGAGAGGGATACCCACAGAGCGGGCAAGGCTCAAGGTTAGAGCAGAGAAATGAGAGTCGACGCCGAAAAGAAATAGATTGTTACGTCTATTTCATTCCGTTAACAGGATATTTCTAGAGACAATGAACAATCTGAACGACGTGCAAGCCATCCATAGAAAACGATATCACTATTCGATGCCCCGGTGTAGTTTTTAGCAATAATTTATCTCAAAGAATCTTGTTTATCCAAACATGGAATTAGTACACTAATGGCACTCTAGGCATTTCTTTCTGTATTTTTGAAACCAAACTAGTAATAACGCTAGAATAACCGCACCACTCCCACCTGCCGAGAAGACTCAGCTGTAGGGAATCCGGTTCTTACCCGCCGTATCCGAAGCTGCCCAGCCCAAACCCTCCTAGCCCTCCGAGCCCTCCGAAGCCACCGCCGTAGCCGAAGGGGTCGATGACGAACCCCTCAGTGACCGCCACCAGGGCCAAGGTCAGCAGGACCTGGAAACACACACACGTGCGGCAGCTTAGAATGCTGTCTGATTTCATAGCATCATGTTATCTCAGATGTGTGCTAGCTCCATTGCAAAACAAAATGTTTATCTTATCATTTTGATGTTCAAGCTCCTTTTTTGTAAAAGCAAGCATGGCGGAAGCGGCAAAATGGCATATTTTCTCTTCATAGATATTGTGCAATGTTTTAATCGAAAATTGCAGTAGAAAAATAAAACTTTCTTTGACGGCTCACAAATGATGCACAGTTGTATTAATAAACAGCCACTATTCCATTACCCAAATGACATTTTTTTAGTGAAAAAAAAAACATTTGGAGAGCTATCAGTTATACGGCATTATCTTTAATCTCATAACAAATATTGTGAGCCTTAACATTGAAAGTTGTAAGTATGCCACTGTGAAGCTAATAAACAGGCAAAAATAATGTGCTTATGACAATAACAATCAATTAATGGGACAATGCTATGAAAATCATTAATCATTATCATAAATCATTATTGTGTAGACTGGCTAGGTATTTTGTGATCGATTGAACAATAATGTGGCAAATACTAAGACAACCAAAGTGCAAAACCAAATACACAGCTGGGCACAACAAAGCTACCAAAGGCGCCTGAAAAATAAGATCGCCAAAAAAATATTTTGCAACATCATTTTACGCATACGTATCAGTATCTTATACATAGTGAAATGTGAAATTAATTCACCGAAAATAGCATATTAACGCAACAATTGCCAATTAATTAAAACTCAATGTTGTTTTCACACCATCACTTTAAGGCCCAATTATCAGCGCGCTGACCGGCCGGGCGCACTTACCAGCTGCTTCATGGTGAGAGACTGGATCGCCACTGCACATTCCTCCGTCCGCGCGCCACACTTTATATAGCATGACTGATGCACGGCAAATGCGCGCTCCAGGATGAAATAACTGCAAACTAACGGAGGACAGAGGGGCGGCCATTTCCTAATGCGGCGGCGCCGGGCCAAAGTGCACCGGCGCGGCGCTAGGACCTGTGGCGACCTTGCCTCATCACGTGACCCGGAATAGAGGCGACTGACACCGACGGGCGGGGGCGGTCCCATGGCAGAGCGACTCCCTGGGCCCTAGGGAAAATGCCAGTGTTGAATGGCGGCGCCTGGTAGGGTAGTTCAAGTAGAGCAGTCCGAATTATTTGATCGACTTTGTCGTTAGACGATGATGATACTGTTAAAGGCTAATTTGCAAAGCGGTGTGGGCTCCAATTTATACAACAATGAACAAAAAAAAAACAGCACATCACCTAATGATGAGTTAAATTGAATTGCAATGAGTTACGCTCATACATTCAGCATATTCAGGTGTATTTCAGTGGCAAAACAGCTTCAGTTAATTCTTGGGATCCACGCGCTTCACATTGTTTCAGAAATGTCAGCCACTCGCTTGAGTGAGTGGACGGCAACAGGTAAAGATGCCGTCGCGGTGCCTTCCAGGAGACGGGGCCAGAGCTGCTGGAAATAGCATGTTAGCATCACCTGCCACCAAGTGTTGTTTACCGGACAAACGGAAATTGCACGTGATGTTTACACTATCGGCAGCGGTGCATGCGAATCCGCTGTAACAGCGTTCCTTGATACGTGCTCTGATAACTCCAAAACAAGGATGATAAAGAATATGTACTGTGGAAGAAAGACGCTGTGGTGCAGCATTGTGAAAGAAAGACGCTGCGGTGCATGCAATTACAAGCACTGTATGACAGTAGAACACGTGTGCCTATCTGCATCAGTTTCGCGGGATACACCACCACCTGGTTAAACCAATGAACCAGACTTCATATGGTCCCATACATCCAGCAACAAGCACAGATACCAGTAGGTACTTCCGGTTGGTCAAATGTAGATAAAAAGATTATGAAGGAAGAACGGGGAGCCCCCTCCAGATCGACACTATGCACTGCACGTCAAAAATTGGTTAAATAAATACTAAAAAATATATAACTGCTAAAATACTAAACATCCTCAGCAAAATGTAAGTAGAAAGCACACATTTCACATCCTCGCTCATACAGCCCGATAGCCGTCAACAGTACCGCAAATCATCATCTTGATCGAGCTAGAAAAATATTAAATATAGGTATCTAAAAAGCTCTACAAACACAACAAGTGCTTTAATGTCTTGCAAAACTGGATATTTTTGGCATATTCTTCGGTGGTGACTGAGAAAAGCACAAAAGTTTTATATTTGCAGTGTTTTTTATATAGTTTACTTCAGTGACTATCCCATCTTAAAAAGTAATAAAATGTTCTTTACCTTTATTACTTTATTTATTACTTTTACTATTATTATATTTTTATTACTTTTATACTACACACTTGTAGGGGCGTCGGATGGATCCTTCTCGGCTTTTCGCAAATAGTTCGCAGAAAAAGCGGCTGCGACAAAACGTCCAGTACTTTCGAGTTCATTAGTTTTACACAAGCCCTCAAAATTTCATGAAACTGGCCTAGGTGACCTTTGACCTGTGACCGGTTTCTTGAGACTACGTCAGGCCGGAATTACGGTTCGGCGCATGTCGGCGCACCTTATTCATGTACTTCTAGACTACTTGTGATTAGAAACGTGCCGGCATGTGAAATGTTGGTTGCCTCACGCATTATGGTGGGTCTCAAGGTTACTTGGCAGTCATATAAGATTATTAACCTTTGCTTACCTCGGGTTTGGTAGTTTTGGTGCCCAAACAATATGTTGTGAAGTTGTCAGTGGTGGTGGTTTGCAACTATCATGGATAGCCAGCGGGACACCTTCTGGTCGACCTGACCCGACCTACTTCAAAAGAATGAATACATGTCATCTCTAACACGCGCCCCGCTGGGACTCTGGATTTTCACGCCTTGCTGGGGGAGGTGTTTGAACAGCGAACACCCCTTTCCCCATTGTAACTCAGCTCCTGGGCCACGTAGCGACACACGGTGGGCGACATTCAACAGACCGTCAAGAATAATGAAGTACTATAGTTACTTCGGTCACTTTTTGGATCCGGTCAAAGGCCAGGCCACCAGAGGTCATCAAAGATCATTTCGCCAATTTTCGGGTCGAGTTTTGACAATTTTCGACAAACCGGCGCATAACTCGGAAACGAATAGAGCTATGTATAGCGCCCCTGAAAGCACATCTGATAACCCCTCTTTCTGAAAATTATCCCAAGATTTGACCTAGGTCAAAGGTTTAGCCTGCAGGGGGCAAAAACGGCCATAGTAGGCGATTTTGCAACGGTTCTCTGCAATAACGTTTTACTCAAAACTTGCACCAGCTTACCATTACCGGCATCGTGTTCCTCTCGTCGATACACGTTGAATGAGCTATACTTTGACCGGTCAATTTGAAAAGTTGACCTCAGGCTAATCCTTGTCGGCACAGCACCCTCGTTGATGCACCCCCCCCCCCCCTAAGGTTTTTCGCGAATAACTCGCGTAAAAAGCGGCTGATTGCGACAAAAATTTCAGTACCCTCGCATTGACTAATTTGCACCTACCATGAAAATTGCATGACCCTGACCCAAATGACCTTTGACCTGTGACCTACTTTCCGAGACCATGTTTGGCCGGAATCGCGATTCGGCGTATGTCGGCTCGCATTAGCCGTGCGTTTGCAGGCTTCGTGGTTTCAAACGTTCAAACATGTGATTTGATGTTGCTCACATGCATTAGGGTGGATGCCACAATCACCTGAGGGTCAGGTCAGGTCATTGACCTTTGGTGACCTCGGTCCACTTTTTCGAGTTTCACATGTTTCTAAGCTAGTTTTTGGAGCTGAATTCGAATTTAGCAACCATTTGAACATTTATGAAGAAGTTTGGTACCTTCGTAACATGGTACGAGGCTGTCAGAGGCGGATGACCCGTACTACGAATACCCGTCACGACCCCTACTGATTGACCTGGCCTGACCTGACCCGACCTGTTCTAAATGCTTAAAGACATCATCTGTGATCAAAACTAACGCGACATTCGTGATCAGCACCCCAAAAAAGAACCATAGCAGCTACACTTTACGACTTTCTAACAGGTCCCAATTTTCACCGACTTTTGGGTCATTGACCTAACCTGGACCTTGAAATTAGGTATCATCTGCTTCCTCTCGTGACGGGCAACACGCTCGCTTTTTCCGCGAAACTCTAGCTCGATCAAGGGCCAAACGCGAGGGTGGTCACCAACCATCCCCCTTGTGCCGTCGAAGGACGAAATATGGCCTGTGCCGGCGAGGATTAAGGTCATGACCTGACCGGAAAAGGTCGTGCTGCATATCAGTCGATCCATATCGTCGAGCTGAGTACGGCTAAGATGTTTTCATCGCTCTAGCATGCCTCTATCAAAAGCTATTAGCGAAAAATTGTGCATACTTTTCGTGACCTAAGATGACCTAAGGGACATGGCGAAGGTCTAGTGAGGTCACTGGCCTCTTGTGACAAGAGCTTTTGTCTCGGTAACTCCCCCACCATCCAGCACTGGGAAACTTGAGGCCATATGGCCGGGGATGCGGATACTATGCACAATAAGCACAGTTTCACCACGTGTTATTTTCCATTGCACCGTAATGTGCCACAGGGACCTTTGCTCCTTGGCCTTGAGGCGACACCTCTGGCTAGACTTGTACCAAAAAAGATGCGTCCCTGTTTCGTTTTCCTCGAAGTTTTCCTTCCATGTCGCCAAGCTGAGGATGTAGGTAATGTCCCCCCACCGCTATTAGACGCAAAATGCTCATAAATGGTCTTGATACGGCTTAAATACCGGCGCTTAATTATCAGTAATGAAGTGAAATTGTGCTCCCACAGCACCAAACCATAAGACATGATATCTTAGCTTCCGCTAAGGCGGGACTGTTTCACCAACCAAAAAACGTACTCATAATCCAAAGCAGAGAGTAAAGACGCTGAGGTATGTGATTTTCTCATGTATAACGGATCGTGACCAGATCACCTTGAAAGCTACAAGTTCGTAAACCGGGTACCCTTTGAACAGCTGCGGTTCGCGAGGTAGAAACGACTCAAAAAGAGCGCCCTGGTGGCACGTCCATTGTCGGTTTTATAGCCGCCATTCAAAGTCCTGTTCTGGCCATCAGGTGGGAACTCAGTACTGTTGCTTCGGTATGAAAAATCAATTAGTCAACATGAACGAGTACCGGTTCACTATGACCTCCACCACGCGACAACAGACTTTGAACTGAACGCGAGCTGCTATAGCAACTGACGTTCTGTTGGCGGCGGCCATACATTACGGTGTTGGTTATTTAAACGGTACCTAGTGTTTCGCTCAAGTTTCATTGGCGCAGTTTCATTGGATTACGCAGGCGCAATAGATCATACCTCAAACCTTATTGCAATAGCGCACTGCGTTGATAAAATAAAAATACTATTGATTTGTTATATAATTAGCCGTGTCAAATGCCAAGTGGGTGTGGGTACACTTAACTTGGCTCCCACGGTCCAAATAACAAAGCCAAGGGGAAAACAGAGAGCACCACTCCAAAGGCAGACACGGCTACGAAAAACGTTTCAGACTTAGTTCTCATGTATTCAGTATCACAAGGAAACATAAGTAAAAACGGCGGAAACCGTGCCATCGTTAGCACGCATTCGCTTCATCCGGGATATAGCTTATGCATACAGTTAAAACGAATGTAATGAATGTACAATGCACATGCGTAACAGGGTTAAAGGTCCAAGGAAACGCCAGCCGCCCTGCAAAGTGCGTAGTTCGTAGTTACACGCCAGCATATATCTATGTCGCTTTAAGCGATTCTTTTGCACCGACTGGAACTGCCATTTTTATTTTCCTTTTTAAAACATGGGGCGAATTCGTGGCGCGCTATGGTGATTCATCTACGAACACATAAGCCGATCCTTCCACAAGGGAACATTCAAATAAAAACGGACAGAAATTGAACGGCAAATCTTCCGCAAGTGGGATTTGCGAAAGATTTATTTATTAAAGATTTATGTAAATATGTTCGCTAAAGAACACATTTAGTGCTAAAGTGGCTTATCGTGCATTGTGTGTGGCTTACCACTCGTGTGTGAAAAAGCTGGTTGGTGTTCCTAAATCCCATAGAAATCTTCCTCTCTGTTACTCGTTGAATATTCTTACATGTCCAATGCTTATAGCTATATTAATAGGAGGATTGTGTTCTATAAAAGACTGCTGTGCAGCAACAATACCATGATGAAAGCGGTCCTGTCAAGTGAGATTGGCCGTGGAGGTATCCTGATCCAAGACTACCAGTGTCTACTCCTCCGGCAGTATGGTCTCATGGGCCTCGATATCAGTTTTGTGAGTCGCTCTGATCTTGTAAATGTGTTTGCGTCACAGTTAAAGCGCATTGTTGAGCGCTGACGTCCAAAGTATGGGACTGTTGTGGTGTGGTGTGTGTTCTGTGCGTGCTCACATATGTTTCAAGGATGGAAAGAAATAAACGGCATTATTATTGATTATTATTATTTACATCCGACGGATCAATCGTATTAAATCCATAAGAAAGCATAAGTAACCTAGGGACATGAGTTGCTAAATGCAAATTAACTAATATTAATCAAATGAAAGCCACAGCCAGAAGTTCATGTGGATCAGATCCGTGGAAAGAAATATACTTGGATATCCAATTAACCCGCGCCCGGCTGGGGGTCCTGGATTTCCACGCCCTGCTGGGGGGGGGGTGTTTGAACACCCCCCCTTGTAACTCGGCTCCTGGGCCACGTAGCGATACGCGGAAGGCGGCGTTCGAAAGAGCGTCAAAAATAATGACTAAATCACTTCGGTCAATTTTTTGGTCAGGTCAAAGGTCAGGTCACCAGAGGTCATTGAAGGCAAAATTTCGCCGATTTCCAGGTCGAATGTCGAAAATTTCCAAGAAGCCAACGCATAACTCGGGAACCAATAGAGCTACAGCGCCGCGGAAAAGCGCATTCGATAGCCCTATTAACGCCCTTTCTGAGTAATTCTCTCAGATTTGACCTAACGCCAACGGTTTTGCCTGCAGGGGGCAAAAACTGCAAAAATAGCCGATTTTTTCGGAAACAGTTTTTCTGCAATAACTTTTGACCCAAGCCTTGTACGAGCAAACTTTTACCGGCATCGTGTTCCTCTCGTAAAGACGCATCGAATGAACTATAACTTGACCTTGAAAGGTCAACTTGAAAATTTGACCTCAGGTCAAGGTCATGACCTGACCGGAAAGGGTCATGTTGCATATCAGTCGATCCGTATCGTCGAGCTGAACACATCAAAGGCGTTTTCATCGCTCTAGCATGCCTCTATCAAAAGTTATTTGCGAAAAACTGCTAGAAACCATTCGTGACCTAAGATGACCTCAGGGCATAAACAAGGGTCACGGACACCATTTTCATGTTCACTGTGTCTAAACCACTTGTAATTCGGAGTTTGGGAGTGTTTATAATGTCTTTCGTCCAAAAGAGGCGCATTTCAATTTTCTCCCATTGACTTATAATGGGGAGGTCGCAAAATTGACCTGACCTTAGGTCATCGATATCAAAATTCTGAGATATACATTTTGTACATGCTATTGCTCTTAGCAATCGCTGAAAGTTTCAAAGTGATCGGTCACTCGGTGTAGCTATGACAGACATTGAAACTTTTTATGAGGTGAGGTCACTTCAAGTGACCTGGTGACCTGACCTTGAACGACCTTGGTCTGAAATTTTCACAACTTGTGTAGAATTGATGTATGATAAGGTGTACCAAAAACGGCGGCGCTCCGCGCCGCCGTTTTTGAGATATTCGCGAAAAACCACAAGGGGGGGTGTTCAAACACCCCCCCCCAGCAGGGCGCGGGTTAATCGATTTCAATGTGATCTCTGAATTTATGTTGTGCAGCTTAGAAAATCTCGGCTGAAGCTTCGTTGTTCCGACTACAAGCTCACCAAAACAAGCACTGCCTATAATAGCACTTTATTTATGGCGAAATACAAATCGCTCATACTCGGTATTTGTTGTAGGTATTTCTGCTGAAACCACGCCTTCATATGACACAGCTGCCATATGTGACAGCTGGTCCCGGTGCGTGCGCGAATGTGCATGCACGACGGTGATAGTTCCGTCTTCTTTTGTAGTTTTTGTAGCTTAGTACACACGTTCTTACAAAGAGTACCGTTATCAATTAACGGTCGGCTGGTCACACCAGCGCACAGCGCACATGGACACACACAGACACACGGAACGGTACTTTATTCTCCGGACAATGTCCGTTGCTTTGGTGCCATGTGCGAGACGTCCAAGATGTGGTTTTCCTTTAACAGAATGGATTACGGATAGGCCGTAAAGCATAACGCTGGCCTGTGTTGCATAATGGCGAAGCGTCCTTTGATGTCAACAATTTAATTATGTGATCGTTTTATTTGTAGACATGCCATTTTTTTTGTAGTCCGCCCAACGTCTATCTTCCGTTATTTATTTTATCTTCTATTCATCCCCATATTTAACGCACCCATTTGTAGTGTGTGACATGTCAATGTTTCGAAAGGACACAAATTTTGCATCCCACTACTTTTGTCACGACATATTAACCCGCGCACCGACGGGGGGGGGCGGATATCCGCCCCCCCCCCCTGAGGTTTTTCGCGAATAGCGGGAAAACCGCGGCGCGTAGCGCCGCGAAATTTGGTATGACTATTCCCTTATCAATTTTACACATGGTGTGCAAGTTTGAACCTCCTACCTTTCAAGGTCAGGTCACCAGGTCACTTTGAATGACCCAACCTCAAGTCACTTTTTTGCAACTTTGTCACCGTGCCAGAGCTACAGTAGATGTCGGAGGCCTTTGAAAGTCGCAGGATGTTATTAGGTCATTAGTAGCTACAATTTGTATATCTCGGAATTTTGATATCGGTGACCTAAGGTCAGGTCAATTTCGCGACCTCCCCATTATAAGTCAATGGGGGAAAAATCAACTCCCTGTTTTTACCACTAAAACGGGTCGGAATGGCCCCATATACCATACATGACTTCATATACGATCAACCTTCACTACCTTGAGGTCTGTTTTGCTGTTGGGCAGCTGTGAGGTCATGTGACGTCATCAAAGGTCACCAAAGGTTTTTGGCCAATAACTCCGTACAGGAACAAGATACAGACGCGTGGATGGTCTCATTGTGTTCAGCTCGTCAAGACGCATCGAATGATATACATGATGACCTCGAGGTCACGTGACCTGAGGTCAACCTTTGACCTTGACCTTTCGAGGTCAACATATATATCATTCGATGCGGATTGACGAGAGGATCACGATGATGCCCTTAGTTTGTTCCTATCTTGACTAATTCGAAAGTTATTCGAGAAAAACTCTCTCCATATCTAGTGCCGCCATTTTGACTTTTTCGACCCCTGTGACGTCATCTTTGACCTGACCTGAAAATGACCTTAGTAAAAATTGTAGATCTTGACCGTGCGTATCCGATGCCGTTTACCGCTTGTCGCTATCTTGCTTCGTTCTCGAGATCTCAGGGGGGGCGGTCATCCGCCCCCCCCCCCCCCGTCGGTACTAAGTTGGCGCAGACCCCCGTCGGTGCGCGGGTTAAAATGACGATGAGCAGCATCGCTGTTCAACATAGATATTAAATACGCCATTAACCTTTGACGCCTTTCAAAGAGTTTCACAGACATAAATGCTATATACAGAGTACCCACACAGTCACATGTTGGTTGTTGAGCTTACTCAAAGAGTAAAATATTTATCGTACAGCCAGTTAACCACATATGATTGGCCATGATGTTATGTTTTGCCCAGACTATCATGTTGGCATAGCCTGTAACAATGCTGAATAATGTGGACTCAGTAATCTAGCCCATGCGTCGTCCAGAATATTGCATACGAGAGTGGATATACCGCAAAATGCGGTACATCCACGTTGGGGAAATCCATGAGTTCAATGGAGTTCGTGCAAACCAACAAGTAGGGTCACGTGGGGTGCATTTTTACATGGCTTCTTCGGCGATATCTACACATTAGCTGTCGTCGAGGCTGGGGCATGCAGTCCAACGGGAAGGTCACGCTACAAGACTGTGTATTCGATGAGCAGGTAAGACTGTGCCTAATAATGTTAACATCTTTGTTATTAGCTTCCAATTTTTATAATAAAATGGCAATTCTAGTTTGTTTTTCATCCCATTACATTTGTGTGAAACGGGTGAAGGTTAAATGCGCGTAAACATGAGTGTTCTACTTTCATGAAGTCATGACCGTAACCCATGCCACATCGTTTCAATGTTGTTTTCCTTCGTAAACAAAAAGTCATGTCTCGGAACACTATTGGGCGAGTCAGGAAGCCCAGCCTTTGACTGTTTGTATCGTCCGTGGGAACCGTATTCGTTAGACATGGCTGCATTGTTCATGTCGCCATATTCCTGGTCGTTTTTACTTAGCGAGGCAATTACATTTTATTTGGCGTCTCGGCAATCATCTATTGTTGAACAGTCGCAGAAGCGTTGCCATAAAAGTCCGTGAGAGATGGCTATCGTTTGAACCCGGTTTCCGGCAGCGAGTTCCAATACATTTTCCGCTTTACATATAAAATGGCCACAGAGCTGGGCACGTCTTTACTGCGGTGCAGTTTCAGATACGGGATCCCAGCACCTCAATGTGGAGGAAAGGCGGGACGAGTATCCTTTAGGCTTTCGTTCGCTGAATTACCTGAATTACATAATATCGCTGTTCATCTAAAGGTATATACTATCGGTATATAGTCCCCACAGAATGAGCACTTAACGAATATTGGCGACTCAAAGGAGATGCGAAAACCAACTGAAATTATGATCTTTCAGCGGCAAAGTTGGCTTAGGAAAAAAGGATATTAACCTTTGGTGACTGTATATGCAATCCACCGCTTTTTACTTTTCTTGGCATCGGAACATTGCTAAGTCAAAGGACAGTCTGTATCAATGTATCCGGGAAGGTGGGCAACAAATGGGAGAAACCCAACGATCAGCATTTGAAAGAAATCGCGAACAAACGAGCACACGTCTCTTTTACTCTTGGCCACGAAACCTTAGCAAACATGTCATAAAAACAGAACCACCTTACCGTCGAGTAACAGAACAATCATTTTATTTGTGATTGATTGCCTATCGAGAATAGTATGCAAATTCTTACCATGGGCATCTGGAGACTAGAAGTATATGTAGGTTGCTATCGGTAAGGTAGCATGTGGACATTTTTGGCGCATTATGTGGTGCATACAAGTTATAGCGTCATCTCTTTATGAAACTTCACGGGTGCTGAAGCTGAAAATCTTTCATTCACATGGCACTGAAATCCATTCCTGAAAATTGCCGTCACTTTTTTCCTTTAGAATTGCCGCTCAATCTAAGAAACAACGCAACGACACATGGAAATTCCTATCACCTCACGCAAAAAAAGCGTATGTGTTCGTCTATCGATCCTTGCTGTTTTCATTTAACCCGCGCCCCGTAGGGGGGGCCGAAACGGCCCCCCCTGTCCTTTTCGGTCGATATCTCCTAAACGGCTGGAGATATCGCCACCAAACTTTCAGGACCCCTCCGGGCATCAATTTTACACATTGTGACCAAAAATTTTTCCAGAGGCTGTGATAGGTTGGCCACAAATGACGTCAGAGTGACGTCATGTTCTGTCATTTTCGACCGAAAAAAGACCTTCGCGAGAAGACCTGTCAGGCCTACAGCTTTGAAGATACAGAAAAATGATCAAGACATAAAAGGTGTAGAATTGACAGGGCTACAAAACTGCTATCTCGGCTTTTTGAAATTTTTGAGTTTTGATCCCCAAAAATCAAAAAAGCATTTTTTTGGATATATTAGCCAAAAAATCCAAAAAGTTTTTTGAGTTTCGAAAAAAGGAATATATGTGATAGTACCTACCGTCTTCTATCTACATACCAAATTTCAGATCGATACCTCATTTTTTTGGCCAAGTTATAGCGAAAAAAACTGTTCAAAAATGATGACGTCAAATTTTCAAACTCAATTTTTGGCAATTCTAGAACTCGTAGAGCAAAACAAAGACCACCATTAGACTCCCCGTGACGAGCTGCATCGAATGGATACCCATTTTATGCAAAAATATCAACTTTGAAATTTGACCTAATTTGACCTGACCTTGACCTGACCTTCACCAAAACGTGACCTAGGCTGGCCCCAAAGGCTGCCTAACCCACATAATCGCATTTGTCATGTAAAATGGACCATAAAACATGTATCACACGACACATTCATATTGTGACCCCCGGTGACCTGACCTCGCTGTGACCTGACCTGGTATCAGTGACCTCAGATAGCAAAGTATGTGTTTGACGAACAATATACCATCGATGGTTTTCAATAAATTACCAATTTACTCGATTTCACAGCACATTTCTTGAATTGCCTGTGCAGGGCTGGTAAAAATGGTTTTGGTGGCTCTGACCAAATTTTCGGCCATGAAAAGTGGCTCCCAACACGCGTAACAGAAGAGGCTTGAAAGTGCAGTGAACAACGTCCTTTTTCAGGAACACCTTAAACATCATCAGTAACTATTTTAGTTTTACTTATAGCTCACTGATGTATCCTGATTTAAGGACATCGCCTGGTGTCAAACACAGCAAAAGAATGTAGGTAGGTATATAATTTCTTCTACTTTTGTTTAAGCTGGTTGGTGACAGAAATGTAAGGCACAAATGCATGTAAGGCAATGAATGTTGTTGACAAAAAAAATATAATACTGACTCACCAACAGAGGAAATTTCATCATCTCACCCACTAGCATAGATCTTCCGCAGGCTGGTCATTGTCTGCATCATCTGAGATACACATGATTGATGATGTCCTAGGCTGAGAACTGTAACACAAAGGCACTATAAGTGAAAGTCTAATATTAATTTTAGTTACAAAATGCCTGAAATAAAAATCAGGATTGCTTATATAAGCATAGTTTGAGTATGACGTACCAAAAAGAAAAACATGCAGAAGAGGAACATATCTTAATCTTCAAAATTTAATTTGATTTTGTAACAAATATGCTAACCATACTGGGTTGGTTGGCAAATAAGTGAGTATCTTTAGCCACTTGAGCTAGGTATCCGTATGCATCTTCAAAATAAAAACAAGCGCCATATATATGTCTAGCTCCACAGCTTGACCAGCTTAAAATATTGAGGTAGGTGGTCTATGATATTGCTATGAGATGTACTATACAGAAAAGGAGCAACTTCAAATCCAAACGAACAACAACCAACATACCATGAAATGTACAGTTTGCCCGTGCCGCAACCAGCCGCAACCCTGCATGTCCTGCATTGATAAAAATGAAAAGGCCACTTGAATATCATTATTTGTGTTCTAAACTAGTCGGTAATACAATGAACCGCCAATGGTAGAAGGCTCTGTGGCTCCCCGTTCCCTCAACACTAGGTCCTCATCAACTGATAAAAGTTACGGAGCCCTATTCTCCGTAGTGTTAACCCGCGCCCAGCTGGGGGTCCTGGATTTCCACGCCCTGCTGGGGGGGGGGGGGTGTTTGAACACCCCCCCTTGTAACTCGGCTCCTGGGCCACGTAGCGATACGCGGAAGGCGGCGTTCGAAAGAGCGTAAAAAATAATGACGAAATCACTTCGGTCAATTTTTTGCTCAGGTCAAAGGTCAGGTCACCAGAGGTCATTGAAGGCAAAATTTCGCCGATTTCCAGGTCGAATGTCGAAAATTTCCAAGAAGTCAACGCATAACTCGGGAACCAATAGAGCTACAGCGCCGCGGAAAAGCGCATTCGATAGCCCTATTAACGCCCTTTCTGAGTAATTCTCTCAGATTTGACCTACCGTCAACGGTTTTGCCTGCAGGGGGCAAAAACTGCAAAAATAGCCGATTTTTTCGCAAACAGTTTTTCTGCAATAACTTTTGACCCAAGCCTTGTACGAGCTTACTTTTACCAGCATCGTGTTCCTCTCGTCAAGACGCATCGAATGGACTATAACTTGACCTTGAAAGGTCAACTTGAAAATTTGACCTCAGGTCAAGGTCATGACCTGACCGGAAAGGGTCATGTTGCATATCAGTCGATCCGTATCGTCTAGCTGAACACATCTAAGGCGTTTTCATCGCTTTAGCATGCCTCTATCAAAAGTTATTTGCGAAAAACTGTTAGATACCATTCGTGACCTAAGATGACCCCAGGGCATAAACAAGGGTCACGGACACCATTTTCATGTTCAGTGTGTCTAAACCACTTGTAATCCGGTGTTTGGGAGTGTTTATAATGTCTTTCGTCCAAAAGAGGCGCATTTCAATTTTCTCCCATTGACTTATAATGGGGAGGTCGCAAAATTGACCTGACCTTAGGTCATCGATATCAAAATTCTGAGATATACATTTTGTACATGCTATTGCTCTTAGCAATCGCTGAAAGTTTCAAAGCGATCGGTCACTCGGTGTAGCTATGACAGACATTGAAACTTTTTATGAGGTGAGGTCACTTCAAGTGACCTGGTGACCTGACCTTGAATGACCTTGGTCTAAAATTTTTACAACATGTGTAGAATTGATGTATGATAAGGTGTACCAAAAACGGCGGCGCTCGACTGATGAATGCTGACGCTGTTCGCGGTAAGCATTTACAGCTATTCTGAATAGGCTACCAGCTTTGTACTTTGTAGACAAACATTGAGCATAAGACCTCATTGGGAAATTGAATGCTGCTACTAATTTAATATTCGTGCTCAGGCATCTTGTATTTAAAGGGACACTCCCACCTTAACATTAGTTTTGAGTTGAGATAGCCAAATTGGTGGCCATGGCCTGCAAATACCGGTTTGGGCACTCACAACATCGACAAATGCTTTAATTCGGAGATATGGAATTTCAAACTTGCAGTTTTCGGATTCTAAGGGGCTAGTGCATTGGTATGCCCCCTTAGAATTTGTGACGTCAGCGGAGATCTAACGATTTTTAAATCTTTTACTAAAACGTTTGGTAGCACGCGGTGGTATATGCTGCTTTGCGCGCAACAAATGCCGCACTTTCAAATAAAGTCGCTAGGAACAGCGGAGATCCCAAAAAGTAAACAAAAGTAAAAGTCTAATATCTTGAAAACCGGTGAATATTTTTCGATGAAATTTGGTAGATATTCATTTTCGCTCTTTCTGAACCGAGCGACATCACTTTCGTGCCAATTCATTAACTTTTTTGAAGGTGGGAGGGTCCCTTTAAAGGTTTGTCGTAGAATTAAAATATAAATATGAAACAAAACTTAACAGTTATCCTGCACATGCATACTTGCGTTGAAACGCTTATTTCTGGCTCCCTAAATAGCTTGTACAGCTATTGTTCTGGCTCCGATATTATCAGCGAATCGGCGCTTTTTACCAGCCCTGTGCCTGTGAACGGTGAAAATCTGACCTTTGACCTGACCTGTGACGTCATCGGTTTGACCTAGGTCAATGAAATTTGGTCACAAGGTAGTTCCCGGGTAGGGCTATCAAACGCCGTTTGAATTTTGAAAATCGGCCGGTAACTTTCCGAGATCTTAGGGGGGGGCCGAAACGCCCCCCCCCCCTACGGGTGGTAGGGTCCGCCGGTAGCCCTACGGGGCGCGGGTTAAGCTTCCACAAGCAACATAGATGTCAGATGTGACTTGCGCACGACTATAATTCGAGTGAGCCGAGATACCAAAGCGTTGGAGCAGGACTGGAGATCCGTAGAGGCATCGGGGTCCGCCCTCATGGTCTCTCTAAGTTCAAAGCCAACTAAGCCCATTCAAACAAGTGTGAGATCCTTTCATAATTAGGCCCAAAGATCGAGGTTGGGTCTCTAAGAGTAACACCGGTGACCTGATGCGGGAAGAGGGTGTTCTGAGACCAGTTTGAGGGCCTTTCAGGGAAGTGTGGGTCGGGCTCCTCAAATGTAAGTTCCCCATAACATGGATCCCCACATAGTTTGAGAACTCTATACATTCAGGTATTTAGCTTGGCTTCATTTTCCAGCCCTGTCGTAAGCATCAGTCTAGCTCCAGGGACCATTAATCGTCCTTAGGACCAGTCATCGGCTTCCAGATCCCTGCAGGGCACGCGGCCCAGCTGCCAGGCGTCACCCGGTTGGCGTTTGGTCCAAGACATATTATGCAATGCACAGTGCATACCGCGACTCATAATTCAGAGGCCCACACCCGAAGAACGGAGCCTTGGCTCACGAATGTGGCGCCACCTGTGGCTAGTGAAGTACGGCGTGTCTGCCACCTGCTGGCGTCATTACACAGATGAACAGACTGAAACTGAAAGCCGACCAAAGCCGTGTAAAAAGGACCGGACATAAGCAACAGCTGACTAAAGGGAAAGCGATGAAGTTCTTCAATTTCTCTTACCTTTCCTTTTTTAATAAAGTACGGATCTTGGATTCGCTAACAGATTTGGCTATATTTGGCAGAGCACTGTCATAAATTTTCACTCAAACTGTTTGTTGCCTTTTTGCTCAAGCAATAAAGCTTCTGCTTGATAAACACCTAAGTAGGCACAGAATCATCTATACCCAAAAAGTTCAAATTAATTTTTATCAGATAAACTTAAGCCATCCTGTAAAGAATCCTGGAGAAGTATCTATGCTCATTTTGGTGTTGACGTTAAAGCAATTCCTATGTACCTACTCCAAAGGGCTTTGTAAATGCATTCTTTGAAGTTTCCGCAATGCCAATAACTTTGCGAACGTCTTTCTTCTTTCTTGGAACCGAACCATTATGGTTCTCTAGTGATGCCCCACCAATCACCCCCTGTTCCGGACTGGCATCTGGTTATCACCTCCACAGGCCGCTAGTGGCAGCCGCGGTATGAGTGAGCCCCTGATCGCTGTGATTGTGCTGGCGGTTTAACGGCTAGGTGGCGGGAACTGCCTCTCGAGACGGGCTGAGCCACGGCGACGCCAGAACTGCTGGTCGCTTTAGCTCAATGTCTCGCTTTTCTCAAGCATTCCATGGCCCAATGATTTTAGTAAGACAAAGCCTTTAGGTCTGATACAAAACACAAACATATAAAAACAAACAAATAAACAATCAAACTAAACGAAGGGACGATGATCTGAATAACCTATGCTTATAGGTCTGCCACAAGAAACCATCCGTTCCGTCGCTTCCATCCTCAGGAATTCAGGATACTGAAATCCTTCTCCTCCACGCCGCAACCCCCACTCCGGGCTGGAAAGGCACCTTTATCTCATGCGGGCTGCTCCCTTGGAGCGGCACCGCTGCTCATGTGGGAGCGCATCCCGTAGCCGGGTGCAGAGAGTGCTTGGGGGGCTGGTCGGCCTGTCCATTCGGACGGGCTCAGCCCCGGCGACTCTCTAGGGTGTCTGCCCAGACCAATGTCTCCCCCCTAATTCCTATCATCCTTCCGGCTCTGAAATGGTCTTGTCAGACCGAAAGGGCCTAACAAAACAAAACAAAACAAAACAAAACAAAACAAAACAAAACAAAACAAAACAAAACAAAACAAAACAAAACAAAACAAAACAAAACAAAACAAAACAAAACAAAACAAAACAAAACAAAACAAAACAAAACAAAACAAAACACAAGAAACAAACATATAATAACAGACAAACAAACAAAAACAGAAGGAACGCACGCACACACGAATTGAAGAGCGGCATATTTATTTGCCTTTCGATTTGTCATTCCAAGCAAGATTATAACTGACGGGGGTCGTATTACTGAGGTTTTATCAGGCAAAAACGTACGTTTATCCCACATCAGCTGTCCTGACACATTTTTTCCTTTTTTTCTGATTTACGTAGGGGAAGCGGGGGGAGCACCGCCACCTTAAGCATTTCTGCTCACCGAGCTGATATGCGTAGTAAAAACGAAGCTCTTTTGCATTCATGTGAAAGTAGGAATGTTTTCCTACATGTTGGCATAGTTTCCAGCGCTCCATTATAAAATTTCGCTACTTTACAGACATTGAAAACAAGTCCTGCATTTTCCGTCCTCCAAAAAATGTGCGGGTAGCACCGCCACTGATGGCGATGTTATCCACAGATCGGCCTTACGGTGACAGCCACCCTTGGAAGCGTTACTGCTGTCTGAAATAGTAATTCAAACTCATATAAGACACACAAGAGTTGGTTGTTAGTTTGTCACAGATCAGACTGTTTGTTGCGGACAATATGCATACAAAGCATGACAAATTCACGTTTATTTCGAAACATCCAGTGAAGTCAAACGTGAGGTTAAAAAACAGACGACGTTTGCGGCCTAACTAAAGCTCTTCTCCGAGCTGAGTGAATCATCATTGCGGCTTTGTCCATTTTGCCACCCCTTGGGGTAGCACCGCCGAGCATGGCGGTGTTACCCCACACACAGTCATGGACCGACAACGCCCCGACAGCAAAACAAGCCGGGACGCGATTCTTCTGTAATTCCTTTCTCAACGAAGAGCACTTCATGCCCTCAAATTTAACGTAAAAATCAAGGCATTTTGAATTGAAATGACCACTTACTTGCTGCTAAAACATGCCAAATGATTACAACGATGGTTTGAAATTCACAAAATGGGCAATTGCGATCTCAAAATCAAATAAATCTTAGCGAAACCTACCTCACGCGGTGTCCCGTTTCCGTTCGGACACCGAAATGGCGGGTGTTTTCATTTACAATTCAGAGTTTTGCCGATAGAGAGGATGGCGGTGTTTCCCACATGGCGGTGCTACCCCCGCTTCCCCTATACCTAATGTTCTCGTAAAATATTTTGAACTGTTGTAATTCTGCTTTGTTGCACACCCAAAGATTTGTCACGATGACGAACAGGGGAGTTACAGAAGTTACTGTGTGTGTGTTTTTTTTTAAGATTTTAGCTCCTTTCTATCCTGATTAATCTATAAACAAGTTCACCTTTGAAAACTGTTATGTCTCTGTCTCTGTTCTATGTTGCATCATCTCTCCGAAACACCCATCGGTACGGGTAAGCAATTCATCTAATAATAAGCAGATAATCACATTATTAGTTATCATTGGTAACATACTAAATAGGGCCTGTTCCAGCGCCTCCAGTAGAAATTCTTGACTAGAGGCTCTACCAGAAGTTTTACTGGAGGTGCGGGAGCGCAATCTGGAGACTCCCGGAGATTGGTGTCAGGGATACCAAATCAATGATGATAATTCACTCTTGAAAAACAAAATTTGTTTTTAATCATACCTAGTAGGAAAGATTTTAAAAAATATGGTAATGTTAACGGTCCCATGTCCTTTGTTTACATTCGTAATTGTCACATGTGCGCCATGATTGTAGACCAGAGCCTCCAGTGATCCTCCAGTGAAATATGGACCTCGCAACGGACAGGAGGCTACTGGAGGTTTCTGGAGCTTTGGCGAGAGCTTTCTGGAGGTTACTGGAGGCGCTGGGATGCTGGCTGGAGAGTTCTAGAGCTCTCTGGAGGTTTCTGGAGGTTTCTGAAGGCGCTGGAACAGGTCCATAATGTCTTAAGACTGTTCAAGTTTTACTAAGACTGCTTTTACTCGTATACATAGAAGTTCAAGAGCTGAATTTGCATATGCAATAGACGAAAAAGAAAATGTTTCAAGAGAATCATTGAGTCTAGTATTACGCTACTTGTGACATTTGATAAACTGTCAAGTTCAACAACTCCTAAAAAGCTGCCATACTTAAAAGCGATAGCAATCGATCGCGATAAACTTATAAGCACACGCTTGTGGACCAAAACATTTATTTGTAGCCGAACATATACCCAATTCAAGCCAGACACAAACAAATCGTCGTACCTGTTTATCCACAAAATGACATGCATCATAGGAACATTGATCAATAGACCACATAATACTTTTAGGAAGCCAGCATTTCTGCCAGCGACGATGGGACGGCCGTCTTACACATGAGATCGACCAGTTTATCCCGCGTAAACCGGGGTGATGATCGGTGGGGGCGGGGGTGGGGGCGGACCCGGAGGCGGGCCGCCGCCGCCACCGCCCGGCATCGGCAGCACCAGAATCTGGGGCGGCGGGGGCCCTCCACCGCCGTGAGGTGGCGGCGGCGGTCCGCCTCCTCCGCCGCCTCCGACGGGCAGAACCACGAGGGGCGGTCCTCCGGGCGGCGGAGGCGGGGGAGGTCCTCCTCCACCACCTCCTCCCGCGGGCAGCACAATGATCGGTGGAGGCGGCGGCGGAGGTTCCGGTGGCGGCGGTTCTGGCGGTCCCGCCACGATGATGATGGGTGGCGGCGGGTGTGGCGGCGGCTCCGGCGGCGGCGGCTCGTGCGGAGCGCCGTGCACGTGCACCTCGACCTTCGGTTCTGGCGGCGGCTCCGGCTCCGGTGGCTTGATGATGATGGGCTGCACCACCGGAGATACGCTGTGGCTTACCAGCCTGGGAGAGATAGAGACTACGTTATAGACGAATATATTATCGCTATCGTCGACCATGCCAAAAGATTGTCGAAATCACTTGGAGGACTCAAAATTCAAAAGCATAATCTGGACATATCGAATGGACATTTTATTGCGTACCTACCGTAAATATTGACCAAAAGTAATACGGAAAACGCATCCACCACGGAATAGCTTCTACAATTAGTTTATTGTTACTTCCAAGAAAACAGGAGGAATAGCACTCTAATTCTGACATGGTGAGTCACTCACCCTCCGAATCCACCGAAACCTCCATAGGGAAGAAAAAAGCCCTGGGCGACACCGGTCACCCCCAGCAGGATGGTCAGCAGCCCCTGTCGGAAGGAAGGCACACATTTAATTATCGGGACTTACACAAACATGAATAATTAGCCAATAGCAAAGCATTTGTAGCAATACTACATCATAAGAGCTGGTACCTATGTTCCACACAAGCACACGCACCCCACGCTTCACAAAAACAAAAATCACACTAAATATGGTAACTTGATCCGAAAGTTATAAATCATAGAACCAGTAATCCGATATATCAATTGAGAGGTTACAAAATCAGCTCAAAGTTTGTCGCCTGGTCTGCTAATCACTCACCAGCTGCTTCATCTTGGGTGGCTGGGGAGCCACTGCACCGCCATAATATGCCATTGCCCGGCTTATATAGTGTGAACAAACGAAGAGGAAACAAACAGCGACCGAAAAATGCCCGTAAACAAACTGGTGGTGCGGTGACGTGGGCACTGTTCCGGACATGTTAACTAGCATGTCCGCAGAACTGGAGGTAGACCACTCCTCGCTGCCGGGAACTACAATAGGACGTGGAAGTCAAAAGGTATCGGGCCGGGCCGGCCAGGCGGTACACCAAGCGCTCTCTTCACGGAATTGGCCTGTGTGGGCGAGTTGGAAACAAGAATCATGCGATGGGAAACCGTTGGCCCTGAAATAAAACAGCGTGTTTGGAAGTGTAAAACCTATGATATTGTGCGACTGAATCTGCAAGGCATATTTTTCTCTTGTAGCCGGCTTTAAACGCATTGGAATACAGCCACAGGCTTCGAATCATTAAGGTCATGCGAAACGTCTTTAGAACTCGGCGCGCTATTCTTCCCTAGTATAATTACATCGAGGAAGCTGAAAATACATACATACCTATCACACAGGACCGGCAAAATGTTTCATTCAGGATTGGTTGATTTGTTCAGTTTGCCGCTCGAGACCGGTCGAGGGCGGCATGATGTCGTAAAAGTGAGGAATAATCGATCCTGCGCCCCTTAACCCGCTCCCTGCTGGGGAGGGGGGTGTTTGAACACACCCCCCCCCCTGTGGTTTTTTGCGAATATCTTTCAGTACACCTTATCATACATCAATTCTACACATGTTGTAAAAATTTCAGACCAAGGTCGTTCAAGATCAGGTCACCATGACACTTGAAGTGACCTCACCTCATAAAAAGTTTCAATGTCTGCCATAGCTACACGGAGTGACCGATCGCTTTGAAACTTTCAGCGATTGCTAAAAGCAATAGCATGTACAAAATTTATATCTCAGAATTTTGATATCGATGACCTAAGGTCAGGTCAATTTTGCGACCTCTCCATTACCTACCTATAAGTCAATGGGAGAAAATTGAAATGCGCCTCTTTTGGACGAAAGACATTATAAACACTCCCAAACACTGAATTACAAGTGGTTTAGACACACTGAACATGACAATGGTGTCCGTGACCCCTGTTTATGCCCCTGAGGTCATCTTAGGTCACGAATGGTATCTAACAGTTTTTCGCAAATAACTTTTGATAGCGGCATGCTAGAGCGATGAAAACGCCTTAGATGTGTTCAGCTCGACGATACGGATCGACTGATATGCAACATGACCCTTTCCAGTCAGGTCATGACCCTGACCTGAGGTCAAATTTTCAAGCTGACCTTCCAAGGTCAAATTATAGTTCATTCGATGCGTCTTGACGAGAGGAACACGATGCCGGTAAAAGTAAGTTCGCACAAGGCTTGGGTCAAAAGTTATTGCAGAAAAACTGTTTCCGAAAAAAATCGGCTATTTTTGCAGTTTTTGCCCCCTGCAGGTAAAACCGTTGACGTTAGGTCAAATCTGAGATAAGTACTCAGAAAGGGCGTTAATAGGGCTATCGAATGCGCTTTTCCGCGGCGCTGTAGCTCTATTGGTTCCCGAGTTTGCGTTGGCCTCTTGGAAATTGTCGACATTCGACCTGGAAATCGGCGAAATTTTGCCTTCAATGACCTGTGGTGGCCTGACCTTTGACCTACCAAATAATTGACCGAAGTGATTTCGTCATTATTTTTTACGCTCTTTCGAACGCCGCCTTCCGTGTATCGCTACGTGGCCCAGGAGCTGAGTTAGAAAGGGGGGTGTTCAAACACCCACCCCCCCAGCAGGGCGTGGAAATCCAGGACCCCTAGCCGGGCGCGGGTTAAGACAATTTCCCCATCCGTAAAAAGGCTAAGTGAAGTTAACTAAAAATATTGACATACCTACCACCAGTATAGCGCCTTTTGGGGCGACTAACGGAGCGAGCGAGGGGGTGAGTCTTGCACGTGCGAAATTTCGAGGGGGTACCTCCAACTGACTTGTGCACGGCACCCTACTAACCGGTCTCTAGCGATGTGCCAAATTTGAGCACAATCGGCCCAGCCATTCTCGAGATCTGGAAGCGGCACCCTGCACGTGCGCACGTGCAAAATGGGTCCCGACTGGCTTTTGCACGGCACCCTACTAACCGGTCCCTAACTGTGTACCAAATTTGAGCGCAATCGGTCCAGCCGTTCTCGAGATCTGGAAACGACCCCTGCACGTGCGCACGTGCAGCAGCACCCCAACTCTGGCACATGGATATGCAGTGCCTAGTGGGTGCCTACCTACTTGCCAACTTTCAGCGCAATCGGCCAAGTAGTTACCGAAATATTGCAACAATTGCAAAACTGACACCTCTTCGTTTTGCACGTGGCACGTGCATAAGGGGTCACTCACATGCATCGGGAATAGTCCAATACTTGGTAGAAGGAATGAAGCTACCCTATAAAAATTACCGCGTGTAAATCGGTCAAGTGGTTGCTGAGATATAAGCCTCGCAAAAGCGTCCGCACGGCCGGCCGGCCGGCCGGCCGGCCGGCCGGCCGGCCGCTCATACTCAGAAATTTCCGTTATTCTACGTAAGACTCCGCTCGCTTCGCTCGCTCCGTAAAAACACTCATTGCAAGAACAAGGGCATCTTGATGCATACATAGAAGAGAGAGTGGGGCAAAACGTCCACCCGTCGTTTTAGCCCTCCACAGCTTTGGATTTTTTTCGTGACATTGTTAGCTTTGTATTCTGATGAAGAGCTGTGCTCGAAATTATTAATAAACAAGTGTTTTGATCTAACTTTTTCAAACTACGAGGGTAAGGTCATTAATCATTAATCAAGATCTCTCATTTGCTTCGAATAGAGAGATCGCTAAAATTGAATGCAATTCGCCGAAATTGAATGAAGAGATGCCTATTTTGAGTGCAAAAAGGTGTATTTTACGATTTTTAAATGCTGTTTCAATCTAAAGCCGTTTGGAATTTAATTTAACCCGCGCCCGGTCTGCTTATAACGCGACCTGGTGGAGGGGTGGGGGGGGCTATTTTTGCCTCCCTCGTATCTCCGAAACTACTGGACGGAGCCGCAAAATTCAAACGGCGTTCGAAAGCCCTGTCAATTTGTCAACGGAAATCAAATTTCATTGAACTCGGGGTCACTGATGACGTCACAGGTCAGGTCAAAGATAAAATGCTTTGCCGTTCACGGGTCTTCTAGGGAATGCGCTATAACATCGAGTAAAACACATTTTATCGAAAATCAGCGATAGGGCGTCAGTTGCCTGGTACATATGCTGCTATTAGAGGTCACTGATAATACCAGGTCAGGTCACAGGTCAGGTCACCAAGGGTCAGCACATTAACCCAACTTTACTAGGGCTGTGCGATGCATGTTTTATGGCCAATTTTTCATTTCCAACTCAATGGTGTTGGTCATATGACCATCAGGAACGGTTAAAGTCACTTCCTGGTGGAGGTCAGGTCAATGGCAATTTCAAAGTTGATATTTTTGCATAAAATGGGTATCAATTCGATGCAGCTCGTCACGGCGAGTCTAATGGTGGTCTTTGTTTTGCGCTACGTGGTCCATAATTGCCAAAAATTGAGTTTGAGAATTTGACGTCATCATTTTTGAAGTTTTTTTTTTTTTGCTATAACTTGGCCAAAAAAGAGATATCGATCTGAAATTTGGTGTGTAGATAGAACACGGTAGGTACTATCATATATTCCGGTTTTCCCGTGATTCGAAAAACTTTTTGGAATTTTTGGCTAATGTATCCAAAAAATTAGTTTTTTATTTTTGAGGGTCAAAACTACAAACATTTCAAAAATCCGAGACCGCAGTTTTGTAGCCCTGTTAATTCTACAGCTTTAATGTCTATCATTTTTCTGTATTTTCATGGCCTAATATCAGGCATACTTTGCAGGCGAAAGGCAATTTCACGAACACAGAGTGAAAAACCGGGTCTAGCTCAATTGCCCACTGGAAGAACATTGATTTTTCACAAAACCGGCCGATACCTCCCGGGTTTCCCCTATGTTTGATACTCATGATTGATACAGGATTAGATGAAAGAAAAGAAAAGATTGATACAGGAATTTCAGTATGCGGCGCAGTCTGAACTTTGTGTTAGATTTGGACACATTTTGCGAAAAGTGCAAATGAGAGTATACGTTTGGGTGTATAATTTCTAAGGTGTCATATATGTCAAAACCATTGTTTTATCAGGAATGTTCATTGTTTCGTTTCTTGATGTTTCAAAAAAGCTGGGCATTCTTCTCACTTGTATTCAAAACAGATGCAACAACTAGTTTAATCCCATTTTCAGCTCAACAAACCATTTCAACCGACATGAGCGAGAAACGTGACCTAAGAGGGTGCAATAACAGTTCACACGATGCATTGCATTGACTTTTCAAACGCATGACTTAGCGATCAACGTATGCGATGGCACTAAGAACGTCAATGACTGAAAACATCGCACGCAGCGTAGTAAAGGAGTACATAAACACGCAGCGGAGAAGCCACGAGACCACTGCCCAAGCCGACCACCACATCCCTTAGCCGTAAGCGATAACGGGCGGGGGCGGGGGCGGGCCCGGAGGTGGACCGCCGCCACCACCCGGCATCGGCAGCACCAGAATCTGCGGCGGCGGGGGCCCTCCACCGCCGTGTGGTGGCGGCGGCGGCCCGCCTCCTCCGCCGCCTCCGACGGGCAGAACCACAATGGGAGGTCCGCCGGGCGGTGGCGGTGGTGGCGGCGGGGGTCCTCCCCCACCTCCTCCGATTGGCAGTACGATGATGGGCGGAGGCGGAGGAGGGGGCTCCGGAGGCGGAGGACCGCCGCCTCCGCTCGCCACGATGATGATGGGCGGCGGCGGGTGTGACGGCGGCTCCGGCGGCGGCGGCTCGTGCGGAGCGCCGTGCACGTGCACCTCGACCTTCGGTTCTGGCGGCGGCTCCGGTTCCGGTGGCTTGATGATGATGGGCTGCACCACGGGGCTATGGCTTACGAGGCTGCAAAATTGGCAGAAGCAAGTCAACATCAGATAACATAACGAGGACCACGTCCATTACGTGGCGTAGGATTACGTCCGGAATGAATAAGCAGATTTACAGTTTAAAAAACGACATCTTCAGCCACGAAAAGTAAATCACATGATTCCCTTCAGAACTAAAGACAGCCGCAGTTAACTCCCGCAAGCTTTCATGAAATTTATGCTGATATTATAGATAATGTGTCCAACGTATCATAAACTAACTGCTGCACTCAGACCGCTCGAGGGCAATCAACTTACCCTCCATATCCAAATCCTCCGAATCCTCCAAAGAACGGAAAGAATGCCCAGGCTGACGGGGTCAGTCCCAGGATGATGGAAATCAGCACCTGCAACAGGAACACAGAATGCGTCGTCGATATTACATAGACATTGGGCAACCAAGTAACCATATTTCCATGATTAAATTGCCGATCAGTAGCCGAGCTGAATGCATGCACAACAACGTCGCATGACTAATAATTAATTGTCAATTGTCATTTTTATCAGATTTGGACATTTATTTTCCACCACAAAGTTACGTGTCCAAAATTATATCCTAGTTTTTTTTCATAAAAATATTATTCGTACCGGTCAACACACCAGCAGAACATTGAAAATTCTACAGCGTTCATAAAATTATCTTGACAATCCGCTTTTTGTATATGCTACCATCAACGCGATATTATTACGCCCCAAAAATATTTTTTGCCGTCGTTTCGTCAATGAGCATTAAGTAAATTTGGTCAAATCGGGTGGATGTTTGATTGGTTTTTGGTGAAACTGATACCAAATTTGATTAAAATCAGGAAGCTTTTAGGCGCGCTGCGTTAAACTTGGCAGTAAATTTAAATACCTATAAATATGTTTGACTGTGAACTCGTTATTTGATGCCGCATACCCAAAGCCAGGAAGTAGGAACATTATAATTATTGCATGCACTGCTCAATCAAAGAGGCAGTCCTAATCTTTCATTTACTAGTTTTCTGAGTAGCTTTTTCCAACGGAATATTTCAGAACAAAAAAGAAAAACACACAAACAGAAAATAAAAAACATGGAACAAGGTAGGAACCTTTCCATGGGATGATTCACTTCTTATTTCACATTTCGTCGGCCATTTTTTAACCGACAATGGCAAAACGACAAGCGGAAGAATATCAAAACAAAAACTTTTCCCTTCTAACTTCTTGAGTAACTTTACAATACGTAAACTTACTTAAAAAATGGCAAATTCGGATAAACTGGTGCGTTGATATTCGCAGCCAATTCTTATGACGAAAGAAAAAAGAGAGAAAAACAGTCATATAGCGCGGACGCTGGAGGTAAATACATGGCAACATGGTAAATGGTAGCACTAAACCGCACAAACATAAACGTAGCGTTCTCTTTATCAAGTGACAACAATGAAATTACTCGCCCTGAAATAATGACGTGGCTGACCATAACGAACAAGAATTATGGGTACAGTACACAAGCCGATTCAGAGTAGCATCTTCATTCAGAGTAACATCTTTAGATTCTGTTTGCACACAGTCCTGCAATAGGAAAGGCAGATGCTTCCGCCATGAATTAAACTTTTCCTAGTTGCTGTTATTCAATGCTTGTGCAAGTGTGACCCTATTATTATCTCATCCGTGCTATCATTATGTAATGTCATGAATAAATGGTTTATGCAATAACGTCATGCCAACAAGATTCTACCAATGCTGGCTTCCTGAAACTGCACCAAAAAATAGTACCTTCTTATACGACCAGTCCAGTCCCAGAGCGTACTCACCAGCTGTTCCATCGTGGATGCCTGATTGCTCACTGCACCGCCTCTCTACCGCCTCTCTACGCTTATATAGCACCCAGATCATGCCCGGGCAAATGGGACACCAATGGGCTGTAAATATAAACACTCGCCTAATGGGTGGTTTGACCAGGTGAACGGTATCACAGGACAGCCAATGGGTGAGCCCGGATCCGCCACTCGGACTTCAGGCGGCCATCTGAGAACATGATAACTGCCGAGCCGCGCGGGTACGTCGACACGTAGCAGGAAGTTTCGGAAGGCGGTACCTAGTAAGGAAGAAGGCATCGTATGCGATTTGACAACTCAAAATCATTCAGGTGGCATGTTCAAAGCTTGTATAAATGGCCATCAGAGCCCTTAGATCTAGTCGAACGAGTGAAGCTCAATTTGTTTAAAAAGATAACCTTTGCGAAGGCAGAAAACGCAGCAACGTGCTCGGGTCTCCTGAAACCTATAGGCACGCTTTTCATCGTTCGCAGTCTCATCGTCACATCGCTGACAAAATCTGTATATCGTTTGGCTGTCATACATTCAACCTTTTCTAGCAAATCATCTTATGTGATGGGAGCTTCCGAAGTTCAGCTTCTAGCCTAGCTATCATAAAACACCCAGAACCGATTCCTATGGTATTGTCAACATAAATTGCTGCAATCCCATTGCCAGAGGCCAGAGCCATATTACTTCAGCAGAGACCTGTATCTACCAAAACAGCATTCTTGAAAGACATCGATTTTAGTTTTTACCATTGCATAATCCACGCAAAGACACGTGCGATATCGATTTTACCATCGCACAATCCATGCAAAGACACGTGCAGCAAATAGTTCGCAATCTGAAACACAATTTTGAAAGCAGACTCATTACCCCGAGTATCATTTTTACATTTGGCTGGCGATCGAGGACTGAAATTCTAATGAATGAGTTATAAACAACGCCGAATGCGCCCTCTTCCTTACGGAGAATGGGCCATAGCGTTACGGGCGCCATTCAAGTCCAGGTTTTCCCTATCGCGAAGAAAGGAACTTTTATAAACTTTGTTCATTGTTAGAGAAATGTCTTGTGAAAAACTATTGAAAACAGTGCTCGTGTCTCATTGTGTGGATGACTAATCAGCTGTCTATGGTTGTTTTGTGCGTTACGTACGGTGGCTAACACCCAATCCCACCAGCTTCCGGTGCTTGGTAGGTGATGATACAAGGAGATTTATTTGATACAGAGACGTTAACTTTATCAGTAAAATAATTAACCCTACATAAGGACAAAAACCATTCAAAACACGAGGAGAGCATTGAGCTTAATCGGTCTGCGCTCGATTAAAGATCAGTCAAAAAGGCAGACAATCACGTAAATGCATAATCACGCAAATGAAAATGCGCAAACATGTTGAGCATATTGATGAGTCTCCAGACTTTGCTCACCACACAATGATAGCTCGTAACAATGACTATAGAATAACGTCTGTAGCGCATATGTCCCTAAGTTCATTGACAATAAAAATAAAAAAGATCAGGCAGGACTTCTCAGAAGGCGCGCATCAATGTAATTATATCGTGCATTATTCCTGCTGTGTTTTAATTGTCCGTCGATGAGAGGATCGCGCACATAGAAATAAAGATCGCGCAACGTTTACTATGAAAGCTCTCTATGCCAGTAGTTGACCTTTATGCGATATATTGAGAATATGAGCTAAGAACTTATGTAGTGCAGCAAGACGATTATGCTTTGAACTGTCTCTTGTTCTTCATCCAAAGGACGGCATGCTTGACTTTTTTGCTCGTGTCTTTTTTATATCAATCAATCCCAACAACTCCAAAATATAAGCGAAATCATACATTCATTGAGGAAGAAGTTTTTCAAACGTTTTAGCGCCTTTGATTCGTTTTAGCGCCAGAGATGTGCTTTTATCCCGCACCGTAGAGTGTTTACAATTGCTTCACGTGCAAAGAGAGAACCATTATCAGATGTCGTGTAACTGATTTTTTAAGGGACCCTCCCACCTTCAAAAAAGTTAACGAATAGGGTTGGGACCTATCTGCATGCTCTGTATGTTTTGGTAAAATAAAAAAGCTCAGAATTTTTAATGATTTAATTTAAAATCACTTTGTTTAAAAAATGCCTAGTTAGTTCAGAAATTAATTATTTGTGGCTGAAAACAACTTGCTTCTGATTGGTCGGGCTAATCATGACGTCACATGTAGGTATATAACTGTCTGTATATTTGGCGCAGTTGAGACATACATTTTCTATGTATTTTCCTATGGTAAATTGGAGTGATTGGTCGTGTTTTCAGTGTTTCTTTATTTTGCGCTGGTATTGCGTGGCTAAGAAGTTTTATCAAGAATGGCATATACTAAAATGTACCTTTAATAATGGAGCTTCAATATCTGTGAGTTTTATTGGCAAGCGAAAACTGATTTCGCTGTTATTTTATCTGGAAATTACTCATATTTTTTAGGTCAATATTCAAAATATTTTACGAGAACAAGTTGGCACTTTTCTTGATTTTTGCACTCAAATCGCGTGCGATTCAACTGTATTGGAACTTGCAAAGAAGCTTGGTGATTAATTAACTGAGTTGTTATGGCACTGTTTGCAAAGCATGGATAATGAAACTCTGCCAAAGACTTAGCTACATAGCAATGCCTCAAGTAATACGCAGGAGGGACAGAATTCAGAGTCCGATCGAGAAGAATCGGTGCAAATGCTACGAAGACCAGGCAGCTCTGATACAATAGCTAGTCGTCTCACTACTCTCACTCCATTAGACCAGCTGATTCCTGACAGCACCGACTCGGATGCAAAGATGGAGCTCATCTTCCAAGCCAGAAACCAGTTCTTTGATGGAAGATGTGCTGCTGCCTCTGTCTCTGCTTTGTTGGCCACTTTGGACGGGGCGGAGCTCCGCTCCTTGCGTGAGCGGTTATTCGCCTGTCATCCAGAAATAGTTCCTTCGTTTGCTGGCCGTTCCCTGATTAGGTGCAATACGGGGAGCTGTAATCAGGGAAGCAACTTTCCATATGAAAGGGGTGCAGGTGCACCCCCGTCCCCCATCCACTAGAAGTGCACCCCCATAGGCTAAGCGGCGCCCCACACGCCGCCACACACACTTAGCTCTAGAGCAGATGGCGAGGGTGATTTCTCGGCTACATTCCATCTCAGCGTCGTGATGCTTGTGGGCTTGGAAAGCGTCCAGTCGTATGTAGGGTAGTGTAGGGGTAGGGTTGAGTTCAATAAGGTCCTTACATTTGAAAGGTTTGAACAACCCGCAATCAGCACAACATACCACAAGTTAAATAAAAACTACCAAACTCCGCCCAACTAATATTAATAAACATTACAGCCAAACTAATGGCCTAAATAAAAATATATCTCAAATCCTAACAGTTATCGCGGGTGATGGCGCCATGAGTTGCTATTATCCAAAACAGATGCAAATAAACATGTTTGTATGTCCTATGTATGTTTGTTTTAAAAACGTTGCAGCGGCGCTGGGAACTGCAGTCTTAGATCTGGGTATGTTTGGCATCTGCAACTCTTCATATACACATTAACCCTATTTCGGACGGGGAGACCTTTCAGGATTTTCTTGTACAATTGCCAAACGCCGCGAGACATTCAGCTCATATTTGGTGACTTTTTCTAAATGCTCATTGCGCACATCTCAGCAAAAAAAGAAAAAAATGCCGGGTCAGGTCAGGTCAGGTAACCAGAGCGGGTTTGTTGACCCCAACTCAGAAAAGTTTGCAAACACGTCAGAGCTTGAGTTTTTCACGAAGTTATTTCCTCTCATCAAGTCTTCAAAACAGTACCTGCAGTATGTGTCGTTTGTATATCTCAGAATTTTTGATTTGTGACCTGAGGTTAGGTCAGATTCGTGACCTTTACATTGCAAGCCTATGGAAAAGTATTGAAATGCGACCTGCACCTCGAGTAAACGAGTCAAAACCAACCAATTCTTTAAGAATTATGACAAATTATCTTATCTGTAATGATCCAGGTGCCATTTACTGACAGGGACACCGGAGAGGGTTATCTGAGCCGAGATCATGTGAGGTGATATCTACCATACATCAATGCTCACAATACTTACAATATTGACAATGCTTTTGCTTACAACACTTACAATACTTACGATGAGACCAGCAAGCACTCTGCCGTTACAGTTCTAACTTCTGTTTCGAAAAACGACGTTACACACATTCGCTGCAAGCATAACATGTATTGTTTGACAGTAACAAAATACAATTGACATCTGAACCCCAAACGGACCGCCATCCACTCAAATTTTATAACCCTGACCGGTCAGGGGGCGAATGGAGGTCATTTCCTGGGCATTACACTCAGCCCTTGCACAAAATATCTCACCTCACAGTGATCATTACAACAATAGCACCAACTTGATAGTGGATTTCAAAGTACTTGCATCAGCTCTTCCTGCTATTGCAGACGATCATCTCCTCAGGGTAATGTTGTTCGGGACATGAACGAAGATCGTTTTCGGAGTTTCATAAGTGCTACTGCAACAGCCTGGCACAAAACAGGACTTGTACGCTCTTCTCTGCACTTTGCCCTTCAGTATATCACAAAAAAAAATTGTTTAGAATCCATCTTACGCTTCTTTCACAGTCTCCCTTGCCACCGTAGGGCGTAGATAGATTGCTGTTGCTGGTAAGTTAAGGCACGGTAGATAGAAATTACCTCGGTTCTCAACGCCCTTAAGTTATTTTCATAAAAAAGAACAAATAAATGATCAATAAGATGACAGGAATGTAAACATTTTAATCGTAAAGTAGTCCAAATATTGGAATGAGCTTTTGCTTTTCAGCATCCTCCGATTCATCATCTTTATCATTTGAAAATTCGAGGTACATAAAATGTTTATCACGCGCTCATGTTAAACGGGGAATATAGTACACGGCAGACACATCAATTTTTGACACTGAACATTTCATCCGTAAATGTTTTAGCATAATTTAAAGCTAAAAACAGCGCGAATGGCAGAGTGAAGCAAACAACATCTTTCACCGATTGATATAACATGTAATCTGTGGTGCGCCAGATGCGCCATTATTTGTCAACCGCAGAAGGTGACATGTGACGTAACAGCATCAAGAGCATCTTTTTTCAAGAACTTTTGAAAACAAATTTCCTATCTTTCTTCCCCCATTTCTCTCAGCTTATTGATTTTATGAGGCAATGGTATGCACCATAAATTCTGTGAAAATAGTTTGATCATTTTCATGCATTCTTAAAAAAACGAGTTCCCAACCCCATTGGCATAAAAGTGATGTCGCTTGGTTCAGAAAGAGCAAAAACGAATATCTACCAAATTTCATCGAAAAATATACACCGGTTTTCAAGATATTAGACTTTTACCTTTGTTTACTTTTTGGGATCTCCGCTGTTCCTAGCCACTTTATTTGAAAGTGCTGCATTTGTTGCGCGCAAAGCAGCATATACCACCGCGTGCTACCAAACGTTTTAGTAAAAGATTTAAAAATCGTAATATCTCAGCTGACGTCACAAATTCTAAGGGGGCATACCAATGTATGTATTAGCCCCTTAGAATCCGAAAACTGCAAGTTTGAAATTCCATATCTCCGAACCAAAGCATTTTTCGATGTTGTGAGTGCCCAAACCGGTATTTTCAGGCCATGGCCACCAATTTGGCTATCTCAACTCAAAACTAATGTTAACCCTCGCCCGTATTGGTGTTTTTCCAGCCGCGAACGTATAAGGGGGGGTCCGTTGGACCCCCCCTTGCCGTTTCGCCCCTGATCGAGCTAGAGCTTCGCGGAAAAAACGAGCGTGTTGCCCGTGACGAGAGGAAGCCGATGATACCCAATTTTAAGGTCTTAGGTCATTGGTTGACCTTGCAGGTCAGGTCAATGACCCATAAGTCGGGAAAATCGGGACCTGTTAGAACGTCGTAAAGTGTGGCTGCTATGGGGTTTTCGGGGCGCTGATCACGAATATCATGTTAGTTTTGATCACAGATGATGTCTTTATGCATTTAGTCCAGGTCGGGTCAGGTCAGGTCAGGTCAACCAGTAGGGGTCCTGTCGGGTATTCCTAGTAGGTGTCAACCGCCTCTGACAGCTTCGTAACATGTTACGAAGGTACCGAAACTACTTCGTAAACGTTCATATGGTTGCTAAATTCGAATTCAGCTCCAAAAACTGGCCTAGAAACATGTAAAACTCGAAAAAGTGAACCGAGGTCACCAAAGGTCAATGACCTGACCTGACCTTCAGGTGACCTTGACAACCACCTCAATGCATGGGGGTAACATCATATCACATGTTTGAACGCTTGAAACCACGAAAAGACTGCAAACGCGCGGCTAATGCGGGCCGACATACGCCGAATCGCGATTCCGGCCAAACATGGTCTCGAAAAGTAGGTCACAGGTCAAAGGTCATTGGGGTCAGGGTCATGAAATTTTCAGGGTAGGTGTAAAATTGATTGACGCGAGGGTACTGAAAGTTTCGTCGCGATCGGCCGCTTTTTACGCGAGTTATTCGCGAAAAACCATGGGGGGGTCCGTTCGACCCCCCCCCCCCCCTATACGGGCGAGGGTTAAGGTGGAATAGTCACTTTAACCCTATTAGTGGCAGGCTCCTGGCTACCCCATATTAGTGGCAGGGGGGCTGTTTACGACCCCCCCCCCTTGATATCTCGAGATCTAACGGGCCGATTTTCAAAATTCAAACGGCATTCGATTTGGCTCAACGAGATCTACATTTCTAATAAAAATTAAAAAATGTCAATAGGGGGGTAGAGGGGGGTAAAAAAGGGCAAATTGCAGATACATTTTAGACTGTTTATCACGGCCAGGTTTCTGAACCAATCTTAACGCAACTTTTGCCGATCGATAGAGAATGAACCAGGAATTCACATGGATCCTAAAAATATGCATTTTCAAAAATCATAGGCGGATACAGATCATTGAGATTGGGGGTACACAAAAAGTATAGTAAATAAGGTTTTTGTTGGTACTGTTTCTAAAAAGGGTGGCAATGGTCTTGTTATGTTACAATTTTCTTATGAGAGAACGACTAAAATTGTATTCGTCATGCATAGGCGGTGTCAGGGCACCTATGTTGGGAGGTAAAAAATAACCCCCCTTTTTGGACGCCTGGATCCGCCTATTATAGCAAAAACGTGTCAAAAGAGGATGCACAATAACTTTGTATATGTTATCACATGATACCTTTCATTCACTGTTCGTAAAACTGGTGCAGCATCGTGATCTTCGCCCAAATGACTCGCTTCACGAATAGGACCCCCCAGTTCCCAGTGCTCTGGAGCCGCCCCTGGTAAAGTTATGAACTTGAAATTTTCAGGGAATGTGCCCAATTTAGTTTTAGGAAAAGTCAGAAAATTTCAGCATCGTAGTTAGCTTCAGCGGTTTCGGAGATATTCCCGAAAAACCTGAGGGGTGGATAAAAACAACCCCCCCCCCCTGCCACTAATAGGGTTAAGCGTCTAGACGATTAACAAACTGTTAAACGTCTCGTAGACATTTCGTCTAGACTGAAATATGCGGTATTTAGTTAAGAAAGAATGCATTTTTAACCTTTAACCGCCTGAAAGATATCGACGGTACGGGATAAAATTATTAAACCGCTCGTAGGATAGAAAAATATTTTAAACGTCTCGCCTATCGGCTCGACGTAAGATTTACTACTCGCGGTTTAATATAAATTAAGTGTATGCGAAAGAGGCTCCAGAACAAAACGTTCGCAGTAGTGGTCTATTGTTCTCTTCATGTTATATAGTTAGTAACTGAAACACGAGTTTGGTCGCTTTGTGAGTTTATACCTGATTGTAAAGTGTACACAGTGTGTTGTAAAACAACTTCTGTAAAGGTTCCGACATTTCCGTAATTATATTTGGAAGTTTTATGGATATTTCGGTGTGCAGTAATTACCAATAGTTACATATTCATAGCCGCCTTCCAACCAGCATGAGCTAGTAATTCTTTGTTATGATAGCATAATCTCCAAGCTGATCGATCGTCGCTATCAATCCACTATCAAAGTTCAAGCCATAGAATGCCGGCCTGACGATTTAGTAGCCGGCAAGCTTGCAACCTCGGTAACTTACAATACGCTGAGCTTCCCAGTTCCCATCCTTCCACACACCACTCGCACTCAAAGCGCAATGGCGGTCGGTCTCATTCAGTACTGGATGGAAGACTGACTGAGTCCCTATCATAGACGACAAAACAAGACGCATGCAATATGGATATTGGATAGTCAATAGAAGAGAGAGTACAATAATCGGTACATCACCGTGTCGTACTCGTTGTCTTGCTCGTGGTTCTGCTGCGGTTTCGCTGCTGACGCGCTGACTGTGGTTCCCGTCCAGTCAGTGGCCTTAGCACAGATCGGTGCAGGTCAAACCGAGCCGAGACGGCCGGTCACCGCCCGGGGTGACATCAGCGGGCGCCGGGTCGGGCAGGGGCCGGAGCGGGCCGGAGCGGGCCGGTCAGGGCCGGGCCGTGTCGCCACAGTCCCGTGGCCAGGCAACTGGCGTTACGCATACATACTGAGAGCGCCAATGTTGCACGGGATAGAGGCTGCACGAGAAAAGGGTGCAGCCAGTCGCTATATGGCTTGTGAAAGATTATCTCAAACGCATTGAATCCATGTATAAAATCCTAATGATCGTGCGCATTTACACTTATGCAATGAAATTAACCCCGCGTTCGATGTCTCTCGGACGACGAAGATTCTACGTCGCCCGTCCAATCCCGCTCGAGGTCAGCGGGGGCTCGGCTGCGGTTATGGAACGTGATTGGCCGGACGACGTAGAATCTTCGTCGTCCGAGAAACCTCGAACGCGGGTTAAGTCCAGAGGGGTGTTCACGGGCACCGCACACTGCTGCGTGCGGTGTGTGCGGTGCGTCCAGCAGGCGTGGGGGTAGGGGATGGGTAGGCGGTTCTGACGTCACGGCTGCGTGCGGTGGACGGTCCGCTGTGGCCAGTCCCGACCGGCCACAGCGATCGCTGTGTGCGGTGACGGAAGGCTGACGTAGGGACGCAGTGGGCGGAGCTTGGAGGCTGTGTGCGGTCCGACCGCACACAGGGCCCGTGAACAGCCCTCAGCTGTAGCGCTTGGCAGAAGAAACTTTCTCTAAAATTACACCGAGAAGTAACGACACCTTTCTTCACGGGCCATTCTTCATGGCGCAGTGATGAATCCATCAACAGAAAAAACTGCACAGTGAATACATTGACAACTGTCACTGACATATTTTGGTCAACCAAGCATCTGTCCAGTGTCTTACCTGTCGATGACTCGTCCATACACCGACCCGACCGACTGACGCCTGCCACTGCTGTGCGTCTTTCTCCGCCGCTGTTCTCTCGGTCTCGTTTGGCCGTGAACTGACACCAGATACCTCGACGACTAGCGGTGTCGAATTCCACACCGCCGACGCTTCGACGAGACGACGGGCGTCGAAAGCTGACCGGAGACTGTCGCGACTGAAGAGAAGAGGGCGAGGAGGGTGGTCGAGCGACAAACGTTTGTACGAGACTAGGCCGGGGCAAGACTGCTGTTGTGATGAAAGAGATAACTGATGACAAAATTGACATCTTCCATCAGGCCCGGGAACCTCGGGCGCCGGGCGGCGTAATAAATCCGTGGCAACGCTATGGACGTAGTGATTAGTACCAAAATGTTCCCATTCCTACCATGCGTCAACTATGACAATGAACTTACTCGCGCCTACATATTATAAAAAAAAAATATCAAAAACAGTAGGCAAAGAGGAAAAAAGATTCTTACGATAGAAGCAGGAGCGAAGGCAAAAACAATGCACAAAGACCACGAAGCATCATACAAAAAGGGAAAATGAGATAAGCCGTTTCGGTCCTCGCAAATGATCTGATCGCCTTGATCTGATCAGTACCTGTTCCAAAGCTCACTCGGCAAAACGGAAACTGTAGCGTAACCGGAAACTCGTCACGGGAATAAAGATAGGCAAGTAGAAGTTAGAACCGCAAATGCCAGCACATCGTGAGCTTGAATTGCCCCATGAGATTCTTCAAGATATTCTTCGGAATTGCCCTACGATTTCGACCAGTCAGTATCTCTGCTGTCTTATCCACCACGTCCACCTGTCACCTGAACTAAAATTGAATCGCTTTAGACGGGACCTCAGGTTGTAGCTTTATGTTGGGAAAAAGGGCATGACGTATCTGGCTTCGACTGGAAAACGAAAACGAAAAACAGAGTAGAAAAGTTTGAAAGTTGAAAATGACCAAGGCTTGGCATGTACGTAAGTCTTGTGAATGACTATGACGTCATCAATGAAAAGAATTGTATGTTTTTCACAGTACCTATTACGATGGTTCCAAGAAAATTAAAATCGTACACCACTAGATGAAATAATAAGTATCACAAAAATATACTTGGTTATTTTGAGAAATCCAAGAAATAACTAAGAAAGATTTATGTGGGCGAATTGCTAGCGTAGTTTAGGATTGGCTTAGGATGACGACATAAACCCGATTCAACGAGTGGGTAAAGGAAATGTATTGTTTACGGTCGAGTTGCAGCTGTTGTTTTTTCGGTTTTGGGTTTTCATAATGAATGCAAGGTGGGTAAGGTGGGAGGTGCATAAGTGATAGTAAATAGGTGATGGGTATAATGAAATTAGCAATTTTGACGTCATATTTTTACTTAGTGTTATGTGCACTAGTTCATATTTTTTCCGAAGTAGCAGTCGCGTCATTTCCCCGAAACTGAAGCTGTAGGTCAAGGTTGATGATGATCTCGTTGGCTGACGCTCACGCTGGGCCTTCATAATTCAGAATCATGATTTATATTTTTTGTCTAATATTTCTCCATTATTCATCCCATGCTTTGATTTTGTCCATCTAATATGTCAACCTTTTTTAGGTTATGTGGTTTTGCACTTTTGCAGTGCCTGGTCTTAAAAACTTCAAGCTAGACCAATACCGACGGCTCCGGGTTTGCTGCGTAGTCTTATTCTGACCCTAAATACCACTTGGAATCTGCAACAGTTAACTAAAAATTAGTCCTAACATGCACTTAAATTTTGAATCCTACAATTAATAAAGTACAGTTGTTAATGAGTTTTAGGAATATTGTTTGAGTGAAGTGAGTTATATCATGTCCTTAAGTGTCTGATGAAGAATAAGCTTGGGAATTGGGATGTATTTTAATGTTAAGGTGAAGTTAGTCCATGCCATTCAATGTGGAATTCTCATTCACCGCACCATCGCAAGTCAACATCCAATCCCATAATTCACAAATGTTGTGCACCACGTTCATGAACTTCTGCGCCCATGAAATACAGCTACTGTTACATTGAGCTTGTTTGAAGTCTAGTTTCACGGATTCATTTTGCTTCAAAGGTGCAAATTGTCTGTTTTATCGACTTACAGTTTCCAGCTTTGTTATATTTGGATTGGAAACAATTGAAGTTGTATGTGAAGCTGCTATAAGCCTTTAGTGAAGTTTCTATTCTATTATCTGGTATCACCATTCACCTGTGGTTCTAGTTTGGATTGACTGCTCAAGGGTACTGCAGGAATTTTGACACAATGTTCTTGATTGTAGGTTGAACATAAAGTATAAACTGAACATTTGCATGACTTTGTGGTAGTTTAGTTGTTTCAAATGGCAAAGCACAACATTGGAGCTGCAAGCCAGTCTCATTTGAAATGTCAAAATATAATTTGGAGTGGTAAGCCAGTCATTCTTACCCATAGCAATTAAACCCCCTCCATCCCCCCCCCCCAAAAAAAAAAATCCAGATCTGTTGACAGGATAAAAATAAAATGCCTCCATTCTAATCAAGATAAAGGAAGACATTGAAAGGATTAAAAGAGATATTGTCTTCATACATTGCACCATCCACACAGCAGCTCTGAATAAGACGATGTTTCTGTTAGTAACGCAGTTGTGTAGTCTGGGACAACCTTGACTGATACTTCCTCCACCTCTCACAGATGGATGGGGGCTAGAAGAGCAGCAGAATGAGTGGCTGGCTGGCGCGCGGCTCCCAGCGCGGCGAGGCGCTCATGTCCCGGTTCCGGGGTGCCTCGCCACTCAAGGACAAGGACCTGGATGCTGTTGCCTGCTTTGAGAGCTTCCGCATTCACTGGCAGCAGGCATGGGAGATGATGCAGGCTCATCAGGTATGCAGCTGACTCATATAGTGTTGAACCATGCTGCATAAGAAGATATGGCTGAAAGTAATTGTAAAAACCCTCCAGCACACTCAATTCCCTTCGCTGTCCTTGCTGGTGGTAGCTAGTTGCAGTTACACCTGTTTGCCACTTGCTAGTAATTCTGCTTTGTTATTTTGAAAATGCCTAAAGACCTATGACTTTTTCGGACTGAAATGATTCACAGACTGGTGACGGCGATCGTAATCCGACCCTCCGGTTGTTGCCAGGGTCCGGACGTCACCACTACCGACGACGTCAACTGCGTGCTCAACCACGTGGACCAGGTGTGCACGCTGCTCATGTGGGACCTGAAGGACGCCGAGCAGGCGGCCGGTGCCGGCTCGGCCGCCGACGGCCTGCCGGACCCTTCCGCGCCGCGCCGACTGCGCATCTTCGACCTGTTCCTCAGCGAGCGGGTGCTGGAGCGCCTGCTGGACTGGAGCGCGCTCTGCGGCCCGTTTGAAGAGCAGCTGCGCCTGGAGCAGCTGCGCATCTACGAGCAGCTGCTGCGCCAGGCGGCGCCGGCGCTGCTGGTGCAGCGCGCCGTGCTGCGCCCGCTGACGTCGCTGCTGGCCGGCTGCCGCGCCGCCGAGCAGCCCGTGGAGCTGCACCGGCGGCTGGTGCTGGTGCTGGCGCAGCTGTGCGCCGCGCTGCACCGCCAGCCGCCGCTGCTCGACCTCTTTCTCGGGCTGGACGAGGACGGCCAGCCGACCAGTTTTGGCGTGTTCGCGATGCTTGTTGACTTTGTGCACCGTGATGGTGTGATTGGACGCACTGACCGCGAGGCGCTGCTCCTGTGCATGAGGCTGTCGCGAGAGAACCTCCAGCTGGCCCAGTATATCGTACAGCACTCCAACTTCTGTCCGGTAAGAATGAGGCGGGGAATGATGGCCGGATGGGATTCTATTGGATTTACGAGAACATTTCCGTTGTCTAACCTTACGTTTTCCGTCGGGCAAGATACTGGCCACCGGTCTGAGCGGTCTGTTCTCTGTGCTACCGGTAACTCGGTGCTACCTTACGCGGTTGTTACGTTACGTTGTTAGGTGACTTACGTTTCCACGCCACTTTACGTTGTTACCTTACGTTATTACGTTTTTCGTCGTTCAGGTGCTGGCAATAGCTGGTCTGGGTGGTATATTCTGAACCTCGCCGACTCTGTGTTGGATCACGTTGTTATGTTGCACTGTTACTTTCCGTTGTTACGTTACGTTGTTACGTTTTCCGTTGTGTAGGTGCTGGCCACCGGTCTGAGCGGTCTCTCCTCTGTCTCATTGTTAAGTTATTTTATTACGTTACGTACTGCTTTACGCTGTAACGTTCTCTTTTCCCCAGGTGCTGGCCACCGGTTTGAGCGGTCTCTACTCTGTGCTACCACGGAAACTACTGGTAGTCACCGAGGACAGGTACCAGCTGCTGAGCGCCGATTCCAAACAGGTGCCCGAGCTGCACAGCTTCGTCTGCTCGCTCGACTTCTGCAACTCTGTGCTGCAGGTATGTTAGGAAAGGGCTGACTGGGATAGTTTTACACTGGCCGAGTAGCTTGACAGCGTGGGAGGCTATTTAGGAAGGAAGATGGTGCTCCAAGTGAGTCAAAGCTGAGGCAAATCGGTCGGCGGCCGCTCCTGATCCGGAATGTGATACCGGATAGCGGAGACGGAAATTGGTCGTAAATGGAGACCGATTTAGCCGTGGACGATGAATGTGGGCGGAGATGTTGTGATTGATACGGCGGAACGGTCTGAGTTGTGTAATCTCGATCTGAAAATACCCGTCATGGCGGCGATGCTTTCGAATTTACAGCTTTAGATTTCGGACTATTGATTTGGACTCCGAGTTTATTTTGATGATCCTGGCAAAGCTATTTCGTTCTATTTTAATTTTGCAACCGCTTATTTCTCCTTAGAATGTGTTGCATGTAACTCTTTAGCAAAGTTCCGCTATTCATGGACTTCAGTGATGAGTCAGCACGCCAGACAGGCCAGGCCTCCCATCCCGTCTACATTACCACTAACTACGTTTGTATGTTTCAGGTGTGCCATCCGCTGATTGCCGATCAGCTGTTGGACTACGTGTACCAGGGGTTTCTGGTGTCGGTCATGGGACCGGCACTGCACCAGGTAAGGAACTGAGAGCGGACAGAGGAGTCGATGAGAAGGCTCCCACACGCCCTGGGCGGACTACCACCCGCACAGTTTGCACTGGGTTCACTGCAGTCAGCACCTGTACAGTGTACATGGTCGTTGGTTAGCTTAGTACGACCGTTACCGGCTATGTACGGTGTTTTCCCGTCATCCTGAGAGCTTGTTGAATATTTACATGGTGTCGAACATGTGAATTCTTCGGCATAATCTCGGAATTTCCTTAGCTAAGAATTTCATATGTTCCCCTTTCCTTTCCTTTTATCAAGTTATGTGTTGAACTGTTAACGTTAAAATATAATAGCTGTCAGTTTTTAGAAGCGTTGCATAATTGCTGCCATCTTTTATGACTACTGGGACTTATTTGTAAGGTCCGCTGGCCGAGCCCTTACCTATTAACGCAGAATTGTCGACGATATGTCTAGTCCCGATTTAATTCGCTCTAGATTGGGTATACCCCATCACTGTCACACACCGCAACCGATTCTTACCGTGTGATCACACAGTTACCATATTTGCATATTTTGCACTACCTATGTCTTTTGGTTCATTGGTATCATTTGGTTCTCAAGCCTTGTCACGTTTTACTTTTCATGTTTTACCCGCTTCTGTTCCGTCTCCCATTCCTTCATTTCTCTGTTCATTGTCGTACAGTCCATCCGTCCCTCCCTGCTCCGCTCCTTCCCCCTCTGGTCACGTCTTTAACCACCACGTCTTTGCACAGGGGGGCTCTGCCGCCGCAGCACAAGGCGCCTCCCCAGATTCGGTTAGTCAGCCAATAGTGGATGATTCGTATAACCCGGCTGCCTGCCACACTGCCCGTAGGCGTTCTTATGCTTATTTATGCCCGTGCTGCGTAGAGTTACACTAAATCGCATGCTAGCTAAATGTGTGCGATTCTGTCTTACCCCCAGCCGAGCTCTGCTCACCCGTATGGCCGAGCTACCTTTCCCTGCTGATGCGGCAGCCGAGCGGTGTGCTCGGCTACCTCTTCCCTTTTGATGCTACTTGCTTCGTTCCTTATAGTAGATATAGCGCATTGCAATGCGACTGGATCGTGTTGTAATACGGCCGACAGAGCCATGCCAGAGCTAGACTAGCTGTAGAGAGACGTAGCGAATGTGTATAACGCCGTGCTTAGTTGATCCGCGCTAGTCAACTGTTTGACGCAGCCGCTTTAGCTAGTTGTCACCAGTTGACGGTAGCTATGGTTATAGTCATGCAACTGACCGGGCTCTCCAATGTTCACCTATGAATTCATAAGGGTTTTATTAAGAGCTGAATGGCAATGCTTTTCACCTGACGTAATAGCTTTGATATGATTCCAAAATAATAGTTGTGTGTACTATGCACGGTTTATTATATTGCTGCAAGCAAATAACAATTTCCCTGTGCTCATTTCATTGCAGTAATTGTTCTGTCATTGCTTCTTTTAACACTTACGTGTTTTCTAGCTGTTGCCTTTTCCGTGCGAATGACTGCGGTATTGGTCTAACAAGACTGATGATGACCTGATGATGTTTATGTCGTAGCGTCGCTTGTTTGTTTCATAAACGGAGTCAATGTAAACACGGGTCTATGTAGATTGTAGATATGTCCGTCAACGTGTACCGTGTCGATGAGCAGCCGTGTAAACAAGGCATCTTGGGTGGCTCCAACGCACAGCTTCGACCCGTTGATTACTATATTGGAGGCTGGAGCCAAATCCCTTTTGAATAAAAACAAACTATATGGTAGCATATCGAACAGCATCGATGCCTGATGCGTCTCTTTTCATCAAATTCCGATAGGTACCTTGACGCCATATATTGGTAAAGTGATTATCTAGTTTCCTTCGAGGCGCTGTACACGCGTGTGCAGCACGTTTTCATCGTAGATGATAGTCTGAAATCTATTTTCGTCGTCTTCATTTATTCGGAGGAGCGTCTTACACCCGCCCACATCTTTGTCCGCTAGCTATCTCACCCCACCTCACCCCTCTCGTCTCCCGTTCTACAGAACTCGATGGAGGAGATAATCACGGCCACGGCGTACCTGGACCTATTTCTGCGCAGTATCGACCAGCCGGGACTGGTGCGCACCTTTCTGCGGCTGATCCTGGCGCACCGCTACGAGGAGCGGCGCATCATCGACACCCTGGTGCAGCGCATCGCAGCCACCTCCAAGGTACGGCGCGGCAGTGGGTTGGGGGGGGGGGGGGCAGTGGGTATGAACCAGTGTTCCATTTTTCAGACTTTTTTGGTGGCAAATCACACCTGATGGGGAAAATATTTTCATCCCTAAAATATAAATGACTGACTTTACTTCATCTCTGAAAAAGGTTTCATGCATTCGAACAGCCAGTTTACATACTTTCTTTTTTCTAATCCTAGGATTTTTTTCTTCATCAGCACACCCAACCAAAATCCAATTTTAGAACACTGGTATGAACAGGGAGTATGTGGGAGTGCGGAGTGGGTGGATGTGGGAAAGATAGCCGATGGTTAGCAAGGATTATGGTTACAATTATGTCGACGTTGATGAGAGTCGTCACTCAGACTGTCAATATGAGCAATGAGAATATTGCTACCGATCATGCTATCAATTTTGATGGATGATTTCCTAGTGGTATCAGCTAGGATGCCTGGGAACTACATGCATTTTATGTTTTGTATCGTTCCTTGTGGAACGTCATTTCACCCTTTCGTTTTCACCCATCTTTCCACACGCTGCTCGATTCCGATAATTAGCCCATAACCCATTACGATCACCTTCTGCGTTGGGACAGTCAAACACCCACACACACGGATAGAACTACGAACTGTCCGAAGACTGCCGTTTTGAGAACCCTTCTTGGCTGGCCGGCTGGGAACGGACTGTGTGCGAGGCGTGAATAGATCATAAAACTGCCGCCGATCAGCCGCAGAGCCAGCCTCCGGAACGGAACGGTCGGGAACGCGGCGCCTTACGGACTGGTCACGGTCCGGTCGCCGGAGCTCGGCGTTATTACGGAGAGCTGGACAGCGCCGGGTAGTGGGTGGATTGGGTTGCTGGCCGTGGTCACGACATGGACAGTGGCAGCGTCCGTTTGACTTTGGTTTGAGCCGTGTTGTAGACGTCTCTGAGCGTGGCGGGGGGGGGGGAGGGAATGGAGTAGCAGCACCGAGTTTTTTAACACTGAAATATCGCGGGAATTCCCCTGAGACTCAGCACTCAGCAGCCTTACAGGTGGAGCTAATTGCAAAACTTTCCCGGCAGGAAAGCCGGATGAATCAACTATGAAAGGACACTTATTCGAAGCCTGCAAGACATATTTCACAATAACATAGCATGCAGTACTTCGATATTCCCCCGTAGTCTGCAGACCATGGTGGCATGTAAAGATGTTTATAGAAGAGCTAAGTTTCCCTTCTCCGACTCAGTGACAGAGACGGAATCAGTGAGACATTGGGTGGTATGACGTCACATGTGTGTACACTGTACAGTCGTTAGTGGTGTGACGTAATCAGCCTCAGACTGAACGCGTGATTGCGTGTCGTGTGTGGTTTTGTGTGTGGAAGTAGCACATGCATGTTCTCACGTCTATGACCTTGACATTGGGTAGTATCACTTCTATCGGTGGGACGCATAAAAAGATTGAGCTTGTCTCTTGCTAGTTAAGTGGTGACATCATACGATGATGCATACAGATTACAGATGCCTTTAACGTGTTTCATCAGCCCACTGACGTCTGTTTTTTTTTTCTTCTCCGGCAGTTGTGCGTGGTGACGCTCTCGCTTCTCCACACCCTGCTGGATTTGAACTGTGAGGACGTGATGCTGGAGCTGGTGTTCCGCCACCTGCTGCCCTGCACTCACGTCATGGTCTCTCAGCGGACCCGCGTCAGGGAGCCCGACCAACACGGTGGGACGGCCCGCAAACTGCTCGAGCTCGTACCGGCCTGTTGTGGCCCGCCGCCCGGCGCCACACGGCCCTCGGAGGTGGGTAAAGGTGACGGCAGTAATGGAAGACAGCAGCTCAGCCAGTCCTCTTCGGCACCTCCGGCCGGAGGAGCGGCAACGACTCCAGCGGCGGCACCCGGTGGGAAGCAGTCAGCAAGACAACCTTCAAAACAGCCACAGAAGAAGGCGTCCAAACAGTCGTCCAGCCCCGCTCAGCCTCCGTCTTTGACGGTGGACGGCGCCGCGGAATCGACCGCCTCCCCTGCTCCAGTCGAGTTCGCGCTACAGTCGCACATGAGCGAGTTCTTCGAGTATACCATGGACGCTCGGGCGGGCGTGCGCGCGTGCAGACGCGGCTGTGCGGGCTGGACGCACGCGTATGATGGTGTGCACCCGTCCCCCACCGATGCGTACCGAATGCTGCGAGCGGGAGACTCACCTCCGCCGCCCTCTGCGGAAAGGAACGGGGAACACCCACCCGAGCCCACAGTGGACGAGACGGGCTCGATCGGGGAGAGCAGTGGCTACCAGAGTTTCAACCCGCGCCTGTCACCGTCGCCGCCCCCCGGCGCGCCCGAAGATGCGCTGTTCTGGGCTCTGGTGGAGCGCGTGCCGACGCCGGAAGAACTGCCCACCCTGGAGACGAGTTGTGCGGAGCTGGATGAGGCCCTGGCCAGTTTGGGTGTGATACCGACATCTGAGGAGATGAACGGGGACGAGGTGGCTGTAGAAGGACGTCCTCCGCTTCCACTGCCGCTCCAGCTAGTGCCCGAAGACGGCGAGCAGGTGCGAGAAACCCCTCAGAGTCCGACCGAGATGTTTGGTCTGACACCTAGCATGGGCCCGTTCCTGGACTTGCTGCTGACTAGGTTGGAGGAGGCGACCACCAACGGCCTCCAGTTGAACCTACAGTTGATGACGGTGCTCACAAGGCTCAGTCTCTACCCCCAGCCACTACTCAGGTCGTGTCTTCTGGACCAGTCGATAGTGCTACAGCCCAGCGTTCGCTCGCTGCTGCAGACGCTCGGAAAGCTCAAGCACCGGATCGACGTGGCGACGGCAGCGCTGCCACAGCTCTCTGAGCTCGTGCGATGGGCTCGGGCCCGGCTAGCCGCGCGTGAGGAGCAGCCGGTGGCCGGTTCTGCTCCCCCCGCTCCGGCGACGAAGTCTGAGCCGCGCCGACTGAGTCTGAACTCTGTGGCGTCCATGCTGCGACGCTCGTTGGGTGGCTCTGGCGGGGGCGGGGGCGGTGGAGAGCGACCCCTCGAGCCGACCGCTGACGGGTTCCGGTACACCCCTCGGCCGGCCTCGAGCGGCAGCCGGCCGGCGGCGGAGGATGGCGCTGCGCGTCGGCTCGTCACGGCCGCTGTGCTGTTGGAACAGTGGCTGCTCGAACTGGCCGCCGTCTCGCAGGAGCACGCCGTCGCCTGTGAGTACTGGGAGTTCAGCTGCTTCTGACCGAACTCTTAGTACCCTCGCAGTCGGTGAAATGACACTGGAGTTGTGAGTAGGCGAAGGTGAGCTCCTTGCGAGCGAGTTGGCCAGCCGGAGTCAATGAGTGTCGGAGTCGGAGTCAATTTTACGGGCTGTAGTTGTCCCACTTTTACCCACCTGATCCCGCTGCACGCGTCGCCTGCTCCTCAACACTCACACATCCCTCCAAAGCACACCGTCCCAAAGTGTTACACACTATTTACACACGTCACACTCACTCGACACTATCCGTGACGGTTTTTTCGACCCCTCTCAGACCAGTCGCTTCTAAAGGAATCTCGTCGATTGTCATCAGATCTGCGATCGCTTTCAGCCGGTGCACCGTCCCCAGGGTAACTCAATGTGGTGGGTAGGCAAGTCATTCATATTTGTAACCGCACTAAGCACAAACACGTGTCCCATTTCACAGTCGTGTAACATCTTCAACCGTGCTATTTAAGGCTCACTTCGCTGATCTGTTCTTGCGAATCTCAGCTGCCCAATGTTCTGGCGGCTATGTTGTCTGATATTAACCCGGCAATCTCAGCTACTGTCATGGCTTTGGGCGTCGGTCTTGAAGTCTGTCGGGTGGTTCATAGAGTCGTTATTTGGGCCGCAAAAACGCATCGTATCGAGTCACAGCGATCGGTCGTTTCTCTGTTTATTTTCGCTGTTTGTTACGTGTGACGCGGTCGCCTGTGTTTGTTTCGGTGTGGGCGCCATGCGTTTGTTCGGTGGCCCGTTTCAGGCAGGAGTGTTGTTTTGTGTGACCCGAAGGGGCCGCTAGAGGTGGGAACGACAGTAGGTAGGCGACGATCGGCGACCCCCGTCGTGTCGTGTGTTCGCGTGTGCTGTGCTCATGGCGGGTCCGCCGTGCGACGCTGCTGCCACCCTGCGGCTGGACGCGGTACTATTCTCAGAGAGCCCGTGTGGAGTGAGCCCCTGGGAGTGAGCTGTATAAGATGAGGAGTTTGAACGAACGTTCAGCGAGATGCCCAGTCATTAGAAACTACCACAGTCGACGAGTGAATAGGTGAACGAAATGGCGCACGAGGCTTGTTGATGATACCTGCTGCTTTCGTGCAATGACTCAGAACTGACCTGAAGTGCGTGCGCTACTTGTGATTATTTTCAAGGAATTGCAAAGTATTTTGACTAGATTGACTTGCGCTTGGCGGTATTAGCAGTTTGCCCCTACGAGACGGCGGCTCTGTACTCGCTCATGTTATCAGGAGGGGGTGGTGCAGACTTGTAACGGTTTATGTGCTGCAATAAAACAATATTTTGCTTATGATGACGTGTTACCGATTCGCTGAACGAAAGGGAACATCGGAAGCGGTTTTAGTACGAGAACAAATAAGTTGGAACTTTGGAGATATACCCAAATGTCAGCGTATTTACGCTGTTTCTCGAAAAGCAAAATTTGACCCAGGCTCTTCTAGTTACTTCGGTCTACACAAACACATACACCGGAACCCGGTCCTGGATTTTCCATAGTTCGAGGCAATTTCTTTCGACTTGTGCGTGGATGACTTAGATATAACAGAGAGATGACGTGACCCGCAACAAGGCACGGGCCACTGCGGAGATCCCATCGTAAAATGTCGTCACTAGTATGGGGCTCACGCGCTCTTATATGGCTCTTGGGCGACACAGTAACAACGGGCAAGCGATATGTAACATCCAAGAAGTCAAAATCAATGGCGCGAAAAGGGGGATAAGGGCTTTGCTAAAATTTCCTCGCTAATGCCTCAAAGATGTGTTGCCATTTTACGGTACACCTTTGATCTTACCGCACTTGCTTTGAAAATTTCAGACCCTCTGGGAGGAGTGTTTTGAATTCTCATTCCCTCTCAAATTCGGCTTCTGGGCCTTGTAGCGAAACGCAGTAGGCGGCAGGGGTGTCGTTTTGTATAGGCCTGGTAGGGCTCGAGCCCTACCAATGTTTATTTGGGCTCTACCAATTTTCCCTGAGCCCTACCAATATTTTGTCAGCCACCACTTGATAAAAAAGGAAAATGATAAAAATAAGCAACTTAACACATACACATCTAAGGTTCTAACCACGGTAAGCACATGTAGCTGGAAGTGAGGTGTCGTGTCTTGGGCTCAAGTCCTTGGTGGATACCAAGAGGCTCGAAGGAGCAGTGGTTTTAGACGGGCCATACATATAAGGCCTTGGGTCATACATGCCTCTGAGCGCCGCACACCGCGCGACGGCCCCTCATAAATCCAGGTCCGTCAACAAAACCAGCCTCTGAAGGCCCTACATCAACTTTGGGGCCGGGGGGTGTCACGATGCTCCAGGAGAGGCAGGAGAGGCTCAATAGGCCATATTGGTTTGAGTAGGTCCTACACCCTGATTCCTGAGGGTCCAACAGCAGGTCCTTAACGCATCAGATCACGAAAACACAACTCATAGTCTAATTCACATCCTTTTATTTTAGGAATCAGGTCTTTTTAACTATTGTGGTGTGTCGAGATCTCGTTAGTCGTTAGTTATCGAACCTTTCACTCGGCGTGGGCCCTCAAAGCCTTTCCTGCCGGCTGCCCCTTTCAGCTCAGCCGTCCTTTTTAGTCGGCGTGGGCCTCTTTGAGAATGGCGTGGGTCCCGCTGATGTACTATGATAGTGCCTTTATAACTGCACGTTGTGTGCATCGGGTCCGGTCACCGGTGAGGGACTAGATTTCCAAGATTAAAAAAAAAATAGATGTTAGTCTGTCTTGTAATGATCAAAGCTGAAAAATAAGTGGCCGAAATTCGATGAGAAAGGCAGATTTGGGGGTACCCTACTTTGGTAAGCCCCCTCATATATGGACGTCCGCCGCCTTTGGGCCCCACCAATCATTTTCAGAAAACGACACCCCTGGTAGGCGGTGTTCAAAAGAGCGTCAAAGTTTATGAGCAATTTTATATGTCAAAGGTCAGACCACCAGGGGTCATCATGGGTCAGTTTTCGCTTATCTTAACCACAGTGTATATAAAATCTTAACATTTTTCAACAGGCGGCGCGTAAATCGTGGACGGATAGGGCTACAGCGCTGCCGAAAAGTGCATATGATAGCTCTTTTTATGCTCTCTATGAGTGATTTTCTGATATTTGACTCAGTCAGTTTAGCCTGCAGAGGGCAAAACCTGTCCAGCTCGACGCTTTTATGGCGAAAACTGATTTTCTGCAACAACTCGAGACTTAAAACTTGCACGACATTAATTTTACCGGCATCAAGTTCCTCTCGTTAACCGCGCCGGGCCGGGAGGTGTTTGAGCACCCCCCCCCCCTGCGGTTTTCGCAGATATCTAAAAAAACGGACTTGTTTGTGCATCTTTTCCGCACATGTTGTGAAAATTTCAGACCCAGGTCGCCTTAGGTCAGGTCACCAGGTCACGCCAAGTGACCTCACCTCGGGAAAAAATAAGAATGCTCGTCATACCTACACCGACTGAACGATTGCTCTGAAACTTTCAGCGATTGATAAGAGCAACATTATCTATAAAATGTATGTCTCGGAATTTTGATATCGGTAACCTAAGGTCAGGTCAATTTTGCGGCCTCTCCATTATAGGTAAGTCAACGGGAAAAATTTGAAGAGCGTTTGTTTTGCACGAACGCTATTCTAGACACTCTCAAACATCGAGATGTAGGTAAAATTGACACACTGAACCGGAAAATGGCAACTGTGACCCCTCGTTATGTCCCCGAGGTCATCTCAGGTCACGAACAGAATCTAACAGTTTTTCGCTAATAACTTCTGATAGAGGCGTGCTAGAGCGCTGATAACGCCTTAGATGTGCTCGGCTCGACGTTGCGGATCGATTGATATGCAAATTGCAACATGACCTTTTCCGGTCAGGTCATAACCTTGACCTGAGGTCAAATTTTCAAGTTGACCTTTCAAGGTCAAATTATAGTTCATTCGACGCGTCTCGACGAGAGTAACACGATGCTGGCAAAAGAAATGCCATGGCTTTTTTAGTCAAAAGTTATTGCCGAAAAAACGCTTTTCGTAAAAACGGCTATTTTTGGAGTTTTTGTCCTTAGAAAGTTAAGCCGTTGACCTGAGGTCAAATCTGAGATCATTATTCAGAAAGGCCTGTAAAAGGGCTATCGGATGCGCTTTTCCGCGGCGCTGTAGCTCTATTGGTTCCCGAGATAGCCGTCGACAGTTTCCAAAATGTTGAAAAAGTCAACATTTTACATTTGGTGACCTCTGGTGACCTGACCTTTGACCTGACCCAAAAAATGACCGAATTGTTTCCGTCCTTATTTTGGACCGTTCTTTCGATTGCCGCTTACCACGAGTTACCATGTTAGTTTTGATCACAGATGATGTCTTCATGCATTTAGGCCAGGTTGGGTCAGGTCATGTCAGGTTAACCAGTAGGGGTCTTGCCGGGCATTCGTATTACGTGTCAACCGCCTCTGACAGGTTTGTAACATGCTACGAAGGCACCAAAACTACTTCGTAAATGTCCAAATGATTGCTAAATTTGAATTCAGCTCCAAAAACTAGCCCAAAACATGTGAAACTCGAAAAAGTGAACCGAGATCATCAAAGGTCAATGACCTGTCACCTGACCTGACCTTCAGGTGACCTTGACACCCACCCTTTTGCATTGGACCAACATCATATCGCATGTTTGAACGCTCGAAACCACGAAAAGACTGCTTGAAACGCGCGGCTAATGTGAGCCAATATACGCCGAATCGCGGTTCCGGCCAAACCTGGTTTCGAGAAATAGGTCACAGGTCAAAGGTCACTTGGGTCGGGGTCATGAAATTTTAAGGGTAGGTGTAAAATTGATTAACTCGAGGGTAATGAAAGTTTCGTCGCGATCAGCCGCTTTTTACGCCGGGTATTCGCGAAAAACCGAGGTGGTTTGACCCCCCCCCCCTCCTATACGGGTGAGGGTTAACCTGACCTGAGGTCACCGGTATTGAAATTTGGAGGCAAACATTTTATGCATAATATTTCCCTCATCAATCGCTGCAAGTTTCAAACCGATGTTTTAATCGGTGTAACTGCGGATGTTTTTTTTTACGTCTTCCAAGGATAGATATAGGTAGATACATCATTCCTGCGTCGGGCTAAGGTGCGCAATAGGTCTTTGAATCACACCATCACAACGACAAGTCATTCACCACACTCTGATATTTTGTCCTTGTTTACCCGAAGTTCAACGGACAAAGGTAAACGGTCCGTAAGGCATCTTTTTGTTCTAAGTCCTCTCTGTCCTCACTCACTCCTCGAACACTATCTCTATCATCAACAGTCAAGGTCGCTGAGGCACGATTGCGACCAGCATTTCTCGAGCATTTCGCCTAATCCCTAATCCAGTCCGGGACGCGTGGGTACGGGGCGGCGCAGCGCTTACGTGAGCGGCCTTTGGCTCGGCAGGGACCGGTCAGCGTTGCGACCAGCTGGGAGAGGAGCCGGGTGCGGGCCGATGCAGTCGGGCAGCTGACGGCACCGCGCGCGCACCGGCTGCTCTGGCACTGTGGCTGGCTGTCAGGGCGCCGTCAGTCCGTCAGGTCGTCCGTCCGTCCTCTGTCCCAGTGGCTGGCCGTCTGTCATTCTGCGAGTCCGTCAGATTGTCCGACCGTCAGCCAGCCAGCTCGTTTGCCCTTCTATCGTTCTGTCAAAGCGGTTACAGGCGCTCGTCTGTTCGTCTGCGAATCCGTCTCCCCGGCGACGAGTTATTCCTTTTGCGTCCGCCGGTCAAGTCCATCATCTCATTCTCAGTGTTGTGGTCAGCGTCTTTTTCGCGTGAACAACTGTGACTGTGCATCAATTTGTGAGCTGCCACGTAGTGGATCTTTCTTCAGACTGCCAAAGAAGATCTGAAGCGACTCTGAACTGAGTGATCAGAGCTGCGAGGCACAGGAGATAGCTGGCATAGCTCTGTGGTGAGAAATACTCCCACGGAGAGTTTGCCGTCTTATCTTCAGAAAGTGAAACTCGGATCAATTTTCAACGTCGATTGTTACGACATATCTAGTCGCCCAAGCAAGAGACTTCAAAGATCGCCGGAGACCATGGCGACCTTGTGAGTCTGAAGAAACGTAATCCTTAATTTTTTGAAGGATCAATTTGAAGGATCTGAGTTTGCCCTGGGCCTAAGCGTGTTCTCTGGTGCAACTGTGTGACTGTCGCGACTGTGTGTGAAGAACAAGTGACGATTTTTCGTCACCACGGCTATTCGGAGTTCGTGTGAGAGCGTACAGACGTCGGAGCGGCACGGGATCTCTCCAGACACGCGATGAAGATTACCATGAGGACGACGGTGGTGTTCAGTCTGCTGCTGATGATGGCTACATCCGGTGTCTCCACAAGTCCGGGAGCATGTGAGTACACTCATATCCCGAATACGTTCACGCAATATTGGCTTGCTGTAGCTGCCTTAGTTATTCATACACTTTTCGAATTTGATAGCTTTCAGACAAGGAAAACAAAATTAAATCAACAGCAACTAGATAGAGCATAAAAGCGCTCTAAAGCAGCCGAAATTGCACACATGTTACATGTTTAAATGTCCGTTAATGCACATTGCAAAGTATAACTCAACGCCTCTGCGATTGCGCGAACTGGAATAATGGTGAAATAATTTCACTCTCGCCTTATTCTAGAAAAGCTGAGGAACGTGTTCAAATCTCTCATCTTGCACCTTGGAGTGTCCCAGTGTTTCCCGCTTCGCAAACCCTGCCTCATGACAAATGATGGAAGAATAGAGATATAAATCGTCTGTCCTATATGAAAGCCACACCGTGTGCGATGGGCATCTCCTCATGGGCCATTGGAAACCAAAAGAAGTACAAATTTGTTCACCCATGATTCCACATCACAGATTTTCATGCATGCGATCGCATATGGAAAATACGAAGGATATACTATACGGTGACTCGATTTACTCGCGTAGGTGTATATATAAATTTCCATCACGGATTGCTCAGCGTCTATGTAGTGCTTACAATTATTCCATGATGTATCTATAAAATCCCCGAAAGGATGGATCTCTATAGACGTCTATAGCCGTTTTCACGACGGCCATCTGGTACACATTTGGTTCACATCTGGTGCAGATTTGGTCAAATTAGGTTCAGTGTATCTCTTAGTAGCTATCAGCTAGGGTTGCACTAATTGGTTATATGCCTGCTTTGTCATATTATCAGAGAGCATCATCGATTACAACACTGAAATAAATTCATAAAATAAAGATTTTTGCTGTAAAAGAGATCAGGTGCAGATTTGGTCAAATTAGGTGCACTCGCCGGATAGCCCGTCGTGAAAACGGCTAATGTTGACTTTAGCATGGTTCTGTGGCGTAGTTGTGTCTCATGGTACAATCATCAAAAGTGAACAGCATAGAAGACTCAAATAGTTCAATAAACATGCATGAGGCGTAGTTCCTTACTCCGGAGCACCGTGCCTAAGCATAAAACAGTGCGAAAAAAATCTGTCAAAATTCACACCGGCGAGCTATAGGTTAAAAGCGACGTGAAAACGTTATCGTCGACCATGCCTTGGTAACAATCTTGGTAATCTTGGTTGTCGACGAGCGCTATATGATTCTCTAGTCACACCCATGGATATCAAGTAAATTATGGAAAAGTGTAAAAATATGTTTCGATGTGAGAGGCTGCATGAAGGCAATGAATTTCATTTAAGTGATATTCATACAATAAAAACATTATTAGAATCAAATTTCGTAGTCAGCAATTATTCCATCAACTACATTATGTCAAAAAGCACTTATGGCTTATGTCTACATGAATTGATACCGCCCATGTTGCATGTTACGTATCAGGCACTTTGACAGCAATTACTTATGTCCGAAAAATAAGCGAGGATATGTGTATTGACTTAAGACATCCCTCAGTGAAAACACAGCTTTCGCGGGCAATGCGCAGATGAATGACTGATATATCTTTATACGCATATTGAGACTAGCTGATTTTTAGAAGCGCTAATTGTGAATGGTTGGTACACACATACATATGTAGCAGAAGGCTCTACGATACCCTGCGGTACCCGCGATCTCAACCACCTGACAAGCCACCTGAATCTAAAGCACTTCCGCGGACACACTGATCCCTTGGGTGCACCGTTTCAGGGTAATCAAAGTTCACATGAGATGTCTGTCGCTGTCCGGTTCTCATTAACACGTGGCTCAAATTGAGACGACACTGCATACACCGATCCTTTCCGCTCCTGGAGGATAGATCTGATGTCGGAAAGGGAACAGGTTTTGGTGTAACCGAACACCCGAATCGTGAGCGTTAGACGTGATAGACATCTGAAGGGAGAGTTCACAAGTATCGCATGTCGTGTCGTCACAGTTCCCAGCGACAGATAAAAACGACAGACGTGTTTTGGTTTTGGCTGAAGTCGCCTGTATAGGTATGGGTGTATGTATTCTGACCTGTGCTTTGCGTTGTGTGTTAAATGCACGTATGATAGAGCAAAACAGCAGTTATTGCAATAACAAATTAGACAGGAAAATGCAATAACTTAAAGCCACAACATTTATTTACATTTATTGTGAGATAATTTTTGGCTAATGTTTTAACCGTTTTCTCTGCATGGACCTCAATTGCCTCTTTTGCACTACAGGAGCAAAAAGCTAACGGAAGTGCCTAATTTGTTCATTGAGGAATAGTGTATCGGAAGAGGGAAGTATCCCCCTTCCGATAGCAAATATCAATTCTGCATTTGTCTCACTTTTCTAATCAAAATTAGATGAAATTACCGGTTCATTAGCCGAATACAGGTTACGTTTTAGTTCAGTGCTGCTTTTAAGTGTCAAACCCGCATGAGGAGTCTTAATCGTTAAAAATCGGAACTGTAACAACTTTTCCGTGGGTAAGGGGACTTGCTTTGATAATTCAATGCCAAGGCCAAGCTAGCTCAGCTCAGTTTAGCTCTACACGGAAAACCTTTTGCAAATGGAATGTGTCGCACATGTGAATGGGACCTTACAGGCAAACAATTGGTAATTCAGTGAAATAGAAACATTTCTGTTATTATTTTCGTAGGAACGCCAGGTCTCGCTCAATGGTGAACGTGAAATCGATGGATGTCAAGCATGTTTATATTTGGCTTCGTTTTGAGGGAAAATGTTAGAATATGTCCCTAAGGGCTCACTCAAATAAACGTTTATTCTAAGATTTATGACTATTTCCAGGTGACTATTTCCAGACAGGAAACGTCATTAGTTTTGGTAATGTGGTCTGGTCATTTCGGCATTACATATACGTTATTATTGCCCCATGCTTGTTTTAAATGCCACATAAGTATAATGCACGCATGCCTTTTTGCTTCTCACATAAGTTTGATAACGACATTAGCAGACCCGGTTGTAAGCCACATCGAGAGGGAAAATGATTGCATAGCTTAACTTCATTGCTGACAGTGGCCATCGCATAACATACAAGAAGACTGGCTTTTGAACCGATCAGCTGAGCGAGATTACACTAATCGCTTCGCTATCGGCTGCCATATTTGTTAGCATTTCTTTGCGAAAAGGGACAGCCGACTTACTAGCTTACCGCCGTGAATTTTCTGCGGTCATCTTCAATGTGTCAAGGTCAATTGAGGAGAGTTGCTCAACAACAGCGCTAAGATTTAGGTCTGTGTTTCTTCATGCTTACAAGTAGGCATTTAATCTAGTTTTAAAGCCAGTCACGACCAGTCTAGACTGCGTGATAACTTGTCTCCCACAAACTGGGCGGGTGCCGCATCCAGTTTCCGCAATGCCCGCTGCTCGAGAGGCTGGAAAACGTCTAGAACATGCAACGGGATTACTCCGGTGTCGGCCTTGTCTTGAGCGTGTAAAAGTTGAGACGTTTACCAATATTCGATACACGCTGGATGCCACCATAAATCGAGGTGCAGGTGCAATTGAAAGTGCAATTGAAGTTGCGATTGTGGTGCAGTTGAACACCTTACTCAGATATTGTAAACCAATTACGCATAACATTTGGATTGGTTTACGTCTACGATCGGTGATAAATGGAAGTCTTCGGCATTTGAGCCGCTTTGCATTATATAGTATTTGCGTATTTAAGTGAGCAATGTGACATACGTTTCTTAAAATGTTTGTTCCCTAACATTTCTTAAACCCTGTTTTATTTAGACGAGGTGCACCAAAGTCAAACTTAATTAACTTTTCCTGCTCGCCTCAGTGTGCAGGGCAATGACTTGCAAAAGCTAAATGAAGACCTGTTTGGGGCGGGCATCGGATCAGCTAAACGAGAAGGACGTCACAATAACGTCACAATAATGTCACAACAAAGCCACAATAACGCCACAACAAAATAACGTCACGAGTCAACTCGATAAGCCATAAGCTCGATAAGTCATGCTTAGCGATAAGGAATCTAACCACCACGCCTTTCGCCTTATATTCTAGTGGCGGACCGAGTCAAATGCGGCACCTGCAAGGCACTGGGAGCCGTGGTGAAGGGAGTGGTCAAACTCACGGGCTCTAGCATGCTGATGAGAAGCAAGGCTTACCGTCTCTGCAGTGTGGTGCCCGTGGCGCGCTCCGTCTGCGAGGGCTACATCGACAGCTGGGCGGTATGTGCAGGGCAGGGGACTTTAGTAACGTAAATGAATGACTGTTGGCAGGGAATTGTATGGATAAGTTGCGTGAAAGAGCAGTCGGGCTGGATAACTGACGTTTGACTACTGTTGCTGGATAAATGTCACCGGTGATAATGCATGGTTGCTCGCTTAGGCCTAAATGTCCAGGTTACACTAAAGCTCGCTCATGTCTACAGGGACCGTTTCATGTTAAGCAATGTTTAAGAAACGGGTAAGTCCTAAGTGTCATTGTCTAAAGAAGAAACGACAGCTCGGTGCTGTCTGACTTATCACACTGTTTCATGCTGACAAGTATAGGTATGAATTCTCGCTCGACCATGAAGGACATCGAGCTCGGATTTGCACATCATATTTCGTCAAAACACTGAGGTTTTATAATGCCGCTTTTAAAGCTGGCTTACATGGGCATAATTTGTCTCTTGCCTGTTGACAATCCGCACTGTGAGCTTCATCATAATTAGTTCTCTTCGCTGTATCTAATTTGCCTCTGTTTTACCCCACCACAGGAGCCGCTAACCTACATCGTTCAGAACAGTAAACTGAGCAGTGCAGAGGTTTGCGCTATCTACATTGACGCCTGTCCACGGCCCAGCCTGGATATCGACGCCACCCTCTACCTGAGGAAAGACCCGACGCCGGCCGAAATCAAAATCAGGGACTACCTCTACCCGGTAAGAAATAATGGGGATTTTCTGTACGCAGGACGTGCTGTGTTTCAAATTATGTTGGCGAGTGACTTGTGAGTGCGTGTAGGAATAACAAACGCTGTCTGGTATAAGAAATTATTACGGATTAAAATGAGCAGCAAATGCAATTATGTAGCTGAGCAAGTTCTTATCTGAAAAGTATAATGAACATGCTTTTGAATGAGCTCGTGATTCATGACGTTACTCACAATGCGGCACAGCCCAGGGCGGCAGCGCCCACTTACATAACATTTTCATTTTTCACCTTGAAACGTTATATAATGCATAGCGTTTGCAGCCAACACTTTGTCCATGGGGTGCCCGCTTATTTTTCCGTCCATCGGGGTTAAATGCAGTGACAATTGTTCTACCGGACACCACATACCATGCGACTCAGGGGTACAATATGCGGGTACCCAAGCGTGAATAAGATCACGACCTCTGTTATATTGTTGCACGATGCACTTGATTCAGAGACCGCCCACGCAGCCCTGGATCCACGCCTTTTTGCACTCAATTGCAAAAAGGCGTGGCTCCAAGGCTGCGTTGGCGGTCTCTGAATCACAGGAAGTTACATTGAATCACTACCGTGATGGGGCCTTGAGCTATCATGATGGAAAATTAAAATTCGTAGTGGCTTATCGGCTTGATCCATACAAGGACGGTGAAGAATTATTCGAGACGGAAGTCGTTAGATAGAAGTGGAAATTCCAAACGAAAGCCGTCAAAGGTAGGCATTAGTCACCACGATTAATGGTGAACGGAAACGAACACTAATGGCTCTTCTATCACAAACAAAATAGAATAAACTTTCGGTTTTGTGAACAGCTTCAGTGGAATGTTAACAGCGGTTGATCAGTCCAATTATTCATCGATTACGTTCCAAACAATATTCATTTGCGTATGTTCCGACATGTATTAAGTGTATCGATATCGATTAATATTAATCAACCGATATTGGTATCGGTGCGTGCACTGTGAGTCTTGTCATGAGACGTAAGGCCCTCTTTAAAGTTGCATGAATCATAGTTTTTAACCAAAGGAAATATACATGTATGTAAGAAACCAAAAAAAAAAACGTTTTAAATAACCGTCAGGGGACCTGCACCTCTGCGCAGCTATTTTGCTAATTGAGTTTGTCCATTCCAGAGCCCTGCAACTCCCGGCCTGACGGTGCTCCACATTGCTGACCTGCACCTGGACAGTCTGTACCGAGAGGGGGCCGACAACAGCTGCTCTGAGGTACTCTGCTGCCGGGCCGACAACGGTACGTGCTGCGTGTGTGATGCGGAATGAGATATAGGCCTATGGCATGGATAAAATCAATGTTAAGGCCTGGCTACACTATGCGTTTTCCGTGTGCGTTTTTTTGCGAGTTTGCGTGTTTTGCGTAATATTGTTCTAGAAAAAGGTTATTATTAATTTAACTTCTTTAATATTTATATAAAAGTTAATAAAACGTTTATGTTAATTAAAAGTTTATATGAAAAACATATAACAAAAACGTATGTCGTTTCTTTCTAGAACAATATTCCGCAAATCACGCAAACTCGCAAAAAACTCACGCAGAAAACGCGTAGTGTAGTCAGGCCTTTAGTAACACAGCAGTCTGATGTCTAACCAATGTCTAACTATGACTCTTTGCATTTACGAATACCTCTGTAGTATCTTTACTCCAGTAATGATAGACATTACACAGGCCATAGAACACAAGAGTTTTTGGGTAAATATAATGCCTGAGCAATGCTCAGTGAGCATGGTTCGTCTGACCTGCAATGTTTGTTTGATATCCTCGATGTCCATGAACTTAGTCAAATCAGGGAAGTTTCCAGGCATCCCAAAGATAATTACAGGTAAAACCAATTGGCAAAGCACAGTAAATTCCACGCCATATTTCTGCCCCGATGACATGGCCGCCGTGGCATTTCCTCTCGGTCGGTAAATAATGGGAGGCTGCACTGCACGTTCACCGCTGCAACATTCTATGCCGTGGATTGAAGGGACAATGCTAATTTTATCATTGAAGCCTCTCCCCGTGCAGAGGGCTGGACATGAGACGGAGCTTGGCTGGCTCCGACTATGGGAAATGTTCGATGCAGCTCAGGTCTGCAAGCATCTGCAGAATGTTTTTAAAGATGCAGCATCTATAAATAAAAATAAGCGATCATAAAAGATTTGCACCTGCATATCGGCAAGCACCGAGCAAGAAATTAAGAACGCTAGGGATGATGGAATTTGCTAACGGCATATCGATCTGTCGATCGGAGGAGACTTATGCAAAAGATCTTATTCTAATCGCTAGGTAGTAGGTATAGCGTCTAGCGACGACCCCAAAGGGCAAAGAGTCCGACCTATGAACGTTGTTCGTCCTGCAGGTTTTCCGACGAACGCGTCCCGTCGCGCCGGTCGATGGGGCGACTACACGAGATGCGACTCCCCCTACAAACTGGTCGAGTCAATGGTCCAACACACGGCCAAACAGCATCCGGTAAGAGACAAATGGTTCAACAGATCAACCGAGGGATGTGGGATGCTTTTATACACACACGAGTTAGGTTTGCGTAAAATAAAGCTGGCGTATAGATAGCAATTAACATATTTGGATATCTAATTAGATTATGATTGATGACAAAAATTGTTTACTACATCATACATGACACAGTAAAATTAGCTTGTTCGACTAATTTGTATCGTGTAAAACTTAATAAACTTAATGAATGCACGTTAAACACATCCGCGGTCGAGTATACAATCCTTTCCCCTCTGACACTTCTCGTAACTGTTACCTTTAGGATGTGGCCTACATTATGTGGACGGGTGACAACGCGCCCCACGACGACTGGCGCAGCTCCCGAGAGGAGGTGCTCTCGTCGACCAGCAGCATCACGGCGCTGCTGCAGCGCTACTTCCCCGGCATCCCCGTGCTGCCCGTGATTGGGAACCATGACTCGGCGCCCATCAACAGGTGAGCTAACCGCGACTCGGCGCCCATCAACAGGTGAGAGTTTACCACGACTCGGAGGAGTTTGCCTCCATCAATCACTCATCAGCATTCGACAATGAGTTGATGGTTGATGAACACCGCTTGGTGTCGACCAGCAGATGCAATCAGAGCTTTTGTCTTTCGTAATTTCATATAAAGTCGCCCTGCATTTTGACCTGCCATCTCACAGGAAGCTAAACAAACGTCACCCCATTTATCCGGCAGTTTTCCGCCGAAGGAGGTGTGGAACGCCGGTTTCAGCGGCGCGTGGCTCTACAGCATGTTGGCGAACATATGGAAGCCCTGGCTGCCGCCCAACGCCGGTGAGTGATGAGTTGGGAACGGAGTGTGTCGGTTGGGATAATGGGGGGGGGGATGCACAAGGGGTAATTTTAGGTGCATGTATTGTGGTAGAACATGACGATGGCGTATTAGGCAAGCTGACTTTATTTTTATCTTGTGTGGTACCTATGTCTGACGGGTATGGGAAAACCACACCGCAAGAAATATAAAGAAACGCCAGACTTGCAGAGGGCAAACCGTCCCCTTGAACTGGTGTGCATTCACCTAAAAAGTTATGTCCTGCACAAACATACCTGTCTACCAATCAGGTAAATATGCCTACTTTGTACCAAAAATATCTAACAAACAGTGCCAACTGGAATCAGTGTGCTTCGTAAATCTTCCACATGGTAAAGCTCCACCGCACAATAGGTATTCAGCATGTCCTAATAATCCTAACAATCCTAACGTCGCCATATATAGCGCTCGCCTCTCACGCGTTTGATCTTACACCATCCTCCTTCGCACCAAATTCAACCCCCAGGCTTATAAGTGATCGGACCCCATTGTCCCACCACTCCCACCCAAACATCCCGCGTTGTTCGCTCTACCAAAAATCCCCGCTGGTTCACAAGGGTGTAGCTCGCTGGATGCATGACGACACCTGCCATTAGGTAACAGCGACCGGCTCCCATCCGTGGCTCCGTACCTCGAATCGACCGTACCAATGTTGGCAACACGAGCTGGTTTTGCAGATAAAAGACTAATCCGTCGAAGACAGTGGACTACATACGAGTTGAACGCGGCTCGAGAGATGATTGAAACATCTTCAGAATGTTCTTCGGGATTATCCGCGGGCCGTCGTCAAATGGTTTCGGCAGCGAGGCACTTGAGCAGGTGATGGAGTCATTAATCTTCAAGAATGTGTCACATTATTGGCACATGATGGACTGGCTGGGCCACCAATGTCAAATGACTGAATGAAATAAAGTTATGCTGTCCATCCACATTGCAGCCATCGATTCTACCTGCGATTTTACACGAACGCCAAATTATTTCGCAAGTAGTTATACAATCTGTCATATTTGTGATTTACGTCAACCTCCGAAGCGACTGAAGGAATTTTTACTGACTGAAACTTTATGCTTCCAGAGAAATCGCATTTTTCAAAGGCTTTCATTTATAGTTTCAAATTTATAGAATCACATTGCGATTTTTGCTGGCTCGGATATGGATGCACGTCAAGCTTCCCTCCCAAAAATTAACACCGGTTACACTTTCACTGCAGCTATGCTACTCTCGTTGCACATCATACAGAGTTTGATGTGGTACCTATATACCTACCCAGTTGAGAATTCACGTTTATTTACAGAAGAACATTCATTATCAATGGTGGTCACTGGTCAGCATACATTACATACAAAAATGTGCACCTTTGCGGTAGCAGCGAAAGCACAATAAAATGCGACGATTTTAATGCTTAGTTTTAGTTTGCCAGGTCTTAGCCAGTGTTGAATTAAAAATGTGTATATCAACAGTCGTCTGCCAATAGGCATCCAAGTAATGTCTTTTTATGTGTTTCTCTTAGCTTCAAACTTTATAAATAGCTGGACGCTGCAGCCTCTGCAGCTGACGGTTTTTGATAGATCACAGTCCCATGATAGAAGGCTTACAATTTAGTGGCTCTCAGTGTGCAAAACCAGTTTGGTCTAAAAATATACGAGCAGACCGAGTAACAATCAGGGTCAATGCCGAGATGAAAGGACTTATTTATATGGCAAACAATCGCTCTCACTTAGCAATATGCGATGGGAAGGGCTTAACCGTTTGATATTGGGAATGCAGCCACAGGCCATTTAGTGCAGAAATGCCCATCTCAACGGGTTAATTCTCACAAAAGGCATGGACTCAACTGAGAAAAAGCCACATCTTCAATCTACATCTGTGATGTGAAGTAAACTGGTCTAATTTTGAAAAGTGTAAATGATTCGCCCTAGGTCAGCAGAAACAATTCCGATATGAAGAACAATGAAAACTTTTATCCTTTTTACAACTTTTATCGATCGGTCTGTTTTCGTGCTTGTCAAAAGTTCTTTCGTACTCGAAGCAGAGACAAAAAATTAAAAGCCCTGGTCGATATTCCTTCCATTAAATATGTAGATCTCCAAACACATCGCGCTAACGCGATGCTCTGACTGAGACCCAAAATATCCCCTCAATGGTCTTGACAGGGCGTAACGTAATACAAGGTTTCTAAAAGCCTTCAGAACTGATTTTTATTTCAGCGAACGACATGTTCCATCTGTCGGTTGCATTCCTTAGCCGGTTCTGCAGCATTCGTGGCAATAGTAACTGCAAGTGTGAGAGTAGCGATTATATAATCGCATCGCGGAGAGCGAAGAACAACATTTGTGACATGGGTTTGGATATGAGAAATAGAGCCACTTCACTTCACAGCCTGAGTATAACCTTTAAAAAAGCAAACGGGCCTCGAATTGGTTTGGTGAATCCAGAAACGTTATTTGTCGTCTTCTCTATATACATATTCTTGAAGAGCTTACAGTCTAAAAAGCTACAGTTTCACTGAATTATGGAAATTATCAACTTTAATGACGTCATGTGGCTCATGTCCCTCTAAGAACAACCAGGGATGGAACTAAAAGGGTCAGACTGGAGGGTGCAACGGCATTAGAACTTCCGGATCGCCAGTGGGGCGGGTCGATCTACATAAGAGAAGTTTACACATTGGATCGAGAAGTTACTTTGAAATTTTATCGTAATTCGCCACAGGGAGTCTACTATGGAGATGAATATATGTTAGAGAGCTCTTTTGCAGCTAAGTGTATGAGTTTTACTGGATATTGAAACATACAAACTCGGCCGACTCAGTCTGGCGCGGCGGAGGCGCACAAAACTGCGGGTCAGCGCGGTTGCGGCCGGTTCCACGCTGCAATGTCGACATCCCGGTCAGACAGGTCAGTCGGCAGGTCAGGCAGACGGACCAGTCGGCAGGGCAGACCGCCGACAGGTAACTGACGGTGGTTGGCGCAGCCTGACCGACCTGCACACCAACCTCGACCGGTCAGACGGCCTTGGGGTAGCCGCAGAGCCGACGGAAGCCCGGCGCGCGGCAGGACGCACACCGGATGGACGAAGGAGAAACCAACTTAGTGACGTGACTTTGCGGGCTAGTGCTATCTGATGCTGGTTCAATTCAACGTCCGTGCTACAGAGTTGAAAATCACCGAGCGCAGACTGACTTTACAGCTTGGTGCTTAATTTGCCCTACCGTCCGTTTAATTTTGGTCTTTTGTTCATTCAGGAGGAAGCATACCTACATTTGTCATATTCAGGAGGAAAAACTCTACTCAGCCACGTACCCAAAGACCTTTTCCAATGGCGCAATAAAAAATGTGTGAATTGTTGCGGCCGTTCTACGAATTTCCTAAAATAGATACATACAGGTGCCTATCAACATCATTACGCGAAGAGAAGACAACTTGCTGGTCACCAAAAAATATGAAAACAAAACTGCAAAGCTGATTAACCTCATTCCTCTTAACTCTCCTTAACCTAATGACAAATCACTATCTGGTGAAAGGCTGTCGAGCGCAGTGTCCTTGTTTTGCTCGATTCGTAGAAAAATGAAGTCATTGCCTATATTATTCGTTGGTAGCAGACCCCGATAACATCAGGATGGTGTTTGACAATTTTGTCCTGGCCACTCATACCGTGTTTTTTTTTTCCAGCGGCCACTCTGGAAAACTACGGCTACTACTCCCTGTTGGTTCGCCCTGGTTTTCGCGTCATCGTCATCAACACCAACGTGGCCTACAAACTCAACTTGTGAGTGTCGTTGTCCTAAAAAAATGTTGTCCTGAGTGTATGTTAGAACGCCTTGCCTCACTCAAGAATCGGGATGCGGAACAATGGCAGAACTCAATTGTTCTAAGTGGAATTTGTCGATGTTATCATGATGAGGATGTTTGATCCACTTTCAATTATTTAAACGGTTGTACCTACTTGTAGAATATTGTAGTCTTGTGTAATGTAGTATCGGTTGTATTGTAGTCTTATCTTATGCTAAAACTAATCTTCTTATTAGTTACAAAAAAAAACTACAAAATACAACCTTATGGACAAATTTAACAGCCATCCCAATGTTAATCAACTGAGGAATCCATGTTTTTAAAATATAGGTCTATTCAAACTTACTTAGATGAGCGGCTCTGCTGATGAAATCCCCCACCCGACGCCTTATCGGCTGGTTGTCACCTGTCTGACCTCTAACCCTACATCGTCCTCAGCTGGGTGCTGATGACGGCCCGCGGAGACCCTTCTCACCAACTGCGCTGGCTCACCGAGGAGCTGAGAGCCGCCTATCTCACGGGTGAGAAGTGCCACATCGTGGGCCACATCTCACCGGCCGACCGAGACATCCTGCCCGCCTGGAGCCACATGTACTACAAGATCATCAAAAAGTGAGTGATTCAGAAGGGCTAACAAGAACTGGTGGTTTTCGTGACGGCTAGCGAGGAAACGGTCAACTTCGGAAGGCGATTGTGTGATCATATTGGCACGAAATAAAAGGGTTACCTTTTTAATCAAAGGAATTATTATATATCGTCCATCCTTCTGAAAAAGGATGTAGATACGAATGCAAGATATATCTTGCATGACTTTACCTATTGGTAAAGTTCAGTTTTAAATATCATATTGCTCGATTAAAAAAATATATATAATCGAAAACGAAACGTCTTTTCGTGTGTTCTATTAATGAATTAAATTGCCATTGGCTAAATGATTATTGCTCTTCTCCAGCTACCGGACCACGGTGCGTGGAGAGTTTTTCTCCCACACGCACGTTGACGAGATCCACCTCTCGAAGGACGACAACGACGAGGCGTTCGCCGTGACATATGTAGCGCCATCTCTGTCGCCCTGGAAGAACGTGAATCCCGGCTACAAGGTCTACACGGTAGATGGCAGCAGGGGAGCGCAGTCCACTTGGGTGAGGAGCGGATTTCAGCGGAACGTAGAGCGATTGCTTACCACTGATTTGAACTGATTGGAACATCAATGTCAACCAAATCGTGTGCCAACTCGGAACACAAATACTAGTCGACCAGTGTAGAAACTGGTCAGCTTTCCGACCTAGCCTCCCGGCCTCCAGTTACCGTAATCGTTGAGTAATGAGTACCTTTTGAGCTCGTTTGAGCTTTATTGATGTGACCTAGCACCTGAGCTGATCTGTTCCTCACAGGTCTTCCCCACGACTCCCTTTGACTTGATTTGACAGCTGCTCTTGTGGAAGCTTCTAGCTCAGTGACCGAGTCGTCTTTCGAAATTCATTATCTTGGATCTGACTGTGACCTATGTCCTGTTATCTACCGACTGAACCCTCTTTTGACCTCACTCCTCCTCTCCCCAGGAGGTGACCGAGGTCGCCCGGTGGACAGTGAACCTCCAGGAGGCCAACAAGCTCGCTGGAAACAGTCCCCGCTGGTACCAGCAGTTCAAAGCGTCGGAGGAGTACGGCTTAGCGTCACTTTCGCCGCAGAACTGGAGCAGTGCCGTCCAGTCCATGCTGCTCAAGGATCACCTCTTCACTAAATATTACAGGTGAGCAGACTGTTAGTTCTTTAGCTGAAGAGTTGCGGGGCGGATGAAAGCCATAAAAGCAGAGGACATATTTCTGTCGTCTAGCATCTGCTCCGTCCTCGGCTATGCATCTCCCTGGTGCCACCTACATACGGCGCCAACGAGTCCCGAGGTTTGATTCAAGGGAGAGGTAGTGGCTCGTCACTGGTTAGCGAGATGTGGTCCAATGAGGCGCAAGCGTGTTTAATTCGCTGGCATCCTAAAAGCAGCACAAGTCACTCGTCTTACCTTAAAAACGTATAATAAGCGTAAAAACGTCACTCGTCTTGCTTTACAAACGTATAAACGACAAACGTACAAACACTCGTCTTACCTCACAGACGTTTAAATGCCACTCACAATAGCTAGCCTTTGACAGCCTCATGTCTATGGTTTCGTTTATTCTCTTTTACCACCTGCATCCTCTCGTCCCCAGGAACCTGAGCGGTCGAGCGCTGGTGCAGGCTAGCTGCGACGCCGAATGTCGGCAGGAGATCATCTGCAACGTCCTCACCTCCGACCAATCGAGCCCGAGGCAGTGTCAACGGGCGAGGGCCACCTACCAGCAGGCAGTGCGCGAGGGCAGGGCCAACCCGAGGGCGGTGGTCTCCGCCTCGCAGCCGACGCCCTGGTTCTGAGAGACAGAGGGGAGCGAGTGATAGAGAGGGAGAGAGAGAGGGGGAACGGATCGTTATCCTGAAGTCCTGCTGTAGTGTTTTGTAGGACGTGGCTGAGAAGATGCATTAGGAAGTTTAATTTTATTGCACTGCGAGAATAGTTATAGTTCTGTTGATGGTGAAAAGTGGAGTAAAATACCAAGGTCATGTGGAATTGACCGGGTACTGACTCCATCTGGCTATCACAAATATTGTTGTGCAGTGGACAGTGGTGAAGCATAGCTTGACCGTGTAGCACTTACGGCTATTATGCACTTGTAGGTATACAATTTAAGACCTTCATCGTCTCTTTCTTTAAAATTTACGTTAAGTTTATTCACTTTTCGGGACGCTATGATAGTTCGCGAAACAGCGTACGAATTGTTATTTTGGTATACGTTGGGGTATTTTCCTTGCCTGGGTGTTATGGGGATCAAGGCAAGAATTTGTGTCCCGTAGTGATGAATCATTAGTCGATGTTTTCATCGAATGAAAGGTGAATGTTGACATGAGTCAATTGTATATCATGCATATCGTTGTTATGCGTCAAGTTTTTTTCGTCAGTGACGATATAATGCACCAAATATATGACAACGCACTATGTAAATGTAATGTGTGATGGTTTTTATTAAATACACGCATTCAACGTTCGTTTTGTTGTCACATTAAGAAGAAGAAAAAGTAAAAACGTTCCTACTTTATCGTGGCAGCCACTGTGTTACGAAGGACCAATACCGCCATCCCGGCACGCAGCCACAGATCGCAACACACAAACGATAGACGTCGACCAGGATAACGTTTCGTAAGCAGATTTCACCCATCTTTTTACGGTGCTCACTAAAAAGACTGCACAGGCTGCGCTGATTCACCTGTTGTGAAGAAAGGCGCACGCTGTTTTCGCGGTATGCAGATGTTGTCGGTGTATTGGAGATAGCTGGCGGGCGGTAGGGAGGTGTGCTGGCAATCAGGGCACGTAGCAGCTGGGTCGCTCGGACGCAGCCGGGCCGGACCGGGCTGGAGATGACTCAGGGGCCGGGTCAAGGTCAGCCTGGTTTGTGGTCTACCGCGGCGGGTGCGCTGTGGTAGTTGAGTTGAGTTGCGCTGGGGAGAGAGTCCCGGCTGGGACGGATGATCTGTCTTCAAGTATCAGCTCTCACAGCTGATTTCTTTGACTCATGGTAGACGGGAAAATAACTGAAGGAGATCATAAATATAAAACATATTGAGGCGAATGTCGCTACGCCATGATATCAACGACACGGTGGCATCATGGAATCAGCCGAATGTATGTTGTGCAGCATAAGATATGAAGTAAAGTTATTAGATATTAGTTATAGGTATATTAACTGAATCAATTAAATTAACTGAGCAAATCAAGAATAAACAAATGGCATCGCATCAGTTCGCTGCCGACTTAGCACGTTCGTCGGATGTCGGCTTCATGTCACCACACTGTCGTTCATCTTTTCCTTGATGCGTTTCTCTAGATGCATCTGATTCTATGCGGTTTATGATAATGTAGGCCCAAGCGAGCCCGAAACTAACTCGCTGTTTCTGATTTATCGCTGTTATCATTCAGCGTCTGCGTCGGAGCATACGAACCCCCTCTCCACGTCAGTCTGGATCAGCATTGGATCTTCTGGAGCTGTGACTCACCCCCTCGGGCAGACGCACTGCCACGCAGCTCCGCCGGCAGACTGACCTTATATGTGCGTCTGCTGAGTGCTGACGTAGGCTCGTGGTCAGACATGGTTTCGAATTCGGAAACCGAGCGAGCATCAGACCTCCCCTCCCCTGTCTGACCACAACGGGGGCTGATTTATCGTTCCGAGGAGAAGGACAAACATACGACGACGGCTGCGGCTGCGGCAGATCAAGTGATGGAGAGAGGACACTGAGTCACCGGCGACGCCACTGATGACATCAGGAAGGGTCGACAGGCCGGAGGTTTGGTTCTGGGGCGTGGCCTTCTATAGGCTAGTGTCTACCAAGCTTTTTTTGTGACAGGAGTGATGCAATGTCATGTTTAGGTATTTATTGAACAGGGAATATTTATTATAGGTGTACCTATTCGTTCGATTTTAATGCAAGGCAGAAATCAATGAGGAATTATGATCGGGGAAAGGAAATTTATCAAACGAAAATAATTACCTACCTTTTCAATTTTTCCTCATAAGCCCCAGGCCCAAAACTTTGAGACGTTTTATTATTTAATGAGTGTGATAGTTCGTGCTTCACGGTTAGAGGAAATAAATGAATTTTGCCCCATACAAAATTGCCAAGACGCAGTGGCGGCGGAAGCAAGGGGGCAAGGGGGGCAGCTGCACCCTAAAGCTATGGAAAGGGGCGCCTCGAAAATCTGTAGAGGAGGCAGGAAGTTAAGTTAAGAGGTGCGGCAGCCATAAAGCTGAGCAGTGCGACACCGCAACTGATAAAGGCACTTGTGACACGAAGAGGGTGGCAATGACGTGGGAAAAGTATCTTTTGATATGCTGAAGAGTGGAGGGCATCCTTATCTGAAACAAAGGCAGATGCTGCCGACCCTGTGGAATATAATCTTGCCAGGCGATAAAGGCTAGGAGGGCGCAGCCACTCGAGAAGCGCGCCATGCGGAAGAGGGGCGCCTGCATGCGAAAGAGGGGCGCCTGTGTGTGGGACGAAAAAGAAACATTTATGGAGACGTCTTTGAAGGCGATAGCCTCCGAACGCCAACACGAACATATGAGGGTTTATAGCGTTGCAGGCTCCATGCGACAAAAAAGGGCGCCTGATGGCCGATATGCGAGAGGAAATTAAGTAGTTTGTGTAACATTTATCGGGGGCGGTTTGCCGTTTACAACATATGAATGTTAAGGGAGGTCCGAGATTGGGGCCTGTAAAATTGCACTGTCCGTATGGGCGGTTACACCCCTAGTGCTAGGGCGTATTTTGCGTTTTTTTTTTTTTTTTGTTGTTGACTGGGGAGATGATTATGACCAGGAATAGGACTCTGCAAACTTCTATGGGCGCCTGTATAGGGGCGAAACTGATTTTCCAGTGCAGGGACGGCCATCGGCATTGTGGGGCGGCATTCATTCCACTGGGGCGTCTCAGACGCCCCAGTGTCTCCATGTGACACATGGGGATGGTGAGAAGGGCTTAGAGCTTAGCGGCTAAGAAGGGGCTTATTGACAATATTCTTGACCAGGACTGCACGAATGTGGCAGCACGTTTAGGTCTACGAATGATGTTTAAAGGTTAAGTAGTGGACGTTGATGCGACCATGAGGTGATCGATACAATACTGCGCTTTCCTCTCCCTTTTCGCCCTAACAGATATAAACGGCGCATTTTAGTTTTCACTCGTCTAGCGTTATACGTATGTATATGCGTAATTATGCGTTACATAACAGCTCATCGATACCTGTGCGATGCTGCTGCCCTAGGGTGCCCTAGTGTGCCAATTGCCACTTGCACCTTGAATATTATTCGAGGTAAGATTCCGTAATACCAGGCAAAGTGAAATAAATATGTCGAATTAAACGCCCATCTCTGGGAAAGACACGAGTGAAATCAAATATTATTGAGCGAGAAGAGTCCAGTTTTCCTCAAATTCGACCGACTCCGGCACACGCTTATATATAGTCACATATAGTCATTATATAGTCATTATATAGTTATAGTCACATCCATCGGTAGTTAGTGGCAAAAGTCACGCCACAGGTCAGGTGAAGTCGGTGATCGGATCGGGCCGTGACGAGGGCTCGTTACACGCTCGGCTTTCAGTCCTGTCGTCTTCCCGGAATTCCCCATGAATGGAACTGGGCTCTCGAACTGCTCAACAAGTCTAGGATGGCATAGGTTTGTAGCTGGACAAACGTCCCAGCTCTGGCGCGCGCAGCGGCCCCCATTCCTGCCCCAGCGCGCGGTGTGCCCGAGAGGCGTCTGGGGAGCTGTGCCGCCGCGCTAGACCAGGCTGAGCGGTGTGCCGGTCAGCGACAACAGGTCCTTTGCCGGCGCAGGTCTGCTCAGTCATTGAAAATATGTACAGTCCACAGCAGGAACATTATGAAGGTTACATTTACGCTAAGGAATGTACCTAACTATTTCTCGTTACATAAAAACTGTAATTCTGAACGTGTTAACAGGTATATACAACACATTGTCAAACGTCTCTTCACGGTTTGTGTTACTACAACCGTGTATATGGTAAGGGGCGCCCATATAGCGGGAAGGGGCGCTTCAATATCGTTTGCACCCCTATCCTAGAATACCTTCCGCCGTCACTGCCAAGACGTGTTTGAGATCTCGGAGGATGGATTTAGGAGTTTTTGGATCGCACCGACAAGCTAACCGATTTACCTCGTTATTTAACGCCCCAACACAATGAATAAAAGGCACATCAAAATGGTGACATGACATCAATCAGACGGACTCCATAGTATCAGACGTTCCATAGTACTCGTGCCGTAAATTAAGCCGGTCTTCCAAGTTCCACCCACGCCCATTCAACCATCCTCGCTACTTCAACCTGCCACCCCTCCCAAAGTGCCATGTCATCTCCGTACTCGTCAGCGTGAGGCGTGGGCATCCGGAATCCCTACTTTCCACGACACGCGGATGGTCGAGCGGTCAGAATTCCAGCGGAATGGTCGAGAATACCATGGAGCGATCGGCCTGTTGACTGGTGAGGACTAGCGCGTGCTGGTTGGTCAGCCGCGGCAGGACCACTGTGCCGCTCCGGTCACATCACCATTCACCAGTCACCGTCCAGCGTGGGGTGATACAATCGTACGGCGGTGCCGCATCACAAGCGACTCCCTAAATAAGGCCGGCGACCGGCGCGGCGGCGGCCGGCGCGCGCCAGCCACAGCCATATATGGTCATCGTCCAGAGAAAGTACGCCGACTGACCGAGACCCGTCGACCCTGCGCGCTGACCCTGCGCAGTGACCCTGCGCGCCGGCCGCCCGGCGCCGCGCCGGTGCTCGCCGGCAGACGCCGCCCGTCGAGTCACCGGCGAGCGCGCGCCAGGGCGAGTCGAGGGCGAGCTGTGATCGGGGGCGGGTGACGAGAGTGATTGTGAGGGGGAGTGGCACGCGACAGGACAGGGGCATAGGCGCGGGAGCCGGGGGGGCAGTGGGGGCAGCTTGCCCCCCCAACTCTGGGGCCGTGGGGGCGGTGCCCCCACAGCTTTGAGACGGAATACCACACTTTTTTGCAAATGTTTTATTTTTTGTTGAAAAAGCCGAGGGGTGAAAAATAAGTGGCCTAAAACCGGTGAGAAAACTAGATTTGGGGGTACCCTAGGTTGATCTCTATTATGGTGTGCCCCCCCAGTCGGAAAGTAGTTCCCGCGCCCCTGGACAGGGGCGAGACGCCGGAAGAAGACAGGAGGTGGTCTGAGATATTGACAGGTAAGCGGTGGCGAAGTGAAGGAGGGTGTGGCTGTTTGATGATGCGTTCTGGGGCTTCCTTTACGAATTGATGTTTAGTGTGTTGTTTTTAGTGTTTTTGAGTGCTGTCAAATGATGATGTTAACCTATATTTGCCGGTGTGACTCGCTTGTGAATTTCCTTATGTTGGCTCCCCCAGACCAAAACTCCCCTTTTGATGGAAATAATTTAGGTAAAGGTAAACAGTGTACTGTTTACTTTCAAAAATCAGTTATAACTGATTACTCCATGCGGTTTGACACGATACCGGATTGGCGCGAAGTTGCCAAACAAAAACGCTCTTTATTAGAATTCGCACTTTTTTTAGGTCCAAAAATTGGCATGTTCAGTGACATGCCAGGTTTGATTTAGGTATTTACGGTTACCTTGTGCTCCAATAAAATTTGGGTAAACGTTTTGATCTACAATTTAAATATGTCTTATCTAATAAAAGTCAAAAACTTTGACTGGGCATTGGACGGCAAATAACATGCAGCTCACACACCAATCGGCACCCCCTATTGTCGTATCGTCCCCTCATCCCCGGGCAGGTCTGTAGCCAATTGTTATGCCTCTCCGCTGTGCGATCGGAGGGAGCCTTGAGCTGTCGTGTGCCCGGCTCTCCAGCAGAATCACCACCCGGGGCGACGCGATCTAGGTCGACTAGAATGGCGAAACGCTCCCAACCTGACCGCAGACGGCTGACAAATGAACGTTTACTTTACCCACCGGACGTGTGACCAAACTCTGCATGACCTGGGTTTGACCCTGCTGACCGAGACGACCCCGCAGTGACCCGCAGCGACCCGGGCCCTCAAACGACCCGCAAACGGTACGTCGTCGACCCATAGATCGTCGACAAGCGGGGCTATTTCGCAGGATGGTTTCCTGATGGCGGTTGCATGTCTGCCGGACGCTTGCCTGCCGGTCGGGAATAGGGAATCGGTCGGCGCTGAGGGCGGTCGTGAGCGGTCAGGAAGCGATCAAAAGCGGTCGAGAATTCCCCTGGAGCAATGGAGAATCGGTCGACACTGACTTGGAAACAATCGTGAGAGGTTGTAAACGGTCGGAAGCGGTCGAAAGCGGTCGGGAGTCGGTCGGGATCGTGATTCGACTCGGCGCACCATTTGCCCACCTGCTGTCGCTCTGTAAAAACGTCGACAGCTCACCTGTGTCGAGCCTCAGTTGTAGCTGACGATCGATCGGCAGACGTTTGGCAGCCAGCTGAGTTACGGTGTTCACTAGTCAGCCAGCTGAACTACGTTGGGAACGGGTTACTGACAGGCCAGTTACAATCGTACCGTACTAGCGCCGTATTCACTTATAGAGCTACAGCTGATGCGTATTTGGATGAGTGGTGTTATCGGAGCACTGAAGATCAATTATGGCCGGCTGGATAGGAATGTTCAAACATTCCTACATATACGTGTACGTCTAGTACACATACCTAGAGGTTCAAAAGAAAACGATTCTTATCTAAAACAAAACGTCTTTATTTTATTTGAAAAAGTTTTGCAAATGATTATGCTAGTATCTTTTATCTACCTATTTAAATTTCCGTGCTGACTATTGACTCGTGATTTCCGTGATCCCATTCGTCCCGTGACTCACGCTGCCTCCCGTGACGCCAACGCCCACCGCCCCACCCTGCTCCGCTGTAGCCTGCCCCTGTTCTCTGTCCTCTCCACCTCACCCCTTCCCTTCCCTTCCACCGCACACCACCATCATCCGTCCCCTCTGCCTCCCGTACCCCTCTCTCCCATACCCCTCTCCCTCCCGTACCCCCCCTCTCTCTCTCTCTCTCTCTCTCTCTCTCTCTCTCTCTCTCTCTCTCTCCCGCATTCCACCCGTGCAATGTAACGTCCGGTCTGCACGGGATTCGGGGCGGGTCCACGGACTCACGGAAGCGACTGTCTGACCCGCCCCGCCCATTGGCAGCCCGGTCAGTGGCGGCTGCTTCCGGCAGCAATTACAGAGGTGTGGAATCACTGTCAGCTGTGACCCCGCGCCCCGTGTGGGCCGACTAGTCGGTGATTTGCATCACCAATTAGGCGTCCCACGAGCGGGCAAGCTATAAACATTCGTGCTGCCAAGCACCAACACCACCGCTACGGCTTGGTTAAAAGCTGGTTGATATGCAAAGAAAAGGCAAGCAGCAGTGGAAAATCCGTGAGAAGCTTTTTTCGACCCACGATGGTCGATGAGACAGACAGAGAAGAAACTAGGTTAGCGGTTACAGCTTCCCTTCAAATCCCGTCGGCCTGTTCCATTCGTCCAGAAAAAAATGACGTCAGCCGTCTTAGCGTCAGCCAATGGCGGTAGATCATCAGAAGACAAACATGGCTAGACTGAACCCAAGCAGAAACCAGCGGCCGTGATTCATGTGAGCAGTCTTCTTCATGTCTTCTCAGACCATGCTGTGTACACGGGAACGGTCAATGACGTGTGCCGGGATTTGTTGATACGACTAAACGATGTTTATTTATCCGCCACGGTTTCACCCTCAGTTGGTAATAAATCCACAGCTTCGATCACCATATAAGGCTTTTGTCGGCCGCACGGCGGACCTCATTCATGGCGAGGAATCTGCCGGATCCTGCGCGCATCGACGGCCGCTAGAAAGCGGACCGTGTCGCTCACCATATAAGGACCTGCCCGGAGTCCGGGCGATTCTTCAGTCGATGGACCATAGCGCTGAGACCGGATCGGTGCCGTGCGGAACCGCTGACCGGCGCTGGGTACAGACCGTGTCCATCTGAGGCGGAAACAACCCCCCGCTGACCGCCAGCGCTCTGCTGACAATACCGGGAACCGTGCTGACTGCTGATGTCAGCGCTGAGGGCGAGCGGGCCGAGCTGGGTGCTGATAACTGTGCGCCACGTCGGCAAGAAGGAATCAGGTCGGAGTCAGGTCGGGGTCGGGTCGGGGTCGGAAAGGTTCAGGTCGGAGTCAGGTCGGGTTCAGGTCGGAGTCAGGTCAGGTCGGGTTTAATTCGTAGTCAGGTCGGGATCGGGTCGGGGTCGGAATTGGAAAGGGTTCAGGTCGGAGTCAGGTCGGGTTCAGGCCGGGTTTAGGTCGGGTTCAGGCGGGTTTAGGTCGGGTCGCTTAATGTGGATCGTCTGCTTAAATCGGGCGAAAGAAGAGTGATGGGAAAGGGGCAGAATAAAACGAGCCACTGCACCTGTTCATAGGCATTACCTACCGCGCGGAGTCGGCAGTCGCTAGTCTGCTGAACTGACCGGTCGGCAGTCTTCCCAGCAGACTAGCCTTCCGTTCAGCTGGCGTTGATTTGAGTTCACTGTAACCGTTAACGTCCGCTCACTGGCGAGAGAAGCGAGCACTTCATCATTGCCAGTGTTTATTGTTTCTATTACACACAGCTTAATCACTCGGAGCTAGGCGACTAACCCTCATAGTCAAGGGTGATGTGTTTCTGGCACATGGCAGGGATCCTATGGTTGTTGCCCTTCCCCGACCCAGTTAGCTAGACACGTTCAGTTAGCTAGATGTCTCTGAGGCCTGACAGCATTTATGGAGCCGGATAGTTAGGTAAACCAAACAATTTCTTTATCGTCAGTGCATTTGCAATTCGCATGTAAGGCCTAGGTTGAAATAAGGATAGATAATAACTGATAAAGCGTACCCGACATCGAGCCTGCTCAAGAATAACAATGCAGCTGCATTACTACTGTGTTGCATTCGAATCACGGTAAGGTTCACGGTTGTGCCTTGGCTTGTCATCAATCACTGTTGTTGCTTGTACCGTACCTCTCTCGAAACACCGATCACGAATCGCGGGTCGTACCGTACCCTCCGGCCGGACCGGTTCCTCACGACTTCCAGATACATTCCGTGACCCTTCGAGGTGTTCTCACGGTGCAGGCAAAGCGGGTCACTGGCCGCTAACGACCCGCTATACGGAACTCACATAATTCTCCAGAGGTGTCTGAGTGCATGCAGTGCTGTCGCATATATGCGCATTCACTTCCCAATGCCAGGATTATTATTTCTCCTCGCAAAAGTATACGGTGAAATGGCATTGTTATTTCATGGGTGTAGCTGGTTCAGCTAAAACTGTTAGCTAATGGTAGCGAAGAAAAGGAAAAGAAGTATCATACGAAAAAAAAATCAGACTTTACACTCGTACACAGTACACACCAGTACACACATTGTCGCTCGTCTTCAGCACTCGTCTCACGATGCATTATTGACTGGAGAGAATAATCGAGCCTGTCCAGATGTCTCTGTGCACGCTCTGTATAGATGTCGCCCGCGTTCACAAACTTCCAGTCATCCAGTCATCTCTGCACGCATGCATAATAATTCAGTTTCTGTTATTTGTTTTGTGTAGTTTAAAGCATTGTACATTGTGTTTCGTTACTTAAATTTTGAATTGTTTTTTATTTCGAGCCAGCTAACTCTGAAATGAATTTGGGCCCGAATGATTATTTCTGATGACTGGTAGTTTTTCAAGTTTTTTTTTAATAATCTTGAGAACGAAAAAAAAACAGTTTTGTCGGACGATGAGTGCAGCGTGGTCAGAATCAGAAATTGCTATTTTAGTTCGCTATGTGCCTTTGTATTCAGACTTGGTGTCTTTCAACGTCTTGCGGATGCGCAATGCGCATTTCTACTGCTTACCTTTCCCATATTTTACATGGAATCAGTTATCAGTCGGCAGTCGCCCGGACCCAGGTCAAGGTCAAGGTCAAATAAGGCCAGGACACAGGACAAGGTAGGTTCAGGTCTGATCAGCTTTGACATGAGCCATATCATATCGCCCCCTATTTCCGTGCTTACTGCTTACCTAATTCAAATATATGTTACCTACCAGTAGGTATTTGTTATTGTTAGCTTCATCGTTCAGCTAACTTCAGGCGGCATGGCGGCGGTATATCACTTGTATCCCTTATGGAATATGGGTTATGGGCTATATGGCAATTGGTTTCCGCTACTTATCGACTATTGGTTATCAGATACCAGATCCGCACGGTGTGATGCTGAGTGCCGAGTAAAAATGTCTTATTTCAATGGCAGGCACGTAGCTAGGATTTGTCCAAGGGAGGGGCGGAGGAATCCCGGGGGCCTCCTTTCTACAGAGGGCCTCCTCCCTAAAGGGGCCTCCTTTCTACAGAGGGTCTCATGCCTACATAATTACATATAGGTACAACATAATGCAGACTTTTGTTCAGCTTTCATATGGCCAGCGCACTGGTATGTTTCTTTATTCTTACCGCTGCAGCGGTAAGAAACATACGCATATCACAAGTCTCCGAGTGGCATGGTAACTGGCAAAAAAAAAAAAAAAAAAACTCGGGCGCCGGCGACGGCGGCGGCGGCGGCCGGACCGCAGCAGGAGGGGGAGGATCTGCGAGGAATGGGTGGATACTGGATGACGGTCAGAGTAACACTTTGTGTACTCGTATTATCATATATCGTTCAAGCGCTTAACCGTATTCCGGGCGGGCTCTGAAAGACTCTGAATCGGGCGGGGGCCTTTTTGGCCCCCGTCCGAACTCGAAAAGCACGAATCGTAGCGACAAACGGCAACGGCGTTTGATAGTCCGTTGAACGACTTACAACTTTTGTTAACACTTTTTTGGGTCAGGTCAATATTGAGGTCGCCAGAGGTCATAACAAATAACATGGTTTATAACGACCTACATAGATAGGTCAACTTCAAAATCTGACCTAGGAAGGTCACGCTGGGTACCAATCGGCGCGTCATGACCAGGCGAACGGTTTGGTACACTAACAACTATTTAGCCCCATCATGTCGTGATTTATTGGCTAAAAACTGTTGATGACCTCACCTCACCTCAGATGATCCTTCCCGGTGCCCCTGTCAGTAAATGCCACCTGGGTGCTCACAGATCAGATAATCTGACGTAATTCAGAATGAATTGGTTGGTTTTGACTCGTTTTCTCGAAGCAGGACACAGTTCATTATATTTTCCAATAGGCTTGTCACGATTCTGACCTGACTGACGTCTGCAAGATTGAAACTATACGGTTATCAATTTTTTTCTGTGTGAGTGATGCCACGTTTACTTGCTGTAAGTAAAACATGGTTTCGCTAGTAAATTTTCCTAGGTCCAGGTGGTTTGCTTCATTTACGCCGTAAATGAAACAAACAATCGATGGATAGGTATATATTAATTTCCCGGTCAAATGAATTATTATGAGTTGTGCGAAGCATGGCTATGAGAATATCACCACGGCCTGATAAATGGTTTGGGTAATTGCATCCATCGTAAAAATACCAACACAGCCACAGGTACCGTAAACCGGGGTGAGTTGATATGGGGTGGTGAGTTGATATAAATTGCTCGAAAAATGTTAAAATGTGTGCTGCTCATCCATTTGTAAACCAATTTTTAGTTTTATTTTTCTGTAAAGTGAAGCAACCAATAAGTGATGGATATAGCTGAGAAAGGCATGTGTGTGGTGCAGTGCCTTCTTAATACATTACTTTTTTCAAAGTCCTTTTTTTCTTCTAATTTTGAAACCAAGGAAAAGTACCCACCCTACAGCAAAGACGGTGGATATTCATGGAACAGCATGCACTGGGAAAGAAACTACCATCAATTTACTGTTGATCCCAGGTAGTTTTGGGTTTCACCTATAACAACGCTTTTTTATAATTTTAAGAAAAGTGACAGGTGGTGAGTTGATATGCCATCAAGTGGTGAGTTGATATGCATGATAAAAGCTGATTCCAGGCTGGTATGCATGCAAATTAGCATGAAATATGGGTCTGCAAGTAAGACAAAGTCAATTAGACCAACTCTTCTCCTTTTCTCTCCCCACATCATTCCATCAACCCCCAAAAGCTTTAGTTTTTTTTTCTGAATGCTTGAGACGAGGCCTGTTAGTATCACTGATGTTAGTTGTCGGACTTTCGGCCTCGTCTTGAGTTGAGATGTTAGTTTCACAACGTTTCAGCAAGTAACTTCTCCGGCCTTAGTCGAATCTGCCTCGATAGTGGAGTGGATAGAACCGTGGACCATCACCGGGGAAACCCGAGTTCGAATCCCGATGACTACAGGAGCTTTCGAACGGTTGGACACGTACGGCGCAACGCCACCAACATCCAGGTCCTTCTGAGGGTCAAAGAACACCTGACTAGTGACGACGGCCGGAGAGTAACTGGCCGAAACGTTTGAAACTAACATCTCAATTCTCAACTCAAGACGGGGACGAAGGTCCGACAACTAACATCAGTGACCCCAGTTTTTTTTTTTTCTGTGGACATACCTAACATGCAAAAGGCACAGCATAACTCCCTGTCAAGTCTCAAGATGGCTCCCTACAAGCTACAAAGGAACACTATAGAACACCTACCGGGTGGCCCAGAAAAAACGTTCCCAATTTTAAATCAATATTTCTCAGAAAGTGATAAAGATACAACATTGAAACTTCCAATACTCAATGCGGCATATATTTTCAGCAAATGGTGTGATTTTTATGTTATTCGGTCAATGACTTTTTAAACGGTTCGTGTTTCTAGCATGCCATGTAAAAATAACTTTTTTGCTCAGATGTTTACTAAAAATGTGAGTGAACGGGCCACTTCCATCTCGGCACCACGGCCTGCAGCCATGACTGCTACAATGCTACATGCAACCAGTCTCATTGATGGTTCAGGCCTCAGGGTGACACATTCCCTGTAGCTTTTTTCCTTATTCGGTCGATTTACTATTTGATCTTCTTGAAGGGAGGGCGATCAGCAGTAACCCATGCACCGTGCCACTCCTTCTCTTCGAAACAGAACTTGAATTGAAACGAATGACATCCATTAACACAATTTTGGCTTAGCATTTGAATATTTGGCACATAAGTGGGAATAAAATATTTAAAATAATAACACACGTGCTGGTATCATTCACCTGTTCTATTTTTCTATTTTTTTTTCTAACATGGTACCTACGTCTAAGCCAATCATTGCTACCATTCAACAACGGCAAAAAAAGCAAAAACGTCTTACTTAATTCAACATAAGATTGCTGGCTTGAAAATGATTGTACAGTGTTATAATTTGGCATACCAATGCGCAAAGAAGTGACGCAAACTTGATGAAAATTTTGGCTCGTTATTTGTACTCAAATTTGAGATATAGGCCTCCAAAGTTCGGAACGTTTTTTTTGGGCCACCCGGTATATACATCATACATGCAGATTAAAAAAAAAATGTTATAATTATTCGTGGTTTCGAAAATGACAGAACTGTCGTTTCTGTATGGCTAACAGCGCGGGAATTCTGATCTCGTGAAACTGATTAGTTTTCCTGCTTGGCAGTTGCCAACCGAGAATGAGTGACAAAATGAAATGGAACAAACAAAATAAAGAAATTGGTGTTTTAGCCCTCGCCCGTATTCGTGTTTTGCCAGCGTTTAACGTATAGGGGGGGGGGGGGTCCGTTGGAATCCCATCGTCGTTTGGCCCCTGGTGGAGCTAGAGCTTCGAGGAAAAAAACGAGCGTGTTACCCGAGACGCGAGGAAGCCGATGATAACCAACTTTAAGGTCCTAGGTCATTGGTTAACCTTCCAGGCCAGGTCAATTACCCAGAAGTCGGGAAAATAAGGGGTTATTTGAAGTTCGTAAAGCGAGGTTATTATTTTTTGGCTGTTGCTGATCACGAATGTCATGTTTGTTTTGATCACATGTGTCTTCGTACATTTAGGCCAGGTCAGGTCAGGTCAGGTCAACCAGTAGGTGTCCTGCCGGCTATCCATAGGGAGTGTTAAGTGTCAACTACCACTGACGGTGTCGTAACATGTTACGAAGGCACTAAAACTACTTCGTAAATGATCAAATGCATGTTAAATTCGACATCGGCCCGAAAAAAAAACTACGCTAGAAACATGTAAAACTCCAAAAGTGAGCCGAGGTCACCAAAGGTCAATGACCTGACCTGACCTTCAGGTGACCTTGACAGTTGACACCCACAATACTGCATGGGACCAACATCATTTACATGTTTGGACGTTACAATCACAAAAAGACTGGAAATGCGCGGATAATGTGAGCCGACTACGCCAAATCGCGATTCCGGCCAAGCATGGTCTCGAAAATCAGGTCACTAGTTTAAATATCCATTTGACTAGGATTTGGCGTTATTTGAAACGCTCAGTTTTTGCAGCGAGCTTTTCCTGTTAGGGCCTGCGAGATACCCGCGGAAACACATATCTCTTCAGCATTGCGCGCCACACAGGAATGCGGCTGATTCACGTGCTTTTGTGAGCGAGGTGCTTCCCTCCGGGAGAAATTCGCCGTCCCCATATGCTTAACACAGAGCCGAGCGGCGGCTGACAGGTGGCCGGCTCTCGGGAGATCGGCAGCCGACACTCGAAAAATCGACAAGCCGCCGCTGAATGCGCGTGCGGCAGTGCTGAGCCGAGTCGTTCCCACGGTCTGAGGTACCCCCAGTTTGAAGATTCGGCCTTAGAATATGTAGTTTTAAATACGTAGTTTGACGTACATCTCGGAAAAGTGAGATACGGCCAGAAATGAGTGTGGGTCCCTCCGTTCTGAAGATTCTGATCGACGCCGATTGAAATAATTCGCCGTGCATATCTCGGCTTATTGACGACCGATTGACACGGGATAAACACCGATCGATACCAAATGGCTCTGTGGGGGGGGGGGGGGGGGAGTAGAGTGGCAAGTTTTCCTACCCGACGAACCCGGAATTATCCCGAGGGGGTAGGTGTGGGAGTAGAGTCGGGGGAACGGGGGGGGGGCGAGTGCAAGTACCAAGTACTTTCGCAAGTACCAAGCAAGTACCAAGTACTTTTACAAGTACCAAGCAAGTACCAAGTACTTATGCAAATACCAAGCAAGTACCAAGTACTTTGGCAAATACCGAGTACTTATGCAAATACCAAGCAAGTACCAAGTACTTTGGCAAGTACCGAGTACTTTGGCAAGTACCAAGCAAGTACCAAGTACTTTTGCAAGTTCAACAAGTTTTTCGTGAATATCTAAGCTTCTAGACGTCCGATTAACACGGGACGAACACCAATCGATCCCAAATTTTCTCCCTCATACTTTGATTGCCAAAGCGACGCGGAGCGAGCCAAGATATCTTGTTTAAATATCCATTTGAGTAGGATTTCGGGTTTTTTGAAGTGCTCAGTTTTTGCAGCGAGCTTTTTCTCTTAGGGCTTGCGAGATAGCTGCGTGCACACATATCTCTTCAACATTGCGCGCCTCACAGGAATGCGGCTGATTCACGTGCTTTTGTGAGCGAGGTGCTTCCCTCCGGGAGAAATTCGCCGTCCCCATATGCTTAACACAGAGCCGAGCGGCGGCTGACAGGTGGCCGGCTCTCGGGAGATCGGCAGCCGACACTCGAAAAATCGACAAGCCGCCGCTGAATGCGCGTGCGAAGATGAGCGGGCTACCGCCGTTCCGGAGAGACGGCTGGAAAATTCCACCGGCCGGCCCGGCGGCAGTGTGTCGGGCGGCGGGCGGCGGGGCGGGGTTTCCCCGTCCAGCGGCCGGCAGCGCTGAGCCGAGTCGTTCCCACGGTCTGGCGGCCAGCTGGGTGGGGGCGGGGTGGGGAGTGGGGCGGCCGATTGCCAGCCGCTTCTCCACGGGCAGGTGCTGCCACCTGCGCAGTAGTTCCACTGGCGGCCGCCAGGCCCGTGTGCGGGCCGTGCGCGGTAGTTCCGCCAGCGGCCGCCAGAGGTCACGCGCGTCGTGTCTAACCTGACGAAGCTACAAAAAGTTAGATAACTTTTATAAGAGGGACGGTAAAGCCACAATTCCAACGCTGAATGTTGGGCAAAAGCAAAGGGATCCAACACAGCCATCTGTATTTACTGTATTTACCCTTTTCAGTCAGCGATAAGCCCCAGCAATCGCACCGCTGCAAAACTCGCAAGCTGTTCACCGTGCAGGGTATTGCATTATAAGCACCCACCGGCTCTTTCGACGTAAGTGTAATCGCTTAATAGGTAGGACGCAAAAAGTATGTGGGAAATGATAGGTAGGTGAAACAAAATACGAATTGGAATTAAGCATAACTCAAACTGCAAACATTCATTGAAAACAAATTAAAACGAACTGAGACCAATGGAAATTTTGAAAGTCTTTGGTCGTCTTAAGACGTCTGATTTAAACTCTTTGCGGTATTTAGGCCCGCAAGTAAATACCTTTGGCAGGTTTTCAGTACATTAGCAAGTTTTCAGTACATTACCAAGTAGCAGGTGATACAGCAAGCTGGCAGGTACTTTGGCAAGTTCAACAAGTTTTTCGTGAATATCTAAGCTTCTAGACGTCCGATTAACACGGGACGAACACCAATCGATCCCAAATTTTCTCCCTCATACTTTGATTGCCAAAGCGACGCGGAGCGAGCCAAGATATCTTGTTTAAATATCCATTTGACTAGGATTTGGCGTTATTTGAAACGCTCAGTTTTTGCAGCGAGCTTTTCCTGTTAGGGCCTGCGAGATACCCGCGGAAACACATATCTCTTCAGCATTGCGCGCCACACAGGAATGCGGCTGATTCACGTGCTTTTGTGAGCGAGGTGCTTCCCTCCGGGAGAAATTCGCCGTCCCCATATGCTTAACACAGAGCCGAGCGGCGGCTGACAGGTGGCCGGCTCTCGGGAGATCGGCAGCCGACACTCGAAAAATCGACAAGCCGCCGCTGAATGCGCGTGCGGCAGTGCTGAGCCGAGTCGTTCCCACGGTCTGAGGTACCCCCAGTTTGAAGATTCGGCCTTAGAATATGTAGTTTTAAATACGTAGTTTGACGTACATCTCGGAAAAGTGAGATACGGCCAGAAATGAGTGTGGGTCCCTCCGTTCTGAAGATTCTGATCGACGCCGATTGAAATAATTCGCCGTGCATATCTCGGCTTATTGACGACCGATTGACACGGGATAAACACCGATCGATACCAAATGGCTCTGTGGGGGGGGGGGGGGGGAGTAGAGTGGCAAGTTTTCCTACCCGACGAACCCGGAATTATCCCGAGGGGGTAGGTGTGGGAGTAGAGTCGGGGGAACGGGGGGGGGGCGAGTGCAAGTACCAAGTACTTTCGCAAGTACCAAGCAAGTACCAAGTACTTTTACAAGTACCAAGCAAGTACCAAGTACTTATGCAAATACCAAGCAAGTACCAAGTACTTTGGCAAATACCGAGTACTTATGCAAATACCAAGCAAGTACCAAGTACTTTGGCAAGTACCGAGTACTTTGGCAAGTACCAAGCAAGTACCAAGTACTTTTGCAAGTTCAACAAGTTTTTCGTGAATATCTAAGCTTCTAGACGTCCGATTAACACGGGACGAACACCAATCGATCCCAAATTTTCTCCCTCATACTTTGATTGCCAAAGCGACGCGGAGCGAGCCAAGATATCTTGTTTAGTTATTCATTTGAGTAGGATTGCGGGTTTTTTGAAGCGCTGAGTTTTTGCAGCGAGCTTTTTCTCTTAGGGCCTGCGAGATACCCGCGGAAACACATATCTCTTCAACATTGCGCGTGAGATGGAATGCGGCTGAATTCACGTGCGATTGTGAGTGAGGTACCCCCAGTTGGAAGATTCGGCTGTAGAATACGTAGTTTTAAATACGTAGTTTGACGTAGATCTCGGAAAAGTGAGATACCCCATATGCTTAACACAGAGCCGAGCGGCGGCTGACAGGTGGCCGGCTCTCGGGAGATCGGCAGCCGACACTCGAAAAATCGACAACCCGCCGCTGAATGCGCGTGCGGCAGTGCTGAGCCGAGTCGTTCCCACGGTCTGGCGGCCAGCTGGGTGGGGGCGGGGTGGGGAGTGGGGCGGCCGATTGCCAGCCGCTTCTCCACGGGCAGGTGCTGCCACCTGCGCAGTAGTTCCACTGGCGGCCGCCAGGCCCGTGCGGCAAGCGGGCCGTGCGCGGTAGTTCCGCCAGCGGCCGCCAGATGGATACCGCCGCGCGCGTCGTGTCTAACCTGACGAAGCTACGAAAAGTTAGATAACTTTAATAAGAGGGACGGTAAAGCCACAATTCCAACGCTGAATGCGCCAGATGGATACCGCCGCGCGCGTCGTGTCTAACCTGACGAAGCTACAAAAAGTGAGATAACTTTAATAAGAGGGACGGTAAAGCCACAATTCCAACGCTGAATGTTGGGCAAAAGCAAAGGGATCCAACACAGCCATCTGTATTTACTGTATTTACCCTTTTCAGTCAGCGATAAGCCCCAGCAATCGCACCGCTGCAAAACTCGCAAGCTGTTCACCGTGCAGGGTATTGCATTATAACCACCCACCGGCTCTTTCAGCGTAAGTGTAATCGCTTAATAGGTAGGACGCAAAAAGCATGTGAGAAATGATAGGTAGGTGAAACAGAATACGAATTGGAATTAACCATAACTCAAATTGCAAACAATTCAATGAAAACAAATTAAAACAAACTGAGACCAAGGGAAATTTTGAAAGTCTTTGGTCGTCTTAAGACGTCTGATATAAACGTCGGAAAGGAACAATTTCTTTGCGGTATTTAGGCAAGTAAATACCAAGTATTTGAAAGATTCTGATCGGCGCCGATTGAAATAATTCGCCGTGCATATCTCGGCTTATTGGCGACCGATTGACACGGGACAAACACCGATCGATACCAAATGGCTCTGTGGCGAGGGGGGGATAGAGTGGCAAGTTTTCCTACCCGACGAACCCGGAATTATCCCGAGGGGGTAGGGATGGGAGTAGAGTCGGGGAACGGGGGGGGGGGGCAAGTAGAGTGGCAAGCTTTCCTACCCGACAAGTACCAAGCAAGTACCAAGTACTTTTACAAGTACCAAGCAAGTACCAAGTACTTATGCAAATACCAAGCAAGTACCAAGTACTTTGGCAAATACCGAGTACTTATGCAAATACCAAGCAAGTACCAAGTACTTTGGCAAGTACCGAGTACTTTGGCAAGTACCGAGTACTTTGGCAAGTACCGAGTACTTTGGCAAGTACCAAGCAAGTACCAAGTACTTTTGCAAGTTCAGCAAGTTTTTCGCCAATATCGAAGCTTCTAGACGTCCGAACGTCACCGGAAAAACACCATTCGATCCCAAATTTTCTCCCGAATCTTTTTATGGCCAAAGCGACGCGGAGCGAGCCAAGATATCTTGTTTAAATATCCATTTGACTAGGATTTGGCGTTATTTGAAACGCTCAGTTTTTGCAGCGAGCTTTTCCTGTTAGGGCCTGCGAGATACCCGCGGAAACACATATCTCTTCAGCATTGCGCGCCACACAGGAATGCGGCTGATTCACGTGCTTTTGTGAGCGAGGTGCTTCCCTCCGGGAGAAATTCGCCGTCCCCATATGCTTAACACAGAGCCGAGCGGCGGCTGACAGGTGGCCGGCTCTCGGGAGATCGGCAGCCGACACTCGAAAAATCGACAAGCCGCCGCTGAATGCGCGTGCGGCAGTGCTGAGCCGAGTCGTTCCCACGGTCTGAGGTACCCCCAGTTTGAAGATTCGGCTGTAGAATATGTAGTTTTAAATACGTAGTTTGACGTACATCTCGGAAAAGTGAGATACGGCCAGAAATGAGTGTGGGTCCCTCCGTTCTGAAGATTCTGATCGACGCCGATTGAAATAATTCGCCGTGCATATCTCGGCTTATTGACGACCGATTGACACGGGATCAACACCGATCGATACCAAATGGCTCTGTGGGGGGGGGGGGGGTGGGGAGTAGAGTGGCAAGTTTTCCTACCCGACGAACCCGGAATTATCCCGAGGGGGTAGGTGTGGGAGTAGAGTCGGGGGAACGGGGGGGCGAGTGCAAGTACCAAGTACTTTCGCAAGTACCAAGCAAGTACCAAGTACTTTTACAAGTACCAAGCAAGTACCAAGTACTTATGGAAATACCAAGCAAGTACCAAGTACTTTGGCAAATACCGAGTACTTATGCAAATACCAAGCGAGTACCAAGTACTTTGGCAAGTACCGAGTACTTTGGCAAGTACCAAGCAAGTACCAAGTACTTTTGCAAGTTCAGCAAGTTTTTCGCCAATATCGAAGCTTCTAGACGTCCGATCGTCACCGGAAAAACACCATTCGATCCCAAATTTTCTCCCGAATCTTTTTATGGCCAAAGCGACGCGGAGCGAGCCAAGATATCTTGTTTAATTATCCATTTGAGTAGGATTTCGGGTTTTTTGAAACGCTGACTTTTTGCAGCGAGCTTTTTCTCTTAGGGCCTGCGAGATAGCTGCGTACACACATATCTCTTCATCATTGCGCGCCACACAGGAATGCGGCTGAATCACGTGCGATTGTGAGTGAGGTACCCTCAGTTTCAAGATTCGGCTGTAGAATATGTAGTTTTAAATACGTAGTTTGACGTAGATCTCGGAAAAGTGAGATACCCCATATGCTTAACACAGAGCCGAGCGGCGGCTGACAGGTGGCCGGCTCTCGGGAGATCGGCAGCCGACACTCGAAAAATCGACAACCCGCCGCTGAATGCGCGTGCGGCAGTGCTGAGCCGAGTCTTTCCCACGGTCTGGCGGCCAGCTGGGTGGGGGCGGGGTGGGGAGTGGGGCGGCCGATTGCCAGCCGCTTCTCCACGGGCAGGTGCTGCCACCTGCGCAGTAGTTCCACTGGCGGCCGCCAGGCCCGTGCGGCAAGCGGGCCGTGCGCGGTAGTTCCGCCAGCGGCCGCCAGATGGATACCGCCGCGCGCGTCGTGTCTAACCTGACGAAGCTACAAAAAGTTAGATAACTTTAATAAGAGGGACGGTAAAGCCACAATTCCAACGCTGAATGTTGGGCAAAAGCAAAGGGATCCAACACAGCCATCTGTATTTACTGTATTTACCCTTTTCAGTCAGCGATTAGCCCCAGCAATCGCACCGCTGCAAAACTCGCAAGCTGTTCACCGTGCAGGGTATTGCATTATAACCACCCACCGGCTCTTTCAACGTAAGTGTAATCGCTTAATAGGTAGGACGCAAAAAGCAAGTTAGAAATGATAGGTAGGTGAAACAAAATACGAATTGGAATGAATCATAACTCAAATTGCAAACAATTCAAGGAAAACAAGTCAAAACGAAACTGAGACCAAGGGAAATTTGGAAAGTCTTTGATCGTCTTAAGCCGTCTGATTTAAACGTCGGAAAGGAAGCAGTTCTTTGCGGTATTTAGGCAAGTAAATACCAAGTACTTTGGTTTTCAGTATATTAGCAAGTTTTCAGTACATTACCAAGTAGCAGGTTTTACAGCAAGCTGGCAGGTACTTTGGCAAGTTCAACAAGTTTTTCGGGAATATCTAAGCTTCTAGACGTCCGATTAACACGGGACGAACACCAATCGATCCCAAATTTTCTCCCTCATACTTTGATTGCCAACGCGACGCGGAGCGAGCCAAGATATCTTGTTTAAATATCCATTTGAGTAGGATTGCGGGTTTTTTGAAGCGCTGAGTTTTTGCAGCGAGCTTTTTCTCTTAGGGCCTGCGAGATACCCGCGGAAACACATATCTCTTCAACATTGCGCGTGAGATGGAATGCGGCTGAATTCACGTGCGATTGTGAGTGAGGTACCCCCAGTTGGAAGATTCGGCTGTAGAATACGTAGTTTTAAATACGTAGTTTGACGTAGATCTCGGAAAAGTGAGATACCCCATATGCTTAACACAGAGCCGAGCGGCGGCTGACAGGTGGCCGGCTCTCGGGAGATCGGCAGCCGACACTCGAAAAATCGACAACCCGCCGCTGAATGCGCGTGCGGCAGTGCTGAGCCGAGTCGTTCCCACGGTCTGGCGGCCAGCTGGGTGGGGGCGGGGTGGGGAGTGGGGCGGCCGATTGCCAGCCGCTTCTCCACGGGCAGGTGCTGCCACCTGCGCAGTAGTTCCACTGGCGGCCGCCAGGCCCGTGCGGCAAGCGGGCCGTGCGCGGTAGTTCCGCCAGCGGCCGCCAGATGGATACCGCCGCGCGCGTCGTGTCTAACCTGACGAAGCTACGAAAAGTTAGATAACTTTAATAAGAGGGACGGTAAAGCCACAATTCCAACGCTGAATGCGCCAGATGGATACCGCCGCGCGCGTCGTGTCTAACCTGACGAAGCTACAAAAAGTGAGATAACTTTAATAAGAGGGACGGTAAAGCCACAATTCCAACGCTGAATGTTGGGCAAAAGCAAAGGGATCCAACACAGCCATCTGTATTTACTGTATTTACCCTTTTCAGTCAGCGATAAGCCCCAGCAATCGCACCGCTGCAAAACTCGCAAGCTGTTCACCGTGCAGGGTATTGCATTATAACCACCCACCGGCTCTTTCAGCGTAAGTGTAATCGCTTAATAGGTAGGACGCAAAAAGCATGTGAGAAATGATAGGTAGGTGAAACAGAATACGAATTGGAATTAACCATAACTCAAATTGCAAACAATTCAATGAAAACAAATTAAAACAAACTGAGACCAAGGGAAATTTGGAAAGTCTTTGGTCGGCTTAAGACGTCTGATATAAACGTCGGAAAGGAACAATTTCTTTGCGGTATTTAGGCAAGTAAATACCAAGTATTTGAAAGATTCTGATCGGCGCCGATTGAAATAATTCGCCGTGCATATCTCGGCTTATTGGCGACCGATTGACACGGGACAAACACCGATCGATACCAAATGGCTCTGTGGCGAGGGGGGGATAGAGTGGCAAGTTTTCCTACCCGACGAACCCGGAATTATCCCGAGGGGGTAGGGATGGGAGTAGAGTCGGGGAACGGGGGGGGGGGGCAAGTAGAGTGGCAAGCTTTCCTACCCGACAAGTACCAAGCAAGTACCAAGTACTTTTACAAGTACCAAGCAAGTACCAAGTACTTATGCAAATACCAAGCAAGTACCAAGTACTTTGGCAAATACCGAGTACTTATGCAAATACCAAGCAAGTACCAAGTACTTTGGCAAGTACCGAGTACTTTGGCAAGTACCGAGTACTTTGGCAAGTACCGAGTACTTTGGCAAGTACCAAGCAAGTACCAAGTACTTTTGCAAGTTCAGCAAGTTTTTCGCCAATATCGAAGCTTCTAGACGTCCGAACGTCACCGGAAAAACACCATTCGATCCCAAATTTTCTCCCGAATCTTTTTATGGCCAAAGCGACGCGGAGCGAGCCAAGATATCTTGTTTAAATATCCATTTGAGTAGGATTTCGGGTTTTTTGAAACGCTCAGTTTTTGCAGCGAGCTTTTCCTGTTAGGGCCTGCGAGATACCCGCGGAAACACATATCTCTTCAGCATTGCGCGCCACACAGGAATGCGGCTGATTCACGTGCTTTTGTGAGCGAGGTGCTTCCCTCCGGGAGAAATTCGCCGTCCCCATATGCTTAACACAGAGCCGAGCGGCGGCTGACAGGTGGCCGGCTCTCGGGAGATCGGCAGCCGACACTCGAAAAATCGACAACCCGCCGCTGAATGCGCGTGCGGCAGTGCTGAGCCGAGTCGTTCCCACGGTCTGAGGTACCCCCAGTTTGAAGATTCGGCCTTAGAATATGTAGTTTTAAATACGTAGTTTGACGTACATCTCGGAAAAGTGAGATACGGCCAGAAATGAGTGTGGGTCCCTCCGTTCTGAAGATTCTGATCGACGCCGATTGAAATAATTCGCCGTGCATATCTCGGCTTATTGACGACCGATTGACACGGGATAAACACCGATCGATACCAAATGGCTCTGTGTGTGTGTGGGGGGGGGGAGGGGGTAGAGTGGCAAGTTTTCCTACCCGACGAACCCGGAATTATCCCGAGGGGGTAGGTGTGGGAGTAGAGTCGGGGGAACGGGGGGGGGGGGGGCGAGTGCAAGTACCAAGTACTTTCGCAAGTACCAAGCAAGTACCAAGTACTTTTACAAGTACCAAGCAAGTACCAAGTACTTATGCAAATACCAAGCAAGTACCAAGTACTTTGGCAAATACCGAGTACTTATGCAAATACCAAGCAAGTACCAAGTACTTTGGCAAGTACCGAGTACTTTGGCAAGTACCAAGCAAGTACCAAGTACTTTTGCAAGTTCAACAAGTTTTTCGTGAATATCTAAGCTTCTAGACGTCCGATTAACACGGGACGAACACCAATCGATCCCAAATTTTCTCCCTCATACTTTGATTGCCAAAGCGACGCGGAGCGAGCCAAGATATCTTGTTTAGTTATTCATTTGAGTAGGATTGCGGGTTTTTTGAAACGTTGAGTTTTTGCAGCGAGCTTTTTCTCTTAGGGCTTGCGAGATAGCTGCGTGCACACATATCTCTTCAACATTGCGCGCCTCACAGGAATGCGGCTGATTCACGTGCTTTTGTGAGCGAGGTGCTTCCCTCCGGGAGAAATTCGCCGTCCCCATATGCTTAACACAGAGCCGAGCGGCGGCTGACAGGTGGCCGGCTCTCGGGAGATCGGCAGCCGACACTCGAAAAATCGACAAGCCGCCGCTGAATGCGCGTGCGGCAGTGCTGAGCCGAGTCGTTCCCACGGTCTGAGGTACCCCCAGTTTGAAGATTCGGCTGTAGAATATGTAGTTTTAAATACGTAGTTTGACGTAAATCTCGGAAAAGTGAGATACGGCCAGAAATGAGTGTGGGTCCCTCCGTTCTGAAGATTCTGATCGACGCCGATTGAAATAATTCGCCGTGCATATCTCGGCTTATTGACGACCGATTGACACGGGATAAACACCGATCGATACCAAATGGCTCTGTGTGTGTGTGTGGGGGGGGGGGGGAGTAGAGTGGCAAGTTTTCCTACCCGACGAACCCGGAATTATCCCGAGGGGGTAGGTGTGGGAGTAGAGTCGGGGGAACGGGGGGCGAGTGCAAGTACCAAGTACTTTCGCAGTACCAAGCAAGTACCAAGTACTTATGGAAATACCAAGCAAGTACCAAGTACTTTGGCAAATACCGAGTACTTATGCAAATACCAAGCAAGTACCAAGTACTTTGGCAAGTACCGAGTACTTTGGCAAGTACCAAGCAAGTACCAAGTACTTTTGCAAGTTCAGCAAGTTTTTCGCCAATATCGAAGCTTCTAGACGTCCAATCGTCACCGGAAAAACACCATTCGATCCCAAATTTTCTCCCGAATCTCTTTATGGCCAAAGCGACGCGGAGCGAGCCAAGATATCTTGTTTAAATATCCATTTGAGTAGGATTGCGGGTTTTTTGAAGCGGTCAGTTTTTGCAGCGAGCTTTTCCTGTTAGGGCTTGCGAGATACCCGCGGAAACACATATCTCTTCAGCATTGCGCGCCACACAGGAATGCGGCTGATTCACGTGCTTTAGTGAGCGAGGTGCTTCCCTCCGGGAGAAATTCGCCGTCCCCATATGCTTAACACAGAGCCGAGCGGCGGCTGACAGGTGGCCGGCTCTCGGAAGATCGGCAGCCGACACTCGAAAAATCGACAAACCGCCGCTGAATGCGCGTGCGGCAGTGCTGAGCCGAGTCGTTCCCACGGTCTGAGGTACCCCCAGTTTGAAGATTCGGCTGTAGAATATGTAGTTTTAAATACGTAGTTTGACGTACATCTCGGAAAAGTGAGATACGGCCAGAAATGAGTGTGGGTCCCTCCGTTCTGAAGATTCTGATCGACGCCGATTGAAATAATTCGCCGTGCATATCTCGGCTTATTGACGACCGATTGACACGGGATAAACACCGATCGATACCAAATGGCTCTGTGTGTGTGGGGGGGGGGGGGGGAGGGGGTAGAGTGGCAAGTTTTCCTACCCGACGAACCCGGAATTATCCCGAGGGGGTAGGTGTGGGAGTAGAGTCGGGGGAACGGGGGGGGGGCGAGTGCAAGTACCAAGTACTTTCGCAAGTACCAAGCAAGTACCAAGTACTTTTACAAGTACCAAGCAAGTACCAAGTACGTACTTATGCAAATACCAAGCAAGTACCAAGTACTTTGGCAAGTAACGAGTACTTTGGCAAGTACCAAGCAAGTACCAAGTACTTTTGCAAGTTCAGCAAGTTTTTCGCCAATATCGAAGCTTCTAGACGTCCGATCGTCACCGGAAAAACACCATTCGATCCCAAATTTTCTCCCGAATCTTTTTATGGCCGAAGCGACGCGGAGCGAGCCAAGATATCTTGTTTAAATATCCATTTGAGTAGGATTTCGGGTTTTTTGAAGTGCTCAGTTTTTGCAGCGAGCTTTTTCTCTTAGGGCTTGCGAGATAGCTGCGTGCACACATATCTCTTCAACATTGCGCGCCTCACAGGAATGCGGCTGATTCACGTGCTTTTGTGAGCGAGGTGCTTCCCTCCGGGAGAAATTCGCCGTCCCCATATGCTTAACACAGAGCCGAGCGGCGGCTGACAGGTGGCCGGCTCTCGGGAGATCGGCAGCCGACACTCGAAAAATCGACAAGCCGCCGCTGAATGCGCGTGCGAAGATGAGCGGGCTACCGCCGTTCCGGAGAGACGGCTGGAAAATTCCACCGGCCGGCCCGGCGGCAGTGTGTCGGGCGGCGGGCGGCGGGGCGGGGTTTCCCCGTCCAGCGGCCGGCAGCGCTGAGCCGAGTCGTTCCCACGGTCTGGCGGCCAGCTGGGTGGGGGCGGGGTGGGGAGTGGGGCGGCCGATTGCCAGCCGCTTCTCCACGGGCAGGTGCTGCCACCTGCGCAGTAGTTCCACTGGCGGCCGCCAGGCCCGTGTGCGGGCCGTGCGCGGTAGTTCCGCCAGCGGCCGCCAGAGGTCACGCGCGTCGTGTCTAACCTGACGAAGCTACAAAAAGTTAGATAACTTTTATAAGAGGGACGGTAAAGCCACAATTCCAACGCTGAATGTTGGGCAAAAGCAAAGGGATCCAACACAGCCATCTGTATTTACTGTATTTACCCTTTTCAGTCAGCGATAAGCCCCAGCAATCGCACCGCTGCAAAACTCGCAAGCTGTTCACCGTGCAGGGTATTGCATTATAAGCACCCACCGGCTCTTTCGACGTAAGTGTAATCGCTTAATAGGTAGGACGCAAAAAGTATGTGGGAAATGATAGGTAGGTGAAACAAAATACGAATTGGAATTAAGCATAACTCAAACTGCAAACATTCATTGAAAACAAATTAAAACGAACTGAGACCAATGGAAATTTTGAAAGTCTTTGGTCGTCTTAAGACGTCTGATTTAAACTCTTTGCGGTATTTAGGCCCGCAAGTAAATACCTTTGGCAGGTTTTCAGTACATTAGCAAGTTTTCAGTACATTACCAAGTAGCAGGTGATACAGCAAGCTGGCAGGTACTTTGGCAAGTTCAACAAGTTTTTCGTGAATATCTAAGCTTCTAGACGTCCGATTAACACGGGACGAACACCAATCGATCCCAAATTTTCTCCCTCATACTTTGATTGCCAAAGCGACGCGGAGCGAGCCAAGATATCTTGTATAGTATACTATTTGACTAGGATTTGGCGTTATTTGAAACGCTCAGTTTTTGCAGCGAGCTTTTTCTCTTAGGGCCTGCGAGATACCCGCGGAAACACATATCTCTTCAACATTGCGCGTGAGATGGAATGCGGCTGAATTCACGTGCTTTTGTGAGCGAGGTGCTTCCCTCCGGGAGAAATTCGCCGTCCCCATATGCTTAACACAGAGCCGAGCGGCGGCTGACAGGTGGCCGGCTCTCGGGAGATCGGCAGCCGACACTCGAAAAATCGACAAGCCGCCGCTGAATGCGCGTGCGAAAATGAGCGAGGTACCGCCGTTCCGGAGATCCGGCAGCCGGCGGCCGGCCGACGGCTGGAAAATTCCACCGGCCGGCCCGGCGGCAGTGTGTCGGGCGGCGTGCGGCGGGGCGGGGTTTCCCCGTCCAGCGGCCGGCAGCGCTGAGCCGAGTCGTTCCCACGGTCTGGCGGCCAGCTGGGTGGGGGCGGGGTGGGGAGTTGGGCGGCCGATTGCCAGCCGCTTCTCCACGGGCAGGTGCTGCCACCTGCGCAGTAGTTCCACTGGCGGCCGCCAGGCCCGTGTGCGGGCCGTGCGCGGTAGTTCCGCCAGCGGCCGCCAGAGGTCACGCGCGTCGTGTCTAACCTGACGAAGCTACAAAAAGTTAGATAACTTTTATAAGAGGGACGGTAAAGCCACAATTCCAACGCTGAATGTTGGGCAAAAGCAAAGGGATCCAACACAGCCATCTGTATTTACTGTATTTACCCTTTTCAGTCAGCGATAAGCCCCAGCAATCGCACCGCTGTAAAACTCGCAGGCTCTTCACCGTGCAGGGTATTGCATTATAACCACCCACCGGCTCTCTCAACGTCTGGGTAATCGTTTAATAGGTAGGACGCGAAAAACAAGTGAGAAATGATAGGTAGGTGAAACAAAATACAAATTGGAAATACGCATAACTCAAATTGCAAATAACTCATTGATAACACATCAAAACGATCTGAGACCGAGGGAAATTCGCAAAGTCTTTAGTCGTCTAAAGACGTCTGATTTAAACGTCGGAAAGGAACAAGTTCTTTGCGGTATTTAGGCAAGTAAATACCAAGTACTTTGGCAGGTTTTCAGTACATTAGCAAGTTTTCAGTACATTACCAAGTAGCAGGTCATACAGCAAGCTGGCAGGTACTTGGGCAAGTTCAACAAGTTTTTCGTGAATATCTAAGCTTCTAGACGTCCGATTAACACGGGACGAACACCAATCGATCCCAAATTTTCTCCCTCATACTTTGATTGCCAAAGCGACGCGGAGCGAGCCAAGATATCTTGTTTAAATATCCATTTGACTAGGATTTGGGGTTTTTTGAAGCGCTGAGTTTTTGCAGCGAGCTTTTCCTGTTAGGGCTTGCGAGATACCCGCGGAAACACATATCTCTTCAGCATTGCGCGCCACACAGGAATGCGGCTGATTCACGTGCTTTTGTGAGCGAGGTGCTTCCCTCCGGGAGAAATTCGCCGTCCCCATATGCTTAACACAGAGCCGAGCGGCGGCTGACAGGTGGCCGGCTCTCGGGAGATCGGCAGCCGACACTCGAAAAATCGACAAGCCGCCGCTGAATGCGCGTGCGAAAATGAGCGAGGTACCGCCGTTCCGGAGATCCGGCAGCCGGCGGCCGGCCGACGGCTGGAAAATTCCACCGGCCGGCCCGGCGGCAGTGTGTCGGGCGGCGGGCGGCGGGGCGGGGTTTCCCCGTCCAGCGGCCGGCAGCGCTGAGCCGAGTCGTTCCCACGGTCTGGCGGCCAGCTGGGTAGGGGCGGGGTGGGGAGTGGGGCGGCCGATTGCCAGCCGCTTCTCCACGGGCAGGTGCTGCCACCTGCGCAGTAGTTCCACTGGCGGCCGCCAGGCCCGTGTGCGGGCCGTGCGCGGTAGTTCCGCCAGCGGCCGCCAGAGGTCACGCGCGTCGTGTCTAACCTGACGAAGCTACAAAAAGTTAGATAACTTTTATAAGAGGGACGGTAAAGCCACAATTCCAACGCTGAATGTTGGGCAAAAGCAAAGGGATCCAACACAGCCATCTATATTTACTGTATTTACCCTTTTCTGTCAGCGATAAGCCCCAGCAATCGCACCGCAGTAAAACTCGCAAGCTGTTCACCGTGCAGGGTATTGCATTATAACCACCCACCGGCTCCCTCAACGTATGTGTAATCGCTTAATAGGTAGGACGCGAAAAACAAGTGAGATATGATTGGTAGGTGAAACAAATTACGGATTGGGAATAAGAATACCACAAATTGCAAACAATTCATTGGAACAAATCAAAATTATCTGAGACCAAGGCTAATTCGCAAAGTCTTTGGTCGACTAAAGACGTCTGATTTAAACGTCAGGAAGGGACAAGTTCTTTGCGGTATTTAGGCAAGTAAATACCAAGTACTTTGGCAGGTTTTCAGTACATTAGCAAGTTTTCAGTACATTACCAAGTAGCAGGTGATACAGCAAGCTGGCAAGTTCAACAAGTTTTTCGTGAATATCTAAGCTTCTAGACGTCCGATTAACACGGGACGAACACCAATCGACCCCAAATTTTCTCCCTCATACTTTGATTGCCAAAGCGACGCGGAGCGAGCCAAGATATCTTGTTTAAATATCCATTTGACTAGGATTTGGCGTTATTTGAAACGCTCAGTTTTTGCAGCGAGCTTTTCCTGTTAGGGCCTGCGAGATACCCGCGGAAACACATATCTCTTCAGCATTGCGCGCCACACAGGAATGCGGCTGATTCACGTGCTTTTGTGAGCGAGGTGCTTCCCTCCGGGAGAAATTCGCCGTCCCCATATGCTTAACACAGAGCCGAGCGGCGGCTGACAGGTGGCCGGCTCTCGGGAGATCGGCAGCCGACACTCGAAAAATCGACAAGCCGCCGCTGAATGCGCGTGCGGCAGTGCTGAGCCGAGTCGTTCCCACGGTCTGAGGTACCCCCAGTTTGAAGATTCGGCCTTAGAATATGTAGTTTTAAATACGTAGTTTGACGTACATCTCGGAAAAGTGAGATACGGCCAGAAATGAGTGTGGGTCCCTCCGTTCTGAAGATTCTGATCGACGCCGATTGAAATAATTCGCCGTGCATATCTCGGCTTATTGACGACCGATTGACACGGGATAAACACCGATCGATACCAAATGGCTCTGTGGGGGGGGGGGGGGGGGAGTAGAGTGGCAAGTTTTCCTACCCGACGAACCCGGAATTATCCCGAGGGGGTAGGTGTGGGAGTAGAGTCGGGGGAACGGGGGGGGGGCGAGTGCAAGTACCAAGTACTTTCGCAAGTACCAAGCAAGTACCAAGTACTTTTACAAGTACCAAGCAAGTACCAAGTACTTATGCAAATACCAAGCAAGTACCAAGTACTTTGGCAAATACCGAGTACTTATGCAAATACCAAGCAAGTACCAAGTACTTTGGCAAGTACCGAGTACTTTGGCAAGTACCAAGCAAGTACCAAGTACTTTTGCAAGTTCAACAAGTTTTTCGTGAATATCTAAGCTTCTAGACGTCCGATTAACACGGGACGAACACCAATCGATCCCAAATTTTCTCCCTCATACTTTGATTGCCAAAGCGACGCGGAGCGAGCCAAGATATCTTGTTTAAATATCCATTTGAGTAGGATTTCGGGTTTTTTGAAGTGCTCAGTTTTTGCAGCGAGCTTTTTCTCTTAGGGCTTGCGAGATAGCTGCGTGCACACATATCTCTTCAACATTGCGCGCCTCACAGGAATGCGGCTGATTCACGTGCTTTTGTGAGCGAGGTGCTTCCCTCCGGGAGAAATTCGCCGTCCCCATATGCTTAACACAGAGCCGAGCGGCGGCTGACAGGTGGCCGGCTCTCGGGAGATCGGCAGCCGACACTCGAAAAATCGACAAGCCGCCGCTGAATGCGCGTGCGAAGATGAGCGGGCTACCGCCGTTCCGGAGAGACGGCTGGAAAATTCCACCGGCCGGCCCGGCGGCAGTGTGTCGGGCGGCGGGCGGCGGGGCGGGGTTTCCCCGTCCAGCGGCCGGCAGCGCTGAGCCGAGTCGTTCCCACGGTCTGGCGGCCAGCTGGGTGGGGGCGGGGTGGGGAGTGGGGCGGCCGATTGCCAGCCGCTTCTCCACGGGCAGGTGCTGCCACCTGCGCAGTAGTTCCACTGGCGGCCGCCAGGCCCGTGTGCGGGCCGTGCGCGGTAGTTCCGCCAGCGGCCGCCAGAGGTCACGCGCGTCGTGTCTAACCTGACGAAGCTACAAAAAGTTAGATAACTTTTATAAGAGGGACGGTAAAGCCACAATTCCAACGCTGAATGTTGGGCAAAAGCAAAGGGATCCAACACAGCCATCTGTATTTACTGTATTTACCCTTTTCAGTCAGCGATAAGCCCCAGCAATCGCACCGCTGCAAAACTCGCAAGCTGTTCACCGTGCAGGGTATTGCATTATAAGCACCCACCGGCTCTTTCGACGTAAGTGTAATCGCTTAATAGGTAGGACGCAAAAAGTATGTGGGAAATGATAGGTAGGTGAAACAAAATACGAATTGGAATTAAGCATAACTCAAACTGCAAACATTCATTGAAAACAAATTAAAACGAACTGAGACCAATGGAAATTTTGAAAGTCTTTGGTCGTCTTAAGACGTCTGATTTAAACTCTTTGCGGTATTTAGGCCCGCAAGTAAATACCTTTGGCAGGTTTTCAGTACATTAGCAAGTTTTCAGTACATTACCAAGTAGCAGGTGATACAGCAAGCTGGCAGGTACTTTGGCAAGTTCAACAAGTTTTTCGTGAATATCTAAGCTTCTAGACGTCCGATTAACACGGGACGAACACCAATCGATCCCAAATTTTCTCCCTCATACTTTGATTGCCAAAGCGACGCGGAGCGAGCCAAGATATCTTGTTTAAATATCCATTTGACTAGGATTTGGCGTTATTTGAAACGCTCAGTTTTTGCAGCGAGCTTTTCCTGTTAGGGCCTGCGAGATACCCGCGGAAACACATATCTCTTCAGCATTGCGCGCCACACAGGAATGCGGCTGATTCACGTGCTTTTGTGAGCGAGGTGCTTCCCTCCGGGAGAAATTCGCCGTCCCCATATGCTTAACACAGAGCCGAGCGGCGGCTGACAGGTGGCCGGCTCTCGGGAGATCGGCAGCCGACACTCGAAAAATCGACAAGCCGCCGCTGAATGCGCGTGCGGCAGTGCTGAGCCGAGTCGTTCCCACGGTCTGAGGTACCCCCAGTTTGAAGATTCGGCCTTAGAATATGTAGTTTTAAATACGTAGTTTGACGTACATCTCGGAAAAGTGAGATACGGCCAGAAATGAGTGTGGGTCCCTCCGTTCTGAAGATTCTGATCGACGCCGATTGAAATAATTCGCCGTGCATATCTCGGCTTATTGACGACCGATTGACACGGGATAAACACCGATCGATACCAAATGGCTCTGTGGGGGGGGGGGGGGGGGAGTAGAGTGGCAAGTTTTCCTACCCGACGAACCCGGAATTATCCCGAGGGGGTAGGTGTGGGAGTAGAGTCGGGGGAACGGGGGGGGGGCGAGTGCAAGTACCAAGTACTTTCGCAAGTACCAAGCAAGTACCAAGTACTTTTACAAGTACCAAGCAAGTACCAAGTACTTATGCAAATACCAAGCAAGTACCAAGTACTTTGGCAAATACCGAGTACTTATGCAAATACCAAGCAAGTACCAAGTACTTTGGCAAGTACCGAGTACTTTGGCAAGTACCAAGCAAGTACCAAGTACTTTTGCAAGTTCAACAAGTTTTTCGTGAATATCTAAGCTTCTAGACGTCCGATTAACACGGGACGAACACCAATCGATCCCAAATTTTCTCCCTCATACTTTGATTGCCAAAGCGACGCGGAGCGAGCCAAGATATCTTGTTTAATATACCATTTGAGTAGGATTGCGGGTTTTTTGAAACGCTCAGTTTTTGCAGCGAGCTTTTCCTGTTAGGGCCTGCGAGATACCCGCGGAAACACATATCTCTTCAGCATTGCGCGCCACACAGGAATGCGGCTGATTCACGTGCTTTTGTGAGCGAGGTGCTTCCCTCCGGGAGAAATTCGCCGTCCCCATACGCTTAACACAGAGCCGAGCGGCGGCTGACAGGTGGCCGGCTCGCGTGAGATCGGCAGCCGACACTCGAAAAATCGACAAGCCGCCGCTGAATGCGCGTGCAAAGATGAACGGGGTACCGCCGTTCCGGAGAGACGGCTGGAAAATTCCACCGGCCGGCCCGGCGGCAGTGTGTCGGGCGGCGGGCGGCGGGGCGGGGTTTCCCCGTCCAGCGGCCGGCAGCGCTCAGCCGAGTCGTTCCCACGGTCTGGCGGCCAGCTGGGTGGGGGCGGGGTGGGGAGTGGGGCGGCCGATGTCCAGCCGCTTCTCCACGGGCAGGTGCTGCCACCTGCGCAGTAGTTCCACTGGCGGCCGCCAGGCCCGTGTGCGGGCCGTGCGCGGTAGTTCCGCCAGCGGCCGACAGAGGTCGCGCGCGTCGTGTCTAACCTGACGAAGCTACAAAAAGTTAGATAACTTTAATAAGAGGGACGGTAAAGCCACAATTCCAACGCTGAATGTTGGGCAAAAGCAAAGGGATCCAACACAGCCATCTGTATTTACTGTATTTACCCTTTTCAGTCAGCGATAAGCCCCAGCAATCGCACCGCTGCAAAACTCGCAAGCTGTTCACCGTGCAGGGTATTGCATTATAACCACCCACCGGCTCCCTCAACGTATGTGTAATCGCTTAATAGGTAGGACGCGAAAAGCAAGTGAGAAATGATATCTCGGAAAAGTGAGATACGGCCAGAAATGAGTGTGGGTCCCTCCGTTCTGAAGATTCTGATCGACGCCGATTGAAATAATTCGCCGTGCATATCTCGGCTTATTGACGACCGATTGACACGGGATAAACACCGATCGATACCAAATGGCTCTGTGGGGGGGGGGAGTAGAGTGGCAAGTTTTCCTACCCGACGAACCCGGAATTATCCCGAGGGGGTAGTTGTGGGAGTAGAGTCGGGGGAACGGGGGGGGCGAGTGCAAGTACCAAGTACTTTCGCAAGTACCAAGCAAGTACCAAGTACTTTTACAAGTACCAAGCAAGTACCAAGTACTTATGGAAATACCAAGCAAGTACCAAGTACTTTGGCAAATACCGAGTACTTATGCAAATACCAAGCAAGTACCAAGTACTTTGGCAAGTACCGAGTACTTTGGCAAGTACCAAGCAAGTACTTAGTACTTTTGCAAGTTCAGCAAGTTTTTCGCCAATATCGAAGCTTCTAGACGTCCGATCGTCACCGGAAAAACACCATTCGATCCCAAATTTTCTCCCGAATCTTTTTATGGCCAAAGCGACGCGAAGCGAGCCAAGATATCTTGTATAGTATACTATTTGACTAGGATTTGGCGTTATTTGAAACGTTCAGTTTTTGCAGCGAGCTTTTCCTGTTAGGGCTTGCGAGATACCCGCGGAAACACATATCTCTTCAACATTGCGCGCCACACAGGAATGCGGCTGATTCACGTGCTTTTGTGAGCGAGGTGCTTCCCTCCGGGAGAAATTCGCCGTCCCCATATGCTTAACACGGAGCCGAGCGGCGGCTGACAGGTGGCCGGCTCTCGGGAGATCGGCAGCCGACACTCGAAAAATCGACAAGCCGCCGCTGAATGCGCGTGCGGCAGTGCTGAGCCGAGTCGTTCCCACGGTCTGAGGTACCCCCAGTTTGAAGATTCGGCTGTAGAATATGTAGTTTTAAATACGTAGTTTGACGTACATCTCGGAAAAGTGAGATACGGCCAGAAATGAGTGTGGGTCCCTCCGTTCTGAAGATTCTGATCGACGCCGATTGAAATAATTCGCCGTGCATATCTCGGCTTATTGACGACCGATTGACACGGGATCAACACCGATCGATACCAAATGGCTCTGTGGGGGGGGGTGGGGTGGGGAGTAGAGTGGCAAGTTTTCCTACCCGACGAACCCGGAATTATCCCGAGGGGGTAGGTGTGGGAGTAGAGTCGGGGGAACGGGGGGGGCGAGTGCAAGTACCAAGTACTTTCGCAAGTACCAAGCAAGTACCAAGTACTTTTACAAGTACCAAGCAAGTACCAAGTACTTATGGAAATACCAAGCAAGTACCAAGTACTTTGGCAAATACCGAGTACTTATGCAAATACCAAGCGAGTACCAAGTACTTTGGCAAGTACCGAGTACTTTGGCAAGTACCAAGCAAGTACCAAGTACTTTTGCAAGTTCAGCAAGTTTTTCGCCAATATCGAAGCTTCTAGACGTCCGATCGTCACCGGAAAAACACCATTCGATCCCAAATTTTCTCCCGAATCTTTTATGGCCAAAGCGACGCGGAGCGAGCCAAGATATCTTGTATAGTATACTATTTGACTAGGATTTGGCGTTATTTGAAGCGCTGAGTTTTTGCAGCGAGCTTTTTCTCTTAGGGCTTGCGAGATACCCGCGGAAACACATATCTCTTCAGCATTGCAACAGACATGGAATGCGGCTGAATTCACGTGCTTTTGTGAGCGAGGTGCTTCCCTCCGGGAGAAATTCGCCGTCCCCATATGCTTAACACAGAGCCGAGCGGCGGCTGACAGGTGGCCGGCTCTCGGGAGATCGGCAGCCGACACTCGAAAAATCGACAAGCCGCCGCTGAATGCGCGTGCGGCAGTGCTGAGCCGAGTCGTTCCCACGGTCTGAGGTACCCCCAGTTTGAAGATTCGGCTGTAGAATATGTAGTTTTAAATACGTAGTTTGACGTACATCTCGGAAAAGTGAGATACGGCCAGAAATGAGTGTGGGTCCCTCCGTTCTGAAGATTCTGATCGACGCCGATTGAAATAATTCGCCGTGCATATCTCGGCTTATTGACGACCGATTGACACGGGATCAACACCGATCGATACCAAATGGCTCTGTGGGGGGGGGGGGGGGTGGGGAGTAGAGTGGCAAGTTTTCCTACCCGACGAACCCGGAATTATCCCGAGGGGGTAGGTGTGGGAGTAGAGTCGGGGGAACGGGGGGGCGAGTGCAAGTACCAAGTACTTTCGCAAGTACCAAGCAAGTACCAAGTACTTTTACAAGTACCAAGCAAGTACCAAGTACTTATGGAAATACCAAGCAAGTACCAAGTACTTTGGCAAATACCGAGTACTTATGCAAATACCAAGCGAGTACCAAGTACTTTGGCAAGTACCGAGTACTTTGGCAAGTACCAAGCAAGTACCAAGTACTTTTGCAAGTTCAGCAAGTTTTTCGCCAATATCGAAGCTTCTAGACGTCCGATCGTCACCGGAAAAACACCATTCGATCCCAAATTTTCTCCCGAATCTTTTTATGGCCAAAGCGACGCGGAGCGAGCCAAGATATCTTGTATAGTATACTATTTGACTAGGATTTGGCGTTATTTGAAGCGCTGAGTTTTTGCAGCGAGCTTTTTCTCTTAGGGCTTGCGAGATACCCGCGGAAACACATATCTCTTCAGCATTGCAACAGACATGGAATGCGGCTGAATTCACGTGCTTTTGTGAGCGAGGTGCTTCCCTCCGGGAGAAATTCGCCGTCCCCATATGCTTAACACAGAGCCGAGCGGCGGCTGACAGGTGGCCGGCTCTCGGGAGATCGGCAGCCGACACTCGAAAAATCGACAAGCCGCCGCTGAATGCGCGTGCGGCAGTGCTGAGCCGAGTCGTTCCCACGGTCTGAGGTACCCCCAGTTTGAAGATTCGGCTGTAGAATATGTAGTTTTAAATACGTAGTTTGACGTACATCTCGGAAAAGTGAGATACGGCCAGAAATGAGTGTGGGTCCCTCCGTTCTGAAGATTCTGATCGACGCCGATTGAAATAATTCGCCGTGCATATCTCGGCTTATTGACGACCGATTGACACGGGATCAACACCGATCGATACCAAATGGCTCTGTGGGGGGGGGGGTGGGGAGTAGAGTGGCAAGTTTTCCTACCCGACGAACCCGGAATTATCCCGAGGGGGTAGGTGTGGGAGTAGAGTCGGGGGAACGGGGGGGGGCGAGTGCAAGTACCAAGTACTTTCGCAAGTACCAAGCAAGTACCAAGTACTTTTACAAGTACCAAGCAAGTACCAAGTACTTATGGAAATACCAAGCAAGTACCAAGTACTTTGGCAAATACCGAGTACTTATGCAAATACCAAGCAAGTACCAAGTACTTTGGCAAGTACCGAGTACTTTGGCAAGTACCAAGCAAGTACCAAGTACTTTTGCAAGTTCAGCAAGTTTTTCGCCAATATCGAAGCTTCTAGACGTCCGATCGTCACCGGAAAAACACCCATCGATCCCAAATTTTCTCCCTCATACTTTGATTGCCAAAGCGACGCGGAGCGAGCCAAGATATCTTGTTTAAATATCCATTTGAGTAGGATTGCGGGTTTTTTGAAGCGCTGAGTTTTTGCAGCGAGCTTTTTCTCTTAGGGCCTGCGAGATACCCGCGGAAACACATATCTCTTCAACATTGCGCGTGAGATGGAATGCGGCTGAATTCACGTGCGATTGTGAGTGAGGTACCCCCAGTTGGAAGATTCGGCTGTAGAATACGTAGTTTTAAATACGTAGTTTGACGTAGATCTCGGAAAAGTGAGATACCCCATATGCTTAACACAGAGCCGAGCGGCGGCTGACAGGTGGCCGGCTCTCGGGAGATCGGCAGCCGACACTCGAAAAATCGACAACCCGCCGCTGAATGCGCGTGCGGCAGTGCTGAGCCGAGTCGTTCCCACGGTCTGGCGGCCAGCTGGGTGGGGGCGGTTTGGGGAGTGGGGCGGCCGATTGCCAGCCGCTTCTCCACGGGCAGGTGCTGCCACCTGCGCAGTAGTTCCACTGGCGGCCGCCAGGCCCGTGCGGCAAGCGGGCCGTGCGCGGTAGTTCCGCCAGCGGCCGCCAGATGGATACCGCCGCGCGCGTCGTGTCTAACCTGACGAAGCTACGAAAAGTTAGATAACTTTAATAAGAGGGACGGTAAAGCCACAATTCCAACGCTGAATGCGCCAGATGGATACCGCCGCGCGCGTCGTGTCTAACCTGACGAAGCTACAAAAAGTGAGATAACTTTAATAAGAGGGACGGTAAAGCCACAATTCCAACGCTGAATGTTGGGCAAAAGCAAAGGGATCCAACACAGCCATCTGTATTTACTGTATTTACCCTTTTCAGTCAGCGATAAGCCCCAGCAATCGCACCGCTGCAAAACTCGCAAGCTGTTCACCGTGCAGGGTATTGCATTATAACCACCCACCGGCTCTTTCAGCGTAAGTGTAATCGCTTAATAGGTAGGACGCAAAAAGCATGTGAGAAATGATAGGTAGGTGAAACAGAATACGAATTGGAATTAACCATAACTCAAATTGCAAACAATTCAATGAAAACAAATTAAAACAAACTGAGACCAAGGGAAATTTGGAAAGTCTTTGGTCGGCTTAAGACGTCTGATATAAACGTCGGAAAGGAACAATTTCTTTGCGGTATTTAGGCAAGTAAATACCAAGTATTTGAAAGATTCTGATCGGCGCCGATTGAAATAATTCGCCGTGCATATCTCGGCTTATTGGCGACCGATTGACACGGGACAAACACCGATCGATACCAAATGGCTCTGTGGCGAGGGGGGGATAGAGTGGCAAGTTTTCCTACCCGACGAACCCGGAATTATCCCGAGGGGGTAGGGATGGGAGTAGAGTCGGGGAACGGGGGGGGGCAAGTAGAGTGGCAAGCTTTCCTACCCGACAAGTACCAAGCAAGTACCAAGTACTTTTACAAGTACCAAGCAAGTACCAAGTACTTATGCAAATACCAAGCAAGTACCAAGTACTTTGGCAAATACCGAGTACTTATGCAAATACCAAGCAAGTACCAAGTACTTTGGCAAGTACCGTGTACTTTGGCAAGTACCGAGTACTTTGGCAAGTACCGAGTACTTTGGCAAGTACCAAGCAAGTACCAAGTACTTTTGCAAGTTCAGCAAGTTTTTCGCCAATATCGAAGCTTCTAGACGTCCGAACGTCACCGGAAAAACACCATTCGATCCCAAATTTTCTCCCGAATCTTTTTATGGCCAAAGCGACGCGGAGCGAGCCAAGATATCTTGTTTAAATATTCATTTGAGTAGGATTGCGGGTTTTTTGAAACGCTCAGTTTTTGCAGCGAGCTTTTCCTGTTAGGGCCTGCGAGATACCCGCGGAAACACATATCTCTTCAGCATTGACGACGACACAGGAATGCGGCTGATTCACGTGCTTTTGTGAGCGAGGTGCTTCCCTCCGGGAGAAATTCGCCGTCCCCATATGCTTAACACAGAGCCGAGCGGCGGCTGACAGGTGGCCGGCTCTCGGGAGATCGGCAGCCGACACTCGAAAAATCGACAAGCCGCCGCTGAATGCGCGTGCGGCAGTGCTGAGCCGAGTCGTTCCCACGGTCTGAGGTACCCCCAGTTTGAAGATTCGGCTGTAGAATATGTAGTTTTAAATACGTAGTTTGACGTACATCTCGGAAAAGTGAGATACGGCCAGAAATGAGTGTGGGTCCCTCCGTTCTGAAGATTCTGATCGACGCCGATTGAAATAATTCGCCGTGCATATCTCGGCTTATTGACGACCGATTGACACGGGATAAACACCGATCGATACCAAATGGCTCTGTGGGGGGGGGGGGGAGTAGAGTGGCTTCCTACCCGACGAACCCGGAATTATCCCGAGGGGGTAGGGGTGGGAGTAGAGTCGGGGGAACGGGGGGGCGAGTACAAGTACCAAGCAAGTACCAAGTACTTTCGCAAGTACCAAGCAAGTACCAAGTACTTTTACAAGTACCAAGCAAGTACCAATCACTTTTGCAAATACCGAGTACTTATGCAAATACCAAGCAAGTACCAAGTACTTTGACAAGTACCGAGTACTTTGGCAAGTACCAAGCAAGTACCAAGTACTTTTGCAAGTTCAGCAAGTTTTTCGCCAATAGCGAAGCTTCTAGACGTCCGATCGTTGCCGGAAAAACACCATTCGATCCCAAATTTTGTCCTTAGTCATTTTATGGCCAACGCGACGCGGAGCGAGCCAAGATATCTTGTTTAGTTATTCATTTGAGTAGGATTTCGGGTTTTTTGAAACGCTGAGTTTTTGCAGCGAGCTTTTTCTCTTAGGGCTTGCGAGATAGCTGCGTGCACACATATCTCTTCAGCATTGCAACAGACATGGAATGCGGCTGAATTCACGTGCTTTTGTGAGCGAGGTGCTTCCCTCCGGGAGAAATTCGCCGTCCCCATATGCTTAACACAGAGCCGAGCGGCGGCTGACAGGTGGCCGGCTCTCGGGAGATCGGCAGCCGACACTCGAAAAATCGACAAGCCGCCGCTGAATGCGCGTGCGGCAGTGCTGAGCCGAGTCGTTCCCACGGTCTGAGGTACCCCCAGTTTGAAGATTCGGCTGTAGAATATGTAGTTTTAAATACGTAGTTTGACGTACATCTCGGAAAAGTGAGATACGGCCAGAAATGAGTGTGGGTCCCTCCGTTCTGAAGATTCTGATCGACGCCGATTGAAATAATTCGCCGTGCATATCTCGGCTTATTGACGACCGATTGACACAGGATCAACACCGATCGATACCAAATGGCTCTGTGGGGGGGGTGGGGGGGTGGGGAGTAGAGTGGCAAGTTTTCCTACCCGACGAACCCGGAATTATCCCGAGGGGGTAGGTGTGGGAGTAGAGTCGGGGGAACAGGGGGGGGGGGGCGAGTGCAAGTACCAAGTACTTTCGCAAGTACCAAGCAAGTACCAAGTACTTTTACAAGTACCAAGCAAGTACCAAGTACTTATGGAAATACCAAGCAAGTACCAAGTACTTTGGCAAATACCGAGTACTTATGCAAATACCAAGCAAGTACCAAGTACTTTGGCAAGTACCGAGTACTTTGGCAAGTACCAAGCAAGTACCAAGTACTTTTGCAAGTTCAGCAAGTTTTTCGCCAATATCGAAGCTTCTAGACGTCCGATCGTCACCGGAAAAACACCCATCGATCCCAAATTTTCTCCCTCATACTTTGATTGCCAAAGCGACGCGGAGCGAGCCAAGATATCTTGTTTAAATATCCATTTGAGTAGGATTGCGGGTTTTTTGAAGCGCTGAGTTTTTGCAGCGAGCTTTTTCTCTTAGGGCCTGCGAGATACCCGCGGAAACACATCTCTTCAACATTGCGCGTGAGATGGAATGCGGCTGAATTCACGTGCGATTGTGAGTGAGGTACCCCCAGTTGGAAGATTCGGCTGTAGAATACGTAGTTTTAAATACGTAGTTTGACGTAGATCTCGGAAAAGTGAGATACCCCATATGCTTAACACAGAGCCGAGCGGCGGCTGACAGGTGGCCGGCTCTCGGGAGATCGGCAGCCGACACTCGAAAAATCGACAACCCGCCGCTGAATGCGCGTGCGGCAGTGCTGAGCCGAGTCGTTCCCACGGTCTGGCGGCCAGCTGGGTGGGGGCGGTTTGGGGAGTGGGGCGGCCGATTGCCAGCCGCTTCTCCACGGGCAGGTGCTGCCACCTGCGCAGTAGTTCCACTGGCGGCCGCCAGGCCCGTGCGGCAAGCGGGCCGTGCGCGGTAGTTCCGCCAGCGGCCGCCAGATGGATACCGCCGCGCGCGTCGTGTCTAACCTGACGAAGCTACGAAAAGTTAGATAACTTTAATAAGAGGGACGGTAAAGCCACAATTCCAACGCTGAATGTTGGGCAAAAGCAAAGGGATCCAACACAGCCATCTGTATTTACTGTATTTACCCTTTTCAGTCAGCGATAAGCCCCAGCAATCGCACCGCTGCAAAACTCGCAAGCTGTTCACCGTGCAGGGTATTGCATTATAACCACCCACCGGCTCTTTCAGCGTAAGTGTAATCGCTTAATAGGTAGGACGCAAAAAGCATGTGAGAAATGATAGGTAGGTGAAACAGAATACGAATTGGAATTAACCATAACTCAAATTGCAAACAATTCAATGAAAACAAATTAAAACAAACTGAGACCAAGGGAAATTTGGAAAGTCTTTGGTCGGCTTAAGACGTCTGATATAAACGTCGGAAAGGAACAATTTCTTTGCGGTATTTAGGCAAGTAAATACCAAGTATTTGAAAGATTCTGATCGGCGCCGATTGAAATAATTCGCCGTGCATATCTCGGCTTATTGGCGACCGATTGACACGGGACAAACACCGATCGATACCAAATGGCTCTGTGGCGAGGGGGGGATAGAGTGGCAAGTTTTCCTACCCGACGAACCCGGAATTATCCCGAGGGGGTAGGGATGGGAGTAGAGTCGGGGAACGGGGGGGGGGGGGGCAAGTAGAGTGGCAAGCTTTCCTACCCGACAAGTACCAAGCAAGTACCAAGTACTTTTACAAGTACCAAGCAAGTACCAAGTACTTATGCAAATACCAAGCAAGTACCAAGTACTTTGGCAAATACCGAGTACTTATGCAAATACCAAGCAAGTACCAAGTACTTTGGCAAGTACCGAGTACTTTGGCAAGTACCGAGTACTTTGGCAAGTACCGAGTACTTTGGCAAGTACCAAGCAAGTACCAAGTACTTTTGCAAGTTCAGCAAGTTTTTCGCCAATATCGAAGCTTCTAGACGTCCGAACGTCACCGGAAAAACACCATTCGATCCCAAATTTTCTCCCGAATCTTTTTATGGCCAAAGCGACGCGGAGCGAGCCAAGATATCTTGTCAAAAACCATTTGAGTCAGGGTCATGAAATCTTTAGAACATGTGTAAAATTGATAAACTCGAGAGGCACTGAAAGTTTCGTCGTGATCGGCCGCTTTTTGCGCGAGTTATGTGCAAAAAGCCGAGGTGGTCCGTTCGCCCGCCTATAAGTGCGAGGGTTAATTTTGGCTTTTGATGCCAAATTCTGTTTTATGTCGCTTACTTCACCTGATAGAATACAGTCCGAATTAGATTCGCTTCATTTCACTTCATAAATATTTTGTTGACTACCTGTCCACAAAAACTCAGAAGCATATGTATTCTTTCATTTCAATCCATTATTTCTGTCAGAGGCATATCAACCTTGACCCGCAACTGACAATGTGTTTTAATTACAAGAAAATACACTTGTAATTCCAAAATATATTGCCAGTTTTGATACCGTTGGCTTGAGGACACGTGACTAGCCAAGTTCAGAATGTTCTAAGTAAAACTAAGTATCATAAAGCGAAAAAATGATGCTGCTAAAATCAAGCCATTTTGATAGCGCTGTGTTGGACATGATTGCGTTTTCATGAATGTGAGGTCTGCTGCCAAACTTCTACCATTTTTCTGATGGTTTCTTTCAGGATGTGTTCTCTAATCCTTTTTTTAAACACTGGCATTTTATCAACTCACCTCTGAGCTTCTTTAGCCGAGAAATTTTGAAAAATCCAAAACCATATCAACTCACCCCCTGGGGGGTGGTGAGTTGATATGAACTTTGGCGTTTTAAAAAAGGGGCTTAATATATACATTTTTTATTCATTTTTGCTGTTTGCCTCCCCAAGGCATGTGCCATGAAACTGGCACAAAAAGAATTCCGTAAATGAATGTGGCTTTTAAAGAAATCTAGAATAACCTCAAAATCCATATCAACTCACCCCGGTTTACGGTACCTAAATGTACAACAGAAATGGGCTGCTGTGTTCATGCATTAACCCGCGCCCTGCCGGGGGGGGGGTGTTAAACACCCCCTGCAGTTAACCGTGAATATCTCAAAAACGGCGGCGCGGCACACTTTATCCTACATCATTTCTACATATGTTGTGAAAATTTCAGACCCTGGTCACTTAAAGTCAGGTCACCAGGTCAGGTCAAATGACCTCACTACATAAAAAGTTTCAATGTCTGCCAAAGCATACACGGAGTGACCAAACGCTATGAAACTTTCAGAGATGCAAATGCACAAGAGCGACAAAATACAAAAAAAATGTATGTCTTGGAATTTTGATATCGATGACATAAGGTCAGGTCAATTTTGCGACCTTAAATTGAAAGTCGCCTTTTTAGACGGAAGTCATTATAAACACTCCTGACTTTTTCGCGAATAACTTTTGATAGAGGCATGCTAGAGCGATGAATACACCTTATAGGTAGTTGTGTTTGGCTCGACGATACGGATGGACTAATATGGAACTTAGCCCTTATCGGTCAGGTCATGACCTCGACCTGAGGCCAAATTTTCAAGTTGACCATTCAAGGTCAATTGATAGTTCATTCCACACGTCTTGACGAGAGGAACACGATGCTGGTGGTAAAGGGAAGTTCGTGCAAATTTTGAGACGAAAGTTATTGCCGAAAACTGGTTTCCGAAAATATCGGCTATTTTGGCAGTTTTTGCGGTCACTGCAGGTAAAACCGTTGACGGCAAAACCGTTCACGGCACCCGGCATGATTTCTCTGAGCGCATTCATAGGTACATACAAATAATCTGTCTACATAGGATAGGGCCTTCTGTTTACAGAGGACCTCCTCCCCTGTCCCTTCCTACAGTGGGCGGCGACGCGGTTGGGAGTCTATTCTGTACAGTTTCCTGAGTTCTCAGTTCTCACTATAGTGAGAACTGAAAACTATCTATATAGAGTAGCAGGGAACAGAAGCCAGAAGGTAATTTGCTTACAGTGGGCCTCCACTCTATGTACTTAATATACGACGCTGTCTTTGACTACCGGGGGCCTCCTGCCCACAGAGGGCCTCTTATCTACAGAGGGCTTCCTCTCTACAGATTGCCAGTTAGCTACAGAGGGCCTCCTCTCTGCTGAGGGTGTCTTTCTCTCCAGAGGGCCTCCTTTACAGAGGGCATCCTCTCTACAGAGGGCCTCCTCTCTAGTCTCTACAGGGACCTCCTCTCTACAGAGGGCTTCCTATCTATGTAGGGCCTCCTCTCTTCAGAGTCTCGTCTCTACACAGGACCTCCTCTATACAGAGGATCTCATCTCTGCAAAGGGCCTCCTCTCTTCAGAGGGCCTTCACTTTACAGAGGGCCTCCTACCTACAGAGGACCTCCTTTCTACTGAGGGAGTCCTCTGCAGAGGGCCTTCTCTCTTCAGACGATCTCCTCTCTACAGAGGGCCTCCTCTCTTTAAAGGGCCTTCTGATTTCAGACGGTTTCCTCTTTACAGAGGGCCTGCTCTCTACAGAGGGTCTCCTTTTTACAGAGGGCCTCGTTTTTACAGAGGTCCTCCTTTTTGCACAGGGCCTCCTCTCTACAGGGGGTCTCCTCTCTAAGGGGGCCTCCTCTCTACACAGGGCCTCCTACCCACAGAGGGCCTCCTCTCTACTGAGGAGTCAGAGGGGCCCTAGCGGTCAGACACAGACACTAGTGGTTATTCACAGGAGATGAGAAGGGCCCTAGCTGTCACTTGTCAGGCTGGTCAGAGGGCCCTGATTGTTCTGACGTTTGTTTTTAGATTCCCGCGTGAATTTCGTTCGCCTCCGACGTGATTTTGGCCAACGTGGGCCTTCGGCCCACGTTGGATTCAGGCCGAAAGGATTCAGGCCAACGTGGGCCGAAGGCCCACGTTGGAACGTTATACCACAGGTTCTCTAGTAGACCCTTAGCTCTTCGACAGCCCCTGCCGGGCTTTTGCATTCCCCATGTCCCTTCCTTCGACTTTTACACAGTACTTTCGACTTTTACATTTCCATCTCGAGCACCGAGAGCCGAGCGGAGAGCACGCTCGGAGCGGTCGGAACGGCGGCGGTTCTCTGGATGCCCGTCACGCATTGCTGATGTGTTATCGGCCGCTACAGAGCGGGAGAGGGGAGCTATGTTGCAATGGTGCGGTACTGCAGTACGGCCGCCCGCCTGTCAGTTACTGGTGCATGTTTGTTGTGCGTTGCAGACCGCCCCTCCCTTTGAATGTGTTTTGCTCTCGTATGCTGGTACAATATTGAAACGAGCGGGAAACGGCTCTTGCTAGTTGCTTGGGTATGGAAATTGGAACGTGATGTTTGCAATTTTTCCTTCTCCATATTACCGTATCTGACAGTCAAACTGGTGATTTATAGAGGCAATATGTTTTTATTCGAAGCAGCATATCAAAATTGATGACCCGTTTGTTTTTCGGCCGATTTTGGGCTATCCCGGGTCACCTTTCTCCACGATAACTGCTGTTGACTGTTGAGTATGTTCATTTGCATGTTTGCTTTGAACGAAGTGAATCAGATTATGAGTGTGACGACCGATGACCGAGTTTCGTTCCGCCGATTCATTCACAGTCATCAGGGCTGATTGTGCTGGATACGTCACTCGTTCTGGAATGTTCCGCTGCCACCGGCCCACCCCCACTCTGTTGTCGCAGATGTGGCTCAGCGGAGGCGTGGGCGACGCGGTACTGTGGGCGGAACGCTTCCTTTTTCCAGGAGTGACAAGATGACGTGATGAGAGCAGAGCTGCTGGTTTTCCATCTCCCGGCGGACTGGCCGAGTCGCTAAACCGGACGGTCTGACAGGTTCAGACCATAGCTACTGAGCCAGACTCGAGCCTCGAGGGTTGGACTTTGCAATGCACATGACTCCGAAACCTTCCCAAGCTCTCGTGGATTGTTCATTCTTCCATTTCACACAATCCCTATAAAGTCACGCCGTTCACTGTGGCGCGGTGATTTTCACTGGTGCGGCATCTCCAGCCTAGAATACGGATGACGTCTCCTCTGGGTCGGCGGTGAGTCAGTCGACGCGGCTAATTTTGGCCCGCGGCGCCGGCCGCCGGCTGGCGTCGCGCCGCCGTCGACTCCAGGGAGCTGGCTCAGTCTTGGCCTGCCCCGCGGCGGTGAGGAAGTCGGCTGAGAGCGGTGCTTCCAGTTGCGACGCGACAAAGGAGAGGAAAGAGGTAGTGGGCAGTGGGTGACCGCATTTTGAGCGAGGGAGGCAGTCGTAGGGTTAGTGGAAGAAACAGGTGGGTGAGGAGTGGTGATGTCTGCCGGGTCTGACTTGCTTTGTTTATTGCGTATACGAGCTGCCTGGGTGACTGGTAAGAGGTGAATTTTGGAAAGAAAGCGCCTTTGATGTGTCGATATTTGCCTGCATCAGATATTGGTTCATGACTTATGACTTCATTAAAGTGTCTTGCAACTTGAAAGTGCATCCGGTTAGACTTGATTGTTTTGATGTGAGTGCATTTGATGGTGAGTGTTCTTATGCACTTACTTCCAATGCATTTCTGATGTTTTGTTCTATTTCACCTAAAGGGTCCTGAACAAATCGGTTCACCGTTACACCGATGCGGTTCCCGTCGGACCGGTTCTTAAGCGTTTGACCGGTGATCTGGGTCATTGATTTGATAAGATCAGTCTAGACAAAGTGGCCATGAAGCGTCGTGGACGCGCTTCATCATGGTCCGCGATGATTCGACAGTTTCGCTTGCCTGCCGACGAGAGATCTGGGATCTTGGGATCTTAGTCAATGGAAATGTGGCGCTGAGCTACCACCGTCTTGGGATTCGTGACACTCGAGATCCAGTCGTGCTGCTGCGTGTGCTGACGTCGCTCAAGCTCATGACGGTTTCCGTTCGTTGTTGTGGCTTGTAAAAGCCAAATTCTTATTTTCCTTTCTTATTTTATACTCGTATAGTTGCGTCTTTTGAACGCATGCCATGAACTCGCAAAGGACAAAGCGAAAGCTTCACCCACTAACGACTGAAGCATGCCACCTACTTTAAGGGTCGGATTCGCTTGGATTGAGGTCATAAATACAGCAAACAACAGCTTCCCCATCATACATGCATCGACCCCATCAACAAGATGACCATGCATTCAGTACCACCCCATTCACCACATATGTTCTCTTGCGCTTGCACCGTGTTGCGATGCATCTTCTGTCTGACCCGGCCCCGGCGACCCGTCCTCGGCCTCGAATGACCCGACCGCCACTGAGTGAACGGTGCGCCCGGCCGGGCCAGTTTTTACTGTCTGCCCTCCCCGACCGGTGCCTCGGCCCGGTCGGTCGCCGGGCGTCTCGTCGCTTGTCCCCGACGAGCCACGGTCGCGGCTGGAGGGGTGGTTGTGTGTCCCGGCCGGGGAACGAGTGAGTGTGAGAGGAGGTGAGAAGTCTGACACAGTGCTCAGACAGTACGCGGAGAGGTGGGCTGGTGCCTCAAAGTGGATATTTGCCAGTGGCGGTTGTTTTGACAGGTGCCTGTACAGCTCGACAGGTGGGTGTTTCGCCAAGAGTTTGCGGTACGACTATGAAAATTGATTGCCTGCTCTTCTCTTCTGTAGTTCTTACTCTTCAGTAACTTCCAGGGAACATGGTAATTAGTGCCAAGATAAGATTAGAGTGTGTTATTTTGGCTTCCAGCTCAGGAATCATCGTGGAGCTGGAAGGTTACGTTTTCCAGTTGATTTGGCACCGAACATCAAACAGCAGTCAGGTTTCGAGTGCCAATCGCATTCGTTTCGTTTGAGTACCTGTCTCACACAGTCGTGCTACATGTCTTGGAGCCACCCAGCAAGATCTTCAAGGATCCTGTACCTTTTCGAAACGCCTCCTGGACAACCCCAGGCTATCTTTAGGCGTCGGTGGTTTGCGCTTGGGTTTGATTGCCTTTCCATGTTTATTTGCCCTAGTTTTGGTAGCCCCTGGGATACATGTCGACGGTTTTGTTTGGCTGAGCGCACATGCCGACAACAGCAACAGTCGATTAGCCGTCGGCATCCCCAGTGATAGTGTCCGTCCAAAGCTGTGTGTCCGCTTTCTGCAATTTTTCAAATTATTTATGTACATTTTATTAGCTTTTCAATGCTTCGTTGTGAAGAGTTTCGTTGTGTTGTGTGAGGCAGCTCCGTTTTTAGGCTACGAAGCCTCGTTATCGACTCTCAGATCCCGGTGATTTTTCATTGTGAACTAGCGTCGTCACTGACAGTTCCAAACGGGTGATCATTGGAGCTTTATAACTCCTGCGTCGTGACCTCGAGGTGCGCCAGGCGGCCCGTCGCAGCCGACGCGCCGTCTCGAGGCCGTCGTCGTGAGCGACGCGTCTTTGGCCGGCTGCAGTGTGTAGCCCATCATCTCTCGTCGAGGAGAGCCCGGAGGCGGCGGGGTCGTCGGAGGCGACGGATGGTGTAGACTGAGACGGCGGCGGCGTGGCGCTGCCCCGCAGTGTTTACTTTGGAAGTTGGCAACTGGAGAGCTCCTCAAGGCGCGGCTTCCATGTGATCCTCTCTGTCTGCCCTGCTTGTCTGTCTGTCTGTCTGTGTGTCAGTTCAGTTCAGTCTCTCTCTCTCTCTCTCTCTCTCTCTCTCTCTCTCTCTCTCTCTCTCTCTCTCTCTCTCTCTCTCTCTCTCTCTCTCTCTCTCTCTCTCTCTCTCTTTCTCTCTCTCTCTCTCTCTCTCTCTCTCTCTCTCTCTCTCTCTCTCTCTCTCTCTCTCTCTCTCTCTCTCTCTCTCTCTCTCTCTCTCTCTCTCTCTCTCTCTCTCTCTCTCTCTCTCTCTCTCTCTCTCTCTCTCTCTCCATCCCGTCCCACTGACAGTCACATCATCTCCGGGCTTCAGGAAGCGGCCGGCTCTGGTCCAGATAGGGCTTCCCAGTTCCCATTGTGTCATCGCTACTGGTTCCGGTTATGCATACACGGTCAGTTCCGGTAGGCGGCTTCAGACCACTGGATGGCAGAGTCGTGGGCGGCAGAGTTAAATCGGCGGTACCGTGGGAGAGCTGTGGTTTGGCGTTGTGGTTCATTTTGGATGTAGATGCGGCCAGGCAGGCCACTGAGCCGATGAAATTTCGGACACGGCTATTCGAAGGCTAGACCCGTAGATAATTCGCTGTTTTTTTTTTTAAATTTAGTCTGGGAGGGAATGAGGCCTAGAAATCAGGCACCTACTTTGTTGAGGGTGTATGTCTTATTGGAGGCACACAGTGTTTTGTGGAGAACAGTCGAATGTATTTGTTAATATGTTCAGATTCGGTCATTGCCTATATCTATACCTATATTTGATATGAAACTATTAGCCCTTGTGCATTGCGAAAATGAAATTAGATCTTGAATAACCCATAGCATACGTGATGAGGCGTTTCTAGGAATAAACCCATTCGCACAGATTTATGACTGTTGCTGCGGCGGCTGCGGCTTTACCAGCAATTTCTGTGTCAGGCCTGGTCGACCTGTAACCGAAACACGGCCTGACTCACACGAATCACATCCAGCCGACACACTCACTCTGGAGCTCTCCTCACAAACACTGGTGACTGTTTGCCTTATAAGGTCCGTCGTCTGAAAATCATGGCCACATGACCATGGGCGCCGCCACCGGGGGGGACGGGGGGGACGCGTCCCCCCCACTCTCAGAATGGAAGGGGGACGTCCCCCCCCCCAAACTCATTACGGAGCGAGCGAAGCGAGCGTAGTCTTCGTAGGTTAACGGAAATTTCTGAGTATGCCGTGGTCACGCTTTTGCTAGGCTTATATCTCAGCAACCACTTGACCGATTTACATGCGGTAATTTTTGTGGGGTAGCAGTGGCGGTCGCAGGGGGGGGGCCATCAGGGCCATGGCCCCCCCCAAAGGCAAATCAGGGGGGCCATCATATCATTTGGCCCCCCCCAAACAACCGATGGGCCCCCATGGCCGTATGGGGCCCTGGCCCGTATTCGATTGTCACGAGGCTCGAGAAACCCACGCCAGCTATTAACAGCTCCCATACCAGTCTTTGAGGGTCCTACACTGACGTCGGAGGGCCCTTCAGTGGCGGTCAAGCGTCCACATTGACCGCTGAGGACCCAAATTGACCTCTGAGGGCCCTCCACTGGCCTTTGAGGGCCCCTAAACCGGTCTCAGGGGCCCAACCGGCGTCTGAGAGCCTCATTCCGGCCTCTGATGGCCTCATTTCTGTCTCTCGAGTCCCAAGACCAGCCTTTAAGTGTCTCTGAGGGCCCCGCACTGGATTCTGAAGACCCGATGTTGGTCTCTAAGAGCCCGCATCGGCCTCTGGGGGCCCATCTTGGCCTTTGAGGGCCCTCCGCTGGTCTCTGGGGTCCAATGCCGGCCCTTGCCGGCCTTTTAGGGCCCAAAACTGACCTCTAAGGGCCCATGCTGGCCTGTAAGGACCCACATTAGCCTCTGAGGCCCCCCGCACTGGATTCTGAAGACCCAATGCCGGCCGCTCAGGGCCCGCATCGGCGTCTGAGGGCCCACCTTGGCCTTTGAGGGCCCTCCGCTGGCCTCTGGGGTCCAACGCCGGCCCATGCCAGTCTTTTAGGGCCCCACACTGACCTCTGAGGGCCCCATGCTGGCCTGTAAGGACACACATTAGCCTCTATGGGCCCCGCACTGAATTCTGAAGACCCGATGCCGGCCTCTAAGGGCCCGCATCGGCCTCTGAGGGCCCATCTTGACTTTTGAGGGCCCTCTACTGGCCTCTGGGGTATAACGCCGGCAAATGCCAGTCTTTTAGGGTCCCATTCTGACCTTTGAGGGCCCCATGCTGGCCTGTAAGGGCCCACATTAGCCTCTGAGGGCCCCCGCACTGGATTCTGAAGACCCGATGCCGGCCTCTAAGGGTCAGCATCGGCTTCTGAGGACCCATCTTGGCCTTTGAGGGCCTTCTGTTGGCCTCTGGGGTCCAACGCCGGCCCATGCCGGTCTTTTAGGGCCCCACACTGACCTCTGACAGCTCGTGCTGGCCTGTAAGTACCCACCTTAGCCTTTGAGGACCCCGCACGAGCCTCTAAAGACCCGATGCCGGTCTGTAAGGGCCCGCATCGGCCTCTGAGGGCCCATCTTGGCCTTTAAGGGCCCTCTACTGGCCTCTGGGGTCCAACGCCGGCCCATGTCGGTCTTTTAGGGCACCACGCTAACCTCTGAGGGCTCCATGCTGGCCTGTAAGGACCCACATTTGCCTCTGAGTGCCCAATTTGGTCTCTGATGGTCTCAAACTGCCTTTTGCAGGCCCTGTACTGGTCTCTGAGGGTCCTAAACTGGCCCCTAAGGGCCTAAACCAGCCTAGGTCCCACACCGGCCTCTGATGGTCCCATTTCTGTCTCTGGGACCCAAACTGACCCTTATGTGCCTCTGAGGGCCCCGTACTGGCTTCTGAAGGATCGATGCCGGCTTCTGAGGACCCATAACGGTCTTTAAGTGTCTCATGCCGACACCTCAGGCCCCACACTAGCCTCTGAGGGGCCCCAAACTGGCCGCCTATGAGGTCTCTACACCGGCCACTGATGGCCGTATTATGTTCTCTGGGGGGCTCAAGCCTTACCTTCGGGGGTCACGCACTTGCCTCTGAAGGCCCACATCAGCCTCTGGGGTCCTACCTGGGGCCTTTGAGACCCTTCGCTGACCCTTGGGTCCAACGCCGGCCTTTGGGGGGTCTGACACCGTACTCTAAGGGCCCCATTGCAGCCTCTAGGCGATAGGTATCGCCTAAGCGCTATCGATGGGCCCATAAGTGTAGGAACCATGGGTGCAGTGGGCGCAGTTGCACCAAACACAATTCTGCAGTGGGTGCAGACAATGTATTCTGCATCCACATTCCACAATAATCTAGAACAAAACCCCCTTTTCTCAGCAACACTACTTTCCATGCAGCACGACAAATTTAGGATATTTTGCCCACTATCCATCTTTCGAAGCATTTGATACTGTAATGGTCTTCAAAACTTACATTTGTGCCTAGTAAAAAAAGAGAGAAGATGAAACGGAACACATGTGATTGAACAGTGAACAGATACCGAGGACCCACTGTCAAAAGTTTTAGCACGATGATCTTAGAAAATAGCAAAGTTAGCCGCCTAAGCCGCCTTTACTTTTGCGGTAGTCCATTCACAGTTGCGTGAATTAGACAATATCAATAATTCAAAATGCACTTATCGGTACCTTTTCGACATTGTACACCCTCAAAGCTCGCAATGAGCCTCCGCTCGGGTGCCACTCCCTACCCCCCCCCCCCCGCTTCACCGGTCATGGCCTGGATTTCTGTACCCGTGCACTACGCCCGTGGGCCCCTTTGAGCTAGCACCGGGCCCCCCGGGTCAGCGCAGGGGCCCCTTTGCCAAGTTGGCCCCCCCCAAACTCCAAGTCTGCGACCGCCCCTGTGGGGTAGCACTAGATTCATTCCTTCTAACGAGCATCGGACTATTCCCGATGCATGTGAGTGACCCCATATGCACGTGCCACGTGAAAAACGAAGAGGTGTCAGTTTTGTAACAACTAACAATTTCAATATCTCGGCAACAACGATTGCGCTGAAAGTTGGCATGTAGGTAGGTATACCCACTAGGCAATGCATATCCATGTGCCACAGTTAGGGTGCTGCTGCACGTGTGCACATGCAGGGGTCGATTCCAGATCTCGAGAACGGCTGAACCGATTGTGCTGAAATCTGATACATGGTTAGGAACCGGTTAGTAGGGTGCCGTGCAAAAGTCAGTTGGGACCCATTTTGCACGTGCGCACGTGCAGGGTGCCGCTTCCAGATCTCGAGAACGGCTAGGCCGATTGCGCTCAAATTTGGCACATCGTTAGGGACCGGTTAGAAGGGTGCAGTGCACAAGTTAGTTGGAGGTATCCCCTCGCAATTTCGCACGTGCAAGGCCCACCCCACCCTCTCGCTCGCTTCGTTGGTCGCCCCAAAAGGCGTTTTACTGGTTGTTATCCTACTCGAATTTTGATTAGGCCCTTCGGTCCAATGAGACCATTTCAGAGCCGCAAGTATGGAAGAATTAGTGGGAGACATTGGTCGGGGCAGCCACCCTAGTGAGCCACTTGGGATGAACCCGACCAATTGAACAGGCAGCCCAGCCCACTGGCACTCACTGCACCCGGCAAAGGACTAGGTATAGCTTCAGTGGAGCCATTCCCGCATGGGATAGAGTTGCCCGTCCAGCCCGGAGCAGGGGGTTGCGGCGTGGAAGAGAAGGATTTGACTGTCCTGAGGATGGAAGAGATGGAACGGCAGGTGCCGAATCTGAGAGGGTCCAGGAGGTTTAGATACTCAGTATATGGGGTGTGGGCCTACATGCATTGGTCTCACCCCTGCCACCTCGGCCAACAAAATCTCCAGTTCTTATCCGACCTGTCATCGCGGAACTGCCGATTTTTGATATCGTGATCAACGTGTGTCGTGTAACACGACTGGCCGAACACGGGCCTAATATATTTCGTCTAGCCAGCCAAGAGTATAGCCAAGAGTATGACTTTACACCAATCCGGCCTCGAAGTCAAAATCCGAACATTTTCGAAGACTGACTCTGGCCAAAACTGGCCAAAACAGTCAACTCCGACTGATTCCGGCTCCGACCCTACACTTCTGCAGTCACGCTAGGTACACTAAATTTCCAGCTTCTAAGAAATAAGCTATACGGTTGACAGGACCACAAAACTTTGAGGCGACTTGACTACTTGACTTGGTTTTCCTGACCCAAGGTTTTCTGGTATCAAGCTTGTTACACGGGCTGCGAAATTCGTATTTTGGAGCAGTTTTGCCTAATGTTTTTTTGCCAATTTTCGCGGCGCTTCGCGCCGATTCGTGCACAAACCGAAAAGAGAGATTTGTGACTATACAACGCCCCCTCCCCCACGCGGGTATGCAATATGCATTACCTATGCAATATGCATTATCGATTATATTAGTGGCATACATCAGCAATTATACCGTGATAGAACACGAGGCTTTGCCGTGTCAAACTGAATCGGACAACAGATGTGTGTATATGTAGGTAGGTAGGTACTCGGTGGGTGCGGTCTGTAGCCATTACTTTAAGGAAATACCTAAACATGGGTGTCCATTTCCGCCAAGTCGGGGGTGCCCGAGCTCTCCAAATTCCCCGCCGGCTCGGCCGGCTTGGCTTTGGAGCCTCAACAGACCGCGCGGGTCAAGGTCACCGCTAGGGCGGGGGCGGATTTGCTGCGCCCGGGCACCCCCAACTCGGTAGAAATCGACACCTATGTACCTAAACTACTTTCCTCAAACCAGTTGTTTTGCCACAGTTTTATGAGTTTTTAAGCTTAAAATGGTCATGAAATAATGAATATTTGCAAAAGGATTTTATATTTATTTTTACATCACTATTTTCCATCTTTCGTAGAGGCTACTTACCTATATTGCAGCGGAAGCTGATTACGCGTTGACCAAGCATAGTACGTAGTTCAAACCAGCTGAATGCTGATTGGCTAGCATTTTTCCGTAAGGGAATGGATTCCTCGGCAAGAGAATGACAAAGTGTAATCTATGGGAATGACTTCAGTCTTCAAACCTAAAATCGATACCTACCGATATATTTGGCTAGGGTGATCGTTGGGCCATAAAAGCTCCTGATTTGTTCTCGTCTCAGCTCAGGCTACAAAACTGTTACTTCAGTTCAAAACCCTATGTTAAAAGTGGCATATTTGCTTTAAACGTTGAATGCATCCGACCGAAAAAGCCACGGTAAGAATGCCTACTTTTGGGTTTTCAGTCGGTCAGTCCGTCCCCCCCAGTCAAAAATCCGTGGCGGCGCCCCTGCACATGACTCACCCTTGCATAACTCCGGCATGTCCGATGCATACTCAGACGGCTCGTAGCTCAGGGAGGGCGGGGCTGCGCCTGCGGCGTCCCCGACAAGCGTTTTGCAGACGCTGCTGACCTAGCTACATTCGCTGTCTAATGACTCGCACGTGACTGACCCAACCAGCCGCCTTTGATTCTCTGACCGTCTTAGCGAGCTCTGAGCTGGCGTCTGGGGGGGGGGGGGCAGGAGATCGGATTTCTGCACTGTCGGTTCCGATGACAGCGGATCAGTGATGATTTGGAGGGGCTGACATGCCGCCGCCCCGCGGAGAGATCGAATTTCTCGACCACCCGCCGCTGTGTCAGCCCTGAGCCTCGCGCATGACGTCTGTTTGATGGACGGGCGCAAACAGTGCATGGCTCGTAAAAGGGTTAGCTCAATCGGACCGACTGAAGCAAACGGTGATGTTTGGTGTTGTTTTACCAATGTTGCCACAGGCTCGAAATAGACGTTTAGTCTATTGGCTTTGTGGTCGCCGGTTTTGCAGAGCGTGAGGTTTCTTCCTGGTAAACCGGAGCAACAATCACGAGTACATGCCCTGCAATCTGTTGTCCTGCAATCTGGCTATGCGCATACCTAACTAAGCACTATTTGATCTTGCATCAAATAATTATGTCATGCATTCGAATTTCGATAGTGTGGGCCTTGGGCACTGATGTCTGAACTAAACTACAAGTCAAACCCCTTTGCTGGAGCTCTTCACAGGTCTCCCTTGGCAGTGGTTTGGGGACGATGCCTATGTGTTGCCCGCTCACCACTGAGCTTCATTTCCACACATCGCTTCTCTCTCATCTAACACCGGCTGGTCGGACGAGAGCCGGGATTTTGTCCGACGACCGCTAACGGTTTGTTTATGCCAGAAAGCTGTGACAGTCGGAGAGGCTGGCCGCCGGCCAGGGAGGCCCTCCCTGAGCCCTGTTCTGTAGGGTGGTGCTGGGGTCTCGGTTCTGACAGTTGTCAGATTTGACGGTCAGGTCTCGGTCACAGCCTGTCACGGTGACTGTCAGGGGACAGTTAACGCCTCGGAGGAATGTTATGAGTGTCCTGACACGTCGAGTGTCTTCACAAATTATTGGCATGCCAAGTATAAGTGCATTTGCCTTCAGTCAAATATTTTTCCAAGGTGGTTGGAATGTTTCGTGAGGTCCAATGAATCTGGTTCTAATAGGGTTGAGTTTGAAGATTCGTAAAAATTATTATATCTTTCTCATCCATTCCTATCGTAGGTCTGCACACCTCTGTGTACTTATGTATTGATAAAAAACACAGTTTTAGTTACGTTGAAAATAAGTTATTTTGAAACCAGACATGTGCTTGGATCCGGAAAAATGGATCTGAGATCCGATCCCATGGATCCCGATCCGAGATCCATTCAGATCATAGATCCAACCCCTCAATTTTGTCGAGAGATCTACTGGGATCATAGATCTGACCCTTCAATTTTGTCGCTAGATCCACTCGGATCATAGATCTGGCTCCCCAATTTTGTCGTGAGATCCATTGGGATCATAGCTCATAGGTGCTCAAAATGTTAACAACTTTCTTTCATAAGAAGTTATGAATACCAAAGTATGGTTAGAAACAAACAATTTTATACAAAGGCCATATTAGTAAAGGCATCCGCCATCCAGTTACATTATACAGAATACAAAATAAAGGAGGTCATGACAGTCACAACTTGAGAGAATTGAGTGACATGAAGATTGTTCACAGTTCACATACCAACAGAAAAGTTTGCATTAACAATTAACATAGAGGTAAGTCAAAGTAATGACTAATGAACAATACATAACTAGGTACCTACCACATCACAATTCATGTTAAAATCTACATAATGATATTGATAAGACAATCTTGCATTAGACAACCATGAGGCTTTCCAGTTTCCACTTTCCAGCTACCACAATTGATTGATAAACAATAAAAGATGATACTGACACATGTGGCTTGGTTAGGTAAAGGTATTTCAATCTATTGAAAGAAATATTTGATAAAATAAACTAAGATATAAACAAAAGTATAAAAATATTCAACAGCCTGCGGAAGCGATGAGAAGCGAAATATCAATTGTAATGGCCTTGGATATTTACCGTAAAATGATTATTCAGTATCTAAATAGAACTCGTGACGTCATTTCAATTAACAAATGAGCTAGACGTTCTACCTTCGAGTATAATGAAAATAAATAAAAAAATCAAACTGGAAATTCAAAAGTCTGGAGTTTTTTTTTTAAGAATGTTAATTTTTTCTGCCTCACATAATTTTACGATACGATTGTTTGTGAATATCATCTTTGTAGCGTTGAATTTAATGACGTAAACGTAAGCTGAAACGGTATTACATGGCCCAGAGCGGTGTGCGCCTTGCATCTTTGTTTTATTCATTTTTCAAAAGAATAACAATATCTTACGTCATTAGTTTAAAGGGCCTATTACGGGGAATCTTTTGGAATCATTACGGTTTTGGTCAAATTAAGATTTTTCATTGGTCAAACGATAATGACGTAATAAAACCATATTACCAAAACGTGAGCTGTGAATTTCGTTTGTCTTTTTTTGGGAGGCTCTCTCATAACAAAAGCACAGCATGGCACCACACGTGGCACGATCGGCACGATGCCAAAAGTAGGTAATCTGAAGAAGTTGATGCCATTTTTGAACTTGTAATTTTATTAGGAAAGTATTAGAGGTTGGTTGCTATTCTTACTAAATCGAAATTGTGTTGCACATACTAATAGCCCATACGAACATTCTGGATTGGGATTTCATACCTGGCAGAAGTGGATTGCTGGATTATTTTTAACAAAACTGACCTATTTGGCTTCCAGGTTTGATTTCCTAACATCTGTCCATAGGCGGCAGAACAGGGGGGGGGGGGGGGGTGGCACCAGGGTACAGTGCCCCCCATAGATTTTGGCATTTTAACATTAGCCCTACTGGCGTTGCATGGAAAGAATGGGACCAAAATGAAAATCTGCAGTGCCCTGCTGCCACTGCATCTGTCTGTACTGCTTGTTCATTGAATTAAAGTGGCTGTAGCTTGTTGATAAGATTGTCATCAGTGCTGTCATGAAAAGTTACAATTGGTCACAAAAAGTAGCAATATGCATGTTCTTGGTTTATTTTAAATGTAGTACAAATGCTGTTTATTTAAATTCAAATTTAATGATGATACCTAATGATTATAAGTGGTCTTAACCAATAACCATGTCCACAAGTGATAATTCTCAATTGTATTGCACTGTAAGGTGTACAATTATGTAGGATAAGGGTTCCATTGGCTACATGTTGTCGTGAGATCCATACAGATCATAGGTCCTCCACAAATTTTTGCCCGCTGGATCCACAGAGATCATAGATCCGACCCCTAAATTTTGTCGAGAGATCCATTCGGATCATAGATCCAACCCCTGAATTTTGTCGAGAGATCCACTCGGATCATAGATCCAACCCCTCTATTTTGTCGAGAGATCCACTGAGATCATAGATCCAGCTCTCGGATCCAAGCACATGTCTGTTTGAAACCATACCCATTCGCTTCATCTCACCACCAAATCCCTCCCCATTCTAACTCCGACCTACTCCGAAGTTGCCGGTGACTGGTGTGACGGAGTTGGTCGGTCCCACCCAAGTCTTTGACCGTCTCCCGACCCCGCGGACCGGCTTTCAGTCCGTGTGACGCCAGTCTGAAAGCCCGACCCGCTCCACCGCTGGCTCGGACGTTTTTGTTCGCATGCCAAGTCGCGGGGTGCGCGGCAGCTGATTCGCTGAGAGGAGACGGGGCGCGACGACCACTGGAAGTTGCGGATAGGCGGAGGTCGATGAGTAACAGCAAGATACCTATAAGAAACAGGTAGGTCCGATGTTTTGAGTAAAGCCCAGTAAAGCCCTGGTGACGTCACTGACATTTCTTATATGGAGAATTTCGCCCATAAGGAAAATATTTTACATACGGAAATTTGTATTTCATTAGGAAAAAATACATTCTTTCAATTTCATCATGAAACTTATATAATTTAATTAAAAAACTTGAAATCCTTTGAGTGCTTGTCCCAACCCCTGCTATACCTTTGGTCACGTGACTTCCATGATAAACTTTGCGTTTTGCAATGTTATGACTTAAACAGAAGCAATAAATGTTACAAGCGTATTATTTATGATGTTTTAGGCAGCAATCGTGTAATAACATCCTTGAATTATATACATTCTGCTTAAAAGAGGTCACGTGATGTTACCAGATTGTGCTCGGACAGCATCTTCTTGAACTTCGATTTTGAGTACTTTTTACCTTCATTGAGTCCTAATAATGGACGTTTTTAGTTATAAAATGAAGCAATGAATCTATTGACGGCAAAATTTAATCATTTTTGCACTTTCAAGCCGGGCTATCCTGGCATGAACTTCGGCCGGTTTGTGTGTGAAGCCTATGGTGAAGGGAAAACTTCACGCCCGGCTGACGTCACAGACCTCGGCTACCAAATCGTGTCCGGTGGGGGTCGAGTAACAGTGGGACTGAGACTCGGAACGGAAAGGAGGGGAGATCTCGGCCCTCGGCGAATCTGAATCAGTCGGTGGAGCCAGGGAGGCACCGGTTCTGACGTCACACGAAAATATCAGTCGGCTGGTTGTGGCACTGCCCCCTGCCGGCGCGACTGTGCTGCCACCTAGCTAAGCCTAGTCAGCCTAGGACGGGACGGTTTTATTTGTTCTCGTCTAGTGGTGCAGCTTGCGACGACACTCGGTCGACATAGCTGTGCTGCAACATACCCCAGGTTCGGTCTTCGGAGTCTCTCGGACGGCCAATCCTGTTCCATAACCACAGCTAAATCCCCGCTGACCTTAACCAGGATTGGCCGGACGACGTTAAATCTTCGTAGTTCGAGAGACACCGAACCCGGGGATAGTCTATCGAAGCCTTGGCGGCTGAAGAAAGGCTAGACATATCTCACTTGATTTTGGCGTGGCCAGCCTCACTTCTGTAGTTTTGCTTCACAGAATTCTGCGTCCTATTGAGTTTCCGGTTACGTAGTACACGACCACGTTCAGGAACTCTTTGTTTTTTTTAGATACATCACGTAATGACAAACTTTTGGCAGCATTTACATTGGTTGCCTGCATATTTTGGTGAGGAAAAATCGCTATCGCAGTAGTACAGTCAAGACATACCACAAAGGATCAGAGCTAAAGCAGCATTATTAACCAAAAGTGTATTGCATTGATCACCAGCATGTTCGTAAAATAAAATACATCAGGAATAAAGATGACAACCAAGCCGCATGGACACTTATAACAAACATGAACGATAAAGTGGCAACACAAATGAAAGAGAGAAGATGAATCTGCCCTTCGCAATCGTCAACTTAAAATAAAACTTCAAATATACAACAGACCTCTGTGCATTAAAAGAACACGAATACACTCGCTTTGTCGTCGACACATAATGGGAACATCCTGGCGGCCCAGCCAAACAGCGCGCCCGCCTTCGAGTAGGAAATAGCAGCGGCCGCAGAAGTGGCCAACAGATAACTACCACATTGTTCGTCACGCCACCTGCACTGAAACGTAACAGCTATTTAATCGTGAAATGTAGCTATCCATCCAAAAATGCTGCACTACACCAGCACCACCGCACAGTTAGCAGATAGGTACGGATCGCAGGTCCTGGTCTCTGTCTCTTCCGAGTAGGATCTCCGGACCGGTCACCAGCGCCACCATCTCCGCGCGGTAGCTAAAGCACAGCTCTCCGGCCGGGGCCCGCAGTTCCTCGGCCTCTTCGTCCAGCCTTGTCCTTGTTTTGACGTGAGTGAATGTGCAAATGTTTTGAATGATTAGATCAGCAGCCGCGGATACGGATTCTGAGCAGTAATCGCCACGCACTTTGTATGTGGATCGCTCTTAAATGTAAATACAAATACAAATACAAATACAGCCAGACCAGCACGGCTCCCGCCCAGCACCTGAAGACTCCGCCCTCCGCAGATCCGTCCGTCCAAAGCCGGACAGCACACAGGGGCAGGAACGCGAGGTGCAGCGTAGCCACGCTTTCCCTTTCCGCCGCCGTGGCCCCAGCCCGGATCGGGCACACGTCCAACCGGAAGGTGACGCCAGCCGTCTGTTGACACGGTGGGATTCTCGCTCTCGCCCAGGCCTGGCGGCCTCGCAATCTCCAGCCTCGGACCGAAGACAGGCGCGCCGGTGCCGAGGCCTTGGCGGTCGCGCGCAGGGGGTCCCCTGATGGCAGAGCCAGCGCCCTCCCCAGCAGCCTGGCAGCCAGCGTCCAGCTTCTCTCCTCCATCGGAGAAAGTCGGGCTTCCGCCATTAGTGCGTGGCACGGTGTTGAGCGCGGACACCGGTGATGATACGGCCGCCTCTCGCAGTCCTCGCTCCAGAAGATTCACGTGCGAGGGGGCGGCCGCCGGCAGCCACGCGACGGCAGCGTGTTCGAGCACCCCTCGGACGTAACCGATTGGCCACCGTACTAAGGGCACCCTCGTCCAGGCCCCAGCTATTCAACCAGGTCGACGGCGCCGTAGCCGTCACTCGAGCCACGCCACAGAGCTCACGCCTCAAAGCGGTTGGCTCTCCGGTCCTCGGCATCCGGCATCCGCAGTGATTTGGCGTAGCCAGGACAGGTGAGATGCCGGCCTCAGTCATAACCGGAAAGCCTGTAAAAAAAAACAATATGTGATTGACAAATGGAAATATATTGTAAGCATAGAGTTGATAAATCATGACGCACACTGCATTGTGACAGTAGATACTTTAGTGCGATTGGCAGAGGAGGGACTTATTGTAAGAAAACAATGAGCAATTGAGGCATTGATTTGGTTCTGTAGGTAGCTACCTACCCTTCACATATGAATGTGGATGATTTGTACCATTAAGAAAAACCATAGGCGTAGGAGCGGAGGGGGGGGGACATGCCCCCACTTTTCAGCTATGCTAATTTTTAAAGTAAAATATTTATTTTCATTTAAATTCAAAACTAAGAGCATGAAATCGTTCGGCAAGGTGAGATGAGCACGAAACTGCAAGGAATTTGTTCATAGGGGTATTACGGTTCCCACAAAGTGACATTGAAGTTCTCTGCCCCCCCCCCCCAAACTTTACGTGAGGTTCCTGCGCCCATGGAAAAAAACACATTGCATTATGTGCATCAACACTTAACCCTTGCACGAGGGCCACAAAGCCCACTATAAAGCCCACAAGACACCATCTGAAATCAAAGCATGACAAATGATAGCATGTAGGCACCTGACGGCTGACCTACTACATATAACCTACTGAACAAAACATACCACATATATCAATATGTATGTGCAGATAAAGTATGAATGCTAGGTTGATACCAAGGCTGTTTAGTAGGTTGTAGGTATGCTGAAAGGATGAAAGATGGGTATTTTTTCAAAAAAATATCTGATCTACAGTTCATATGAACATGCAACATGGGGTTAGGTAAGGTTTGATTTTTGTTTTGTACCAGACTGGAAATAATAAACGTTATGCCTTATATGTCCGGCATAGTGGCGGGATTGCGCCAAAAATTTCAGCGCATGTCCGGCGTAGGTAACTTCGCATGCGCCGAATTTGGCGCATGGCGGCAGACGCCATAGCCTTGATATAGCCTTGATCGGTAGATGTGCACATGTGCTTTATATAAAAAGGGTTTAATTTTTGCACAAATAGGTACCTAATTTTTGGCGCAAATTACACAGAAATTTCAGTGTCTGGGTACCCACCTTCCTGTCAAGTTGATACTTGACACACCATCCTGCTATCTGAGGCAGCCCAGGAACCAGCTCAGGCAATTACAATGAAAGTCAACAGTCGTGCGGGAATTACACCACTCCCCATTAAAATCTGATATCAAGTAATTAGTTAATGACGATAATCCCGCCACCACAAATCTTATAAAACACATCAACATTGACCTTTGATATTCCGAAAAGAAATACCCATAATGATTTAAAGCGAACGTGTTCTTACGCAGCTGTGACATAAGCTGCGCATACGAAAAACACCAGCTAGACCAATTGATGGCGAATAAACCTGTTGATGAAGAAATACTTGTCTCCCATTGGTCTGTGAACACAATCTGCAGGAAACGCAGCTTAAACTACAGTAAAATTTTGCAGGAAATTCTGCAGAAAGTAAGAAAAATGCAATTTAAACATATTTAGCCAATGAGTCTGGCCAATCTGTTGATATATTCCGATAGATATTAAGCACGATCAGTCATTTTGAAAGAATTACGGTCCGACTCTCTTTATTTTTAAAGCAATGACGCATAATATGATTATTGAAAAATTGACAAATATATTTTCTTGGAGGGAAAAGTGGGACTAGCGTTAAGTTAAAAATCAAAATTAATACACTGATCGAGACCTCGCTTTCAAAAGTATATATCAGTGCATTTTCGCATCGAATCTCTCTCAATCATGACCAAACTTGAGCAAAAACAGCAAGATTGCCTGTTTTGTCAATTCACACATTTTCATATTTGGGGGCAATTTTAAAGTTGATGGCCAATGTTTTCAAAGTCAACATTTCCACAGGAAAAAAATACAGCTATTTTTCTTCCAAATTCATTCATTTGTAGAGTCCGACTCTCTCTTGTTTTCTCGCAGTTTCCGTTGTGATTTGAGAGAAACGATCATGTGTATCATAAGCGTTTGGCTCACTTCAAGACGGCAGAATTTGCACTTGCATTTTCTGCCGTGTGGAAGACCAGAGGGAGTCAACTAATTTATGACAGAATGTGCTTAAAAAATGACTGGTGAATAATATCTTTTGTCAGTGCCTGACAAATATTTATATTTTAAACCACGCTCTTCAGCTGTCAAGTGAGCTCCAAATGGCCTAAATTGTCAGCTGTTTATCATCCTAGGTCAGCTCAAGGTCACAGACGTCAGCTGAAGAAAGTGGTGACCATTGGCCCTGTGTTGAGCGGACAAACCGGTGTTACCTAGTATTCTATGTACCGTGGGTGGAGCGAGGCGGTGGAGGTGGCAGTGGTCTGAGTGTGTCCGAGTAAGGAGGTGTGTGCTGCTTTATTTGGAGGTTGTTTGTTTGCTGATAATTACTGTACGGGTACATACGTAGAAAAGTGGTTGGATATGTCTGGAGTAATTTTAGTTTGATAGCGAAACCTGGGCCCGGTTTTGCCACTTGCGTAGCCGCGGAGTGCTTGTAAAAATACTACGAAAACTCTTGAAATGCAGCAGTGGAATTCTATGGATTTCGCAGGGTTACTTTATCCCTATAAGTTGTTAATAACATCTGCTCGTCATCTGCAATCAGGCACCCACGGGCCACGGTCCACGGAAATTAATGTTCAAACCTCGTATTGCTCCGTTATATTCCCTAAACATTTGCCTCTAGAGTACCTATTTCCTGATCAATGGCTACAGTATTGCAATGTCATCCCGGCGTTTTCTTTAAATCCCAGCCATTCCAGAATGCCATCCAGCTGACTGCCTATGGGGGTAACGTCTTTCTTTTCGGGGGTCATTCACTCGGAACGGACCAGTCTCGCCTTTCTTAGTACGATTGGTGTGTCGCCAATACGTAACGGGTCCATTGAGACTGCAGTTATCACTGGTGACAAACGTCTACGAAAAGTGACGGTGTGGTCTGTGAAGTTCGGATGTTGTGAGGCGGGGGTGTCCCATGTTTGCTCGGCCCCATACCCTATTTTTTGTGGCTTCGTTTTGTTAGACTCGCATTCGATGTCGGTATAGGCATACCTCATGTTATCAATGTCAACCTAGCAGCGTTGTTGTGCCTCGCACCCTCCGTGTGCCTGACATTTGCCTGCACCCCGCACCCGCCACTCTGCACCCGGTATTCCGCCACGTGCACCCAGACGGGTCGCGCGGCAGGCGTGACCGACCGCCCCGCCCCCTAGCCCCTCCCTCCCCTCCCTCCCACCGGCCAGTGTCCAGCGCCCCCCACCTGACAGTTCACTATTCCCCCACAGACGGCGCTAGTGTCGCTCACCATGGCCTCCAATGGGTTCGAGACGGAGCACGCGGCCAGTGCCGGCCGCGATCCGCCCGAGGAGGAGGAAATGCTAGCGGAGGAGCGCGACCTCGCAGAGGACGCCCAGTGGAAGCGCATCCAGCAGAATACCTTCACTCGCTGGGCCAATGAGCACCTGAAGAATGCCAGCAAGCACATCTACTCGCTCGAAACGGATCTGGAGGATGGACTCATTCTCATCGCACTCATCGAGGTGCTCAGTGGCAAGAAGATGCCCAAGCACAGCAAGAGGCCCACCTTCCGTTCGCAGAAGCTGGAGAACGTGTCGGTGGCACTCAAATTCCTCGAGAGAGACGAGAACATCAAGATCGTCAATATCGGTGAGTGTTGAGGGGCGGGGAGGGTGGGGTGTTTATTCCCTGAGGGAAGGGGAGGGCGAGTGTCTGCTGTGTGTGTGGTCACTTTAGGGGATGGGGAATGAAACCGTGCGCGGTGTTAGGTTTTATTGACGCCAGAATGTTTTCCGTTTCCGTTATGGTTTCGCGCGCCGCGGGATTATTTTTGAATTCTGGAATGCCGCTAAGCATACCACGCAAGGCTGGGCGCATACATTAGCACCTAGCACAGACGTGATACCCGGATCAGCTGATTTACATAGTAATCCTCTAATGCGCTCAGGGTACCATGGCAAAGTTGCTAAAAACGAAAGTAAAACACACAACATCGTCTCTAAGCCCAACCGCTACATTTCCACACTCGGACATTGTTTGCATGAGACATCACCATCGGGCTTTCCCGTGTCAATAGCCAATCGTCTATCACCCATCAACTGATCAGTAACATAAGCACTAACGGCACATGGACCGGTGTCTAGCCAGTCGCCCAGTGCGGCGCTGGACACTCGAGTTTCCCGTTCCTCGACCGGTGAGCTCACTAGAAATATCGACGATTACCATCGCTCGGCTGCACCGGAACGACCGGCCCTGCGGTCGGGACAATCGCCGGGTCAAATCCCCATTGGTCCGCGCTGTCACTTATCACAGGCTATCACTAATGCACCAAGAATCATCTCGGGGTGGTAGGAATCCATACATTATACAACCACTAATTTGTCAATGTTTTAGCGGTGTGAACAGGGCCAAAGACCCCGTGTCTGTCAACACTCGAGTCCTGTTTTCCGGCATGTTTGCTGTGTGTCTACTGTTTCAACGGGCGCTGCCACGCCCGCCACCGTCTGTCTGTTGAACCAATTACGTCACTCTGACGTCATCAAATCACAGCTACTGGAAGTCGCGGTTGGTAGACCGATGAGCTGTGCTGACCGGTGAAAATCCGTGGGTCTAAGAGAGCGGGATTTGATCGTGCTGGATTGGTGGAGCCGGAATGGCGAGCATTAGCTGCCTGTGGCTAAAGTAGCGAACAAGTCGTGGTATGAAGTCATTCGACATACCTGACCATGACGTCATCCAGCGTGCAGATCCGATGACGTCATAATCGTTCACCGGCATGTGGGTGGATCGATGGTGAAGGCTAGTCGGTCGTTAGCCGATGGGTGGCTCCCTTTTGTCATTAGGTATAGTGCTGACGTCATGATTCCCTGTTGTCATGACAGTTCATTGTCTGGGTGATATTGCCTGATTTTTTTTTTCTGAGAAGATATCAGCCTGCATGGACCCATGGTATCTCCCGCTATAAGAGAGTAACCTAGCCTGAGACTTGACAAGAAATCGTGCCTCTGTGGTTAGGTTATCTCGATCGTGTGTCGCTCACTGTTGGTGATAAACGCTGCTACCATTCCTTTTTCGAATGGAGTTACTACATTTTTTTTCTCAAATGTATCATGCGAGCTATTTTCAGTTGAGTAAATCCTTTTTTTGTTCTCTTTTAATGATAGTTCAGTTTTAACCTAATTTTTGGCTCGTCTCGACTTCCGATGAATGCAGACATTTGACGGTGCAGACCGTTATATTTTTGGAAAGGGAACTGTTGCTGACAGCTGTTGAGGTCGAAAGTCGCGACATCACCTGCGTTGCTTCCCCTCCCGTATCTGCCGTATAGCAGATCCGGCCACAGCTGTTCGCGCACCTGTCATACATATATGACGTGCTGAGACCGCTGCGCACTTTCCGAAAATTATACGCTTCAAAGGGTGCGTACTGCGTATAGTAAGTTTGGTCAAGTCAGGACTCAGGGGCTTGACTGGCTATTGCTGTATGATTAAAATTGTTTTGCCTCGTGGTCGTTTTAACCAGGCTCAACATGTGCGCCTAGTTTTCATTCCGATTGTACCTTTTTATATCGTTTATAAAACTGAAAACAACGCTTTTGCATCTACATTTGCCTTGCCAAATTTAAATTTTGTGCTAACTATTTCACCTCGCACGGCCGAAAATAACGCCTTCCGTGGCAGGTGCTCTCCGTAGTCCGTAACCTGCAATTAACATGCCGCATTTAAACGTTTACCCCGATCAGAATTCAACACCACCTCTTTACCGAAGATGATGCTGCATTCTTGGCGTTCCCCATACAGCTGATTCTGCGAACTCTGTTCATCTAACCCTTCACCCCTCCTGTTGCTGGTTGAAATTGACCCGCTTCCGGTCAAATATCCACTCGATCCCTTGCCGTGACTGCGTTCCGTGTCGCCGTGCCGTTCCGTTCCGTGCCGTCACTGCTGCGCTGTGATACTGCTCCAAATATCACCTCTGTTGTGTCCCTCATACGTGACCTCTCAGTCCACTCGGAGCAGCTGGAATGTATCTGTCGCCCGGGATGTTGTCTGTCCTGCCGGGAACGTATGTGTGATCACGTTCCTCACCCTCCATCACGTCCTCTCTAGGTGTCCACGGCACGTGTGGACTGGACTTTACGCGAGGGCACGTAGATAGAGCTACCGTGTCACACTGAGGTGCAAATACTGTCGGTGGCGATGTTTGATTTGTAGACGGGTTGACATCATGTGGACAGGCGGATTAGAGCGTCTGTCTTGGCACGGATGTTCTGTCATCTGTGATAGATACCGTTCCTTGGACTTACCCTTCCTTGTCGCCTGTCTGTCATGATGTGTGCTGGGTACTTGTGCAGTTTGGAGCACTGATTTTGGCCGTTGTCTACTTGCTGTAACTAAGTGCCTCGTTTCTGTAACTATTCGCCATAAAGCCTCGTTGCTGGCACGCCCTCTAACATCAAATCATCAATAATAAGCGGAGAATTCCATAAATGTCCATGTCACGATGTCATATGCATGAAGACTGACGAAAGCTCGGATCGGTGTCAGTTTTCTCGGTAGCGGAAACCAAACATTGCGGATTCCGATCATGAATGCATTAGATTCCGTTCTCAGAGTGGATGCCGACATTAATGCGGGATGGAAATCTGATGCGGGTATTCACCGGAAGTTGATTGCTCGGTCCGTATAAACTATCGATCTCACTTTCAATGCTGGACGTGGGCTGGACGTCCATGTTTATCGTCCGATGGCTAAACTTTTTTTAGCGATCAGTCTGAGTCTTTCAAGTCCCTTGAAAGCTATATAGCCTCCAAACGGATGCGTGACAACGATTATCATCCATCCCTTTCTCTACAAAATCGCAGAAACACCGGAACTCTACCGAAGCTATTCGTCGTCCTAACACAACGAAACACCCGAACACGTGCTGTGCCGTGACCCCATTCAGCTCTGCCGCTAACGATTCGTCGCCAATCGATGCCTCGCTAATGCGGTATGAAATCGATACCTGAGCGGACGTGACGATCCAGGGCACTCCCGGGTGGTCGGTAAGACACGCGATACTACCGTCCAACGTCAGGTGATGTCGGCACACGTCACGGTGTCACGGCTCCTGATGTCGCGTCACGGTGGTGACGTGACACGTCAGGCAGTGTTGGGTGTCGTGTCACGTTTGTCTGTTGTCACCCGTGCCGGGAAGCCGTTGTGGACCTCGTCACTGCAGTCTGCAGTGACGGGCATGCACTGGTGGTCCAGTTACATGCAGTGCCGTTGGTGCCGGTGGCGATGGCCTGATGACGTCATCAGAGGGGAGTGATGTCACGCCGGGGTTCGTTGAGCTGCACCCTCGATCCGCCAGTCGTCACCTTTGTACTCGACCGGCGCGGCGGCGGTGGCAACGGACGTGCACCAGCCGCCCTCCGGCCCTCCACCGTCGTGCTGGCGTGTCCACTGTCCACCCCTCTCCCCTCCTCCTCTTTCCAGTCACCCTCCCCCTCTCTCCAGCCCGCCCGCTCTGCCACCGCCGCAACCGCAACCAACACCGTCCACTGCCGGGCACAGCAGCCGCCGCCGCCGCCCTGCTCCACGCGGACGGCGGCCACACTGCCACCTCTGGACAGGTGGGCGGTGCCCATAGTGACGTCACACGCACCCGTCGGTGACGTCACGATGGCGGGGCCAGCTCCGGCTCAAAGTAGCTCAATGACTGGACGGTCGGACAGTCGGCCCGACGCGGAGTGGACGGCGGGGTAGATGGGCCAGTCTGGACCGGGCTTTCACCCATCAGTGTCTTCCATGTCCCTTTTGTTAGTGACAAGCATGCTGCTAATACGTGCTCGTAAACACCTGTATACAGCGTTGTTTATAGCTACATAGCTGGTGAGTGGTGTATGATACAACTAAGCCCAATTTATTCTCCTCTCAACCTCTGCTGAAAGCCCAGTCGACCTTCGGTGACCTCCTCTCTGGCTCACCAACTCAGAAGTTCACGTGCCTCAAAATTGACCACCCGTTCCAGCAGGCCGTCTAAACGGTCATCCATGCCGACCACCCGCCTGTGGAACGACCTCCGGTCTATAGTCGCGGTATGTCTAATACCACATGGTCGCGGCACTAGCGGTGCTCGGCATTAGCTCTGGGGTCAGCGATCCAGAAGATTGCGACGCGCCTGACCGCACCGCGGTGGCGGGGAGGAGGTGGTTGCGGAGGCGGAGGGCGGGTGGCGGTGGACGGTGGACGTGGGACGGTGGACGATGGAAGTAGCGTTGACGATTGGCGGTTGCCATTGCCGTGACAGTAAGATGGCTGCGTTGGCAATCATGAAGAGGATCAGGCATGGACGGTCCGTTTTGGATGTTTGGTGAAAACCTGTCGAAGGTCATGTTCAAAAGCCACGACTACGAGGTACGAGCCCACCACTCTGCACTCGAAAAATCCAATTCGTATGACATCATCTCTTGAATTTTAGCACTGTACTGCCCTGTCTGATATGCGGCAGCTGCAGCCCTTTCTGTTAATCTGCTGTATTTTTGCACCGTGCACTACAAATGCTGCACTTCAGAGAGGTAGCACCGAGCAGGGTATATTGAGTGAAAGCACCGAGTGCAAAGTGTCGTGCACGTGCTTGCCCTGCACGGTCGCTCAGCTCTGTTCACAGTCTGCTCACGGGCACTTTTCAGCAGTGCTGGGGCCATAAAAACAGCATTTGTGAAATTAAGAGCGTCGTAAGTTGCCAGGCAATGCATCTGTTTCTAGGAGGAACCAGAGATCCGGAACATTATATGCTGCCTGAATCTAAATGTGACCACCCACCAACGTGAAATCTAAGACTCGTGTCCAGTTCCACTTGCCACAAAGTTGCGTCGCCAAAAGAACGCCTTTGGCTTACCGTGGACCTATAGCACATGCCGGTGCTGCTTATCACGTAACGAAGGGCCTTAATTAGCGGGCAGTAATTGGAGCACGTGCTCTCGTACGTGATCGCCGATGGGCGGGGCCTCGTTAGAAGTTCGATTTGATCGGGTTGAATGACGATGGTCGCTAAGCATGAACCATTGATCTTATCAGGCGTTTTGGACGTGTGTTGAAAACGGTCGAGTACGTATACCTATGCCTTACCTTTGGTTTGATGGCTTTACGTTGGCTGCCTTTTTTTGTAAAGGTGAGGAGAAAAACTTTATTTTCAATTCGTCCATCTATCGTCCGTCGCATGTCTAATGACAAGTGTCGAGTGATGTGTGTGTAAAGGACCCCTCCCCGTCCGTGGGTCAGATCAGTGTGTGGGCCGCGGGTGCCATCTGGCCGGTGGGCGGCCACACAGCCGGTGAGCATTCAGAGCTAACGCACAGCTGCTGACCTTACCAACAATTGCCTCTCCATCCCCATTCCACCCACACCATACCCTCCCCCTACACCCCCACACGCGCACCCGTTCCGCCCGAGTAGTTCCGCCCGTTCGAGTAGTAAAGGAATCTTGGTTCCGCCCACGCGCGCCTCTCCACTTTTTCGGTCACCTCTGCGGTATGCGCGAGGGTCGGCACTGTCCTCAGAACGCACTGGAGCTTGCTGTGTCGTGTTTGGGTATGAAATGTCGGTCCAGTAACGCCTAACGGCAATTGTGCCACCATTCATATTCGGTGAGGGACATGCCCCGCTTTCAGGACTTTCCACCGGCGGGGCTTAATCCGTTTACCGGTGTTAGATTCCGCTATTTTTGTTTTCAGAACTGTGCTTTGGCATATCTGAGCGGTGTGCTCAAAAATTTCATGTTAGACTTCGGCAGGTCCGGTTGAAATGATGTTTGGTGTGGTTTAGAACTTGTTTGGCTCACGGTTGAATGGTATGAGGACGAATACAACGACCTTCCGTTGCAAGCTTTTCCTTGACGCTTTATGCATAAAACTATGTGGCCCAGTCCAGATACATTGCAATTGCATTGTTCCCTTTCAGTTTTCTGTTTTCTTCATCAGCACCCCTCCATTTCCTCCAAAAATAAATGTTTATTGCTCACCCCTGCATGCACAACCTCGCTGTGAGCGTGCCGAGTTTTTCAAGGAATGTGCAGCGCGTTCCTCGGAATCGGCTTACTGCGATGTTTCACCCGACAGGATTCTCTGAAATCCAGCTGAAACCGGACAAGACCGATACTCTTTTCCCGCCAATCTGTCGTTGGCGTGGAGGTTGTAATATTGACTGTTGAGGCTTTGGCTTCAGGCTTTCGGTCGTATCGTTTATAGTGAGGTTATCTATTTTCTAGCAATGACTGACTGGACTTCTGTTCTAAGGGCCGAACTAAGCCGCCGTTTTTTTGCCACGTCATGGAGATTCCTCTGGCACGCGCTGCACCCCCCCTCCTCCTCCCCAGCTGAGTCACTCTAAGGTGCTTCGTGATGCGGCCGGTCCCCGTGGCTGAAGCTTTGGGCGCCAAGCCACTCCCTGTTCAGCGTTCGTCGCAGCTCAACGGGCGGCGAGTCGGACATTTGAACGGCGCGATGTTCAAATGTGAACGACGGTTAGCCGTCCAGCACTGGCTATGGCGGGACCAACTTGCTTAGCTGCATCTCAGTGATGCGATAAATGAAGATGAATGCAGTTTCCCAATTAGTGATGTACCTTTCGTTAGAACTGCGAGTGCTATTGCAGCCGTGCACCATTTATTCCGATTTTAGTCACACTGCAACATGCAGTGCACTTCGACAGCACCACAGCAGAAGTCCATCCATTCAATGAGCCGGCGGCTGAGGGTTCCTAACAGGCATCTACTCCCGTTTTTAATGACGGGCTGTCGGGCGGCGAGCAGACGCCGGGCTGGGGTCAGATTTACTGCCTGTTTTGCTCGCCGCTCGGCTAGTAAACGCACCAGACGAGCTGTTACCGACTGGGTAGAAGCACGTTCGGCCGGCGTGGATTGTGGTCTGGCAGCAGAGCCGGCGTCGGTGTGTGCTCGTGGGCGTTAAAGTGGCCCGAGGACGGGAGTAACCTTCTTGCAGCACGCGCTCCGCGCATTCCAGGCTGGTGAAGGAGTGAGGTAGCTTTGGATGCTTGAAGAGCTGATCCAAGTAGCTGGGTGCGATGTTCATTTGAGCCCAGTTTGCGCTTATTTTTATCTTCTGTCCTTTTTGTTGAGTTGATTTCGAATCATAAGTTACTTGTTCATTAGCAAGATTGTGAGGAGTGAAGACGCATTTAAGATAGCACCACAGATACATTTCGTAGGTATTATTCACGACTTAAATTTCATATGCAGGAAACTCGGCATCGTTTACACCGAATGATTTCATTTCCTCCCACGACGAACCGTTTCCCACTTCCACTCCTAATTTATGTTTGCTTAGTCATGAGGCGGTTACGTTTGGCTCGAATGTGCCGAGTGTGTGGTTATTGAGTATTGACCGACTTGTTTTCCCGCCGCCGGCCGCTGCAAGGATCAAAGTGCAAGGTAAATCAGACTATTAATTGTACCTCGCATCCATAATGTCGGCTTTGATAGTGCCAACTTTTCTAGCGATTCGCCATTAGCTACGAATAGCCTCTGTCAAGCTACTTGTGTGCCAATATAATTGGCCTGCCATCATCCTTCTTATGCTTCCTTCATGATTCTTCTCAAGCTTGGCTTTACTATTACACTTGAGCAAAGCTTTCTCGCTTATCCTCCCCGTCCCAATCGCTTTTCCTTCGGTCTCGTCTGCTTGCCAGAGCCCAATGCGTCTGAGCTGTAGAGACTAGAGAGGCATGTGCCCACTGTCTGCTGATGATGACCACTGTCCGTGCTTATGATGATCACTGCCTGTGCACGTGATGGCCGTGCACAGTGCACATTGCACACTGCTCTGCATGACACAAGGCCGTGAGGTCGGACAACGGCCTGCTCTCTCCACGCGTCGGCTTTCTCTCGACCCGCCCTGCTGCTCTGGCCTCCCGCTCTACCAGAGACCCACTGCACCCTCCGCTCTGCACCCTCTCCACTCTGCCTCTGACACCGTCCTGCACTCTATCTCTCACCGTCCTCAGCGACTGCAGCCGCCCCCGCTCCGTCCCTCCCAGCCTCTGTCTGGCCAGAGGCCCGTCTGCACGCTTCTCTCTGTCGGGCTCTCTCTCTGTGATGTGCCTGTGCTCTCTCGCCTGCCCACAACGTTTGGCTACGAGACTATACCTTCCAGTCATCCGTGGCGCACGCGGTCTAAACCTCCCACTCGTTTGCAGGTTGTCCCACCCCACATCACCTGACCAAGCCATCGGTCTTGAACCTATCCCACCTCAGACGAGAGTCCGAGACCACAATGGCTATGCCACCGCCCACTCCTCGGGCACCTGCCGTGGGGCCGGTGCGCGGTGCCGGTCGCGGTGACCTTGACATTCGTGATTCGAACTGGCCGTTTGGCCGCGCCGAGAATGACTGAGCTACCGCACCCTGAGCCGCTGCAGTCCAACGGCTGTCTGTGTGTCGTCTGTGTGTCTGTGTCTGCCATGACCTTTCTGTTACTGTCTGAGGTGGGCGTGAGTGGAGGCATGTCGATTGGGACGACATTCAAATGGAGCACGATACGCGACACATTTACAGATAAGAAGCTGGGCACATTGCCATATGAACAGGAATGAGGAATTGCATTGGGCTCGAAACGGACACGATTAAAAATAAAGATGCGTTGGCGCTTTGTTTTTTAATTTATTGTTACGCATAAACCTTCCATGAACTTTTTTGTGTAATTTTGCATAGTGTTGGTCAAAGGTCATGTGTATTTGTTAGCAAGACAAATGTTTGTGGTCGCGAACCCTGTTAACCTGTGAAGAAGCTTTATTTGCAACTTCCAGCATGTCATATCCGTTTGTCAACATACAAGAGATCAGATTTGATTAAAAGATAAAAGGCATGGATATTTGATTGCTGATCACATTAGACGACCGTTCGTCGACTTGTCGTAGGTTGCATTAGTTTTGACATAGATTACATGATGATTCTTGCTTATATCTATGGTTTTGACTTTTGTCCCTCATTTCCATGACATCTCCGTGTGACGCATTCTGTTCTGTAAATTGGTGTTTACAGCATCACACAATTGCTAAAAAGTAATAGCCGCCCGCCGTGTGAATATGAGACACGTTTTTGACGTTTTTCTCGCAAAGAGGCCAAGTGACCGTTGGAATGTTTAGGATGCCTTGGAATGCCTGGAATGCATTGAAACACGTAAACGAAGTTACGAACCGAATCCCCCGAGCCGGATCAAATCGATCGCCACTCGCCAGTTCGGGGTACAGATCGATAACTCAGCCGGTCCCGGCATATACGGGTTTTCTCTGTAACAAGAGCGCGGGAGCATTATGTGATGTAGAATCCGGATCTCAGCTGACGTTAGTGGTGACGTTCATTACCGGATCTGAATTACGGCTGTACTCTCCGAACAATTAGGTATCTTGTAGACCTGCTTAGCGATCGTCCTGGCTAGTCTATCTATCATGCCTCCACACCAGGGATGCGGAGCCGTGGAAATTTCAGACGGCTCCGGCTCCGGCTCCGGCTCCGGATAAAAAAATCGGCTCCGGCTCCGGCTCCGGCTCCGGGTGAAATGTCATGGCGGCTCCGGCTCCGGCTCCGGCTCCGAGTAAAATGATCCGGCTCCGGCGGCTCCGACTCCGGCTTCTACTCATGTACATCCCCTATGCGATCAATTACATAAATACGGGTGGAAGAAAAAAGGCGATGGGATTGGTACACGTTGCTTCTGTATTTGTATAACAAGGCTTTTTTGAATACCACATTGTTTTACGCCTTGTACTGTCAAACCGAACTAGGTAAATAATTGTTTCCTCTTAAGAAAAGGAGCCGGAGTCGCCCCCTTTTTTGACGGCTCCGGCTCCGGCTCCGGCTCCGGGCTATATTGTTTCACGGCTCCGGCTCCGGCTCCGGCTCCGGGCAAAATATGCCGGCTCCGGCGGCTCCGGCTCCGACTCCGGCTCCGCATCCCTGCTCCACACCGTATTGCCTATGCTAGACCAGGCTTGGGCTTTACTGGTTTTGCTGGGCTAGACTAAACTAGACTAGACTAGACTAGACTTGACTAGACTAGACTAGACTAGACTAGACTAGACTAGACTAGACTAGAGTAGACTCATGCCCTGCTTCTCGTGGTGCTGCCTCGCTCAACACGTCTTTTATCTGTGCGAACGTCAATTCTCTGGCCGCCCTGTTGATCGTGTGGAACCGTTATTGGGAGGTGATAATGATCGACCAGTCGGACATGAGGTGCATTCGAGACAATGGTAAAATTGACAACTCATGGAATGACAGCCCAGTGCAGCAGGTAACGGTTCCTCGTTTGAAAGCTCGGCGGCTTATGAGCACTACGTGAGCATTGATCAGAATTGGATCTCGGTCTCACGAATAAAGATGGTAGAATGTGCCAAAAGAAAAGAGTTGCCGCAGAGTTCCGCGTCCGCCTCATTTGTGCAAAGTATCGCACCTTTACGCGGGTCCATTAGTCACACTCACACTATTTTTGTTTCTCGTCTCATGGCATTAGCAATGATCGTACCCGTCTACACATGCATGATGCAGATCTTTGCTTGCCGTTGGTTTCATGGGCCCTGCAATGGCCAATGACACAATATATTGTGTATAATATATTGTGTATAATATATTTATATATAAAGCACAGACATTTGGAAACAGTGTTATTCAGGAAAGCTGTTTTCTGTCATCATAACACAATTTTTGGTACATCACCTCACTACTCCGCGGTTTCGGTGCATCGCTCCTACGACGTCGCCCCACTCCCGTCATGCGGCATCACCCTGTCCACCCGTGTCAGCTTCATCACACGGATCTCACTCGCACCGCCCTCGGTAATGTATGCTAATCAAATGCCAAACTCTCGAACCGGGAGCCGCCCCACCGCGGGAGGCCGGGCGGGCCGCTCCGGATTCTCACCCCGGGCCAGCCCGCTCCCGGGGTGACCAATCTGACCGGCGCTGTTCGCTGACCGCTCCACTGACCAGTGGTCACGGTCAGCCTCACTGGTCAGAGCTCCGTGCTGTGACGGTGGCGTGGTCTGGATGCGTAGAAACGCGGCCAAGTTTCGGACGTCGCGGTCTGTCGGTTTGTGACGTTCGGCGCCACTCGTCAGAGGCATTGTGAAGCTCTGACTTCATTCAAGCTTTTAGTATGATCGAGGTCTGCACTCACATCCTGACAGTTCGTCCCACGATTTTGTCGTGAATCGTGAGGCGGTGCGGTCACCGTGAATTGTCGGGTGATTCCGACTCCACCCAAGCGGTACGACGGCTGGGACAGCCGCGGGAATCCCAGCTCGTGGGCCGTCTGTCCATAGAGCATGCGTCCACTGATGCGCAACCGAGCGGTGCTTCTTTAGCTTGGCGCGCCTAACAAGCGGCGACGGCCGGACATGGCGGAGCAGGGTGGGACGGGACACGACATTGGAACGGAAAAGGACGGAGAACGGGACACGGGACAAAGCACAGACGGCTTGGGGATAGGGCGAGCACGAAACGGGTCACTGATACGCGAATGTTTGAGCTCTCAAACCGACGTGTCCTGATTCGCAACATGGCGACTCGGAATGCATGCCGGATATGAACTGCCGAATTGAGCTCTTGGGAAAGACTGCTAAGTGTACGCTTATTGAAGCCGCTCATGCTTCGGCAGTGTCTACTGTCTATGCTCGCTTGAGTTTCCTTTGCATAGGTTTCGTTGTATTCGGTGTTGTGTTTTCGGCTCATTCTCGGCCTTATGCCTTGATTTATTAGTCATCATGGACGAAGCACATGTGATGATGGCGCTCATATTAATAACTGGCCGATAATTAGATAATTAGGCGCTATCCCGGTGGCCAAAAGCGCCACCTGAGTGGCAACAGATGGTGATTCGGTGCGGCTTCCGTCGCAGATAATAAGCAGTTGGGTGGACTCCCTTCTTCACCAACCCACGTCGAATGATCAGCACTAACCTCGAGTTGTCTCTTCGTGTTCCAGACGCTACCCACATCGTGGACTGTCACCTGAAGCTGATCCTGGGTCTGATATGGACACTGATCCTGCACTACAGCATCTCCATGCCCATGTGGGAAGGAGACGAGAACGTGCCCGGAGAGAAGGGCCCCACGCCCAAACAGAGGTGAGCGATAGGCGAGCGGTTGGACTGCGGTTTTTGATGGGAGGTGAACTCTAAAGGAAACCGTATAGTGCTTGCCCAACAGTGATACATTGGTGCTCTCTCTTACCAATTAAGTAAAAATCACTTTATGTGATATTCAGATCGTTGCTGTTTTCTGTAGATGTCATTAAACCAGATTTGAATTACAATTATCAATTTGTTCTCTATTGTACGTAGATTTAAAATCAGGATTGACCAATACGTTTAAGAACATTCGAACTGTATTACCTTGGAAGTCTGAACTTATTCGACCCTCAGCCTGTGTGTGTGTGCCGTCTAATACTGGCGAATCTGTTTCCAATCACACCAGGACCTGATGCGGCACAATCGGCCGTTCCCCGACATCTGTTTATTTGAATTCGCTCAGAGTCGGCACTGTCGGCATTATGCAATGCGCGGCGCCGGTGGCTGGACCCTTAGCCATCAGAATTGTGTTGAGCTAGCTGCAGAAAGAACGCACTGTGGGCGCCGAAAATTATGCGTGCTGTCATAACATCCTCAGTTTAATTGCCGCCTCACGATTCACTACGTCATTGTTTGGCCGACTCTCCAGTCTGGTTTATTCAGTCCGTTTATATCATCGTCTGTGAGTTGTTTTCCGTCGTCTTTTCTGCCACTCGCTGCCATTACTCTAATTCTACCACTCGCTGCTGTGAAACTAATTTATAAAGTGTATTTTTGACTCTCGTGATCCAACACATTTGACTGTATGCCACCGCCACTACAATGCCTTACGGTGTGACGTCAGTGACCCTCTATGACGTCACCCCTGATCTGACCGATGACGTCACTGTGCCAGGCTGATGAACTGGATCGGCTCCAAGATGCCGGACCTGCCGGTGCGCAACTTCACCTCCGACTGGCGTGACGGCAAGGCCATCGGAGCCTTGGTCGACGGCGTGGCGCCAGGTCAGTGAGGGGTCAAGGTCATATAAAGGGCGCCAGGTCAGTAAAGCTCAGTGTCATGTGAGGGCTATCGGGTCAGTCGGGGTCAAGGTTATGTCGCGGCAAAGGTCAGTGAAGCTCTTTGTCGTGCCTGGGACGCGGGTTGGGCCAAATAAATCCACTCTGAGCCTGGCGGAGTACAGACGGGTATCCATGAATATCATTCCCTATGTCCAGTGTCTATTGCCAGGAGCGAGGTGCACCAGTTCCCGGGCCAGCACAGGGCCAGCCCCTGACAAACTGGTCTCGTTGGGAAGGGTGAGGTAACGCTCCCCAGCTGCCGCCCTTCCCTATGTGCCTCCGCCGTCCGTTTAAGCTGATGAAGACAAAGAGGCTCATTGGGGTAATCAGCTATGTGGAGCCATTGTCTAAATTGGGTGATTGTGGTGGGACGGTTATGCCGTTTCTCGTAATGTGCTACGTCTAGGTTATCCGTTACTCCCACTGAGACGAGTATGTCTGACGTTTATGAGAGAAGTAAACTACTGCAGTAAAAAGTCGCCTTATGGCTTACCATTTTTCGAAAATGCGATCTGTTTGACCTTTGCCAGTTCAAAGCTTATTCTTATAAGTCGCTTTCGGTAAATGTCAAGTCGTTCTATACCCAGTTCTCCATATCCAATCCCATTTCTGGTTTTCGTCCGTGGATATGATCCACTGATCTGATTGCTACGGGTAGGGTAATGTAGCGGTCCTGATCGAACATTGTAGGATGTACGACACAGAGCGATACCATCGTCTACCAGCTTTGGCCGCGGGTCGACGGGTACGGACAGGCGACGGGACTCGTCTTACGCAGTTGTAAGAGTGATTCCGTAACACTGTTTCCCTGGGTGGCTCAATCGATGATCACGCTTTACGAGAGTATCTATTGATGATCTTAGATGATCTTGATCTAGGTGCACTTGAGTGAGTTAGTCGCTGCGAGGCCGCCGCCCGCCACAGGCTAAGGAGGGCTCACGGCCTGGCTTAGCCAGTGGGGAGTGGAAAGAGACGTGTCGCCCAAGCTTTTGAGAGGAGCTGTAGATACTGTGCTGATATAATTGCCATTTCTTGCTATTGAATAATGACTTTGTGTAGGCTATGTTTATTTGTATTGTATACTTCGAAAAACGATATTATTGTTAGGCGCTTTGTAAATGCGCTGCAGGGCATCTACGAATATGTGCGTTTGTCGTTCAGTTCTGACTCAGCCAGCTAGAAGTATTCTCGTCTTGTGGGTTATTGCCACACCGGGCTATATTCGTTCCAACGATTACCTCTTCGACACCTTCTGTATTGCGGACGGGGCTTAACACCCGCTTGTGTGTTGACATTGCAGTCTGCTTATCATACAGACGGCCATACGCCACATGTCACTTCCCACCCCGTGCTCGCCACGGCGTGCTCTAAAGCGACCCGACTTCATTAGTCACTGAGTCACCCGTATATGCTACACGCGGCGTCAGATAAGCCTGCAAAACTGCACCGGTAGGCGGCAGCGTCTGCTACTGAGGGTGGTATAGGCTAATTTGTAGTGATGAAGAATCTATCTGACCGTCTGGGGAGTCTGGGCAGTGACTGACTGCTCTGTGCATGCGATTGCTAAAACGTCGGTCGGTCACCCGCCTGGATGGGAAGAGTGCGAAAAAATGTGTGCATGGAGCGGTGAGCATTGACTCTTGTGCACCCCAGCCTCACCCACGAGAAAGCTAGCTCAGCAGTCGTGATCAGGGCCGTGGCCCGTTACCTCCCGGGGTAGGGGGCGAGCGTGCTACAGGCTCGTGCCAACCGTGTACCCCTCCCCCCCCTGATCCTTCGGTCCGGCGCCGTCTGGTCCGGCCTGTCGTGCTGATGATTGCCAGCTTTGACGGCGGCTACTTAGCGATTCCAGGAGCGGGCACCGCTGCGGTGACGTGTTGGAAACTTTTTACTCGGATAAGAGTTCCGTAATTATAGCTCAACTGCAAGTGAATTATATGTTATGTTTGCACTTTTGATGGAATGTGGCAAATGCTAAATGTCTTTATTTATGGAGCGAATAACTCAATAGTCGAAAATCCTTTACGAATAGGCAATTTGTCCCCATTGATGCTTCCAACCGAAGGTATTCATTCGGAACAATCAAAACCTCCAATGTCGGACCGCTTTGTGACAATTTCCGTTCCCATTGACCTCTCATCTACTACCACCCCGCCTCACACCACTCTCATTAACCCCACTGACGTGCCACTTAGCCCCTATTTCTCTGTCCGGGTAATCAGCCCCTTTTTATACGGAGCCATTGGAGCCATGACGCGGCACAAGTGATCTGTGACACCCCTCGGGGCGGTATTTGAACGGAGCTATTTGACCTGGAATGTGGACTATGCGTCGCTGGTCGGGCCACGGACTTCACCGCTAATGCCGGAAGGGCCGTGGTAGACGGAAGTCTGGGCCGTGGTGGCTTCGTGTGATTGACTGGACCGCCGGAGGAGTATGGAATGGGCAATTTAAAGAGACACACGGACAAATGAGTTGTGAATTTCTCGCGTATTGGATTGTGATGCGCCTGTAACCTTAGTATGTACGTAAATGGCTTTGCTCGTGGTAGCTAAGTTTGTTGCACCTCGGTCCAGTTATAAGGGTTGTACCATTTAGCTGTGATGCTTCCACTAATGAGTTGTGTAATGACTAATGTGTACCGATAAGTTGGTTGTCCTTTTCCTCCCCATGTGTCTGCCCCTGTGTGTGTTGTCATGCACTGACGGTGACACTCCTTCCTTTTCTCCAGGTCTGTGCCCTGACTGGTCCGACTGGAGGCCAGAGGACGCCCTCGATATGTCTCCCTGGTGTGTGTTGTCTGTATAACTGACGGGGACCTGTCCCTTTTCCCCAGGCCTGTGTCCCGACTGGTCCGACTGGAGGCCAGAGGACGCCCTCAAGAACGCCACGGAGGCCATGGGTCTGGCCGACGACTGGCTCAACGTGCCCCAGGTACGGTGGGAAACGCTAACCGATGCGGAGAGCCGCTCTGTGTACACTGAGCGGCTAGTTAGTGGAACGCTACGCCTGTAGTTAGTGGAACGCTACGCCGGCTCACAAACTAGCGGGGAATTCGCGTCATTACGTTTTGTTCGTCTACATCGCACTTTCTGTCAGATACTGAGGCGGAAAAATACCCACCACAGCTTATTACGATTTATAACAGCGAGTTCCGTTGGTTTTTGCGCATTTCGCCATGGACGACATGCTTATAGGATCCTCTGGACAGTCATACATCATAATAAAATATCGCCAGACCAGACCAACCGGCATAAATACATTTGGACGCCACGTTATCAGCAGTCTTTTCCAGACCTAACCCTGCCTCCCGAGCTGACACTGGTGTCTCCGCCGTCTTACAGCTGATCCAGCCGGAGGACATGATTGACCCGAACGTGGACGAGCTGTCCATGATGACGTACCTCTCGCAGTACCCCAACGCCAAGCTGAAGGCCGGCGCGCCGCTTCGCGCAAAGACAAACCCAAACAGGTGAGACAGAGTTGAGAGACGATGAACATCCAGTGACCTTCCATGACATCCATTCTCTCACTGGAGAGTCGAGCGATTCTCACCTGACATGCGCTAGTTTGGGAAATAAATCGCCGCTGTTTAGCTGGTGAAAAGTGGCCGAGTCGCTCGGCTAGAGGTTGTTGACAGGCCGTTAAGGCCGGTTCACACGCGCCCGGCATGGCCGATTAGCTGCTCTGTTTCGCTGGTCATTCGGCGCTGGAAGCGGCCGTCCGACATTCCAGGCTGTGTGGAGATGGACGGCCGATGTCGGTACTGTGTGAACAGACCTTTATTGGGGACGTACCAAGGCCTCGTCTAACATGTTAACTGGGGGGGCCAAACCCCCGCAGTCATCGACCTGGCCCCCCCAGTCAGGGCAAAAAGTCACTACTGGGGGGGCCGGCAATAGCCAAAAGGCAAACGAATTTTTATTTCGAGGCGTCAGTGCACATAACAACAAATGCGTAAATGAAACGATGCAATGTGAGCACATTGAAATACCTCATTACCTAGGGCTGTTATGTGTTTATTTTGTTTACCTGAACCATTTTTTTCGCTCAGCAATGCGTTACTTTTCGTCTTTTCAGGCGCCCAACTCCGTGTCCCGGATATTCTTTTTTCATAAATTTAGTCCGAACCTTTTGAATGGAAGCGGATTCACAAGTACAGAGCCCCCGCTAAGCAGAGCTTTGCGTTGGCCCTGCCCTCTACCCTCCGATCGCGCAATTCGTGATCTATGGCAGAATTTAGAGCCCAAAGTTTAACGTATGCACATAGCCGCACACGGCCGGTCCCCTCACTGACTTCGAATGGCTATGGCCTGCCACCAACCGTAACCATGTACTCGCCAGGAGGCTCATAAAGATCGAGCGATGTCGCGCTTCGAACCCGGACTGTTATAACCGAGACGCGTGCCCTCACCACGCGGAGTCCAAGGCTCTACCGGCAACAATTTCTCCTTTAGGTATCAATCTGAATTGTTTCTGTCCTGTTTTGTTTTTGTTTTGTTGGGTTACCGTAAAGTGGGGCTATTTGAGACAGTGGGGCTATTTGAGACAGCATTTAAAATCGCTATAAAATGAAGATCGTTTGATTTTTGTGTGATATTTTTGCTCAGAGAGGTGTGGAATCGAGCAGTATATCGCCTGAGCAAATAATTAACCATAAATTTTAAGTGGTTTTTATTTTATAGCAATTTTAAATACTGTCTCAAATAGCCCCACTGTCTCAAATAGCCCCACCTTACGGTAGGCCCTTTCGGTCCAATTAGACCATTTCAGAGCCGGAAGGATGATAGGAATTAGGGGGAGACATTGGTCTGGGCAGGCACCCTAGTGAGTCGCCGGGGCTGAGCCCGTCCAGGGGACAGGCCACCCAGCCCCAAGGCACTCACTGCACCCGGCTACGGGGTGCGCCCCCTCGGGAGCAGCGGTGCCGCTCCAAGGGAGCAGCCCGCATGAGATAAAGTTGCCTGTCCAGCCCGGAGGGGGGTTGCGGCGTGGAGGAGAAGGATTTCTGTATCCTGAGGATAGAAGCACGGAAAGGTGTGTTTCTGTCCTCGAGGCGTCAATCTCTTGTTTTTGCCTATCGTCGTCTTCGCTATGCGGAGTCCAACTTCTGGCTGGACGGTCACCGGTGTGCGGCTAGAGTAGCTCCTAATCGTAATGAAGCAGGCTCCCATTCTGGGTGGTCGTACGCAGGCGCAGATGCCAGATTGGTGGTCTGTCTATGGGGACGGGAACTCTGACAGCTGGATTATCTACAGAAGTCGGCATGGAGTCCTGGGGGGGGGCAAATGCCAGCCACTTAGGGTCCCAACGGGCCTCAAAGCACTACTACACGGGGTAATCTTCATTTTTGTTTAGTTTATAGCCTCTGACGACCTTAAGGTTGTGTTGAAGATCCACGGCGATTACGGAGAATCCACCTGAGAAGCCATCAGTCTCCAAGTTGATACACAGGCATCTGGTCTGAGGGGGCCCTAGTGGGAAAATACGGTCTCCACTCAGATTGACCATTAACCCTCGCCGGCACAGGCCATTTTGAGTCCTTCGACGGCACAAGGGGGGGTTGGTACGACCCTCCCCCTCGCGTTTGGCCCCTGATTGAGCTAGAGCTTCGCGGAAAAAACGAGCGTGTTGCCCGTCACGAGAGGAAGCCGATGATACCCAATTTTAAGGTCCTAGGTCATCGGGTGACCTTCCAGGTCAGGTCAATGACCCGAAAACCGGGAAAATCGGGACCTGTTAGAAAGTCGTAAAGTGTGGCTGCCATGTGGTTTTCCGGGGTGCTGATCACGAATATCGTGTTAGTTTTGATCAGAGATGATGTCTTTAAGCATTTAGACCAGGTCAGGTCAGGTCAGGTCAACCGGTAGGGGTTGTGACGGGTATTCGTAATACGTGGCAACCGCCTCGGATAGCTTCGTAACATGTTACGAAGGCACCAAAACTACTTCGTAAATGTTCAAATGGTTGCTAAATTCGAATTCAGCTCCAAAAACTAGCCTAGAAACATGTAAAACTCGAAAAAGTGAACCGAGGTCACCCGAGGTCACCAAAGGTCAATGACCTGACCTGACCTTCAGGTGACCTTGACACCCACCCTACTGCATGGGAGCAACATCAAATCACATGTTTGAACGTTTGAAACCACGAAAAGCTTGCAAACGCGCGGCTAATGCGAGCCGACATGAGCCGAACCGCGATTTCGGCCAAACATGGTCACAGAAAAGAGGTCACAGGTCAAAGGTCATTGGGGTCAGGGTCATGAAATTTTCAGGGTAGGTGTAAAATTGATCAATGCGAGGGTACTGAAAGTTTCGTCGCGATCGGCCGCTTTTTACGCGAGTTATTCGCGAAAAACCTTAGGGGGGTTGCATCAACCCCCCCCCCCCTGTGCCGGCGAGGGTTAAAGCCTGGTATAGATCATATAAAACCAGTGTGGGCTACCATAGAGGCCGAAGTACATATAGGTCCAGACGTTGGCATTAGCCCTCAGAGATCGGCATCGAGCGCTCAGAGGGGCCCATCTGAAACCGATGTGGTTCGCAAAACAATATACGAGTATATGCGTGTGGGCCCTCGACATAAGGCTCGGCATGCAAATTCCTTAGACAAGGCACTGCCACTCAATCACACGCTCAACAACGAGAAGTGTGATTATTATTGCCTGATGGGGCAATGTAAGGAGGCTATAAACTAATAGGTATACAAGCATGGGTCGGATGGCCTACTATTTTTTTTTAGTTTTCAAAAAAAAAATATTCATGGTGTCAGGGCTGTGATGAAAAAATAAGTGGTCTAAATCCGGTGAGAAAGCAGGATTTGGGGGTACCCTAGATTTGGCTCCTTCAGTCTCTGGCCCCCCCAGTGAAAATTCCTTAGACGAGGCCCTGGGACGTACCGACGTAGGCCGGGAATCACAGGGTGGATGCATGGATATACGGCAGGCAAGCCGATTTGTCGAGTAGTACTGATGCTTGATATTTCAGGCCAGCTGATGTAACTCAATTATTCACCTCATGCATCGCTTGAACTATCACGTATGTTACTTGGACCTCTAGGCTATACTCCGTAAAGCCGTTTTCACTTCGACTTCCGGCCAGCTGTGACCTATGGTCCGTGACCCGTGCCACCGACGGGGCTCTATTTAGTCCATTGAGTCCACTGCGCCGAGTGGACAGCGGGCCATTGGCCGCTAAATTTCCTTGTGTGCGTGACCTGACCACTGGAGCGTGACGGTCACGGGACGCGGCCCGCCGTGCCGTGCCGGTCTGCTGGGCATACCGGGTGGGTGGTGTGGTGCGCTGGTGTTGGGGTATGGTAAAAGAGAAGGTAGTTTGGGTTGTGGCTCATTCGGTGGGCTAATTGGTGTTTCGATTTTTACAAATTAATCAACTAGTCTGGTGAACCCGCTAAATGTTTGGCAATTTTCAATTCCATTCAGTCCATTTTGTCTGCGCAAAAAAACTTTCTTTGCTTGAGTTCATGGGCAACTGGTGTCTGATAGTAGATGTTTTTGTGAAATATGACAATTATTTCCGTTTAAGGGTCTAGTAATGTCATAGTATTCTTTGACAGCCTGCTATGGAAGTGTTACAAACGATAAAAATCGATCCGATAAATTACTGGCTGCACTCACATGAAATGGACCCAAACTACCTCCATGATTCTGTAAACGAGCCTGTAATTGTTGACCGTACAGCTCTCCCCCGACTGGCCATCTGACATTATGGTGTCGATTTGTTTCAGTCAATCTGCCATCGGTGCCAGGTACAACAGTGTGTTTGTCTGTCTGTGTGTCAGTAGACTAAGTCGTTACCCAACTAACGCCCAGGTTCCCTTTGTGTGCGGTGCTCAACTAAACCGTTTGAGAGTTTGAACTAGTTTGGTCCGAGTGAAGTGGTGAGAGTTGTATTGACATAAACACTAGCTAGTTTATGATTTTATTAACCAACTTATTATACTTACAGCGTAGTGATAATAATATAACACATATTTTTCGTTGTCGTGCTGAGTTTCAGAAAACATCGTTGAAATGGCATGAATGACTTCTTACTCCACCATATCTCCGTTTTGAGGTCGCATAGTTTCCTTCCGACCATGTCTCTTCCGCCGCCTGCCTTTGATATCTGCGCTGGCCGCTGCGTCTTCCGTTCTGGCAGCGTCGTTTTGGCCGAGCAGTGAGCGCCAAACAGTGAAGCCGCGCGGCCCTGGAGGGTGGTGCTGTGTGGGGTGGGGGTGGGGATGGGGGAGGGGGGTCCGTGGTCTGCCAGCGGCACGGAGTACCCCCTCTCCACCCATCCCCTCGGTTGTCCAGACCCGTCCGCTCAGCACAGCCACGATGAGCTGACCGCTGGCCGCTGTCCTTGCTTGGCTGTCTGGAGTGTAGACACGCCTGACCAAGTGGCAAACAAGGACGAGCACGGCCGTCTGAATACATCCAGAGCACGTCCAAAACACTGAGCACGGTCAAGCACGGCCAGAGCACGCCAGAAGCACGACCAAAACTCCCAACCAGACGTGCTGGCTCGTCAGAGCGTCGGAGCGAGACAAACACCTCACGAAGCTGCCAGAGGGCGGCGAGGGCGTGCTGTGGACCAAAGACCTCAGGGGCGAGGGATATGGAGGGGTGGCAGGTGGCCAAAGGTGACGTCCGACCACAAAGACCTGACTCATAGGCTGTGTTCTGTCCCCTAACTTCATCGTCTGGCAGAATTAAGCGGCGTTTGAGTCGACGCCATACTACACCGTTTATATTTCGCGGGGTGAGACTGGTTAATCCAAACGAGACTCGTATCTCATGTCATTCAGGCGTGCCCGTCTGGCAGTCGTTGCCAGGCCGGAGTTTGCGCGCCACAATTAATCCAGCTGGTGAATGACGTCATCGGTGTTCGTTCAGACGGATGACGTCATCAGTGTTCGTTCATATGGTGACGTCATCTGTTGGGTGGCCGTTGGTGGCGGTCGGATCCTGGAGCGGTGGAAGGTCACGGAAAAATTCCAGCCGCCCGGGAGGGGAGGGGATGTGCTGTATCGGCAGGCGACTGGCGGTACGCGACGGACGATGGGTCGGCAGGCGGTACTGGCGGCGGGCAATAGTTCTGTAGGCGGTAGGAGGTGGGCGATGAACGATTGGCGTTGGACGATGGGACGGTGGGTGGTATGCAAGCGCACAGTGGATTGGTGGGTTGATAGACGGTGGGTGGTGATTCAAAGGTTCGTTGTGGTTTTGGTGGGTAGACAGGACTTGCGTCCGGTGGGAAAGTAGCGGTAGCTCAGTCTCAGTGGACGATGAAGGATATATTTGTACGATATGCATTGGGCGATGTGCTGCGATGATGAACGATAAACGATGGGCTGTGGGCTGAGCTCGGAAGCTCGATGGCTTGATAAGTTAAGATGTGGAGCGATGGCGGTTGTAGATTATCTAAGCATCATCTACATATATCATCACACACCATCGGTGTCTCCTTTGCAACAACTTGCACGTCTGGTGCATCCCTTATCAAAAGCGTCGCACCGTTTGAGCAATAAACGCCATCCGTAAAGACGACAAATATTCCGGCGTTGACCGTTGCAGGACCGAGCGTAGCGGGGTCAGTGGAATGTTGCAGAGGGGTGACGACCGCAACTGCCAGCGACGTCGCCGGAACCGTCGCTGCCGTCCGGTGTCTAATGTCCACCCTGCCAAAATTGCAGCTTGCAGACTATAATGGCATAGCATAGGACCGTCTCTGGTGTCGGCTTGCCGTAACTGCATGCTCAGAGGACGTAACCGGCTGGAGAAAAGACTGACTTGTCGCAGACGCACTCAGTAACCTCGCAGATCGACATTCGATATGAGTCGGGGTGTTGTAAAATCTCTGCAGTTCGAGCTGAGATCTAATTCATGTAACCGGCATTTTTGCTGTACTTTGCCGTGTTACTAACCGTCCCTGATAGACGTTAGGCGTTTGTCTTCAATCTCAGCTACGTCAGAAACTACGTTGGGACTTAATTAAGAAACCCGCGCCTTTTTCTCTCAAGCCCGTTACTTTTAATCCATTTGAATTGTGAGTCGATACCGTCTACTTTGAGGTAGATGGGATGAAAGCCATCTTCACTTTATTCCAGTGCCCAGTGAAAGTCTGTCATTCAGTTAATTATAACGTAAACCATGGAGACTTTGGTGTATGTATGTGGTCCGACTTTAGTCTCTCGTCTGTGATGATTTCCTTGAATGGTGCCGGGTCAGCGGTCTCCAGTCGCCTGGGGACACAACCGCTAACCATACAGACGACAGAACCGTTACTGGTTATTATAAACATCTTCTACGGTAGACAGGCTAAATGTTCAAAATAACTACCCTCCGCCAGATACATCTTCATATGTCATCAATTTTCATAATTTCCATCGATATTTTCATGCCAAAGAACTTGCTCAGCAGCCCACGTTGTCGACAGCCCCAGTTGTCAGCAGTTGTCAGTGGCCTCAGCATGCTCCAAGACTTCATGGTTTGATCTGTTGTCTGAGCCCCTGATCCCTTGATTAAGTGACTCCCGACCCCCGTGACCTGACCCCTGACCCCGTGACCTGCCCTCAGGGTTCGCTGCTACGGCCCGGGCGTGGAGCCCACGGGCCCGGTGGTCGGAGCACCCACCTTCTTCACCGTGGAGACGTTCTCGGCCGGTCAGGGCAAGGTCGAGTGCTTCCTGATCCGACCCAACGGTCAGAAGGAGCCGGTGAGTGGCACGGTGGGATGAGAGGATGAGAGATATAGTAGATGGAGAGAGCGAGGGAGGGAGTGTGTAGGTTAGGAAGGAAATAGTAGAAGAAAGGAGGGTAAGGGAAACTTAGTAAAGGAAGAGTACCTTTGCTACGTTTTCTTTTTTAAACGATCATGCTAACATACATATTACATATGTAGACCTCGGCATACAGTGGTCTTTCTGACATATAATTGTTTCGGTGCTTGACTGGAGTGGGTCAGAAATAGAATCCCCCTGAATTCACAGCATTCAGTATTTTTGTATGGTCCGCTATTTTAGTTTAGATATACGAAAGGCGCTCGCGTGACAACAATGAGAGCTCTGGCTTTGCGTGACCTTCGTGTTTTATTCAGATCGTGGATAAATCTGCTACTTATTTCTGGTGCTGTAATTGGGATTCCTTGCCTTATTTTTCGTCTACCGTGTTTGAATCTGACCGTTTCCGACTCAGTAGCTGAATTTGTTGTTTCCGCTGAGTGATACTTGGCCTGATCAATCCGAAACCACATCACCGTTACAATACATCGACTCTGCATGGAAAATTACACTGAATCTAGTCACTTCAATACCACAAGCTCATCCACCACTGACCACACCTTCTCCCCTCTTTTCGCCTAGCTCCGCGCCTCGAACTTCGTGGAACTTTCGTGGGAGTGCCGTGGTGACATTCTGTTCCGGACCGAAACCCTCCTGATTCTGTCCTATCGGTTCCGATTATTACACAACACACCTCCAATAGTCGTAATCGTTTCAACTGCTTCGGTCTTGCTTTCTTGACCTGTTCTTCGCAGTAAGCCCAGTGTAAAGCCCGGTTCACGTGAACGCTTTCCCGTCCCACCCCACCTGCCGAGTGCAGCCCCTCCCCTCCCCCTCCACCGGCCACCAATGCACGTGCTATGCCTGTCAAGCGACGCTGTCTGAGGTGGGGGTGGGAGGGGTCATGTACCGCGTTTGACGAGTGGGGAGGGGGAGGGGAGGGTGGTGAGTGGTGGCGACATCTGTTGCTAGCGGCGGGATGTTGCTGACGGCCCGAGGGCTTGGTTGATTGGAAGGGAAAGCCAGAGCTCCGAACGTGAGCTCGCTGGGGTCCATTTGCGAATTATCTCGCTGAGGTCCTTCGCTCGAGAGGTCATGTTGCTTCGCCACTCGTGAGGGTCAGTTATATCGTCAACATTTTGCCGTCTTACCTCTGCTTCAAAGCAGAGGTAAGACGGCAATACCTTTAAAATAAGTGCGGTTTGGCTGAATAATCATCATTCAACTCTGAATTGACATTTTCATTTAGCTTAGACCTTCGATGAGTGTAAACAAAAGCTGCTTAATGTGTAGCTGTCATTCAAGCAGTTGACGATTCACGGGCCTTTCCCAACCTTGATACCAATCAAACCTCACATAAAGCGAATCACGATGCCATGAACCCATTAGCCTCAGACCGTGGCCTGACTCAGCAGTCGGCAGTGTTATCGTCGGCTGCAGGCTGGCGTCCTCCGCCCTCAGTACGATCGTCATCTCCGTCACGACCGTATGTCGTCCGTGGTGGCCGGGCGCCGTCCCAAATCGTGATCTGAACGTGCGGTCGCTGATGATAAGATTCTCTCGCTGGCTAGTCGAGGAACTAAAAAGGGCGGCTACGTAACGTGAAGGAGTGAAGAAAAAGAGAAAATTTAAAGTAACATTGAGTTTTCAATCTAGTTTAATGCCTTGACTGCCCATTTGGTGGTTTCGTCGTTCTGGCCCTCGCGCCGACAGCTGGCGTTCGTAACCGGCACCTGGCGCTTTGAGCTAACCCTGTGGCGGTTTGCTGCAGACCCGCAGAGAGGTGCCGCCGGCGGCGGGGACGTTTCACCCGTCTGGGCGCCAGTGGGGAGGGGTGGGGGAGGGGGTTTCTGGAGGGATGGTCTTCAGTAGAGTTAATTATATCATGAGGCTTAGGGCTTAGATGTTTGCTTTGGTAGGTGGTTGCAGCAGACATATTGCAGGGAAGAAAGTGAAAATCTAAAATGGGACAATAACGTGAAACAACGTATCACAAATATTATGATATGCACTTCATACTAGCATAGCACGCTCTTCACAGCATCACATGCAACATAACGACGTCAATTACAGTAACTACTGGTAACGAACTGCTTTTGATTTACCTGATATCCCTCTTTTTCCCACAGATCGAGGCTAAGTTCAACAACGACCGTAACCTGACGTACAGCTGCTCGTACACTCCGACCTCGGAGGGCCAGCACCGCGTAATCGTCAAGTTCATCGGCAATGAGATCCCCAAGTCGCCGTTCTCGGTTCAAGTGGAGGGGTACGCCGGAGACCCGAACAAGGTGACTGCCTCTGGGCCCGGCCTGGAGCCGGTCGGCGTCGTCGTCAGCAAGCCCACCTACTTCGACATCTTCACACATGGTGAGAACTTAGGGTAACAGTGGCTCAAGTGTGAGGATAATGTGGTGTTTTTAAAGGGCGTTGGTCGATGGAAATGTCAAAAATGTAACTATTTAAATAGTCAAATAGTTTTGTCGTAACCTCATGCGAGCCAGGGAATCCAGGATGCAAGCTTCCGGCTTTTCGTGGAACTTGGTATACAACTCATAGTATTATCTGACCTGCAATTGTTTTGCTCTGCTGTTTAGATATACCGGCTTGTATTCCTTTTTACCTGTAACCTAACACGTAGCGGTAAGCAAATATATTTCTATTCATGAGTCAAGCCATCGGTTTGTCATGCTTTCGGATACCAACGGTCAGCGCAAAAAGCTGGCGGCATCGCATGTGACATCTCTCGTTTGAATCTTGAAACCGGTCCGTGAGCTTTGAGCGCTGCAGCGTTTATCCAGGAAATCTGAGATAGGCTGCCAGTCCAGTTACGCTAAATACGGGGCGCCGCTGCCGTCGCGGTATGCCGACTGGGGCACGCGCCAGACGTCAACACTAGCTCTGTGTCATTCGGAATGCAACGGTGCGCGATTTGCAGCCCTTCGTGTTATAAGCTAAGCGCTTTGGGGGCCGTGATTTAGCTGTGGTTTTGCTACTGATTGCATAAGCCAGTGAATTCGCCAGCGGACCCGTGAAATAACTTATTCGCCGTTTTTGTTTGCGAAGCGTCTAAAAATGCTGCAGAAAGTGAATCATCTATCGCTTCCTGGCACCAAGTCTGGAAGCTTGCACGTTTCGGGTGCATCAAAAGCACGGGCGGGCACCATCAGCCCAGCCAAGCCTGGAAAGTCGGAAGGGCACACTAGCGATAACTGTCGGTTATGCAGGTATTTCCAGAGTTCAACCCGGAGTTTGCTTGTCGAGCTGTCCTTGACACCAAGCCTGACGCTGACCTCTGTCCGCCTGTGATCACAGACGCCGGCAAGGGCACACCGGAGGTCGTCATCCTGGACCCCAAGGGCAAGCAGAACCCGGCCATGCTGAAGCTGAAGGAGGTGAAGCAGGGTCAGTGGCGCTGCGAGTACCTGGCCGACCAGGTCGGCATGTACTCCATCAACATCTACTTCGCCACCAAGCCGATCCCCAAGAGCCCCTTCGGCGTCAAAGTCAGCCCAGGTGAGGATTGGAGTCGTTATGTGAATCAGACATTATTGTTTATGCTCATAGACTTCCCCAAGACATTAGGAATATATGTAGAGTTACGGAGATAGCTGTCCATGAGAACGTCATTGAAGCATTTCATATTTTTCATATTTTTCATATTTTATTTTTTATGCACTGATTGCTTTCTTCTTTTCTGCGTGAACAATTTTGTCGTGTTCTGCTTGAATTGTAACACTGCTTCTGATTGGTTGCTCCTCAGCTTGCGACCCGCGCCGGGTCAAGGCCACGGGTCGCGGCCTCCAAAACAAGGGCGTGCGCGTGGGTGAGATTGCCGACTTCAAACTGTGGACGGAGGGCGCCGGAGAGGGCGTGCCCAAAGTGCGCATCATCGGCCCAGGTCAGTCCGGAGCTGCTCGTCTTTGTAGAAAGGGGAGATCATGAGAAAGCCTGGATGACCTTGAATGACCTAAGATGAGCGTGAGAATTGTAACGGGGAAGAGAAGTATGGCATTTATGTGGTAACCGCACTTAGATGTTGTGATTATGATAATCAAATACCCTCGAGATGAGCGGATTTGCATGGCAAAATGATAAACCGCAGTAGTCCGTAATTATTGTAATTGTGCTGTGAACTCGACCGTGAGAAAAAAATCGTGCTGTAGTGCATTCACGACAGCTCTTCAGGTCGTAGTTGTTGATTGTGCTTTCTTGGTACCTGTTTGCATAAAATGGCCGGCGATGCTACTTTCAACGAATCCGACAACCATATAAAATATTCAAGGGACCAACTCTGCTGCAGCAGCTGCTGTGTTTGTTATTGTTATTTCTGCTTCTCCTTTTCATCAACCCTGCTCATTCAAATCATGCTTTCCAACCTCCCAGGTGCAACCTCTCGCCCTGATATTCCACCTGGCTTTCCAGACTTCCCTCCCACCTTTTATATTATCTGACCTAACCTGTGACCTCTCACCCGACCTCACCTGTGACCTCTGACTTCAGGCGGTGCCGACGAGCCGGCTGAGCTGCGGAAAGTCAGCGACTTTGTCTACGAGGGCGCCTACTACCCCAAGCGCGAGGGCCGCTACATCGTCATGATCACTTACAGCGGACACGAGATCCCTCGCTCACCGTTCGAGGTTAACGTCGGACCGAAGGGGGTGAGTGGACTCAGGGATGTTTTCTTGGACGTTGACGGTTTTATGCCGTCTGTTCTAATGCTTAGTTCGTTGGTCAGGCCCAACAAATAATTTTCATAATGCTTCCGTTTTATGGCTCTGTTTTTTATGTCTCTTGAAGGAACATTTCCAGGATTGTATTTTTCTTCCAGAATGGCATTCTTGCTAGCCTACAGCCGCCTGGAACTAGATTAGCTTCCTTGTTGTCGATATCAATGGCAGATAGCGTGTTGGTCATTGCCTGTCTGATCGTCATATTGCGTGTACATTATCACGTGAGAACAATGCGTCTGGTTTATAGATGGTCGCGACTGCCATGGAGCTGCGTTATATATGGGGCGTTCTTATTAACGCTTCTGTATTTGGAACAATAGGTAGGGCTGGAATTGCCACTAGCCGTAAAGTAATATGTAATTATAACATATAAATTATCTCGTATCTTCACTGACTCTGCCATTATTACGTCTGTCACATGTAAGCTCAACACAATTATGCTTTTAATGCTCACTCTAAATAGAAGTTATTCACTGCTCAGGCTCACTCATTCCGTTTTCTTCCCATATTTTTCTCATCTAACCCGACCCCCCCCCCCCGTTTCAGGAGTCGCGTATCCGCTGCTACGGCCCCGGACTGAAGGGCGGCGTGGTCGGATCACCGGCCGCCTTCACCGTCGAAACCAACGGCGAGACGGGCGCGCTGGGTTTCAGCGTCGAGGGCCCCTCCCAGGCGCAGATCCAGTGTCATGATAACGGTGACGGCTCGGCAGATGTGACCTACCTTCCGACGGCGCCCGGAGAGTATGCCGTGCATGTGCTCTGTGAGGGAGAGGATATTCCCCAGTCGCCATGGATGGCGCAGGTTATCCCCAAGACCGACTATGATGCCAGCAAGGTGAGCGATTTGACGGGAGATTGATTGCAAACGTAAGGGTCACGGACTGAGAGACTTATTAAATAGAAGTTTTTTTTTTAAATAGAAGGTTTTTAGTTTTGCATTTGTGCTGTGACTGCTAGCAGAGGTCAATATCGTAAAGGAAGTGTTCGTTTTTTGGGACTTCTTGAAATATTAACTTTTCCTCTGTCTATTGTTGTTAAAAGTAACCCAATTTAGACTAAAAACAATATGTATTAATCAGTGATCAGTTTTACAAGTTGAAGCACGCTATGGAGGCGGAAGGTTCTTAGATACGTGACTAGACTAGGGGCTTGTCGAACGACATGGCAATGCGAAGCGCCATCTCCTTTGTTCAACTTATCTCTGCTCAGTGCTCAGCTCCCACAGCTCCTTCACTATGTTTTCGTTCTCGCCGTTGTCGGCAGGTGCGAGTGTTCGGTCCGGGAGTACAGAAGGACGGCGTGAGCGTCAACAAGCCCACCCACTTCACCGTGGACACGACGGCGGCCGGCAGCGCGCCGCTCGATATCTCGGTGAGTTGAAGACCGGGGCACCTGCTGCATTTATCGCTCTAAATATGGGTGTACATGTGAAGGACATAAGGTGTGTGTTCACTGTTCTGAACACACTTCGTCGTAATGATAAATGATCTGAACACACGTTTCTACTATCTATGCTTTTCTGAACTCACTCCTTGTTACAGCTTCTGGACGAGGATCTCCGCGAAGTGCCGATGAAGATCACTGAGAAGTCCCCGGGTGTGTTCCACGTCGAGTACACAATCTCCACCAGCGGAAAACACACCGTCATGGTGCGTATTCCGTCCGCTGTAGTGTTTCCGTGCGGAGGAAGTGGGATTGATCCGTTTGAACGAATTTTGTTATTGGTTGTATTGTGTATGTAAAGATGTGTACATTTGACTCGCGTCTGTGATAGTGGTGAGAGTTATTCATAAGTAGGTTGAAGATGTGCAGGGTTAGAATCGTATTTACCACTTCTGTGTGATAAAATAAGGTACCTACCCAATCTACTGAACTTAGACTCGGTTATTCTACTATCCCTTTATGTCTACCATCCCGGCTAACCGGAACTGTGGCCGCCTCACGTCTTCCACTTCACACCCCTACCAAACCATGACATCCCCTCCCATCTCTCAGGTGAACTTTGGCGGCGTGGCGGTGCCTAACTCTCCGTTCCGAGTGGACGTGACGGCTCCAGTGGACGCCTCCAAGGTTCAGGTGTTCGGCCCGGGTCTGGAGCCGGGTGTGCGGGCTCAGGTGCCCACCCACTTCAACGTGGACGCGAGAGGCGCTGGACCTGGTGGGTAACTAACAGGCTTGCTGGACGTTCCTTAAAGTCTTCGCATTTGAATATATCGGTGGTTGCCTTGTGTTGCGTTGAAGTGGATGTCGGTCGCGTCGAGTCCTTCGATTCTGGGGGTAGGGTCTCGTTGAGAAAACCATGCGTGGTCTGCATTTTTAAGATCGTTATTGTGGTTCATCAGCTTTTATGGTACTCACTGGCATGCATTCTTTTTTTTTTTTGCATTTTCGTAAACAGTACGCTAATGCTCGAACAAACAACATCACTAGCTGAATTTCATTACGGATTATCATCGTCTCTGCCTATTGAGTATCATCATGGCATCACACATCAGACACAAAGCTACAATTCCGGCTGACCCTGCCCCTCCCACCCCCAGCCGAGCTGCGCATCGGCCTCAAGGACAACAAGACCGGCAAAGAGGTGCCCGTACAGCTGACTGACAACGGTGACGGCACCATGACTGCCGACTACGTGTACCCCCGACCCGGCCCGTACACCCTGAATGTGACGTACGGAGGCCGCGCGATCCCCCAGAGCCCCGTCAACATCGAGGCCAAACCCAGCGTGGATACGTCCAAGATTAGGGTGGATGGTGTTGAGCCGAGTGAGTGAGGGGGGAAAGGGGAGGTGATGCATGAATGTCGGTGATTTTTGTGTGTTGGGGGTGAATGCTAGGCAAGAACTTTCATCATTTGTTGTGATTTCGGTTGTTTTATTTGTCTGAGACATCTAAATTGCAATCACAGGTAAATGTTGTGGCGGCTCGTCATATTGTTATTGATCAATGATCTTAGTTTTCGTTCATCTGTCATTTTGAATAATATCAACAAGAGGCTGCGACCAGTGTTTCCAGTCGTTTGTCTCATCTCAAAGCAACGTCATTTATGCCTCCCATTAGCCGGCCAGCTGACCACTCTTCTCCTTCTCCTTTCTCTCCACAGCGGCGTTCCTGAACTCTCCCACCGACATGGTGGTGGACGCGCGCGCCGTGCCCGGCTCCAAGGACGGAAAGGTGACCTGTCCCGTGACCGGCCCGTCGGGCGCGCCGTGCCCCTCGCACGTGGAGCCGGTCGGAGACGGTACCTTCAAGGCCACGTATACACCCACCGAGCCGGGTGAGAGAAACGGGAGGTTAGAGCGGTGGGTGGGAGGAAAGAACACTTTGGCAAGGAGAGGAGAGCCAGGGAGACGCTATACGGGAATGAGTTGCTGTAAAGAGCTGTCAGCGTGCATCCTCTTGATGGGAGCAACGCACGCATTAGCTCGTAGAGGACTGTTTTGTGGGATGCTGCTCAGGTGTCCACCGTCCGACTCAGGAGACCTATCACGCTGTTTTTCATTGTTTAGTGACTGACGGTATAAACTTAAAGTGCCAAAGCTATGGTTAGTAATGACCGTTTTCCTTCTCCTCAGGTCCCCACAAGATCGACCTAGCGTATGACGGCGCTCCGGTGCCCGGCGCGCCGTTCACCGTCAATGCCAAGCCCGGCTGTGACCCGAGGAAGGTCACTGCCGACGGACCGGGCCTCAAAAGGGGCATCGTCAACAAGTCCAACACGTTCAAAATCAACACCCGAGGTCAGTTGGTTGAGGGAGGAGTGATTTCGTCCTAGTGGTATGTGCAATGGATTCGGAGTGAAGTTGTGAAGCGTTGCATCCTGGTAATGGGGTCTGAAATGTGCTCGTGTTGACGCTGCCATGCTAGTATTATTTTCAGACAGTGGTGTTGAGAATATATTTACAGTTCTGGTTCAGCTTAATTAGGTGACGGAATTTCTGTTCATGCAATTATGACTTAACGCCCCATCTATTACTTATTAGAGGTGAATGGGTTTCCATCCAACGCTTTCCTTCCGCTACTTGACGTGTGCCTTCCGCTCACCCTCCTGTAAAATCTCTCCTCCCAGGAGCTGGCACCGGCGGTCTGGGTCTGGCCATCGAGGGCCCCTCCGAGGCCAAGATGTCCTGTGTGGACAACAAGGACGGCTCATGCACGGTCGAGTACGTGCCCACCGAGCCCGGAGAGTACGACGTCAATGTGCGATACGCCGACCAGCACATCCCCGGATCCCCGTTCAAGGTATGGGACTCGAGGAAAAGGTGGAGGGGGGTAGGAGAGTCTAGGGTAGGTCAGGCGAGGCGAGGTAGATTGTGGTGATTGCTAAGTGGAGCTAGGTGTTTTACTTTTGACCTACGCAATTTACTTCGCACGACACTTTTTTAGTAGATTTTGTCTTTTTCATCGTTATTTTGAATCACATTCGGATTGATCGAATGTTTACTTTCCAGCGTCTTTTTTATCTTAAATCCATTCAAGCAGCAGCCAATGAATCGCAGAAAGGTGTAGGAGGCTCTTGAACTTCACCATTATCAGCACCACCTGTGACCTGGCCCCTCATTTACCGCTCCACCTCTCCACTTCCACCTCCCACAGGTTCCTGTGGACTGTGAGATAGACGTTACCACCCCATCCTCTTCCTCCACAGGTTCCTGTGGACTGTGAGATAGACGTTACCACCCCATCCCCTTCCTCCACAGGTTCCGGTGGACTGTGAGGTGGACGCCGATAACGTTGTCGCCTACGGGCCGGGCGTAGAGCCGGAACACTGCCGCGCCAACGTGCCCCTTACCTTCACTGTGGATGCCACACGGTCTGCGCCGGCACCGCTAGCCGTGGAGGTCAAGAGCGACAAGGGTGAGAGAGCTGGGTGTGCCGGGCGTCTGAGTCGAGGGGTTCTGAGTTTATAATGACCCGGGATCGGTGATTTTGGTTGATGCTTTTTATATTTCATTCAGATTTTACGAAAATCGCGATGTGTCTTGTGCGTTTGCCGATGTCGATGAGCATTGCTAATTTCGGTTGGCGACTTCGGAACATACGATTTATGACAGTTTGTGGTGTCTCCTTAACTTTATCATTCGATTGAAAGTCAAACTAGCCGATTGACGACCCATTTAGCTAGTCCAACGGAGTTACGTCTTCACATACAGCCAGCCAAACCCTGCTAGCGCAGCTGTCCTACTCACTAGACGCCACCTGGCGTCACCACTAGCGCCTCCTAATACCTTTCTCTCCGTCCGTCAGGTCCTCTGCCACGGAAGCCGGTGGTGAAGGATAACGGCGACGGCACGTACGACGTGACGTACCACCCGCCGCCCGAGGGCAGCATCTGCATGCCGAGGGTGACGCTCGCTGGACGCGACATCAAGGACAGGTCGGTGGGCAATATGTGTGTTGGTAGAGGGCAGTACGGTATCAGGTGGGATATTTGCAGTGCGGCTTTCACTGTGGGCTAGTAATGACTAATGAGTTTCAATGATATCGGTATGTAATTAAGTTTTGGCCTACTCTAGGCAGCATATTTTATTTTACCAGGCTGTGGATGCTGAGCACACATTCTACCAGACAACTCACAACTGGGTGGCTAGTACAGGTGCAATGTTATGCGAGGTAGTTACGACGTTTTGATTTGACCGGAAAGGCGGCTGCTCGTTTTGACTCCGCACTGGTTGATCCAAACGTCGAATTCGGTTATGATACGATCTTAGTTCATACACAAACACACGTAGCTTCGAAGTGAACTCGGTAACCTTTTCTGATCTGAATTGCATCGGCCTAGCCTGACCTGCCCGGACTTCCTTCCTACAGCCCGTGGCGTATGCCTGTGAAGCCGACCTGCGAGCCGAACAAGGTGCGCCTGACCGGCCCGGGAGTCTCCAGCAAGGGCGTGCCGGCCTCCCTACCCACCGAGTTTACCGTGGACGCCCGCGACGCCGGCTTCGGCGACCTCGAGGCGCAGATCCTGGTGAGAGAGGCGGAAGTGGAACAGGTGGTATGTGGGGACAGGTCTGGGAGGCGTTGTGTTCTTGGAGAGGACTGGCGGATAGCAGAACCGCTTACAAGGGCTTATACGTAAATGTGGCTTGATGATTTGGCGATTGATTTTTGAGTTGTATCACCTAGTAGTAAAGTTATCTTGATATCACCTGTAAGTGCTCGTGAAAAATTCAAAATATTCATTAGATACATTCATTGGCGGTTAATTATTTTAATAACCGCATTTTGTCATCTTTTTTATTTTGTCACCATATATTTTATTGAACCATCGCTTTCTTACCACTGCATGCGTACACCGACATTTAGGCTAAGATTGAGTAATTTTAACGATTTTTGTATTGGTGACTTCATCTTCGCGCTTGATCATTCTCGCACTCATGACACACCGTGCCTCTCCTCTCTCTCCCAGGGTCCGGACAACTACCCGCGTAAGGTGGAGATGGTAGATAACGGTGACGGCACGTACACGGGCCGGTACACCCCGGACGACTGCGGCCAGTACAAGGTGCACGTCAAGTACGGCGGCAAGGAGGTAGCCGGGTCGCCCGTGCCCGTCCAGGCCTTCGCCACCGGACATGTGAGTTACCTATATGTTGAAGAGTAGGGTGCGGTGGGTTTGGGTACCTAAGGTGTCATACGCCTTAGGTGAATTACGAGTAACGAATGATGATAATTCCGTTTTTTAAGGCTATAGGGTGGAGTTCTTAGTGCCGTCACCTGTAAGAAAACACTTTGGTGCTTGAACTAAAGAGTTTTTATAACTGCATATAGATATAAGGTGTAATTCGCTTTTGTAATTGACGCCGTGGTTTAGGAATTGCATTATACGCGCATCACTAGTTAACCATACTGGTCTCTGTATCAAGAAGTAGTTATATAGAGATTCTAAACGAGACCAGCAGCTGTAAACATGACCATTTCCTCCAGCATCGTATATCTCTGTCGCCTCCTGCTGACCGTTTTCGCTCCTCCACTCCAGGCCGACAAGTGCAAGATCGAGGATAGTGACTACCGCGATCAGGTGCTCAGCGTTGGCGAGGAGTACTGTATTAGCGTGGACGCCAAACAGGCCGGAAACGGAAACGTCACCTGCCGTATCCGCTCCACCTCTGGCTCCGGGTGAGTTCCGGGGAGGGGACTGGGTAGGGGAAGGGTGTTTGAGAAAGGGCTGAGTGTTTAAAATCATAAAATTTAGCGATCTATCTTAGTTATCCTGTTTTGATGAACTCTTGTAATGAAACGCCAACTTGATTTAGTTATCATGCAAGCTCTGCCGTTGTGGATGAAGTTTGTATTGTGCTATGCGACTGTTTGCTCTCAAGACGCCTGTTGTTTTCAACAACAGCGTTCCTTTATTACGTCATCAGTTATGACTAAGCTACGTTTGAACCGTTACAGTGTTTTTGTCAACGGCCTTTGTCTTTTTTCTCTGAACGCTTGAAGCTTGTGAAGCTTAAAAGGGATAAGCTATGGTACGATTGTCTAGACACACGTTCAATAGATTTTGACGCTGTTTTGTTTTCCAGTGACGTGGACATCGACGTGACCGACAACGGCGACGGCACGTTCAATATCTACTACAAGGTGAAGGACGCCGGAGAGTACTCGCTCAACATCAAGTTCGGCGGCCAGCCGGTACCCGACGGCCTCTACTCGTTCTCGGTGAGTCTACCGCTCTACCGGTCTCCACCAGACTGCGAACATTGATGTTCGTCTGTTGGATAGCAAAGTTTTTGGGATGGAATTTCTCTAGCGGCAAAGCTCTGTAGATGGAATTTTTCTAGCATGGCTATGTGTCAACGATTGCAGGTAGGTAGCGCTTGGACGGAAGTTGGTGGAACAACGGCAAGAGCGAAAAAATGTAGCTTTCCTGGGACTTCTTTGTTTCTAATTTCTACTTATAGCTGACCGGTACAAATGTTCCTCCGATAACCCGCCACACCCCCGACCCGACCATTGGTTAAGTTCACTGAGCCGGCCAAGGAACGGCAATCACTCACCTGACGCATGGCTTTAACCGAGAATATACCCCGTGTGATCGCTTGGCAAAGTTCCGGACGTTAAAAAAACGCACTGCCACGTCTGGCATCCGGAGGCTGCTTTTCCTGGCCATTGTCTCACGCAATCTCGGCGCTTCGCCAGACTGAGGGTGGCAGGATGAAGTAGTTTTTGTCCATCAATTCTCGTTCCGGGTTCCTCACTAGGCGTGATATTTATTGGGTGACACATTTCGATGGATAAGAGTGGATGGACTGAGGCAATAAATTTCCATAGAATGACTTTTTCACGCTTGGAATGAAGTGATTGGGCTTCTACGGCCCATGAGCTTCTCTGGCTTCGAGACATTCGATAAGCACTATGTACTTCATGGAAATTCACGATTTTAGTGCTGTATGCTGTGGAGGGATCTCCCCCTTTGGACCTCCCGAGTCCCGAATTTCGCAGCGGGCCGCCTGCCAGCTGTAGTGGCGGGCGGACCGCCGCGCCCCCGCTGCCAGTGGCGCTCGCTCAACTTTGTTGTCTCGTTAAAATGCCACGAGTAAGGCGTCATACTGACATGGTCTGGCGCCGCGTTAAACGATTGTGCTCACACGGTATTTATAGAGTGCGGAGGGACGAGGGAGGGGGCCGTGGAACGCACACTGAGGCGAAGGAGCTCAGTGTTTTTGTTTTGCACATTTGGTGTGAAAACGAAAGGGATATAGTGGCATCATTTCAGCTGAGGCTAAACACTAAACAGCCATTAGTAGCTTCAATAGTAGACTGCCTTCGGTCTCCACTTTGCGGGTGGTTTTTAGTAAGACTCAGTAAAATTTATAAATCGGCATGGCTCCCTGCTCACAAAATTAGTGTGACCTCGCTTATCCCCTCTGTCCACGTTGTTCCTTTACCAGTCTCCCATCCTCTTTCTCCACTGAGTGGCGTCTGCCTGCCGCTCTGCCTTCTCTCAGTCACCGTTTGTTGTTCGGTGACTGAGCGGCCCTGGCAGAGTAGCCGGAATTCGACCACACATAGTGGCACTAACGACGCGCTGACTGATGTCGACTTATATAATGCTGCCCTCTTAGCGTCGAAGCTGGGTGGTCTTGAGGTGGTGTTCTTGTGTGCTATGGCAATAATTCGCAAATGGTTCACAAAAGCCCCATAACATTTGACAGAGTCGTTGTTTATAGTTGTTCGGGAACCAAAGCAGGAAGCGGAGGATGCTTCGCTCTCGATGAACAAGGAATTAGATAAAATTGACATTCATATGCATTTGAGGGTCTGTCTCTGTTCTGGATTATTTACGCGGTCTCGGCGTCGCACCACCTCGCTCCAGGCACGACCCGGTGACAAAGTGTCCGCTGTGCGCCGCTCGCCTGCCATCCCCTGTCCTCGGTCCTCTATTGGTCCGCTCCCCTGTCGTGTTGTGGTTGGCCGTTCCGTCTCCCCGCCCTGCCACCGTACCGGCTGTCTCTCGTCAGGGACTGCTCCAGGGATGCCACCGGTCGTGGACGACCTTTGTCGTGTCCCGCTGGCTCGTACTGTTGTAGTGTGGTTGCTGACTGACTTCCTGGGCGGTGGGATTCAAGGAGACTCGAATTGTGAGGCCCGGGGATGGTTTGCTCGTCATATATCTCTTGCCATTTTCACACCGCAAATGAATCAGCGGAGATGACTGTGATGCAGTCGCGTTTCAACGGACGGGTGCGTCTGATCGGTCGCCAACCTGTTGACGCTGACTTGAGCCAGCCAGGTGGTGGCGCTCCCGAGCTGTGACTGATTTTCAAAGCCTGGTCGGTTGTGAAGCATTTGTAACCAACAGGACCGTCGCCGCACTGCTATCGTTGCTGCCGCTAGCCTTTGCGGTAATTCTTCAAAGATCACCAACCATGGAGAGACAGTGCCTGCTGGGATATACCCCGATACCCGCTGCCCAAAGCTGCGCCGTTCCATGCGGTGATAAATGCGGCACATCGCCTGTGACAAATGTGACGCTGCACCTGTGACAAATGCGACGCTGCGCCCGTGACAAATACAGCGCGTCTGTCTGACACCTTGATGACAGTTAGCTAATTGACCATCACGGCCGTCTTCAATCTACCCGAAATGTCACGCGGGTCATGAAAACATCTGTCAACCACGAAGTCTTCGTCGGAATGCACGCAAATACCGAGTTAATGTCAATTTTTTGCAGGAGTTTGTTAGTCTTGCAATATTTTATCTTTGATATGTCAGCATGTTAACTGAACGGTTTCCATAAATCCGTTTGTTCGCATGTAGTTAGAGAGAGTATATTACATATTTTTATCGTGCCTCATAAATCACTATTCTACAGTCACGCACGATCTCCTTACACCCACAATACCACTCTCAACCGCTCAGCTGTGATTTCATCATCCTCTCGCGGCTCCACCGGCGCTTCTTACGCCCGCGGAGGATGTGTGACTCGCCCGTTTGGCCTGCGTCCCGGCCGGTGGCCAGTGGCGCGTGTGATCACTGCTGTCAGCCGGCCTCTTTCCTATGGCATGTGGCAAAGGATGTGTCACGTCGGGATGAAGTGTTGATGCTCACGCAGTGCTGATGAAATGGTTGGGCTTGACGCCCCTGCTTGGCTCGGATAGATGCTCCCCGCGATGTTTGTTTGAAGGGGCCATACCTTCATGAGAAGTATGGTAGAGGTGGGTGGTTGTGGTACGGAGCATAAATGATTGGTTGTAGTGAAGCGATTTAGCGAATGATGGATCACGGCGACCTTCGATGGAAGTTTGAATAAGTCCATACCTACAACGAAGTTCTGGCCGCTTATTATTGTTTTGAACCAGAGACTCGTTGACGGCTCATTAAAAAGGTATAAATTTGATATAAAAAGTACCCTTCGCTCGTTTTCCCGCAGAGAAGGTATGTGAAGGCATCCGTCTTCTTTCGTAAGTGCCTCAAACACCCGGTAGATGGCAGTATGCGTTAGCGCCTGGATCATGCTGTGCCGCAGCGCACGGGATGGTAGACTGTGCCGCAATACACGAACCACGGCAGCTGAGCACGGCGCGCGCGGGCAATACGGATGCATGGGAGCTGTGTGGCTCTTCTGAAGCTTTCATAATGCTGAGAAACATAAACGTTTTGCTATTGTTTGGCAAGGTACAACTTACGAAATTAAACAAAAGAAGATATTTGATTTGTGGCTTTCATTTGCACTATGTGCCACGGGTGAAAATTACCTAAAAATTTGTTTTTGCTTTTTTAACGAGCATAAGATTATTGCAACTATTTAAGATACCTGTTAACCCAAACTCCAGGCTTGAACACGCTATTTTGTGGTACGTATTGTCTGTTGACTGTTGGCACCGTGGCTTCCATCCTGACCGAGAAGTGCCCTCGGTACATCGAACTTTCGAGAAGTGCCAGTGAACTTTTGGACGGTACCCAACGCGCTGCCACGACTGCGGACGTGTGGGGTCCCCTTGTGGGGAGGGGTGACGACGAAGGCTTGGTCGTCTCGCGGTCAAGAGGACATTGTCTGCCGTCCAAATTTGGCGCGATGGGCGGGGCTAGTGTCTCATCGACCAACCGGGACCGCACGCGCGCACTGAGTCGGCGCCAAAATTTCGACGCCCGGTCGCTCTGTGCGCCCCCGGCAGAGTGTGGGGCCGCCCTGTAGCGTCCTCATCTCTGAGTCTCGGCTCCTGAGGAGCGCCGGATAGCGGAGCTCACAACAGGTGAGGGATTACTGACCTGACGAAACTCTGAATGTTTTTTTTTGCAATTTGAATTAGTTTACTTACGTCTAGGTTTCAAGAAGGGACTTCTAGGGACAAGAAGGGACGGAGATACTTTCTTGGTCGATTTACTAATAGCGAATATTCTTTAAGTCATCCGTTGTTTGCGCTTTTCCGTTCTTCTGTGTCTGCCGAAAAGCTTTCTAGAGCTCCACCGCAACTCCGAGGCAAATGGAGACCCAATGCAGGTAAACGCAAAAATATCGGGGGTCAAAACAGATTAACACTATAACGTAAACGAAGAATTGGACTTGTAGATGATTGGAACGATAATGGTAATGGAAATATATCTCATGAAAATAGAAGTGGCATCCAGGGGTGTCGTTTTCCGAAAATGATTGGTAGTGCCCAAAGGCGGCGGCTGGCCATATATGACGGGGCTTACAAGGTAGGGTACCCCCAAATCTGCCTTTCTCATCGGATTTCGGCCACTTATTTTTCGCCCTGGTCATTGACAAGACTAACCGAAATCTAAAAAAAACACAAAAAAAAAAACTTTGGAAATCTGGGTCCACACCGGACGCCATGCACAAAACGTGCAGTTATATAGGCAATAGTGTCGGCGGAATGCACGCCATTCTGAAAGAGGCCCACATCGACTTAAAAGGACGGCTGTGCTGAAAGGGGACAGGAACAGCTTTGAAGGCCCAAGCCGACTAAAAAAGACGGCTGCGGGGCCAGGAACGGTTTTGAAGACCCACGCCAATTGAAGGGTTCGACAACTAACGAGGACTGGAAACACAACGATAGTTAGAAAGACCTGCTTGCCAAAATAAAAGGATGACAGTACGAGGGGCGTTCAGAAAGCTACGGGCCCGACCATGAAGGAGCAGAGAGATACAGCATCGACTCATTAGACCAAAAAGTTCATTTATTCAAATAAACACCGTTAAGACAAACACATTTCGCGCAGCGCTTCGCGAGAGCCCTCAAGGCCTCCATAACCAAGTGGGTTTTGGACCCATCCTGCACGTCCAAGACGGCTGATTTCGTCTCCCTGCTGTTAGGGAGGTTGCCGCTGCTAATTTTCTTATGTTGGGGAAGAGGTGGCAATCACTAACCAGAGTGTGCAAGGTTCGGAGAGAAAAAAGTGGATGCGACAACAACTCGAAGCTCATCGCTTCACTGTTCGTCATCCCGCCCATGTACGCAGGTGCGTGGTCGCGGATCAGGTGCACACTTTACGTCGGCTTCCCTATAGCCTCTCCTCGATGTTTATCGAATGGACGCACATCATCAATTGTGTGCCCCTGTTTTGGAAAGTTGACGAGCGGAGGGGGGTCGCATCGACCCCTCCCCCCTGCCAGGCCGTGTTATGAAAAATGCCCAGGGCGAAGGTTAACGCTTGGTGCCTTTTCTGCACTAACTACTAAGAAACGAATCACTGCTCTCTTCTGGGCGTCGCCCATCCTATCCGAAATGGCAAATTATGCTACGAATAGAAGCCCGAATCAATCACAGAAGAGACTTAATTAATGGCCACTTACTTAATTTGCGTAAGTGGACATCCCAATAACACATCATTTAACACACCGCCTTGCAGGCCAAAATTCCAACTCCTTCATTGTTCGGCCCGAAACTTTTTGAACGCCCCTCGTAGTTACGAGCTTCAGTTTTCGGGGTCTGATGCGGTAATGACCTGGCGTTGAACCCTGGGGAATCAGGCTGCATCACCCACTCAAATCAATATACCTATGGCCTATTCTGGAGCACCGCGGCACCTTCCGAAGTCGGTGTAGGGCCTCCAGCGGCTGGTGTGGAGACGGATTGGGGTCTATTAGGGGCGGTCGCGTGGTATGCGGGACTCAGAGGCAGTTATGGACCTCTATAACCAATTGCGTTTTCGAGCCTCTTAAAATCCATTAAGGACCGGAGTCCTAGACACGTGAAACCTCATTGTCAGCTACATGCACCTACTGTGGCTAGAACCTTATTTATGTACTTGCATATGTGCTTATTTAATATTTGCTTATCTGTTTATTTTGATTTTTTATCAACTGATAAGTGACAAAAGATTGGTAGGGCTCAGCGAACATTGGTAGGGCCCAAATAAGCATTGGTAAGGCTCGGGCCCTACCAGGCCTATACAAAACGACGCCCCTGAGTCTATTGTGAAACTTCGTAGGTAGGTAGGTAGGTAGGTACCCCATAACTTGAAATTACTTGACGTAATGACATGATGTGGAAAGTGAAAATGATACCTAGGTATTGATGGAAATTTATGGACTTAGGTACGCTACAAGAAGATTGAATTGGTCAACCAATTCAAATTCAATCTACTTGTGGAGTAAGTCTATAGATTTTCATCAATAGTTACCACTTACCATTGAAGTTACTTGCTATCATGTTGATTTTATACATAAGAACCTCATTCATTTTATTTGTATGACATGTTTGAATGCAATTTTCTCAATAAGTGAAGAAAAATGTTGGTAGTGCTCAACAACACATTGGTAGTGCTCAGCTGAACATTGGTAGTGCTCGGGCACTCCCAGGCCTATACAAAACGACGCCCCTGGTGGCATCACTTGCATAATAACCACCGTGCATCGCTAGATAATAGGTGATAACCAGGGTATATTGAATTAGGGGTGATAACAGCAAAAGTGAAATATTCGGAAAGCAAAAATTTGTTACGGAGCGAGCGAAGCGAGCGTAGTCTTTCCTTAGATTAACGGAAATTTCTGAGTATGAGCGGCCGGCCGGCCGTGGTCACGCTTTTGCGAGGCTTATATCTCAGCAACCACTTGACCGATTTACACGCGGTAATTTTTGTAGGGTAGCTTCATTCCTTCTACCAAGTATTGGACTATTCCCGATGCATGTGGGTGACCCCTTATGCACGTGCCACGTGCAAAACGAAGAGGTGTCAGTTTTGTAATTGTTGCAATATCTCGGTAACTACTTGGCCGATTGCGCTGAAAGTTGGCATGTAGGTAGGCACCCACTAGGCACTGGATATACATGTGCCAGAGTTGGGGTGCTGCTGCACGTGCGCACGTGCAGGGGTCGTTTCCAGATCTCGGGAACGGCTGGACCGATTGCGCTCAAATTTGGTACACGGTTAGGGACCGGTTATTAGGGTGCCGTGCACAAGTCAGTTGGGACCCATTTTGCACGTGCGCACGTGCAGGGTGCCGCTTCCAGATCTCGAGAACGGCTGGGCCGATTGTGCCCAAATTTGGCACATCGCTAGAGACCAGTTAGTAGGGTGCCGTGCACAAGTCAGTTGGAGGTACCCCCTCGCAATTTCGCACGTGCAAGGCCCACCCTCTCGCTCGCTCCGTTAGTCGCCCCAAAAGGCGTTATACTGGTGTGATATAGCCGAACTCTGTCTTTTAGCGACTACCTATACCCACATATCACATCAAATATTCGCTATCTGATGTTTTACTATTTTAAATCAGATCAATATTATGATGTAGCGTGCACATTAGAATCGAAGATTTAATCGCGCAATATTTTCTCCTGGCTTCCCATCGTAGCATCGTACCATCCCATTCGCACTCACTACACACTTCACACTACACATCACACTACCACACTTCTTTGCACTCATTGACTATGATATTGGTAGATAAACAATAGACCACAGGCTGTGTACTTTCGAAAATATAAAAAGGCATTAATTGCTTATTTTTTGGAACCAACTGCCTCTCATTTTTTTGGTAATCACCTGATAGTTGTGGATGGGTTACTTCTATCGGGCGACATCACGGAATGACGATTTGTTTTGGTTCATGGAAGTACCAAGATAGGGAACCCATCCCTATCAGTGTCCGTTGTTTGCCAAGTTCCTGTGACAATAATGAATGTCGTCCCACACCAGGGCAGAAAAAGTTGCGTGGTGACCTTTTCCCGGTTGGCTCATAGATTGTTTAGACACGTCATTAGTTCACAATACTCCGAGTAGATGAGAGGTGATGTGTCAGAGACTTTGGGACGGCTTCGCATCAATAGCCTCACTGCGGAGCACAAAGCTCTCTGAATGTGACGGTTTTCGTTATGTGGTCTAAATCATGCAACCATCATGCTCTTTTCCCAAAGTTCCCGTTAGATTTCGGGGCATTTTTTGTTGGTGCACGTAGATACGGATCATTAAGAACGCACACGACGCATTCCAAAGTTTGTCTACATGGTGCATACCGTCTCGAATTCCGTGCGAATTCCACGCCGCCGTTCTTCGTTCCGCCTCTTGCTGTTTTCTATGTCGCTTTATTTGAGCGGAGATCATCACTGGCCTCCGGAAACTGTCCGCACCAATTTCCTCTGCGTGTGCGTTGTTTTTGATCACTCATCTGTCCCGGCGGGCGGCTCAGGACGCATTACTGCCCACGCCCCTCGGCTTCCTCGTTTTTCTCTGCCACTGCCGACCGCGCGCCGCGCGAGCCGACGAGACGTAAAATAAATTTACCGTAGCGCGGAACTCGGCGGCTTGCTGCGTTCCCAAGGAGACTGCGCGTCTGTGTGGAGGCTACACTGTTCCCCGGTGGTCTTGTGGGACTGGACACCTGCTGAGAGTGTATTTACGCAGCTAGTGTGTCAGCAACAGGGGTTCCGTGTTGTAGTAAAGGTAGTTTGGCCAGTGTTTATGTCGCACTTATGGAGAACAACATAGGTAGTTGTGACTAGATTGGATCTGTGGCTAAACGATGCCCAGGCACTAGACAGTGTAGGAATCCTTATGCCTTTTTGATGCAGTTAATTTGATGCAGTTTGATGATGCCTGTTATTGCTGTCTCTTTTTTCATCGGCCTATAACAACCGTTTTTGAATCGTTGTATGATGAAATGTCTCTCCATGTCGGCAGTATGTAGACTCCTGATCCATGACCATGGCCGCTGCTCTAACCCCTCACGCTCCCCAATGCAAATCTCATCTCTTACACCCCTGCTCCTCCTTCCAACAGGCCCAGTCGGAGGATAACGTCAGCCGCACGCGTACGGAGCACCTCCAGTCTTCGGCCACCACCACCAGCACCAGTAGTACTGTACACACCCGGGAGGAGTACTTCGAGTACCGTCCAGTCGAGCTCAATAACATCCCCCTGCCCACCACCGGCGGACACGTCACAGGTCAGTCCCAGGGGTGGGTTGATACTTGTTGGATGATTTAAGTGGTGGTTTGTTAGTTATGTTATAGTGAGTGGTCTGTACTATTGGTGAGTAGTCGGAGGCGGCGCTATCTTTGGTCGGCTCTGGGGATGTGAGAGGGACTCTGTGGTTCATTGGTCGTACGGATGGTGGGTCGGTCCTGGATAGTCGCTCGTTCCTGTAGACGGGTAAGTGGAATAATAATGGACGCGCATTGTAGTGGTCAGGTGTTTGAAGGTGTTTGATGGACATTGTCACGAGATGTTTTTGTAAAGTGAGAAATGTACTGCAAATAATGGCGCTGAGGTGCGGTGGCTCGCTTTATCTGTGCTCCGATTATCAAAATTAATTATTTGTATCGGATATTTTTATTTGTTCCTCGCTCTGCTCCACAATATGGGCTCACAAGTATCCGTCTTCCTTTGTTTAGCGCTTCCAATCTTGCACACACTGATCGGATGAACTTTGTAAACCGTTTGATAAATAAAATAACCGCGTATCACCATGCGTCGTTTTAGGGAAAGTAAGTCCGACATTCTCTCGCTTGTATGACTATCACCCGATACATTACGTTGCTCTGTGTAGATCGGTTTGTCATTGACCAGTGACCACACTGCCTGCCGCTTCCACAGCTGAGGTAAACATGCCGAGCGGAAACGTCGACAAGCCGCTGATCGAGGACAACCGGGACGGAACCGTCTCGGTCAAGTATGAGCCGAAAGAGGAAGGCCTGCACGAGCTCGTCGTCAAGTACAACGGCGAAAATGTCCAGGGTGAGTCCAAGAGCTTTGTTGGAAAGAGAGGATAGCGTTAGGTGGGTACAAACAGCTACTGGGTGTGGAATGTTTGCTCGTGAGTGACAATCAAATCTACCGCAGGAACAGGGCCATGTCTTGTCTCGTGCCAGTAGGTGTCACAGGGGAGTGTTTATAAACATGCTACTGCTGCTGTTGGCAGTGGTGTTTGATGTCCTTTGCGTGGTGCCGTCGGCGGGGACGTGTTGGAAAGTAATGCACGGTGGGTGGGGAGAGGCTGCAAGATGTCTTGAGCTCGTCTGGTGACATTATTCGTGTGCGATTAAATGTGATGTTACTTCCTTTCCTAATCCTTATCCTGTCTCTCCGTCCTAGATACCTCTGAATCGCCAACACCAAGCCCCGTGATCCCTCGATTGGACATATCTGATCAATCGGCGGGCTCCCTGGCCTCCGCCGGCTTCGTGCCGACGGTGCAGCCACCTGCCGGCTGGCTACGAACTACGACTACGGGGCCCGGCCGCTGGAGGCAGCAGCAGGACGATCCGTACCAAGCGCAGAGTCCGTTAAAAATGGCACTGGATGTGGACGATAAAGGCCGACAGAGCAGCAATAGTCCGACGATTGAGAAACAGCTGAGCTCCAGTGTGGATAAACTGAAGAAGTCAGCGATGGTGGCTGATGTGAAACCGAGGGAGAGTTCAGGGAAACCCGAGTGGGTGAGAGTAGCAGAGGAAGGTCTGAAGGTCAGAGAGAGGGTTATAAGAAGTCGATCATCCTTCTCAAAGAGCGAGAACTCAAAGAAAACTGAGGTGCTTCCTGCAAAGAACAGGGATGCGAATTCGCATCATGACGACGATCAAACAGGCAATGCTAGCAGGACGACCGAAAGCGTTCAGTTGAAGGGCGCTGAAAGACATAAAAAGTTCGCCCGCAATCATAGATCGAAATTCACGCAAGAAGAAACTAGTGCCGTTGGGAAAGGTGCGGTGAATAAGCAAGAATGCATGGATGATGTCAAAGCTAATGGACAAGGCGAACTTTCAGAAGCGAATAGGAAAGGGCTTATTGAGAGCGAAACAGAAGTGATCCTGGGTCGGCTCATCCTGGGTCGGTTTGGGAGACACCGTATGCCAACACAGCTCGGTTAGGTCTGGTGTCCACAGGAGAGTTTATATCAAAGAACGACTGTTATCCAGTAAAGCTTACGATCGAGACGATGGTTCCGTTAACAGTTCATCTGAAAGCGGCTATTGTATTTGTAAGGATTTTGTGAAAAGAAAGATTGACTTGATAAATAAGAAACCGGTAGAGAAAAGCCCTCTTTCCCTTTCCATGGACGAAACTTCAAAAGCCAAGACCGAGGAAAAAGTAAATGTCCCAATACATACTGATGGTCGGGCCAATGGATCTGCTACTGACAAGTCGGATACACAAGGAACATCGAAAGCTAATGAGTCATCGAAGGAGAACACGAGTTTATCCAGGAATGATCAGTCCCCTGCTGAAGAATCGAACTTGGAAAGTTGTGCCGCTGAACGAAAATCCCAAAAGGCCGGTGGTTCGTCAGTGAAGCTTTTGAAGGAACATGCAGCTAAGGTGTCCGAAGCCTCGAAGAGCAATTCTGAATCGATCGATGTGGATTCGTCTTCGAATGTTCCGAGAGAGAAGAAAGGTGCCGAAATGGTTAAAAATACTGAACGAAGTTCCAGCGCACTTCCAATTCTTGTTAATTCTCTAGCTGCATCCAAAAAGGGGCAGGAAATTGCCTCTCAAACGCTTGCTAACGCCACGAAAACCCTGGAAACGCAAACCACACCAAGGCCCGACAAAGTTTCACACGGGACAGAATGTGCATCTCAAACAACGGTCTCTTCTGTGGACGTCGAAACACGAGCAGACTGCTGTCAAACCGACGCCACTCCGCGCGAAGACCGGCGCCCTCATTCCACCACCCTGGTGGTGGCGGCACGCAAGTCGAATTTACGTCCACTGACAACAGATGGCGCTGGTGGCGACCCGTGTGCGCCCTGCCAGTCCACACTGAGTAGCGGGTTTGTGCTGGGAAGTGAGACTCACGCTGAGGAGAGGCGTTTCACTACCGTGACCAGTCTGATTCCTGAACAGCCACGCAGCCAGCCCACCGCCTGTCCCACTCGTGGTGTCAGGACGGAGTCGCGTCATCGCCCCAGTCGCACAGAGCTCGTCGAAAGTTCCGACGAATCATTCGTCTCTGCACCGTTAGCGACGGTGGCGACGCCGAGACGACGTGGGCTGGACGAGATCTCACTGACAAGCCGCTGCTCGACGGCTGCAGAAAGCGGTGGCTTTCTCTCAGCCAGCTCCTCAGCTGAATCTCTGCGATCTGCGCTAGCCAGTCCGGGTATCATAGCTCGTCCACGAAAACCGCCACTTGGTATACCAATGTCCAGCGGGGGTCGAGTAAAGAAGAAAGACGAGCACAGCGATCGAGCTGCTGAGAGGCAGCGGCGGCGCTGCGAAAGGGCACTGGAGCAGCTGGGGATGTCGCCGAGACTGAAGAGCGCCTCCTCCAAGAGTGTCGAATCTGAGATTGCCTCTGCGGCTGAGAGCGATACTGGAGGATCAAGCAGCGGAGGAGGGCGGCCGGTGGCGGAAGGGGGCGTGTTTCGCTCGGCCACCTCGGTGTCGGAGGTGGCGCCGCGTGGTGGCGAGGACGGGAAACAGAGCTCGAGCTGGGGACGGTGGCGGAGAGCGGCAGGGAAGGACCGACAGCGTCGCTCGGTGGATAGTGCGTCTGAGCTGGAGAGTGACCGTGTTACCTCCGCCCGTTCCAGTTACTCCATCCCTGGGAAGCCCTCCACAGGTGGGATTTAAAGCTGCTAGCTTGTTACACGTTTTTCGCCTATTTCCTTAACTTCTTTTTTCCTTTCGTCATGTTCTATGTAGTAGTCAGTAGATCTGAAATGACGAGCACGTCGCAAAAGCCACGTGCTCGTCGTTTGACGCAATATTGTTGACTTGTGAACATTCCTGCAAAATTTAAAGACAGCTTATTGTCTATAGATTTGTGATTGATATGTGACGAACAGCTTAGTGACACCCAAAATGTAACCACACCTTGTTTCTTCCCGCAGGCTCTCCGTTCAAGTTCCACGTCGACTCCATCTCCAGCGGCTATGTGACCGCGCACGGCCCCGGCCTGGTTCACGGCATCACCGGCGAACCAGCCAACTTCACCATCTCGACCAAGGACGCCGGCGCAGGTAGTGACCAGATGCGCGGTAAATATCACCTACAACTCTCCGCATGCCGGCCGCTCATTGGCCGACGGCGTGCCGTGCCCGCTTCTAATTGGTTGCTGCTCAGAGCATTCGTCTCTGATTGGACGATCGGCGCTCGACTGTCGGCTTCTGCTGTAGATGGCGCTGTTGACCCCTGGGTGTCCCAAACAGTCCCAAAGACGGTACCCGAGTGGGGTTAGGGGTGTGTGAGTTGGAGAACGGTTTTATTTGGAAGGCGAGAGTAGTGTGATGTGTTCTAGTGCTTTTAGCGATTCGTATAGACGGAGCTCTGATTTAGGAACATTAGGGTTTTATACGCTTTGGGTATTTATTTTCGTATGATTTAGTCAGAATTTCTAGCGTGGATATAGTGTGGTTTCTGCTTTGTTGAAGCTTCTTTTAGCTGTATATTTCCGCTGTCCAGTGGCATAAGAGCAGTTTTTTAATTGCTTAGTTAAGCAATTTTTATTCGAGCTGAGATTTGGTGCAGTTTATTTATATTTGACCAGTGCAATTTATAGTACGCATTTCCAGCCGATTCGGCGTCATGTTATGCTTGAATTGCGGTCATTTTAAATCTGATCAAATCGAATGATGAGATGGTTATTAGAATTTCCTGATCCATAGACTTCTGTCATCTCTGTATACATAGTCTATGGCTGATTCTGATGCTAAACTACATTATAAAAAAGTGTTCCAAGTAACAACTTACTGAACATGTATCAATTCCACACACACCCAACTGAGTTCTTCTGTTCGATGTTATCTGAACTCCCCACCAAGCCCGACTGCTAGCGCGCCGGTAACAAATTATGACCAGCTGTCCTGTCATCGCCCCTGGGCTCCCCCCTCCCCCCCCCCCCACCAGCTCCCCCTCCCCCACAGGTGTGTCAGCTCCGGTCCTGACGCCCCCCCCCCCCTCAGGCGGTCTGTCTCTGGCCGTCGAGGGGCCCAGCAAGGCGGAGATCAGTTGCCATGACAACAAGGACGGCACTGTGTCCGTGTCCTACCTGCCCACCTCGCCCGGAGAATACAAGGTGGCCGTGAAGTTTGCCGACAAACACATCAAGGGCAGCCCGTACTCAGTCAAGGTCACAGGTCAGTGAGTTGGATGGGGTGGAGAGGAAGACAGTGGGTAGGGCGGTTGTATTGGATGTGCTTCCAGTTATAAGTGGGGCTAATGTGCTACGAACTATGGGTTTGTTTTGGCAGTTCACTTGTCAATGTGTATGACGAATGGAGTGATGATAGAAGCGATGGGTAATAAGACACATCGAGTCTGCCTGCCTGTCAGATATAACCGATGGTTATGGATGAAGTGAATTAATGATTGTGGCTTCATAGCAGCGGGAGTGTATAGGTTGGATTCAATCCAGTCCCTCGTCAGTTTGGTTATATATTGCGATTGGTTTGCCAGCCCTAGGTCAACAGAGCCGAAGGCTTTATTTCATGACCCGTGTCATTTGCCAGTGGCCTTCCATTCATGAATCGCGTTGACCACAGACGCTGCCTGCTAAATTCAAAGTCCTTTCACCGTTTTATGTTATGACACGTGGCTATCCTTCCTTATATTTTCACACATTGCATAACGCTGGTATCCCCTCGGCGTTCATTGAAGTATTTTGCATCTGTCGGCTCTGCAGGTTAAATTACGCTTCACTCTCAATTTTACTTTCTTCCCATCTGTATTGAAATGAGCACCATCCCACCGGTTCCGATTGTTAACCTCCTTTCTTTCCCACAGGCGAGGGCCGCAAGAGGAACCAAGTGTCCCTGGGCTCACAGTCGGAGGTTACCCTGCCCGGAAAGGTGACGGAGAAGGACATCAAGGCTCTCAACGCCTCCATCACCGCTCCCTCCGGACTGGAGGAGCCCTGCTTCCTCAAGAAACTCGCCAACGACCACCTCGGTGAGTGGTGTGGTCGGCCGGTATTTTATGAAATAATGCACTGGGATGTGTGAAGATAAGGTGGGTGTTTTAAAAGTAATCGGCTCGAATACAATATCATGTTGAAATTCTTACTGCTGAAATTGATCGAGTAACTGTCCATATTGCATCACAGTTGCATTGTTTCATTGCTGTGTTTGTTTTTGTAATATCACCTGTCACTTACTATGAAACGCAGCATATCAATCACTTGACCAGCCATCGAGCATTCAGTGCTCTAACTCCATGACTGACATTCACTCCTCTGTTACTCTACAGGCATTTCGTTCACTCCCCGTGAGATCGGCCAGCACCTGGTCATGGTCAAGAAGAAGGGTGTCGAGATCGCCGGATCGCCTTTCAAGATCGTCGTCAGTCCCAAGGAGGTGGGAGACGCCTCCAAGGTGAAGGTGGAGGGTGCGGCGCTGAAGGAGGGCAAGACCCACCAGGACAACAAGGTGCTCATTGACACCAAGGAGGCAGGTCAGTGGGGAACGGGGACGGGGAAGGATGCGGGTGGGTGGATGTGGATGGAAAGTGTGTGTGGTGCCATGTGAGATCGACGTGTAGTATGGAGACCTCGGGGACTCTGCGGTGGCTATCTTTGAGCAGGAAGTGGAAAAAAAGTAAGGTTACTTTAGCGTTGGATCGCTGTTGCACACAGTCACATATTGTTACTGATCTAAATCAACGGCGGTGTGTTGTTACTCGTTACATTAGTTCGGTTACCTTACCATCATACTGACTGAAAGGCTTTCAAACTAAAACACGCCTGTTCTGTCCCCGTCCAGGCTACGGCGGTCTGTCCATGTCGATCGAGGGCCCCAGCAAGGCCGAGATCAAGTGCGACGACAAGGATGACGGCCGGCTGGAGGTGTCCTACAACCCCAAGGAGCCCGGATTCTACATTATCAACCTCAAGTTCGCTGACCACCACGTCGAGGGCTCGCCCTTCACTGCCAAGGTGAGGCTTTGGCCTTTGGTGAGACAGGACACAACTAGCAAAACTCTGACTGGAGTAGATTACAGTAGCGGACCTCTGAATAGGTGCATCAATTAGGTGCGTTGTTTGCTTTAGAAGCGTGTCTGATTTCTGGAGTTTTTTCATTTACTTGTGCAGATCAGCCGTATGACATGAATCCGTCATCTGAGAAATATCTCGGCATTCTGTTGCATTCAGATCCCTTTTAAAGAAAACTACCCGACCCCTGTGACACCCTTCTCCCCCTCTATCCACCACAGGTAACCGGCGAAGGCTCCAACACCCAGACGGAGCGTATCAAGCGGGACCGCGACGCCGCCCCCATCACCACGGTCGGCTCTAGCTGCGCGCTCACCTTCAAAATGCCGGGTGTGTCCGCCCTGGACCTCTCTGCTACCGTGGCTTCCCCCGGCGGTGTGGTCGAGGACGCCACCATCACAGAGCTCGAGGATAACCTGCACGCGGTGAACTTTGTGCCCAAGGAGCTGGGAGTCCACACGGTGTCGGTGCGGTACAGGGATGTGCACATCCCCGGGTCGCCGTTCCAGTTCACTGTCGGACCGCTCAAGGTGAGGGAGAGAAGGGAGAGAGGAAGAGGAGGGAGGGTAGCAAGCGAGAAGAGAGATATTGGGGCGAAGGAGGGAAGTTGGGACGAAATACGTGTGTCGTTATACAGCATAGTGGAATTTCATGAGTGTTTCACGGATGCGGACGCAAAATTTGTGTGGCGAATAAGATGGTCCTGCTGTTCTAGCTTACATCTCTAATCTTGCCTGCTACTCATTGTTTAATACGCAGTCAAATGACCAGACCTTTAAACTATTCGGAGCTTTTCTGCGACTGACCTTTGACCTGAACTTTAGCATGACCTCTGACCTAACCTGGGACCCACCCTCCGTCAGGACGGCGGCGCGCACCGTGTCCACGCCGGCGGTCCCGGTCTGGAGCGGGGCGAACAGAACATGCCCAACGAGTTCAACGTGTGGACCCGAGAGGCCGGCGCCGGATCGCTGGCCATCAGTGTCGAGGGCCCGAGCAAGGCCGAGATCGACTTCAAGGACCGAAAGGACGGCTCCTGCTATGTCAGCTACATTGTCTCCGAGCCTGGTACGTATTTACCCGCCGGTCACAGCATAATACTGGCTTGATGCACGGAAAAGTGACAAGCATGTGGGCTTTTTTATTTTACATTTTATTTTTATTTGTATATGGCCGATCTTGTGTATGAAGTTTCAGAATTCAGATACCGATACGTGTTGGGTCTTTTTCATCACACTTCGCCATGAGGCAGCATGACATACATGCGCAATGCGCATCTATAGGTATCGCCTGTGTATTTTTTATACCATGGCCGATGGCCCCTCCCTAAAATAACCACTCACGACTTTCTTCATCTCCAGGCGAGTACCGTGTGGGTGTCAAGTTCAACGACTCTCACATCCCCGAGTCTCCGTACAAGGTGTACGTCACTCCGGCCAACAAGGACGCCCACAGGGTCAGCGTCAACCAGCTGCCCGACGCCGGAGTCCAGGTCAGCAGACGGGCGGGAAGAAAAAGGTCACGGAAGCTTTTGTAGAGGAGAGTAAGGGGAAGGTTATGTCTCCGGGACGGTAGGGGAGGGATGCTCAGGCATGGAATGTCCAACCCATTGAGTTACTAGGCATAAGTCGAACTTGAACTGCCTTATTACATCCCTATTTTTTCGAAGGCTTTGCTGCACGCAATTTTATTTTCCACAGTGAACAATTGTAGCAAATGCTTTAACCCCTACGTAGACATACCTCATCTCTGAACGTTGCGGTTCTAATAAAACGTGAGTCTACTTCTACGCAATAGGGTCTTTTTGCCTACATCAAGGTCTAGCTTGCGACACACCACTCTTTCATATCACATCTCTCGCGTCTACCACTTCACATCACCCACGTTTCATGTCCCATTCTCGCCAGGTGGACAAGCCGATCGTGTTCACGGTGGACCGCAGCGGCTGTAAGGGCCAGCTGGACTGCAAGGTGGTGTCGCCCAGCGGTCACGAGGACGACTGCTTCGCCCAGTACCTGGATGAGGACACGTACTCGGTGCGCTTCCTGCCCAAGGAGAACGGCATTCACCAGGTAAGGATTACGGAGCTAGGGTGTGGTGGGGAGCAGGGGAGAAAGTTGGGACTGATGCAGGGACTGACTGAATGAGAAAACTGGTGAAGGGTGGAAATGATGTCAGAAAAGGATAAGAAGTGTGTGCAGCGTTCGGTGTAAGATGTTTGTCTAGTGACCTAAAATGTGCGATGATTTTATGATATTCCTTATACTAATTGAAATATCTGCTTATTTATTTTCATTTATTTGTTTTCTTCTTATGGTGTATGACCTTTATAACAGTCGTGCTAAACATCCGTGAAATAAATCGTATTAATTGCTGAAAATACTTAATGCAGAGTTACGTTTCCGCCTTACGAGTATGAGTCTCCATTCCACCACTTGGGGTTGTCTCATTGCTTCATCTGACCCACCCTGTCTCCTCCCCCTCAGCTGCACGTCAAGTGGAACAGCGTGCACGTGCCCGGCTCGCCGTTCCGGCTGAAGATCGGCAAGCAGGACGCCGACCCGGCGGCGATTCACGCGCACGGGAAGGGCCTCGAGAAGGGCACCACCGGCCAGAAGTCGGACTTCATCGTGGACACGTGCAATGCCGGCGCCGGCACGCTGGCAGTGACAGTGGATGGACCCTCGAAGGTACGGAGGAATGAGTGGGATTTTGGGATAGGCGACGACGGTAGTGCCGTGGTGGATGAACGACTTGGGCGCGTTTAGTTGAGGTCTTATTTGATAAGTGAGGCCTAAAGCTCCCGCGTTCCACGGCCTGTTATTCAGGATGAATGAACAGCTGGTAATCGAATTGATCGTAGTCAGCTGCGTTTAATTTGTCGTTGATGTGTGCCACACTCGTCCAATGCCACTGAACTGTCATGTTTAAAGGTAGTGTGCCACCTTTGAAAGATTTCCCATTTTATTTTTCCTAGGATAAGAAGCTTCTGTTTTTACCTAATATCGCAAAAAAAAAATCAAAAATGGGCCTGGAATAGTGCCTTTTTCGCCTAAAAGTTTTTCGGTTTTTAGATATGTATAACAACTGTAGTGGGCTCACCTGCAAACAGGCGTCGGGCAACAATCGCGAATGCGGCGCACTTGTGACAATAAGCAAAGGTCATTATAGTGTTACGACCATACGACGTACGGGAATGAGTTATCAGCTGTCTAATCGTAGACAACACAATGTCGAGCCTTAAACTGTAAGCCCGTATTGGTATTGTTTCTTTTATTTGGCTGTCGAACATTATTTATGGTTTGAAATATGATTTTATGTAAAATAATTGATATGAAAAAGCCGTCTTATAAGTTATGACCCCATTTCACCACACGCAAGTGGCAGAAATGACAATGATCAGCTGACGCATTTTTCTTGGCCGAAGTCAGAGCGCGCGGCCCGACGCACCACGCGTATTTGGAAATTCCGACCTCGACGAGCATCAGAAGCCACCTAACAGGCGTGTTCGAAACCGCAGGAGATGATGATGAACGGGTTTATCGAAACTTGATTTGATGAACATATCGGTAATAGCGATTTCAGTGTGTGCATTTGTTGTTCATAGTGGTGTGAAATGTGGTTGGGGTACGACCGACAACCCGTCGGGGCGAATTTCGCACTGGGGTACTCAAAATTTGAAGAATTTAAGAAGTTTCCATGAGTTTTGAAGGTATGGATAAGTTCTAAAAATCCGGTTCTCCTTATCTGGGCCATTAACTCCATACGGTCCAAGAAAGCTGGCACACTACCTTTAATGTGTAATGACCTAATGTCTAGCAGCCATCTGCATAATATCCTCTCACTTTCTGGCCTTATTCCTTCGTCTGACATTAGTTCACCCGCCGTCCGCCAGGTGGCCATGGACTGTACCGAGGTCGATGAAGGATACAAGGTGCGCTACACACCGCTCAGCCCCGGCCACTACTACGTGGGCATCAAGTACGATGGCTACCACATCGCCGGGTCGCCCTTCAAGGTGGACGTCGATGGTAAGTGACAATGGAAGAGAGCGGGTTTGGTGGTTAGTATTGAAAGAAGTAAGATGCAACAGTCTTACGTCTTTTAGACGTCTGAACTTGAAACATCTAGCGTTTAGGCAGATTTTTCGTGTAATTTTCGGTACCTACGTCAGTCAGAAGTGACATTTTGTGACGCCATATTTACATAATATAATGCTACTCGAAAATATCTCTTTTGTGAATATCGTGCCAAAATAGAGCGTTCGAGTTTTCATGTCACGTCCTCGACCGCTCTTGATTAACCCTGTTATCTGCTCTCTAGGCGAGGAGCTGGCCGAGCGGGGTCCCAAGGAGCAGTCGCTGGTCGTCGTCGAGACCATCGAGAAGGTGTCCGCCCGAAAACAGGAGAACAAGGGACCCTCGATGCCCAAGTTCAACTCGGACGCCACCAAGGTCACCTCCAAGGGCATGGGACTGAAGAAGGCGTTTGTGGGCAGACAGAACCAGTTCACCGTGGACGCCGGAAAAGCAGGTGAGATAGACGGTCCTCGGCGGTTCGTATAGCTGATTGGGGTAGTTTTTAATTTGGATAAATGGTAGGGTGATAGAACGAAATATTGAACGAAATAATTTATAAGAGGAGCAGAAGGACTCATGATTTCCTTCAGGTTTGTGTATATTATACAGCATGGAATCCGAACGGACTTTCGGATTTAATGCTCGTAGAACGGTTCCATGATCAATGCTGTTTGATTGTTCGATCGTATGGAAGTCTAAGTCGATCGAACGCGTTGAAGATTCGACCGACTTTCCATGTTAAAGTTATCTTGATTTTCTCACAGTCATCTGAATTGCTCACTTGGATGTTTCTCTCGGCCCACAGGTCAAGACATGCTGTGGGTGGGCTGCTTCGGCCCCAAGAACCCGTGCGAGGAGGTTCACATCAAGCACATAGGCCGTAACCAGTACCAGGTGTTCTACACGGTCAAGGAGCGTGGCAAGTACATCCTGGTGGTGCGCTGGGGCGAGAACGACATCCCCGGCTCGCCGTTCGAGGTCGAGGTGTGAACTGAGGTCGCCCGACGACAGTCTGAGTGTCAGTGATGAGATCAGGTGCCTTATGGCGGCGCGCCCGGGCGACCGCGCCGGCGGCCGCCCCACTAACCCGCCCGAGAGACAGAGCAACGGGAGCGACAGGGAGAGAGTGATAGAGCGAGTGAGGTTCGCCTTCCGCCGTCTGTGGCCGCCCGCACGTCGAGGCCAGAGCGTCCAGCGGTATTTATTGTGAGCGCTGGCCGGCCCGACCGGGCGGGACACCATTTGTGCCAATCTGCGGCTTTTGCCGTCGCGCCGGGACGGAGCCGCCGCCGCCGTCCCGTACACGGCGCAGCTTCTGCCAGCGAGAGAGACTTGTGTGGCGGCCTTGTTTTCTTTTTGATGACTTTATTTGATCTGAGCTAGTGTCAGCGTGGATCGGAGCATGTCAGCGCGGATCGGAGCAATACACTTACGCCGCGCTGGAGCGCTGGAGTCTGGTCGGCCTGTGGTCCGGGGCTTGGGAAATGGGAAAGAGTACCAGCTACATACATATAACTCGTAACTACATACTGTTATAGCCAGCTACTGTCACCGAACATGCTCTGGAGAACGTCACGCTAAGTTCAGCTAGCCCATGTCGAGCATGGCACGAGCTGTGATGCGAACTTCGTTCGGTGGATGGCCGGTACTCGTACTTTTGACCTCCGAGTCTGTCAGGACTAAAATCGGGCACGGTTTTATCTCAGATAAAGCAACGCAAAATGAGGTGTTTCGGTTTACCCCGTGTACATATATAACACTATGCAACAGTCATTTTGTTCCTGAGTAACGACCGATTTTTTGGACTCATTGGGTCCCATTATAACCGAAATGGGCATTTGTTTTGATCTGAAAATGCTTTTCCGGTTTTCAGAGACGATTTTCGATTTTTGGCCCCGAAATTCGGTTTTTGGCCCACTGTGTCCGGTGTAATTGAGTAATCGACTCGCGGTAACTTTCATCGCCCTTCCTATGCCACAAGCTTTCGAATGATATCCGGTTTTGCATATTTGCGTGTAAAAATAACGTCATAAATCTATGTTAAAGTAAGAAAATATTGAAATTTTGTAAAAATTTGACATTTTTTTCGATTTCATTTCAAAATAGAGAAAAAAACTAAAGGCCCTATCCAAATTCTGAACCCAGTTCCTTGAAGAGCATTCAATTTCCGTTCGGAAGGTACTATTTTAGTGCATTTTATCGGTTTACTGTGGCGTCCAGATTGAGTCATTTGAAAAACGGGCCCCAACAGATCAATATTCTGAGCGACAGGACTGCTCAAAAGTAAGTTCCTGCGTGTGACCCGAGGTCACAAGGGGTCAACAAAATGACCTCAGTTGACCCCTCGTTGATCCTATGGCGTTAACATACGTTATCAGGTTAATGCTATGTGATATGACTTAGGATATGTGTTTAGGTTAACTCAATCTGGACGCCACAGGAATCCGATAAAATGCACTAAAAAGGTACCTTCCGAAGGGAAATTGAATGCTCTTCAAGGAACTGGGCTCAGAATTTGGATGGGGCCTTTAGTTTTTCCTCTATTTTGAAATGAAATCGGAAAAAAATGTCAAATTTTTACAAAATTTCAACATTTTCTTACTTTAACATAGATTTATGACGTTATTTTTGCACGCAAATATGCAAAACCAGATATCATTCGAAAGCTTGTGGCATAGGAAAGGCGATGAAAGTTACCGCGAGTCGATTACTCAATTACATCGGACACGGTGGGCCAAAAACCGAATTTCGGGGCCAAAAATCGAAAATCGTCTCTGAAAACCGGAAAAGCATTTTCAGATCAAAACTAATGCCCATTTCGGTTATAATAGGACCCAATGAATAAGAAAAATTCGGTCGCTTTCCAGAAACAGAAAATTTTTCATTTTTTGTTGCATAGTGTAATGAAGGCGTGATGCAGTCAATCCACGTAACTTCACAGTATCTCGTCAAATGTGGCGCTATAGTAGGTAGGTACTGTCTGGCTGATAAAGAATAGCATCCTGCTAAAAACCCAGCCCCTACGTCACAAACAAGTCGTACCTGGTCGTACCCACACATCTGAACCATCGCATTCATTTCATTACGTAACCGGTAACACGAAACGCTACGAGCCCTTCGGCACGCCGCTTGGCTAATTACATGTAAGCCAGCAAACACTTTACCCAAATCAACGCGGCAGTTACAGTGCCTTATGAACACCTGTGGTCGTACCACTGAATCTTAGCAACTCCTCTCGAAGGGAAGTGGGCGCGACTACCATACATGTCATGGAATTAGGCGCCAAGGACGGGGATACCCACAGGCAGGCACAGGTTCAATGTGATGACACGGTAAACTCGGAAAAGCCGAGCTTCCTCTGCATGTCCGGGCCTGGCGCCGCGCTTGCCGGTCAGAACCGGTTTTATACGGATGAGCCGGCCTTGGCAGTCCAGAGCGGAGTGGTGCGAATATTCTGTGACTGTGTACAGACGGCGGACGGTGGCCGGTGGTTTTAGTTTTGTGTGCGAGTGGAGAACACCGAACTTGTAAATCGACTCGACATGGCGTTGCAATGCGTGCATCGGTACTGCAATGGAGTGGTGTTGCTTCTCTTGCTGAGTAGCCAGGGTTCAGCCCAGGGACTCGCAGCGGACTCTTCTCTCCAGCTGAACGTTCCATCCGAGCTCATGGACCCCCCGACAGCTCCCAGACACCGCCGTGCCAGCGATAACCCACTGGACTGCGACGAGAACGAGGATATTTGTGACATCTACAGTCGAGCGTTCCAGTCCCTACCCGGGATGCGCACTTCCGACGAGCCAACACTACGTAGCGTATCGCGACAGACATGCGCGACGCGATGTGCACTACGGGCCCCCGCCTGCCGTCATTTCAGCTACCAGTCGCAGAAGCAGCTCTGTATCCTTGGTTGTCGTCCGGGAAGTGCTTCCTGCACTCCTAGTGGGGATCTAATGAAGGACTCCTCGTGGTCGTTTTACTTCCTAAGTGCAAGTCGACTGGCGAGTATCACCAACTCCGTGATCCTGGCGCTGCAGAATCGAGCGGCCTTCGGTGGTGTTGAGGTGCGCAACATCAGCGATGCGCTCGAAGGGGGCCGGTTCGGCGGCGGAGACCTGAGTGTCGGTGCCGAGCCGGCCATTGAGAAACTCTTCGGCTCCCCGGGACCTCGACCGGCCGGCGGCGCGGCGGCGGACATGATTGCCAACGGCCGGACCCAGCTCCTGCCGACGGACTGCGGACGGGTGCCGCTGTCTGCCACTGCCCCAGCCCCCGTGCCGAGTATTCTCGGCGGAGAGGCTGCGTTTCCCGGACAGTACCCGTGGCAGGCGCGCATCCTGGTCAGGGAGGGTCACAGCTACGTGCACCGCTGCGGTGGAACCATCATCACCGATAGACATGTGCTCTCTGCCGCTCACTGTCTGAGAGACGTCTCCATCAGTCGAGTGGAGGTGCGCGTGGGAGAGACCGACTTTGACGACCTGGGACTGTTCTCCAACTCTCTGCAGATCTTCTCCGTGGTCAACATGAAGTTCCACGACTCCTACCTGTCTGACCTGGCCGGAGGCACCTTCTCCAACGACATCATGATGCTGCAACTGCGCCCGTCAAACGGCAGACTGATAAAGTTTGATGAGCTGGTGCAGCCAGCGTGCGTTCCTCGCTCGGGCCTCGAGTACCAAGGTCTTCGCCCAGCCCAAACCCTCGAGCCACCCCTTAGCTGTAACGTCTCTGGCTGGGGAAAAACGTCCCGCGAGGCCACTGTTACTTCTCCAGTCCTACGCGGAGTCGAGATTCCCCTCGTCAGCGACAGCTACTGCGGTTCACCAGAGGCCTACGGGCGTCGTTTCCAGTCGCAAATCATGTTCTGTGCAGGGTTTACTGACGAGGGTGTCAACCGCGACTCATGCGGTGGAGACTCAGGCGGGCCGCTCGCCTGTCCGTTGCTCGACTCAGGCCTGTTTGCGGTCTATGGAGTGGTATCTCACAGCCATCCGAAGGGCTGCGGCCGCGAGCCGGGAATGTATACCAAGGTGTCGTACTTTACCGACTGGATCCTCAGTGCTGTGGAGACCCAAGTGTGACCGGTAAATGACAGAGTGGGAGGGTGTGGGAAGGAGTGATGCGATAGATGCTGTAAACTGGAGTGATATGATGTGAAGAGGAATGGCTGACTTATGATGTGAACGGGAATGAACAAAGGTAACGTGAAATCATCCTAATCGATATCATTGAACGAGGGCATATCATGAAACGCATTGGATGTGGCATATATAGGAAGTGTGGATTGTTCAATATATGTTCGTATGGTTGTTCGTATATTCGAAACGAACGGCAAATGCTTTAAAGTTTAAAATATACGTGGGCACCAAACCAGTGGATTTACCGCACGGATGTCGAGTTACTGATAAACTGGGCACATGCAGACAATTGCATGATACACAGTGTGAACGAGACGCAACAGCAGCAGTTACACAAAGAGACCTCGTTGACCTGATCGGCTGCCAATACACGCTACTTTTGCGTTCCTGCTATCTAAACCAATGCATTGGTGAATTTGAGCATTGATTTTGAAGCACTGCATCATTTACGGAGAAGAGTCCCCAGCATACGCCGGACTCAGGAAATTCCATGACCTGGCACAGATGGACGTCACGGACGCCTGTAAAATGCTAAAACCTGTTTTTGTGCAGCTGACCGCGACCTATACACAAGCCTGGGATTTCTAAGCGGCAGTACTGACCACCATGAATCGAAGTAAAGTCATGCCGAGATTATTTCGCGGGCCGCGCAGGGCGTAATTATACCCGGCTGTGACAGCCCATGACCATATAGTAACTTATGTCATTACTTGGCAGAACATCCTACTTCACGTCAAATGATCTGATCACTGATGAATCAGGAACAGGTACAGGCTGTCTTCCGAAAAGTCATAGGTTTAGAAATATATTCGAAGAAGGGTTCGACGGTTTTAATCGCTTTGAGCTTGAAATCGGAGCATCTTAGTCCAATATCTTGACCTATTTTGAAACTAATCTAACATGAATGGACTCTTGTGGCGCAGCCTTGAATGAATCCCAGCGGCTCCGCTGCACTTCACTCCTTATATCTTTATGGACCAACATGTCAGTTGGCACTCATTTCTTCCAAACATCCATCAGCTCATGTCTCCTGCCCCTACCCAACAAGCCATATGTTCCCCACGGTGCCACACCATACAACACCGTTCTGCTCGGTCCTTCTGTATTGCCCAGCGGCTGTTCACTTTGACACGGACACAGCTCTCGTCACACGTCACCGTGCGTCATCAAACGTCACCGTGCGTCATCAAACGTCACCGTACGTCATCAAACGTCACCGTGCGTCATCAAACGTCACCGTGCGCCATCAAACGTCACCGTGCGCCATCAAACGTCATCATCCTAGCCGGAAATAAATAGACTCTCCGAACGGGTAGCGTGAGTGGCCCTCTCCTCGCGGCCCTCCCGCCCTCTGCCCGCCGTCCTCCCATTCTCTGTCCGCCCGGTAAAACGCTATCAAAACCACCGGTGAGCCGCAGTAGGCCAACGTAAAACAGCACAGTCGCCGCTGCCCGCCCCGCCCTGCCGGCCTGGCCCTAAGGGACGCCGCAGAGGACTGTACCCCTCTGCCGGGCTGCCCAGACCTCAGTCAGCAGCGGCGCGGGGGCGGTCCCTCTTGTCAGGTACATGACACAGCCAAGTGAATCAGGTCCTTCTGAAGCTCTCTGTCAGTGACTTGACGTAAGCCTCGTGTAACTGGCCCAAAAACGCATCGTCGTTCTGAAATGGCGAGAGACAAACCAGTGTCATTGTGTGGGTCCAGGATTATCCCTAAATCCCTAAAGTAACCACAAAACTCTTCTACAAGCATATCGGAAGATGGCAACCGTCTTAAAATCTAATTGAGCTGTTACATAAATTACATAGCCCATTTGACCTCAGACGCAAATGAAGATGACTTTGGTAATATCCATATTTTCCGCTATTTCGACCTCGCCACAGAACTCAATGATACCGAACATACTCAACAATCAACACCACAAATACCGCTGAGATCCGCAGCACTCACCTTCAGCAGATAATTGAACGCCTGCAGCAGCTGGCGCCGGGTCAGGGGCGTGACCTCGGTCAGGTCACCGTCTCCGACCGGCGCTGGATCAGCCAGCAGGGGCGACGGCGCGGCTGGCGGCGCGGCGCGGTCACCGGCGCCAGCTGAGCTTCCCAGGTCGACGCTAGGCGGCGCCAGTGCGGAGAACATCATCGGCGACATGAGAGTGACAGAGACGCCCGAGCCGACCGGCTGGGGGTGGAGGGGGAGAGAGTCAGGGGGCTGGGCAGAAGCGTGAGCGGGGACGGGCTGAGCAAAAGTACAGTCAGGAAAGTATTGGACAGATGAGCTGTCAGAGAAAACTACAAAACTGCATGGGATTTGAAGAGGACTAGAGGAGAGGGGGGGGGGGGGGGACTAGGGGGGACATTCTTGAAAGGACTGAAACTGCAAGCCTTTTCCGGAGTCCTGCTACTGGCGGACGCTTCACATGAGACAACGGGCTCTGGCTTCACAGCTCTCAGGTTCCACACAAAATAAATGATTCACACTGTCAAGTGTCAGAATGATGGATTGAATGAGCGTATTCATAAGGAAGAAAACATTTATCTCAAAGTCACGTTCACAGCCTTAGCTTCTCGGACCACCCGCTAGATGGCAGCACCTGGGCCTCCTACCAACACATGTCCGTAATCTGAAGTCTTCAGAGCCGTGCCAGCATTCAGTGGGTGACATTCAGTACACTGGATAGCGACCGGCGGGGAGGGGAAGGGGGTCGGGACAGGGGACAACGAGGAGGCAGGGGCCGCGGACAATGCGGCTCAGTATTTGTAACAGTCGAGCCGGCTCTCTAGCCAACAGTGCACCTGACGCTATCCATCAGAGAAGGACCAGCTGAGTGGAAGAGCGGAGAGGACTCTGACAAAAGATGTAATAGCGTGAACAGGGGACCGGGAAAAGACCAATGAGAAATAAGTTATAGTAGCAAAAGGCTAGAAAATTCAATGCTAGCAGCGCAGGATGTACAAGTATGCAGGATGTATAAGTCAGGGCACACGTATAGATGACAACGCCCACCCAACATCACAAATATTTCTTCTGATCGTCATCGCAACACTATTTCTAGCCCCCCCCCCTAAGTTCCTCCTCCGACAACAAAACAAAATTACCACAAAGGCCAACTCACCGCTGTGAGGTCCGGAACCGGCACGGGCGACGCGAACGCCGCCGTCTGGTGGCTCACTGCCGGAGACGGAGACGGAGCCGGAGCCGGAGCCGGGGCCGGAGCGGCGGCCGGCGGCTCCGCGCCGCCCAGCTGCAGGTTGTTCTTGAACAGCTCCTGGATCCGGTCTACGTCTCGTGATTCCGCCTCCCGGACCGGGGCTGCCGGGCGGACGGCGGCAGCGCCTGGAACGGATCACAAGACGTAAAAGGCCGCTGGTGGGTTCTGGACTGCAATAAGAAGTCAGAACCAATACTAAACCTAACAACAGTTACTGATTAATGAGCAAACAGTGGCTTTTGGTTCAGCACCAATCTTTTACCATGACTGATTCACAAATAATGTCACAACTTCCAAGGCAAAGCGGCAGTGGCAACTACAAACGCAGTGGTCGCAGCAAGTAAAAGAGCGAAGGACACTGTCGCATGTGGTGACGATTGTAACAGGTTGATCGTGGTGGACAGCTTAGACTGAGGCGAGGCGGAAAAATGACAAGGAGCGGGATAGGGTGGGCGGAGGCGGAGGCGGAGGCGGTGGGCGATAGCGGTGGCGGCCTCACCTGACGGCGGCGCGGCCGAGATGACGGGCGGCGGTGGCGGCTGGGCGGGCAGCCGCGGTCTACCGCCCAGGTCCGGCATGGCGTCTTCTACCTCCGACACAGAGATGGACCGGGCCGTCTGCTTACCAATGAGCACCTGAAGGAAGGGTAAGATACAGTCAGTAGAGACAGAGGCAGACCGCTGGATTTTTGTACGCGGAAAAAATGCTGGAAAGCTCAATAACACAGATTAAAGGAATGATGTGTAATTTGAAATCACCAAGCTCCGTAAATAGCAACACCAAAACGGGACGCCGCAAAGTATTGTCTGACTCCTACCTCATGTGCGTCACAGATTTCCGTCTTTTAGGAGGAAAATGTTCGTGTAAAAATAGGTAAGCGACACAACAAAAGTGAAACCGCCACAACATTATGAGTGCTATCTGCGCCTCTAAAGTGTCGACAACGGAACATGAAGCGAATTGTAGAGTTTAGAGAGTAAAGTGTACACATTGACCATGGGTGTGAATACAAGTACCTATACCACACAAAAATAGACTATACTTAAGGCTATACAAGTATACCACACACATGTTTAAGCCTTTCATGATACGACGATAGAACAATGATGGGAAGATGGTCTAACAAAACAAAGTTCTCGACCACTCATAACCAAACAACATTGATAACAAATCAAACATGAAAGCACTGGTGGCAGTGAACGAAACATGACCCAGTTTTCGACACTGACCACGGTCATAGAAAAATAAACACTACCGGCGGACCATGAGGACAGTCAAACACACATCAGGCCACGCCGGTCCATCAAGTCAGTTAAGAACGCCGAGACAGCCAGACATACAACTCGCAATCCTTAGCGCTGTTCAGTGGCCGTCTTTCATCAGCAAGTCACAGCTTCTTTCAAAAATGGGAGCTAATTGATGGTGTTTTGGGGCTTGCTTTAGCAACAGCACAACCCAAGTACTTTTCATTAATCAAAGACCTAGAAACTCAAGCAAGTCGGTAATGATAAAAAGGTCACGAACAGCGCTGTGCTCTCTGTTTCCCGTACTGACCTGGCCTGTCCGTGACGCCTTTGCGAAGAGGTCGGCTATGCTGATCTGTCCCGCCTGTGTGGGCGGCGGCGCCGGGTCATCCCGGGGTGTCTCGGGCCTGCTACCCGATCCGGCTGCCCCCGCCGGCGGCTGCCGCTGCTGCTGGCCTTTGACGGGCTTCTGTGGTGTCAACTGCTGCTGCTGTGGCTGCTGCTGAGACGGCTGAGGCTGCAAGAAGACAAGTTGACAAGTCCGGTAAGCCAATTGTAGCTATAGAACATGTCACATGATAGTACACAAAGACTCCGGCAATGACACATTGAAACTGAGCCAGTATCATGCCTAGTAGATAAGTAAGCAAGTCCTAGATTCGGTATCAATCTATCACACCACGAAGAGACTCTCAAACTCCAGGGCAAGGAAGACCAAGCTTGATCGTCATCACGGCGACTTCCGGCGAATCCGATCCGACACAACTCACCCCTGAGGCGCTTTTGAAGAGTGTGAGTAGGTCTATGGAGGAGTTTTTGTTTGATCCAGGCGCGCCGCCACCGCCCGCTGATGACTGACATAGGCTCTCCAGTAGACCGGCCATCCTTTTACACTGGGCCTCGTAGAAGAACCATAGACCGTAGATTATTCCTGCAAGGAAGGAGGGCTATGGTCAGAGTTTGAGACGTTGTTGGATGATTTACAAAGTCGCTACGGTAATTCCTAACTTGTCAATTACTTTGCTCATCAAGTATCGAAACACAAACTTGTACCTACACATGGCAGCAAAGAAAACCGGCACAGCAAACGCAAAAAAAAAACACGATATCCTACAGGGAACACCGCACCATCAGCAGCAGCTTCCCTCTCTGAACTGACGTCACAGTCCTGCTGCCGGCAGTCAGCTGGTCTGCCGTCACCGACCACCACGCCCGCGGCCGCCGCCGTCCATATCCGTCTAAATATACCATCCGCCGGGTCCGCCCCGTCCGTACCAATCCGGCGAGCGCTCCGTTCGTTCAGTGACGGACGGCGCGCCGCCAGGCCGGCCCGACGCCGCGACACTCGAATTTATCACGGCAGCACGAGCGCCAGCACACATAGTCATCACTCGTCGATCCGTTTCGACAATCGGCCAATGAGGACTCGGCTGGCGATGGTCCCATCGCGACGAAACCGGCGGACCAAGTCAGTGACGGGCGGAAACGGAGCCACGTCACGTTACGCAACCGGGCTGTGACGTCATAGTAACGTAACGTAACGGGGCGTAACGTGACGTCACGCTGTGTCAGAGACGTCGAGACGAGGAAGGGGCATACCGCAGGTCTACTCGTATCTGCTGACCATGGCGTCTAGGATTTGACAGGTCGAGTCGCTGCTCCCATTCCCGATATCTGCTGAGGGTGGCCAGCGAACTGACGAGAGTGGCGGCCAACAGTAAAAAGAGAGAAGTGCCGACGTGCCGACTTTTAAGACTGGGTAACGGAACCATATGGGTACGTAGCTACAAGTCTTTCACATTTCTAGTCGCTAATGTAGTCTCTTACAAGTCGTCAAAAACCATATGCATGAGGCGACACTACGCGAAACGCAGCGCCAGTATCCAGCCTCCAGCCCCCCCCCCCCTCCACCCAACCCACTACCATCTTCTGTGTCCCCCCTTCCCGGTCAGGATCCGGGTCGGGTCGGGTCAGATACTTCCCGATACATCACCCTCGTCTGCCGAGCCCGGAGAAGACCATCGTTCACAGTGCCGAGAGGCAGCTGCACCGGCCGGTATGCGCTGCCAAACGGGACAGATGCTGCGCAGGGCCGTGTCACAGTGCGCCGCAACTGCGAACGGTGCGTCACAACCATCTACAACGCGTAGAGACTGTCACCGTGCGCCACTGAGAACGAAAGTACCATAGCCTGCAACAGCATATGTCAGCAGCAATAGCCATCAGTCGGTGACATTACACCTCTGTAGGGCACCTGGTCTGCAGCTTGTTTATTATTACCATTTTTTTTTTTTTTGATGACTACTCTGAACCGTTCATCCACTTTACCACTGCCATTTTCATTCACCAGCTTCGATAGTAAAATATCTTTTAATAAATGTTCAATGTTCATATGTCATTGGGTCTACAGTGTAGAGATATCCTGACCTTCCACTCAGATCCATGGAGAATCCTCTTCCCCCACCATCCTTCCTCCTCACTGTGCCCGCAGCGGTCTCAGCAGGACACACCAGGACCCCGGCACTCTCCAACGAGAGTGGAGCCATCCCCCCTCTACTCAGCTCCCCGGTGACAGCTCCCTAGACCTCCCTCGGGGCCGCGACAGCCCAGAGCGACGGCAGCGGCTCAGATAGCGTCGGTAGCGACGGGCGTCGACGACGACGGGGAGGAGAGGAGGACACCGCACGCACATTGCACGTCAGTCGAGCTCGGCGCGCGCGACGCGCAGCACGAGAGACACGCGGTGGCACCGAGCCAGACGCACAGTGACAGAGGACTGGGCACAGAGCGACAGAGTCTAAGGAGGAGAGCGACAGAGACCGGGCGCAGATCGCTACACCGCCACACCAGGCCGTGAACTAAGAGGGACCGTCGTGACGCTGATGATGATGAATTGGGGTTTTTGGGCGCCCGGACTACAGTGGTCATCGGCGTCGTGATGCTGATTTTAGATAGAAGGGGAAGGGGACTTGGCCCAATAAGCGCTCATCAGGATATGTGTATTATGTCGCATGGCTATTATTCGTCTGTGAAGAGTAAGCAGATAATGCAATCCGAAAGTTCACCGCTCGTGTGGGACCTCACCCAATCAACAGGCTGCAGAAACGCCAAGAGTCCCCCAGATGACACATCATGATGCTCCACGATCACATAATAGCCAAACAAGCATCATCAGTGACACCATTCAACGAGACAGCGGAGGGGCGACGGCGGCCACTGGCGGCCATTTGTTTGTTCCTGTCGCCGATAGCGCCATTCGTCTAGCTGTGAGTTGTTCTTTGAACAGCAGTGCCAGCTGTCACAGATAAATAAACAGGCGCGTATCGCAACAAACCGACACACGGACACGCTCGTCAGACAACAGTGGCCCGTGCCGGGAGGGAGCATGGACGGGGAGCGGTACCATTCAGGTACATACGTAATTGGTTAGTGCTCATACACGGGGTTCAGTGGGATCCGGGAGTTTTTTTTTATAGAGAAATTAGAGGTTTGTCTATTGATTTAGTTCCATTATCAATTTGTTACTTTTAGATCAAACATCTTTCCTTTTCCTTGGTCTGAATTAGCATGAGGACTGTTTTACAAGAGTAAATCTTCACACCCAGCGTTCAATATAACATGTACAATATATAATATTGTAATATTGTATATACATGTTATATATCAATATAACATGTATATGACGCATGTCCCGAAATTTTCGTTCATCGCTGTTAGCTCCTCCCATCACTTCATCTCACCACGCCCCGCACAACCCAAGGAGCCCGCGAGGAGATGGTCCCACGATAGCCTCGCTCATCTAGCTGGCATACAGCCAGGAACAGAGAGACTCAGAACTGTCTTGCCGATCTCCAAACGATCTTTGAGAAGCTCGTAGCCACATCAAGTCAGCCAATAGACAAAACAAACATTCGCACCAATTGTCCATCAAAGTTCTTTTCACTACTAAGTGCAACTTACACCCGAGCAAAGCAAGCCATCTAATCCATATACTCGTATTGTCATGTGCGCCCTCAGTCGTCAATCATGCTTCCTCCTGAACAGCATCCTCTCATGCCCATTCGCACCATGCGACGTTTCAGTCTTTGACAACGCGTTGCTGGTGCCAGAAATCCTAATAGGTCCCTTCGCCCTTGGCGCGGCATTCGAGCCTCTCTAGAAAGGGAGGAGGCGTGAAACACCAAGCGCCTCGCCGGGCCATTAGACCTGTTACCCATACCACCGCGCCAAAAGGAAAGATGGAGAGAGAGAGGAAGAGCGTGAGATAGAGGAGAAATAGGCATACAGTGAGAGGAAAGACAGAGCGAGAGAGAGAGAGAGAGAGAGAGAGAGAGAGAGAGAGAGAGAGAGAGAGAGAGAGAGAGAGAGAGAGAGAGAGAGAGAGAGAGAGAGAGAGAGAGAGAGAGAGAGAGAGAGAGAGAGAGAGAGAGAGAGAGAGAGAGACCAGCCGGCTAGTTTCGTCATGCCAGCAATATTCGTCCGGAGGTAGCCAAAGCTGACAGGGGGCAGTTACCAGGCAGAAGCCTCAGACTCAGACTGACAGTTACCAGGCAGCTGGAGGGGATAAGCCTCACCCATGGAGCAGACAGGAAGAGAACAGACGTGCAGGACACTGAGGCGACAGCTCCGTGGGGTGGGGTTGTCGCCGGGCACAGCGCGGCAGAAACGAGTGATCGATGACGGGAGGTGGACGCTGGGCAGCCATAAAACAAATGTCAACACAATTATTAGGACGTGGTCAAGGTAAATAAATATGAAGGCATTATCGTTAGACGATGCGTAAAGATAAGAGACAGGACAGGCCAAAGACCCAGACAGGATAAAATACAACCAGACAGTGAGGAACGGGTAAGAAGACGCTCAGAAAAGGTCATCGCAAGACAAAAATTCTCGCCTATCAGAGAAGGCTTGACGAAGCTGAGGCAGTCAGAGAGTGAAAATGACGGAGAATCTACTATACGACCCCACCCCATGTCATTTCCGCCACCAGGCTCCCGGTTGACAGATGGCTGCTGACAGATGACGGATGGCGGATGACGCCCGCGGCCGTCATCGGCCGAGACGTCACCGGCCGAGACGTCACTCTGCCGCCGCTGTCAGGGTGGCGACGAGTGACCACAGTATAACGAGGAGGCAGGACAGCCGACGCCGTCCCAGGTGAACGATGAGGTGGCGCCAATAAAACAGACCCTTCTCGAGTGGAACACAGGGTGACAGGGGTTCGAGTTAGTTGGACCGAGCCATAGCCGCTAATTAAGACATCTAGAAGACTGGAAATTATGTAATAGCTCGAGGGACTGATAAAATGAGAGGTCAAATGGCATCGAGATAAAATAGTACAGCTATATATGCCGTATAAATTGATGCAAATAAATAGCATGTCAATATGAAGAAGCAATAATGGTTGACATCAATCTGGACTCTGATATAAATTACACGTCATATGACAGGCGATCGGGTCCAGGTGTTTTCGGGCCATAAATAAGCCGGTGAAATAAAACTGATCCCGTGTCGCTACAGACAGCTTGGTCACGAATTGGGTCAGAGGGCACGCCACGCCCCGAAAGTCAGACATCTTACTTGGCGAGGTGCACCCATAGACTGACAGGTACGGACACGTCATTGACACATGCACCAGCCAAGGTAGGGCGTGAATAGAAAATATACTAACAAAACAGAGTGTAATCAAGTTGCATAGGTAAGAAGCACTCATTAAAAGCTACGTTTGAACCGACTGACCAAATCGATTTAGCGGTTTACTTGCGCACCTGCGTGCAAGTTCGAAATTTTGTAGCTTCAATCATATTTGGGACGAAACGAGATATATGGTTGTTGTTTAATGTCAGACATGCATTGGGAGCTCTCAGCAGTCAGTACTCTGGCACTCTTTGATCTTTGCGACTACCAGCGGTACACTTAAAGTTATCATCTTACAACGAGTAATGATCTTGTGCTCCTCCCGTAACAACAGCCCTGTGGCTCAATTATTTTTTTTTTATTTTTTTTTATTTTTTTTTTTTTTTTATTGGCAGAAGATACCACACCATAAATACAACACAAAACAGACAAACATGCAATGCACGCCGCACCCCCGCCCGCGCCGCCCCGCGTCCCACATGCCACGGGGCAGCGCCCCTGTCACCGGCCGGGCCTGCGACGTGCCAGCTCGTTTGAGCGGCGCGCCGCAGGCCCGGCCGGCCAACCGGCCCTGCAACACCGCTAGGGCCGGTCGACGGGTTATCCCGGATGGGTTAGGGGCGGGGGCCGGTCATCTTGTAGTCAACCTACACCCACTCTGTCCATCACATTAGACCACTTCGCCAGAAATTCGTCCATCCTTCCATTAACTAATGCCACGAACCTCTCCACACGAATGTACCCACTAAACGCTAGGATGAACCCGCGGATGTGTGGGGGCTGAGCTTCCTTTCGGGCACGCCATATAAATCTTTTGGCCAATAACACACAATGCATTATGGCGCTCGTTGGAATATCTTCTCGCCGACGATAAACCCCTGTAATTATTGTTTTAAGACTGAACACCCCCCTTAGGCCGAGAAGTGATCTAATCTGAGCCCAAAACGACTTGCTAAGACGGCAGTCCCAAAAGCTATGTGTAATACTTTCTTTTGTACCTGGGCAGAAAACACATTCATCGCTGTCAACCAATCGGTATAAATAAAGCAACCGGTTCGTTGGAAGAATTCTTTGCAGTAGTTGATATTGAAACCAGCGTAGTTCAAAATCATCAGTGATAGAGTACACGTGGTTATATATTGTCTTCCAATCGAGTGGTTCACCATTCATCTCTGTTCGCCATCTCCTTTGTTGTATGGACATTTGCCCTGACTCAAACTGTTGCAAAAGTTTTTTATACGCCCATTTTGCTGGCTTTTGCTGTGATGCAAGCTCTTCAAAGACTTTTGGTGACATGCTTCTATGTGGTCGCTTTTGTGTTATTAAATCAGTTATTGTACGAGGTATTGATCTCAATATTGCTTGCCATATCAAGAAGTTCGCTATTCGATACTTCCCACTAAGCTCAACAGCAGTCATGAGCCGTCTTTCGCCATTGTGATACAGATCTTCTATTCTTATGACACCTCGCTCCATAAGTTTTTTAACAGGTAAGACTTTTTTACTTTCTAGGCACATATTCTTGTTTTTCCATAATACTGTAGATAAAGCCTCCGAAGCCGAACGAACGCTCTGCTGCTGACAGCCAGTCCAAGTTGAAAACACTTCAGCCCAAAAGCGACTCTCAAAATGTTGCAGAGCTTGCTGTTGTGACATGTCACACCGGAAAATAGATACATTGTCCGTAAGGAATAGTTTATCCTTCATAACAGACTTCCACTTGGCATCGCAGTTTTCGTCCAACGCCTTTTTTATCCACGCAATTTTTAAACTATCTGCCTGAAGTGACGGGTCTGGTACTTTTAAACCACCCTTACCATGACTAGATTTTAGAATACTACGCTTAATCTTATCTCGCTTATTCTTCCAAATAAACTTAAACATAATGGTATCAATTTGTTTCAGCTGCTGTCGATTAGGTTTTTCCATTAAAGTCATAGTGTACACTAATTGTGATAAGGCCTCTGACCTGAGAAGATGAATCTTGCCATATGCGGTCAATCCACGAGACTGCCAAGGATTTAACTTCTGTCTCAGCCTAGATATTTTGTCAGGATAGTTTAGCCCAGGCAGGTCAGTACCAGTCGCATTCAGTTTGATGCCCAGATATTCAACTGGCTGATTTGTCCATTGAATCTCTATTTCTGGGCAAATTGAATCACTTCTGCCCGCATTGGCACCTATCCAAACTGCTTGGGTTTTGCTGTTATTCAGAATGAGTCCAGATGCTTCTTGAAACGAATTTATGCATCTCATACATTCTCTCAGGGACTGCGGGGAGGCGTTCAATATCAAAGTTGTATCGTCTGCGTAGGATGAAATCTTTAATTCGGTGTCGTTTACTGTGAGACCTTTTACGTTCTCATTCTGTCTAATCATTTCGGCTAGCGGTTCTATACTTAACAAAAATACCTGTGGCTCAATTAAGCCAACAAACACTGCGTCGTGTCACGCTACCCCGCGACATCCCTTCCCCTCGCCTCTCTGGACATCAGATCAAACAAGGTAACTCGATCCCCTCTCAAACAAAGGCTGCTAGATCAGCAGAGGACGCACAGAGGCGCACATCAATCTCTCTCGATCACTCGCAGTCCTCCGTCTCGGCTCGCTCCTCCCCACACCATGTCGACAGCGCCAAGAATGACAGAAAAACGGAAATCCTCCCCGCGACTCCGCGACACACACTGATTCAGCCAGTCTGCGTGTGCGTGGCGCCGCTGGTCTGGCCACACCGCGCGTCACCGTACCATCTCGAGACGTCGCGTCGAGCTGTCGGTCGGTTCGACGGCCTGAAATAGCCGCCGTCCTCTCGGTCGCGCTCGCCGCGGCCGCGACGCGACGTCGGAGGCACGTCTGGAGGCGAGCCAAGCTCGATTGTTTTATCATCCGCGCCGCGCCGCGACGAACCGAGCAAATGGTCGTCGGACAGCGACAGCCGACGGCCACCGACGCCCGTCGACGGCGACGGGGACGACGACGAGCCGGGTCTCGGAATGGGGAAACGGAGCCAACGAGCACCGGAGACTTTTCGGGTGGTCGGGGATACGCGGGCGAGGAGTGGAGTATGTCGAATGACAGGCTGTGTAAAAACGGCGATATTATCGAGTAAATGTGACGAAGTGGAGCACAATGGTTGATTTGTAGAAAATTATCGGGATAAATATTCAAATGCTCTGATAGAATATTTCAACTTCTAGCTATAAAGCTGGCAAAAAGACATAGTGCAACTGAGACCAAAAATGACGGTCACTATTTTTCATAAACCCTTAAATAAAACTCGGATAGCTTTAAATACAAATCATCACACCATCCCATGCCAACAAAACCCCGGAAGTTATCCAACCAGAAGTCGCCAAGCCTACATCACAGCCCCCTCCCTACTCCCGCCCCTCCTCCCACCCACAGGACAGCGACAGCCACCGTAACGTCCACCGTGGTCACCTCTCTTCCCTCCCCTCCCACTCGCCTCCTGCCAGGGAGGGCACCGCCATCCTCCCAGCTGGCGCCGCAAGCAACGGTAAACGAGCGGCGCAAGCGCGCTAAATTGTTTGGCGTCGCCGATTTAAAATAGGCCGCGTAGCGCGCCGCTCGTGCCGTACGCATTCCGGCCGTGCGTGCGCACGCGGCCGCAACAGTCGCCGGTAGGTCAGCGGCCAGCGTCGATGGCGACGAGCTCAGCGGCGCACAGTGTAAACGATAGCGAGCTGACCCAGGGGCAAAAAAAGAAAAGAAACTCGGTACCCCAGAAAGAAATGTTCGAAAACCATCCCTGTGAGAGAGTGACGAAATAAATTAGCCTTCGGTAAGGAAGACGGTAGCATGGGACAGCAGTAACTGGCAGCTGGAGCTTTGCAAAGCATTATGAAAATAATTAGTTGAAAAGTATGCAAATATTCGACTTTCAATCCGTTCGGGTTGATGAGAAGTTTAAATTTGTGACATTCTCTTCACACTATTATTGATATAAGTGTCTCAGTTATAGCTAAGGCATGTTGTACCCTAAGATCGAAAAAAGACCGAAAACTATAATACACGTCTTCAGAAAAGCTCCACCGATATTCCATTCTGCGGAATCCGAATCCCGGTATTTGCCAAAGTGACCACTCACCACTGCTGTATCGGCCGCGTCACGTCGAACATGACACCCCGTCACAGGGGCGCGCCTTCACCCGATTCCCGTTATCGCTCCCAGCCTCATTTTATCGAGCAGCACACCACTAACAGCCCGCCAATATCTCTGGACATTTCACGCAAATAGCACCCGTGACAGACGCCAAGCGACAGCCGCTTAGCAATCCACGGAATCTGCCAGCCGAGAACTCTCGTAGTGGGTTCACTCAACCGGGGCACGGCGCGGGAGGACGAGTCGACGATCACATGCGCGGCCGCGCCGACTATTCTCAAGGAACAGACTAACAAACAAGTCTCCCGGAAACATAAAAACCCAAATCGCAAAACAGGACAGCAGAGCAGTGCCAGCAGCGACGCTCGCACCACCGGTGAAGTCGTCGCCGTCGTCAGCAGAGCGACGGGGCGAACTTGTGACGCGACGAGCTGGCAGCGGCTCAATCGTCCTGCGCGTTTCTCCGCCTCTCGGTCGCCTGTGTGAGTCCCAGTGTCTCTACGTCAGCGCAGCAGACAGGCACCGCGTGTTCGCCACCGGGTAGTAATGAGCCACGAGCTGCCTAACGAATTGACATTCCGTCGCGGTGGCCAGCGCGGCGAGCCTCCGTCGAAGACAGGTGGTAGGGTGAGCGCCGGCGGACTGTGCTACGCTTCGCCGCCTCTCCGGGAAACCAGACTCGGAGCAGGCGACACCGGAACGGAGAGGGAGCATGGATGAATGGAATTCGGGGACTTTATTACGTGTGTTTTACCGAAAACTGATGTACAGCTGATCTTCGAGCAAACCGTGTCAAATACGAGACACAGTAAGATTGTTCAAAGATTGATTGAAATAAAATTGTAGAAACGTGAATACAGTTTGTTCTTGATCAGATGAGGTGATTAAATAAAACACCAGAAGTTAAACACAAACTGGTTTTAGAAAGGATAAAACTGACTTGATGACAAGTAACGTCGACAAAGGAGTCGTCTTTCTGTCTCGCGGCATTAAGCTGACAACTGTGTCCCGGCAGTTACTCGGCTGAGTGAGTTTATGGGTTAATGGTATGAGTTAAAATAATACTTTTAGTTTTAAGTTTTATTTGCAGTTAGAAACAAGACTTTTTGTATTTTGAAGTGATTCTGAATATCTAATCTTTTTACACATTTCGCTGAACCAAAATTACAATTACACATACAGCACAAACTCAAGTATTGTGTGCACCTCCGCTCAGGGATGTGGGTCACCACAGGTACTTCCCCACCTAGAACGGAGTTACGTAGTGTGCTGACATTGTGCCAATCAACGTAACACGTCACAGATAACACAATCTGAAAAAATCACAACTACAGCATCGTTTTCTGGGTTCCACCTCAGCTAAATATAGTCGCTGGATCCACTCTGAAACGAACCCTTCTTCCACTTCTGGTACGTGGTGACTCTGCTTCCGGCACGACCTCTGGAGGGACCGATTCTGCTGGACCGGGCTCAGCGGCACTGCTCGGCTGTGGCTGCTCCTGCTCCCTGTCCACCAGCCGCCGGGTGTCGTCATGTCGCGGGAAGTAGGCGGGCTTCAGTCGGTCCACTGATACAGTGTCTATCGCCCCAGACGGTAGTTCTATGCGAAAAGTCTTTGCTCCTCTGTGAGCTACACGTAGCGGTCCCTGGTATGGAGCTTGGAGTGGACGTTGGATCCTGTCCACTCGGACCCACACATGCGTGCATGTCATTAAGTCCTTGGGAATGTGCTCCTGGACAGCACCGTGATCGGTTCCGAGGGAGGCCGTGGTGAAATCCAGTTCCGTCATGTGCTGGGCCAGCTCCTGGATCATCTTGAATGAAGAACGTGTTGAAGACTGTTCTCCTAAGCACAGTTTTGGACAGAGCAGCATGCCACCTGTCACTGCTGTGAACGGTGAGGCACCAGACTCGTTTGGCATTGCACGCAGACCCAAGAGAATTATTGGGAGTGACTTCAGCCAGTCTTCCTTCCGCGCCTTCAGTGCTGTCTTTAGTGTGCGATGAAATCTCTCAATCATTCCATTACTTTGCGGTCTGTAGGCGCATGTCCGGAGGCGATGAAATCCTATCATTTCAGCCAGAAGTTGGAAGAGCTCGGCTTCAAACTGGGCTCCACGGTCAGTTACCACGTAGAGAGGGACGCCGAACCGTGCAATCCAAGTCTCGAGGAGCGCGTTCGCTACTGATGTGGCAGTGATGTCGGTAATGGGCGCGACCTCTACCCATCGGGTAGCGCGGTCGATGCAGGTGAGTAGATACCGATGTGTCGCCGGGAACGGTTGCCCATGCTGAGATGAAGGTGGTAGCGGTCCAACTATGTCGATGTGCACCGTTTCAAAACGTGATGATGGCAGGTGAAACTCTCCAGTTGCGGTCTTCGTGTGGCGATGGACCTTGGCTTCTTGACAAGCCACACATTCCTTCACCCACGTCTTGATCTGTCGATCCATGTCTGGCCAGAAGTATCTTGCCTTGATGAGCCGAAGTGATCCTTTCAGACCAGGATGTGAAAGATTGTGATACCTCTCGAACACACTTCGTCGACATGACAGCGGAACGAACGGCCTCGGCTGTGGCGTAGACACGTCACAAAGCACTGAGGAGTCATTCTGCAGCGGCACAGTTTTGAGGCGATCCTGGTATGTTGCGATTTCTTCGTCCTTCTTCTGTTCCTCGGCGATGGCTGGGAGGTCACAGGCGTCAACCTGAACGGCGTTCACAGGGCGCGAAAGGCAGTCTGCGACGATGTTGTCAGCGCCCCTGATGTATTTTACGTCTGCGATGTACTCGGTGATGACGCACCAGTGTCTTTGCTGTCGATCTGACTTCGCCACATGAGGACTGTGGAAGGCTGTGACCAGGGGCTTGTGGTCTGTAAAGAGCGTGACGTTCCGCCCTTCGAGCAGATCTCGGAAGTGCAGCGTGGCGAGATAGGCAGCCAGCAGCTCTCGGTCGTAGGCTGAGTACTTGCGCTGCGGTGCAGACAGCTTCTTTGAGAAAAAGCTCACCGGTACTGCACTGCCGTCGACCATCTGATGAAGGGCTGCACCAGCAGCGACTTGGGAGCAGTCTGTGACAAGCTGGAAGGTGTCGCTGTTTGGCTGAGTGTGGTGGAGAGTGCAGGCGGCCTCCAGTGCTGTCTTGATGCCGTTGAAGGCCTTGGCTTCGCTGTCGCCCCACGGTAGTTCCTTCGACTTGGGGTACAAGCGCATGAGCTCGGTCAGTGGGAAGACGATTTCCGCAAAATGCGGAATCATTCGCCTGTGGAAGCCGACCATGCCCAGGAATCTGCGTAGATCATCCGACTTCTTCGGCGCGCACATTTCTGAGATGCTCTCCACCTTGCTCTTTGGAGGACGAATTCCAGTTGATGTCACCAGCTGTCCCAGGTAGGTGACTTCTGGCTGGTCAAACTCGCACTTGTCTATTGAGATGCGAAGGTTGTGCTCGTGCAAGATGCGGAACACTCTCTCCAGGTCCGCATGGTGCTGTTCTTGGGTCGCAGATGACACAAGAATGTCATCGAGATAGATGAACACGCAGTCCACGTCGCGGAAGATGGTGTCCATGATCCTCTGGAATGTGGCTGGAGAGTTGCAGAGGCCCATTGGCATGAATATGTATTCATACAGGCCGAAGGGCGTGGTCACTGCAGTCTTCTCGCTGTCCGCTGGGCTCACTGGTATTTGGTGATATGCTCGGAGCAGATCGATCTTGCTGAAGCGCGTTTTTCCGGCGAGCTGTGTCGACAAGCTTTGAATGTGAGGTAGAGGGTAGCGATCCCTCTTCGTGATCGAGTTCAGAGCTCGGTAGTCCCCTGTGACGCGCCATTCACCGGGTGTCTTCTTCTCCACCATGTGCAGAGGAGAGGCCCATGGAGACTTTGAAGGCCGCACCACCCCAGTTTTCAGCAGTGTGTCAAAACACTGTTTGGCGGCTTTGAGCTTGTTTGGTGGCAGTTGTCTCGGTGACGCAAATGTCGGTGGTGCACTGCCTGTGTCAATGGTGTGACATCCTGGCAGCTGTTTCATTGCCCCCTCCAGGTCACCTGGCTGGCATGGCTCTAGCACTGAGCGGTGTCTTTCCAGGATGTTCTTGATCGGAGCTGAAACTGTAGACAGGTCGTTTACCACCAGGTTGGCCTTCGATTGGTTACTGACTCGGCACTGTGATGACAAATCAGTAGATCTGTCAATCAAAGTCCGGGTACCGCAGTCGATCAGGAGTGAGTGCTGACTCAAGAAGTCCTGACCCAGCAGTGGTGTAGTGACGTCAGCCACCACGAAGGTCCATGTGAAGGTGCGGCGCAGTTGAGGGATTGTGACATCACATGTGACTTCTCCCACAACATGAAGAGATTCACCGTTTGCGGTTGATATTCGCACTGCTGAAGGCTGCAGGATAGAGCCAACCGGGACGGTTTTGGGCAGGAGGGAAACACCTGCTCCGGTGTCAATGACAAAATCAACTGATTTTTGGCCAAGTGTTGCTGCTACTTGCATGAGTGGCAGTCCATGAGCAGCATGAACTGGGATCTGCCCCTCTAGTTTCCCGACTGGGACGGCCTCGGTGAGGAGGAGCGAGAACGGGGTTGCATCTTGGTGTGTGCTTTATCAGGCCACTGACACCACGGCTTGCATGTGCGCGCTTCCACGCCAAAGTAAATGTGCGCTCGGCAGACCTTGGGGCGCTGTCCTTCACGGAACGGCTGAAGTCCTGCTGACACACCCTCTCGATGGTCCCGATCCGGATAGGGACTGCGCTGTCGCGAGCTGTATCGCTGTCCGGTACTGTGCTGTCTCGATGGGCGCGTGTGTCCGTCTGAATAGTATGCGCCGCGGTCCGACTCATAGCGCTCAGATGGTGACGGTGACCGTGCTCGTGACTGCCGGCTACTGTGAGGTTGTGCCACCATGCACGAAGACTGCATCAGCGGCACCAGCTCATCAGCTAGTTGACCTAGCTGTGTCAGAGTCAGGTCACGCTGGGCTGCCAGCACGGCACCAACGGAGGGCGGCAAGCTCTTTATCATCTTGTGGCGCACGAGGTCTTCACCGACCCCGACTTTGCACGCCGTGTCTCGGAGCTCATGCAGGAATGCTGATGGACGTCCGGTCATCTGTGTCTTGCTTATAAGACGCTCGAATAACTCCGGCTTCGATTGAGCATACAGACCGATCACGGCTTGTTTCAGGTCATCGAATGACGTTTTGGAGAGTACGTCTGGGTCGAGGCGGCTGATCGTATCAGGAGGAAGGGCCGCCAGAACATGGTAGAACTTGGACTGAGTGCTTGTGATGCGAGCCAGGTGAAATTGTGCATTCATTATGGCGAACCAACCTTCAACGGCTGTGTCCATGAACGCCGGCGGCTTTACGTTAGAAAGCATCACGGAACCTGCAACCTGTTCCGGTTCTCCTTCCATTGTTGCTGTTGTTGGAATACCTATTCACTATGAACTAGGAATAGTATTAGGCAATGTAGCAATGTAAAAATCACGTCGGGGTCACCAGTTTATGGGTTAATGGTATGAGTTAAAATAATACTTTTAGTTTTAAGTTTTATTTGCAGTTAGAAACAAGACTTTTTGTATTTTGAAGTGATTCTGAATATCTAATCTTTTTACACATTTCGCTGAACCAAAATTACAATTACACATACAGCACAAACTCAAGTATTGTGTGCACCTCCGCTCAGGGATGTGGGTCACCACAAGTTATCTCACCTCCGACTCACCGCCGCACCTCACCTGACGGGCCGCCGAGTCCGGTGAGCGGAAACTGAAGGTCGCAGGACAAGGTCGCCACGCCGCCGAGTGGTCGTGGGTACAACTTCCTGAGTCGGAGGCGGGACAGATGGTGGGGAACGGGCCTCTCGATTTGGAACTACATGCACGGGGAGGAGAAATATCCGCGTATAGAGCGCTGTCTTGGCTACATGAGCAATGATGAATAACTATATGTTGGTTCTATCCGCCCAGTGACAAGCAACTGCCCAGCGATGCATCCGATTGCATCTCACAAGTTAAGATATGGAAGAACCTTTGGCAACAAACGTGCTGTCAGTTGGTCGCAGATAAATTTGAGCCTAACGTTCGCCGTAAAGGGTACACCAGGTGACAACCAAAATGAGGCGGACCTTGCCGCTCCATTTGCAGTGTTGGCACAGGAGATCGCGCGGACCGTAGGTGCACGTCGGAGGTCACACTGCACAGCCGAGCTTGCCACACCACAAACCGAAAAGGTGCACGACCGTCAGATGATATGCACGAACAAGACAGGAAGCGAGAGAAGTGAGTGGTGAGCAACGCTCAGCCGAGGATGAGTCGACACTGAGGCAGCCTATCTAGCCTTGATCGTCAACCTTCGTCATCTTCTCCTCACTTTCATCAGCATGGGTCCGTGAAAACACCAGCCATCTACCAGAAGCATGTGCTACCGGCGACACTTCTACCTGGACAGGAGACAAAAGGGAGGGCAAAGGTATCGACCATCGTAAATAGCCCTTCCAATTACAGAAAGTATTGAACAATGTTACGACTGAGAAAATCACTGAGAAAGAAAGAGAAGCACAAGAAGAAATATGGTGGAGTGGCCACCGCAATTCTCAAACTGAACCGATTGATTGAATTATGCTATACCCAGCTTTAATGCAAAGCTACGTCACTGTCCAACTAAGCAGTTAAAATGTGTTTAATTAAAACTCAGAAAGAAATCCATACGCCACTGACGGAAGCGTCGATTATGCCTCAACAAAAGACATCTCCATTCTCCAAAGACTTGAGCGGATGCTGCAGCACATACATCTTGACCTAATCTCTAAGAGGGTCAACTCATCTGCCATCTGGTGAATTATGTTACAAGACATCACGCCACACACCATCCGTGAAGACCCGCGCAGAGCCTAGCCACTTCATCATCAGATCAAACCACACCGCTCGCGCGAACGGGCGACCAGAGCGCAGCAGACCGTTCCCGCTTGTCTAACAGTCGGGGAGCCGCCACACTGACCGCGCTGGAGCAACGCCCAGACATCTCACGTCCCGTCACCGTCACGGTGGGGAGCGTCACGCGGCGTCACGCCGTCCTCAAAGGGGCCAGACGGCCGCCGCGGCCCGGGCGGCAGCGTCGAGTCGCGCCGGCGCCGGCGGCGGGCGCTGGGGCTGAGGATCGCACGTCATACCGTCGGAAGCGCGCGCTGACAGCGGCGGCAGCTCGAGCGACAGCGATGGATGGGCCGCCGAGATGAAGGGTGGTCGAGCGGGCGGGCCCTCTCCGACCCCTCTCCCCCTCCGACCTCCTCTACCCTCTCATAACCCCTCCACCTCACCAGGCCCCGCCCACCCAGGTGGAGCTGCCACCGCTGCGACGTGCACACTGCACAAGTCAAGCGCGCATCGGCAAGAAGCAGCTGAGCTGCTTAATCTCAGACAAAATACGTGCTTATCTCAGACATCCAATCGTTTGAGGTACGGAACGTGATATGAAATCCGTTATGAAAATAAAACAAGAACAGCAAAAGCGACTGCGCTACGTGATAAAAAATCCGGATGTCAACAGCCAGATGTCACACTGCATTTTCGGCACTCTTAAGTCGTTCGTCCAAAATCAGTGCCCTCAAAATACCCGTTCACCTTAGCCTTATTTTCATCCATCTTAGTGTCTGACTTCATGACGAAAAAACGGATGCCGGACAAGTAGGTAATGCAACGCACCAGTCAAACCAGCTCATACCTGAGCGTGCACTGCAGTGACACGCCGGGCGGGCCGGGCGCGTTCACGAGGGCAGGCTGCCTACTGCCTAACCTAGTGCCTACCCGCCGCCCGGCCGGCCTGGGCGGGCCCGCCCGGTGCGTTCACGTGGGGCAGGCTGCCTACTGCCTAACCTAGTGCCTACGGCCTGGGCGGGCCCGCCCGGTGCGTTCACGTGGGGCAGGCTGCCTACACACCGCCTGGCGGGTATAAACAAACAGACTCGAGAGCGGCGACCGGGCGGTCCGCCGGTGGGTCGGCCGGTGAGCCAGCAGACAGGTGTGTTCTACCGGCCCGCACCGCGAACATCTCCGTCAGAGACACCGTCCGTACCGCACAGTCGCTGTTAGAGCAGAAACAGCCGGCCGAAACAGCAGGGTGGGAGCATATCCGAGAGGGCATATGGTTGGTGAGTTCTGTGGAGGCCCATTGCATCGCATACAGCTGTTGAGTTTGTCGTAAAAGATGCAATGAAACGGTACTTTTGTTTTAGCTAGTCAGTGTTAGCCACATGTGCCGCTGTATACCATCTACATGCGTGCGAGAGAGACATCACATGCAGTACATGTGCCAGGTTCCCTTTTCTCTTACCCTGAGACGTTCTGTAGAGCAGAAACGGTGCCTGCAGCTGAAACTCCAGTTCCCCAGTCAGCGGCTGCAGCAGGTTACTTGTGTTCAGTCGGTTCAACACCATGAAACTGTGGTAAGGTGGACCCGTTCTGAAACAGAGCCACACACAATCAGCGATATAGCGCCGCGGTAAAAGACGGAGGCAAAAGGAAAATTAGAACACAAACGCAGACACCATACCACTAACACAGCCGTTTCAGCACTACTCAGCGTTGTGGACGATGGCCTTGCAACGGGGATCGATAGTCAGCTGATGGTGCCTGCGGTGACCCAGGCAAGCGGCACAGCCTGGCGCATATCGCTGGCTGTTAAATGGATTTATTACGGGCACAGCTGACTAGAAGGGGAGCGGGGGACTGCGGAGCTTGATCACTTTGTATGGTTGACTTCACAACTGAGTACATTTTAATACGAGTTATACGTCAGCTGGTTACAGCTCGATTCAACCACCTCTACAAGCGTCATGTAAAAACGTCATTTCCGGCAAAAACACTTAAAACAATACCATTCACGTCATAGGCCAGTTTCGCAGCACGCAAGACGGCGCCGCTAAAACGCACCGACTCTGCCGCATGACTCAAGCCGCAGACTGGGCACAAACTAGTCTCGATTACACTAAACGCGCTTCGTCCGCCGCTTCCAGGATGCTTCCAGGGACATATACTGTTACTCTTCCGCCAGCTCAGACCGTTCCGCCCCAGATAGAACGACTCTGGACCAGACGAGCGCGACGGTGGATATAGCTTCCGATCCTAACATTTACACACGCGTGGGCTGCTCGCTGCACTCTGGCGGTTCCACGACCGCGGTCGTCCGCGGTTTGTGATTCTGCGTTGGCCAACTATAGAGCCGACTTCTAATGATCACGTCGGGCTAGTTCGGGTGTCAGGATGGGACGAGGCGGGGCAGGGCGGGACGAGGCGGGGAGGGGAGGGACAGGTCGCGTGCGACACCGCCCGCTCGTTCTCTGATGAGGTCTCAGAGGCGCCGCCTCGTCGGTCGTCGGCACGACACGACGATCGTCCGCTGGGCGTCATCAGAGCGTCATCAGCGTCATCGCGGCGCCAGGCACCGCCACCGTCCGCCGTCCCAAACAGGACGCAGCATGGAGCCGCCCACAACAAACCTCCCGCGGTGGGTAGTTGATCGGACAGGCTGACTGACCGCTGAGAGCGACCGGCGAGCCGCAGGGGAGAACCGCGGGCGGGCGAGGGTGACAGCAAATGATGCGGTAAAAACAACGTCAGATGGATATAGATATTCGGTAATCTCGTTATTTGAGCATGACCACGGGCAGAATGCATCTGATGGATTATTGAACAGCAATATAAGAACGCAAACAATGCAGAACTAGAAGTAATAGAAAGGAAATAAATATAGACAGGCCTGACAATGCCCGCACGAGCAAAAACCACACCACTGCCTACACAGAGTCACCACTCGTTACACGTCTCCACATCCGAGCACTGCTCCCGTCCACACCACCCACCAGAGACGTCGGGGCCGCGTCTGTCCTCGAAACGGGCGCCGCCACCGCCACCGCCGACCGTCGCCCACCGCCCGGCGGCGGCGGTGGCGGCTCGCGCGCGCCGCGCCGCTAGTCGGGCGCCGTGCGCTGCGTGAGAAGGTGTACCACCGATCGCGGAGCAGCGGCGAACGCGCGAACGAGCGAGCGAGCAAGCGAGCTACGAGTGAGGGCAGAGGTCCGACGGTGTCCCAGTGCCAACGGCTAGAGGGCGTGTGCCAGGCCGGGAGCCAGTGAGGGGCGGCGCGCCCCTAGGAAGCACCCGGCGGTGCCCGGGGTCCCTCCGAGGGAGACCCCTCCGGATAGCTCCGTCAGCGGACGGCGCCCGCTTCGAGCGAGCGAAACTACACACCGACAACTCCGAGAACCAGAGGATAGCACCACAGCTGACGCCAGCGGAGGCGTGAAGCTCTTCCAGGTAAGCACCGGAGGACTCTATTCTCACCCTCCGACCGACACAGGAACCGCCCACTGGGGCGTGCCGGCGTCCCAGTGGACTGTGTTTATGTCGGAAACGTATCCAACCAGAGAAACAGCGGCCGAATCTCGGCGCCGTCGAGTCAGTTCCACTGGCAGACTTTACAGCTGTATCACACTGCGAACGCAGCCAATGAATGAACAAGGGGTATGACACAAACTTAAGGCGGGCATCACGCCAAACAAGCCTACAACACCGTGACAAGGCACACACATTTTTCTTCCTTCTCCAGCACCGTTTGGGTGCGCTCATCGGTCTCGGTCGAGTGACAGCGTTCGGAAACAGCGTACGGAACACAATGTAGGTCATGGAAGGTCGGACTGAATTAAGGCCACTTAACGCTTACCACACCCCAATTCGAAGCATTAACGGATAGCCGTGATAAAGCACCAGCGACGTACTATAAATAGCAGCCATACGAACGACACTCTCGCTGTCAACGGACACGAGCGAAAGATACGCGATGTCGATGGGATGTCGTATACATGTACGAGTATCGCACCGTTAGAAAGTGTCGCCGTGTTTATCAGAAACGGATGTAATGTTGGTCATGTTCATCGTAAGCATTCCGGTGTGAAATAATGGAGACAAAACGACCGTAGGGATGGTAAACAAGGCAACCGTTTACTAACGTGTGAAATTGCAGAGATGACATAAGTTACTGGCGTTGGGCCGAAGAAGAGAGGGTGTGAAGAAACAGGCGATCAACTGGAGGAGAATTTACCAGTGCCTCACGAGTATTTAAGCATTGAAAGAGCGAACAGAGCGCCTATTGGCAACGCGGGTGATGTTGAAAGGCTCAAGTAGAAAAAAGAATCACGTCTCGAGCGGCCTTTCTATCAATTCGTATCAATGGAGTAAAGGGACAAGGTGAAAAAGTCGCTTGTTAGAAGAAACAAATGAATGAATGTGTTGAATCTTTACTTTTGAGCTTATCATTTATAGCGGCTCATGGAAGTGACTCCTACGGCCGTTTTACGCCCACTCCTACCACCATTTCATGCCCACTTGAGAGCAACGGCAAACGTTTACACGCTGTTTCATAGAACAAAAACTCATGGATCTGGGAATCAAGTGTAGTGATTCTGGGCCAATCCTATCGCATCAACACAAGCAAGAAAGCTACAACTCGAGTTTCTGTCTCAAAGCCGCCGCTTTTGCTGCCACAGCTACTGTGTGTACGACCGAGCACCAATTACCGGTGCACACTGACCGACAGAAGTAGAACACACCACGCGACTCTGTTCGCATACGCAGCAGGTCAGGTTAGTGCTGATTCCTATCACAAGGCTGTACAAACTACGAACTAAAAACTACAGACTACGCGCTCATAGCGACCCGCGATGGATCAAAGCAGCGACAACATACGCGTCTCCGAGCGCGACGATCGCTTCAGACCACAACCGTTCGAGGCATTCCGAGCACGGCCGCTGCGCCACTTTCGCCTTCGCCGCCGCCCAGCTGTTCGCTGCACTATGCGCCGTGTTCATACTATGCCCTCTGGCCGTATCGCTCGCCAACTCGGGACGCTCATATCCTGTAGGCCACGAGTCCTGAATCTACAATAAAATGAGGTCCTTAGTTTCCTAAAGGGAACAACAAAGCTATCGCCAGAAGGTGTCCAAAAGTCAGATATTGAGAGCTACCATCGAAACGCCTCAGTCACTTGCACTGGCCAACAGTGCCACGCTGAAACCATAGTCGAATTTGCGGCGAGGCAGCACCGATACAACGGATCCTGTGTCATAATGACGCGCTACTGACGCATTTCGAGAGACACCGTATAATAATGATGATTCGTTGGTGGTCTCTAAGCCCTGCTGTTGCCCGCACAGTGTGTGGCAACTATCCACGAGCATGACGCTATAAAGCACTCGATTATTTTTCTCTTCATCGCCTCAGGTACGGTGATTCTGGAAACCGAAAACCACCATGAGGCGACGGTAACGTTAAACCAAACACGGTCCAGCTAGCGAAAGCCACCAAGGTCCAGACTCGCCGCAGGCCGTGTGACCACGTGAGGTTGCGTCACCGCGTGTGCGTTTTCGACAGAGCGGCCGGCTGGGTGTAATCACTACATCTCCTGGGACCGGAGAATAGCGGCTCGGTGGGTGCGCAGAAGCGAGCGTCACGGCTCGGCTCGACGCGACGCAGCCCTCAGCGCCACGCGCCTACAGTGACACAACACGAGTAGACTGACTAGGTCACCCAGTGACCTTCGAACAGTATCCACGCTGGTGCCCAGTCGCCTAGCGGAAACAGCTGTCTGTTTCCATCAACCATAAGCTACTTTGGCTTCAGGCTGGTCCACACAGGCTGGCCGCCGCGCCAGGCTGACACAGTCCAAAGGACAGAAGGCGAGATGCCGCATGGGCAGACCGTTCAAAAACCGTCAGACAGAATGCATCCAGCCGTTCTAGGCTACGCTCTTATGCTACGATATGTCACGAATGCTACACAAGTGCCGTGCCGTTCATTCTCAACGAGAAACGCCGCGGCGCCGGCGTCGTCTCAGTACGAGCTCCCAACAGTCGCCGGCCAAACTATGTCCTCTAACGCGACACGGCGGCGCCGGTCCGATGGTCACCGCCACACTGCTGGCAGGCGGAGGCACGCCGGTGCACTGCCAGCACTGCACTGCCGCCGTCAGCCTAGAGCGGTCACAGGGAGCAGTAGCCGCAGGGCATACCGGGAGAGGCGGTGGCAAGGGAGCATCGCCAGGACAGCCGGCCGAGCGGCGAATGCAGTTGGTGACATACCAGGGAAATAAGCTAAAATTAGAGTGCTCTATTTATTGCTCCTGCCCCATGTTGAAGAGATACCCCTAAAAACGTGATCTTTTATCGGCCCTTACGCAGCAAGGCAGTAATTCTCAGACCGGTGGATGGTATCAATAGAAAGAGAATGCGTCAAAGATTAAAATGAATTAATTAAAATAACATTAAAATATTAATTAAGCGTGGAAATTAGTCCCAAACATAAGCTAATTATTGCTTCTACCTCGGCGACGGCGCTCCCCGCAGTCAGCGGAGAAGCTAAAATAAAAGCCACCATCCTCCTCCGTAAGTCAATTTTAGAGCGGCCGAGCGGGCCGATGCGGGGCCACCAAACTGAGGTAAGACGTGGCTAGCAATTGCAAACCGCCATAGAAATTAATATCTTAAGACGTACAATATGGGATGATTACTCTGAAGCTGGAGTGAAAGCATGAGTAGATTGCAAGAAACGAAATGCATAGATTGGTTGAATTATGTACAATAGGCACAGCTCAATAGATGAAGCCATTTCTATGATGTTGACATTTGACATAACACTTCCTCTGCTCACCTATGACCTAAGTGCATTGGCAGTTACCGGCATAGTTTTTGAGCACGAGTTTAATTCGCCATCGGACCGCAATGCATGTTGCTAGGCTGCTGCAATTACAACGAACATACGAATACTGCCTTCATTTGTAGACGTTTGTTTTTTAAGCGGTCTTTGACGTACAAGGGGGCATACCTGTCGACAACTTGAGTTTCTCTGAATTTCAAAAACTCCCAGAATTTCAATTCCTTATGCACTGTTGTAGGTACAGCTACGTTCACAAGTATTCGTTTCCTCCTGTTCTAAAAAGGATGATATTTGTCGATTTCGTGCGTCGCTGATAAGAGGGTGCGTTTAATAATTAGGCCCAACGCTTTCTGCATCCGCGAGTACCTACCTTCAAAAGGGAACAACAGTTTCCATTTATTACACTATGGGACATGTGACAAAATGACCACTGGAACACGCCTGAAACGGAGCTGATATTCCTAAAAATGTCTACAATCACTTCCTTTCTGACACTATTAGCAAATACCATCTCAAGTTAGGTGGTTGACAGACAGTCAATGGAGATCTGGGGAGACTGAGTGATGCCGATTGACCACTTAACTGATATGAGGGCTGAGGGCAGAGAAACAGGCAACATGCACAACTGACAACTTGAAAAGTGACAAAACACTACCAATATTGCGCAGTGCACAACATATTACGGCGGCCAGCCCAAAAAATGCTTTTGGTGGCTAATTGCAAAACAAGTCACTAATAAAATATGTCTTAGTTGCAGCTGAACACTGCACAATGATCACACTGTTCACGCATTGAGTGAGATGCCACAGGTGGTTTGAATCACACTTTGATACAACTGCAAATCTGAAGTGTTATTATGAGATTCATGCCTCCATGATCACAGCACTTTGGTTGTGGTTGGCATAACACTTGTAGTCTGCAGAGTTCCACATGAACTGCAGACACCTCATCTGATGGTCTTCATGTTGCTCAACTTCTTCAGGAGGCAAATGTCGACCACCCAGCGGAAGCATGGTCCTGCAGAAAAGAAAGGTAATGCATAAGGTACAAACATTATCTGCTGAAACAGCCCCTTCTGTTGGCTGTTATTAAACTTTTAACATAACATAACAACATGTATTCCATATATATTACAATTGTTGAAGTAAAATACTGCCGGCTATTTCAATACCAGAAAATGAAATTATATTGTGGCATAATTCACATGCTCAGCTATCAGTATCAAATAATAAAATAATTTAAAATTTGGCATATTCTATAAAACACATTCATAGAATTTTCTACTTCACGTCACAAGGACTCACAATCTTTCTGTTGGGTGTTTGATTGACGCATTAACTAAGTTTGTCTTAGGTCTTATTATTACACAAAAAAATTCATATTGCATTATTGTATCAAAATACTGCCAGCAATAACAAAACAAGAACATGAAATGTCAATGAGCAGGCCGCCTTTCCTAAAAATGGGTTACTTTGAAAAGAATTTTAGTTTCTTTTAAGGAAAAGGAGAAATGATTATCAGGTAATTATCAGAAAACCACTCAACCAGCAAGTGGCTGGGTGGTTTCACAGCAAACATCAAGCCAAAACATATATTTACATTTATCTAACAATTGAGCCATTTGACTACCACAAGGATATGTGAGCAAAATAAGAATCCAATTATCCAATGTTGACTTCCTTGCAAAGTTTATGCCTTATTTTATGAAAACGTGTCACTAGAATATGATACTCATCATCGAATATTATTTAATTTACGATTTATTTCGATCGAAACGCACATGGAGTCACGCGCCATTTTCGTCGACGATTAATATGATGGTATTTCATGAAGAGATAAGGGGTTTCAATGGTCTTTCAAAGCAATAATTTGATGCAAAAATTGGTAGGAAATAATATAAAGCTGGTTCAAATGGCCATCAACCATTTAAAACACCGAAAATACTCACAACTCCGTCCCGACGACCACGCAGCACCGCGCACGCCACACTACTGGCACAATGCCAAAACTGCTGTCACAGCAGAAATGTTTTTTATTCTCGATTGCAATTATGGAATTATTTATTAAACAGAAGACGATCTTTCCGAAAAACCGACTGATTTCATACACAGATGCATGGAAAATAAAAAAATCCCGGGAAATTTATTTGTATTGTTTTGTCGATTTTGACATGCTCCTAGTTTGCAGCCATATTTCGATATGTTCTACAGGGAGTTCAGAATTATTTCAGGACCAATCTTTTCCTCGTTCATTTTCCCGTCGATCATGAAATTTTTAGAGCGGAACAATTAGTTTCCAGGCGGTCCGAGCGGTTTTCGTGAGAAGGGTGCAAAAATCGGCGTCATTTTTAGAGCCTCGACACCAGCTCAACACAGGACCCTATGGGAGACGGTGAAGTAGCGGGAGCAATAAATAGAGCGCTCTAATTTTAGCTTATTTCCCTGTAGTGTCACCGACTGAATGTAGAACTAAGTAACAGATCATATAGGCGGGGTTGGTGTCTCCTCAGGCACGCCCCTTAGTTCCTTTGAGAGACCAACTGAGCAGCGTGGTGACGTGTTGGGAGATGGCCACGCTACGTGTCCTTGATCAGCCAGAGAAACTACCAAACCATCCATCATGGTGGCATTATGCAACTTCTTTGTAAAGCGTTGTCAATTAGCAACGTCTTTAGGATATAAAACTTCTGTTGGGACAACAAACTGCCAAGACCTCTTCCTTCAGAGGACTCTAGAAAAGAGCAAAAGGCGCATATCATCCTCCATAAAGGTGACTGGTCAGCTCTTTTCTATTCCCTTGCACTGAAGCCATGATGATCATGTTTGGGTTTCAAGAGCGCACAGACTTCGTTGGTCACCAGCGCCCCATCCCCGCTCCGCCCAGGTCAGGGGGGCGCAGTGCCGGCCATCGGGTTCCCGATCACTGACAGATGAAGCCATCCAGTCGAAGGCCGATGACACGTGGATCTCTGCCATCCCGCCCTGTGCTAATCGGGGATCGGGTGTGCCGACGGTGGTGCCATCTGTGTGACAGAATCGGGACTACACCGGGCACGGAGTCTGCAAGGCACCGGGCACGGATTCTGCACGACTGCCCGCACAGTGCCGAGCAAGATTGGTGGGAGCGGAATAGGCCAACGGATGGGAACTGTAAGAAGGGTAAAGTTAGGTGGCTTTTCTCTTTGAATAGAAGCGAGGAACGTTAAACGTGGAGCCGACGTCTTGGCTGCAATAAGTGTCTTCCATTTTCAGTGCCTCTCAAGCCTGGAAATATTTGTACCTTTATTCTCTCTAATTATTAGGACTCTCCTTAAAGGTAGTGTGCCAGCTTTCCTGGACCATATGGAGTTAATGACCCGGATAAGGAGAACCGGATTTTTAGAACTTATCCATACCTTCAAAACTTATGAAAACGTCTTAAATTCTTCAAATTTTGAGTACCCCAGTGCGAAATTCGCCCCGACGGGTTGTCGGTCGTACCCCAACCACATTTCACACCACTATGAACAATAAATGCACACACTAAAATCGCTATTACTGATAGGCTCATCCAATCAAGTTTCGATAAACCCGTTCATCATCATCTCCTGCGGTTTCGAACACGCCTGTTAGGTGGCTTCTGATGCTCGTCGAGGTCGGAATTTCCAAATACGCGTGGTGCGTCGGGCCGCGCGCTCTGACTTCGGCCAAGAAAAATGCGTCAGCTGATCATTGTCATTTCTGCCACTTGCGTGTGGTGTAATGGGGTCATAACTTAAGAGACGGCTGTTTCATATCAATTATTTTACATAAAATCATATTTCAAACCACAAATTAATGTTCGACAGCCAAATTTAAGAAACAATACCAATACAGGCTTACAGTTTAAGGCTCGACATTGTGTTGTCTACGATTAGACTGCTGATAACTCATTCCCGTACGTCGTATGGTCGTAACACTATAATGACCTTTGCTTATTGTCACAAGTGCGCCGCATTCGCGATTGTTGCCCGACGCCTGTTTGCAGGTGAGCCCACTACAGTTGTTATACATATCTAAAAACCGATAAACTTTTAGGCGAAAAAGGCACTATTCCAGGCCCATTTTTGATTTTTTTTTGCGATATTAGGTAAAAACAGAAGCTTCTTATCCTAGGAAAAATAAAACGGGAAATCTTTCAAAGGTGGCACACTACCTTTAATTCGCCCCGCTGTTATCTCCGTCCTCTAACCGGTCACCACCCACCACGCACCGGTCATCTTCTCCCTTCCCCCTCCAGCCCCTCCCAAGAGTGCACTTCGATCGTCCGTGCCGCCTCCCCACCTCCTGACGCCATCACCAGTCAGGCACACACGCCCGTCTTTCCTGGACGCACGCTCGACCGCCCCAAATAGACAACTCGCGGATCGCTCAGCAGATCGCGATAAATATTCCCGCGAGGTGGCAGCACCATCACCCGTTCCGCCACGCTTCCCCAGCCCATCCCCAGTGGCTTGGTTCCGCTATTTGGGTGGTATTCATGATCGTTTACCAGCAAGGTCGTTCGCTATGTAGAAATCGCCGTTCCGGTGGGTAGCGGCGGGTGTTGGGACCGCTAGAGCGTTCTTACTGCCACCTACAGGGACTGAAGTAAACTAGCGTCGATGTATGCGTGCCGAAGGTGGGGTCGCTTGACGCAGACAGAGTACCGTCACGGACCACGACGCGCATAACTGAGCGTTTTACACGGGAAAGAATAGAACTCATTTTGTTCTTTGATCAACATCGAACCAACCGTTTCATATTGAAACAGGAACGATCCGTTCATCCGACTGACAGTGGGAGAGAACAGATTGGATGGTGCCGTTACGGGCATTTTCCTTACCTTTTATAGACGAACAGCGCTCCTTGCATGTCCGTCTTTTGCTGAAAAAAAAAAACACGGGACAGATCAAAACGTGATCAGTGACTAGCGACACTGATTGTTAACAGTTCCAATACTTCGACAAAACACTCCTGACAAAACCTTGATCCTAGTTTTTGTGAGTGGTGTAAATAGTCCAAACGTCTTGGTTCATGTTGAGAAGAGTTTAACAATATATCCAATCACTTCACATTTTTCACTGTAAATAGGGTGATGTAATTGCAGGTCACCAATTAAAAGTCATGAATCTATGCAGGTAGAAGTTAGCACACTACCAGCGTTAGAAATTCACCAAAGCAGCGCACAATACATACATCGAAACTTAAGATAAATTACACCGCCCGGTGCTCCTCCCGGCTTCCCGCCAGACGTGCGCCCACGCCGGCGTCGTTACTCACCCACTCGCTCGTCTCTGACGAGTACTCGTACACTGCCACCTGAGTGGCACTGTCCACAATATCCTCCACATACGGGTCGTGACGGCGCACTGCCGTCAGGTTCATCTGCTGAGAGTTCACCCGGTCTGCCATACTTCTGTCTGCCGGCAAAAGAACGGGGCGGGTGTGAGAGATGGGTGGTGAGGTGGTGCTGGTAAGGGGCGGGTGGAGGTTACTTGGCCAGACACAGCCGACAGCAGGTAATACAGCAGTAGTACCAATCGCCAATCTGCGTGACTCCGTGGAACTGGGAGTCTCTGTTTCCGACCTCGTTTCTGACCAAACAACCTTCACTCCCAATCTGAGAGCGAGTCTCCCATATTGGGGGGGGGGGGGGGGAGGGGTGAAAATGATTTGGTTCGGAATGACAGCCAGAAGTCTGAAAAGTCCCATTCTCACCAATATTATTACCCTTGAAAGACAAAATGGACACTTGCCCAATGGGTGATAAGACAGTCATTTAAATTTGGTTCAGGGAGGTGGCTAGGACAACGTTGAATGTGAGTGATCCAATTTTAGCAATCATAGTCCTATTCATCAGAGGTGGTTGGTGTGGTAGCCTTCCAGCAATGTACCTCACCTCACTTAATATGAGGGGTTAGATAAGTGTAAAGTAGTTGTGCCAGATAGGTGATAAGTAGGTGCTGTGTAGGTGTAATGCCAGACAGGTGACAGCAAAGCATGGCAACAGGGTTGATATGACACAACAGCTATGGCAAGTCTGTGACAAATCTGCACCAGTTGCCTGCACTAGCCAGACTAGAAATCCTCACCAGACTGCACCGAACAAGATCTGGATTCTGGAACCTATGCTACATAATCTGTAAATCTGAACTTGTGAAAATACAAAATGAACATAAAAATTAAATCACAGTGAATACCACTGACTACTGAGGGCCACAAAACTCCAAGCAAAGTGTGCACCACACCAATTTGGTTATAATCGCACCAACAGATGTATATCTGCATCACTTTACACACTGGAGGCAAGCTCCACCCTGTGCTGACATGATGTTATGGAGATTGCCTTACTGATACCTTCCTTCAAAAATGTTGCCGCCTCATGGCATTGCAGATGCACAATACCTTCAAATGTGGTGGAGGCTCCATCTACAAACATGTTCAAGAACAGGCTAGACCAACACAGGGCTGCTGAACCTGCTTCCTCACACCACAACTGATAACATTTCCTAGTCCGGCTCGATGTGAGCACTGAATAGACCCCGTCTACTACAGCTCACTACCATGATTCAACTTCAACTTCAACTACAAGCATAAGCTAAGAACTGTCATACTTTAAGTCAGACACTACAGCTTTAATCATTATTACAAGTGAGCTCATTACAACAAGAAGCCTATTATCACAAGAAGTGTTGAGCTGCCTGTTCAATGTAATGGAAAAATATCAGTATGAGGGCCCGATCCCATCTAACCTGGCCTGAAATGCTTTTGAGAGGTTTATATCTCAGTAACCACTGTGCCGATTGACCAGCGGTCATTTTTGTTGGGTAGCTCCATCTCTTCCAACCAGTAATTGACTAAGATTGACTAAAGTAGGTACCTAACTGACTAAGAAATGAGCAATGGGTGCCGGGAGGCGGGAGGGGTCACCAACCACCTGCGAATTGATTTACATTTTCCCATGCAAAACTAAACATCAAAGCGTTATGACAGTAGCTGTGTCACATTTACCTACAGGAGCCAGCATTTAACAAAGTTATAGCGAATTTGCAGTCCTTTGACAATGAGTCTGGAGTGTGGGAGCAAAATGAGAACGTGAACTGAGAAATCAAAATAGTTGCATCATGCATTCCGTAAGGGGGATCAGGGAGGACTTACAGAGTATACAGAGTGGTGACCGCACCACCCGGAATGATTGTCGCCTACAGCCACTGGCTACGCACACTGCGGCTGGGCAGCGTGCCTTCTCATACCAAGTGACCACGCTTTTAAACCAGCTGCCTTTTTAGATCTCGCCCCGGACAGTTTCAAGATAGCAGTGAAGGCGTTTTTCTGATGGAGTGACGAGTGGCTGTGATTGATGATAGCGTGGTTGCGCATGGCGTGTGTATGACTATGTGCGTGTCGAGTGTCTGGTATGGGTACTAAGGTGTGATTTGTGACATTTTTATTCCCATTTCAATTTAACCCTGAGTAGGGGTATGCGTTTTTACTCGCCATGACTAAGACTGAGACACGGAATTGGAATACCTAGCCTGAGCCACGGTGCAGTGTACTGTGGAGTTGTTTGCCTCCGTCAATACAATACAATACAATACAGAGAAGTAAGAAGATAAGGGGGCGCACCTGCAAAAGTAATGATGCCAAAATACACTATTCACACCAACACAGCATAATTCGCTGAAACAAACTCGAAATTTTCACGCCGCGCACCTGAAAAGCGCCGAATTATGCATTCGCGCCACTACTGTAAACATTATTCAGCTGTTGATTTTGTTTTTCTTTCCTTTTTTGTACGAACCTAGCGGTGTTATTTTATTTGGCTTTAAATAACCAAAGTTTCCTGTGATATTTTCATACACAAAAGTTTAAAAATTAAAATAAATTGATTAAAAAAATAAACATTCAAACAAAACAAACCGAAAAATTGTATGCAGCATCATCAGGCACATTATGTACCACGTGATCAATATGTCAACAACCTATAGATCGAGATTATCTCTTACCACCCACATGACGACGACTGCCTCGATGCTCGAAAATATTTGATTGTGTTGATCAAGTGTCGATTAGCGGGTCCAGTAAAGAGCGGGTCGTCTCACAGATTTCCACAAGACTTTTTCCTGTAAAAGTGCTATGCGGGCATAGCCAGGTGCATGGCAACTAGGCTGGTGCACTGCCTACTATGCCACTAATGCGTTGAGCAAACCAAAACAGACGTGGTCGTGAACTCTGCATAGAAACTTGGAGAACTTTTGAAGCTTTGAGAAGAAATATTTCAGAACTTGAACTTGAACTTTTGGTGGACGATGTGGGGCTGAGTGCGGTAAATCTATGATGCTAGTATTTCATGATCTGATGGGATATTGCCCACCCAATAAGAGTCTCATGCCTGGATTTTCAGCAGGCATCTGATGCTGGATGCACATGCCACCCAATTTTGCCAGTTTCAAATTGATCTTGTCTTGGTAAACCAAATACCTCAGTTGTGTTAGTGGTGAAGTTACGGATACCTGATTGACATAATAATCATCCATTAGACTGGTTAGAGATGAAGACCTAAAACATTCAGTGTAAGCTGCAATATTCACATGAAGTCAAATCTACAAGTCTCATAGACACCTGCAAAGTGCCTGTTCAACAATAGTCCATAAGATAAAGAAAAGAGAGCAGCCCTCCAGCTTCATCCTTCTCAGCTTCTGAAGAAGAGGTGGCTGCAATACCAATATGGACCATGACTTATCAGGTAGGTGCTGGTGAAGTGCACATGATGCAAATTTCCATCAACATGCCCATGCTCATGCAAACAAACTTTTGTTTGTTGCCCATCATCACATCATTACAATAAGCTTGTTAGCATCACTACCTACAAGTTACAACTACATTGGAACGTGTTCATTGTTCATCAGCATTTCTTCTTTTCAGCCCTGTCAGTATCTGTGATTATGGTGTCCTGACAATATTGTAACTGACAGAGATGCTTGTGTACTGAGTGGTTTACAAAGCAACATCTGCTGTTCTAACTTATCAACATTGCATCAAATATGTTGTGAATTATAAGTACAGCTGTCATCAAGAGGTTTCCCCAGTGAGGTATAAACTTGAACTATCTTGAAACTTCCTTCATTCTAACTGAGCTTTTTTCTTCAGCTGTCTGATCTGTCCTAAGGTTGGTGTTTTCTCCATTTTCATCTGCATAGATTAGGGAACCCTTAGTATAGTTAAGGACCTTTATTTTTATGTTGAAATGCACTTGTTATTCCCTCCCCATTTCTATCAATGATTTAGGTGCCTGGTTGTCTCTCTTTTTACATTCTGTTCTGATGCACATTTTATTTCATAGACTTTGAGGCATGCTAGCCTTAGTATTTAGATAAACGCATTTAGTTGCAGTTTTGCAGTTGCAGGGCCACTCCCATTCATCATTTACATAATTTTTGTTGCATCTATAAATGCATGTCATTTCAAACCTAACATCCAATAACTATCCCTTGAATTCAAGAAATAAATGAAATTTTAAGGTCATATTTCATCTGACAATCAGCAATGATTATGCCTTTTGTTGTATAAGTCACTTCAAGCCCAGTGAGTCTGTAGGTACTCCTGTAAACTGACTCACTAAGTGCCAACGGTCCATAGTAAAAAACGTGACCGGTCCTCAGCTGGCCGCCGCGCGGTGCTGCCGCCTAGCGGTCGTCTCGCCAACTGTGAGCCTGCCGTCTGCTGGCGACATCTGCTATCAAGTGCGCCAGTCAGGCCGGCATATTTGATGCGCTTCCAAGCGGGCCGGGCCGCGCTGCGGCCGCTGCGAGCCGAGCCGAGGGCAGCAGCAGCGCGGCGGCCGTCGCCGCCCCCTCCTGAAATAGCGCGCCTGGGCGCCGGCCGCTGGCTGGCCCAGTGGACGGCCGGGCGCGGCGGTCAGCCGGCTCGTGTGTCGGGCCGACGGTGCGTCCGGGTCCGTCGGCGGTATTTTCAGAGAGGGCCGTCGTGCGAACCGCTGCGTGCCAGCCGCCGGTGCCGGCTGTCCCCGCGCCGGCACCGGCTGCAGTATTATGTTCTGGAGCGCGGCCAGAGACGGCCTGCAGTAACAGCGGCGGTGCCGTCTTCCACTGGCCGTCGCCAACCGCAGACCATTTCGGTGGCAAATGAGGACGTTCTTCTTAAGTCACAACAACTGTCCTCTCAGCTCGTGGTGCGACGGGTATTTGGGTCGAGTGTTTCAATATCGTAGTGTTTTTATATATTTCGGAGCTTGATAACAGATTGTAGCTAGAAATGCCAGAGCAAGGACTTTTGTCCACTTCGGTTGCAACTGCCAACTGCATTCTCAGGACTCGTGCCAACCACGCGCAAGTTGGTGTATAATTGAGCCGTGTCATGTTGAACCCGGCGTTTGCTGCCAGCCGCTGGCCGCCCGCCCTTTGGAGGGCCAGTCCAACAGTCTTCTCAAGTCCGCGGTATCGCTGATCTCTTTCTGAGTTATCGTATTTGCCTGAATCCTGCTTGCACATTGCATACACGCTTCTGGTGCAGATGCATCAGTCGCTAGATTTCCATTGGAGTGAAACTATCGGTAGCCATGGTCTCGATGTCGGCTGTCTGATCGTCCCTTGCTAGATTTTCGTGATGGTGGCAGACGAACCACTGTATGGATGTCTGATCACAGTGCAGGCGGACGCCTTTCTTGGTATCTACTGCGCCACGGAGTATAAACGGTGTTCATTGACAAATTAAGGAAGTTTTGCAAATGTTATGATTATATTGATATTTAATGGGACGGATTTTGAGAAAAAGGATTAAAGAGGACCTAAGCGCGCTGTTGAAATGCGCGTCAGTGTGTGGCGCTTTAATCAAGCCACTTAAAACGCTAATTTAATTGTCGGCGTAGGTCGTTGTCACGGAAACCAATTGCGTAACAATTCCACTTATATTGAATAAAGTTCGTTCCACATCTTCACACCCGCTGACTCTCACAGAAGAGATCTATTAACTAAGTGCCTCATCGCAAAACATCCCATCCGGCTGGCGTCGGTTTCGTGGAACGTGTCTCAGAAGTTGGCCGGTTCGCGGTCCGGATCCGGGCCGCTCTCTGCGCCGCTCTGGGTCGCTCTGGGTCGCTCTGACCGCGCAGAGGACTGCTGAACGAGCCGCCGCGCTGAGCTGCCACTCTGGCCACCAAAATAGAGCGCCGCGCCGGCCGGCGGGCTGCGGGGCTGTGTAGGATACTGGCCTGCGCGACCTGTCGGCAACTGTCCCCTCGCGTCCGGCTGGGGCGCGGAGGGGTGAGCCCCGCGGGGCTACCGTTCGCCAGCCGGTCAGCGATCTGTTTACCCCTCCGCGCGTCTGGTCAGCCCGGACGCGGCTCTGGCGCTTCTGGAAGCTTCCATAGTCCGGCGGGCGGTCCCTTTGAGCACAAATAGGCTCTGGGCGGCTGCTCCCGCGCTGCGACGAAGCTGCTCGCCGGCACGTCGCGTCGCGCCGCGCTGCCGACAGCAGTCTTTCCGTGATCCTTTAGGGAATAAAAGATGATCTCAGCCATCATCCGTGCATGCATACTGTGCACTGCAGTGCACAGTGCATATGACAGCCTTCATCCCTGCCAACGGCAACCCTCGTCCTTGCATACGATATCTCTGGCTGAAATGCGAGCTGCTGAATGCGCCCGAGCTTTATATAGCCAGCGTCTGGCCGTTCTGCATTCGTTTAGCATTCTGCCCGGGCCCCGTGATTCGTTTAGCATTCTGCCCGGGCCCCGTGATACGGTCGATGGCCGTATTAGAGCACTGCTGCCTTCGACTGTCGGGGACGGCCAAGGCTGAGACGCTATTTTCGGACGTGCGTGCCGCCCGGGAAATGCCGTAATAGAATGCACGGGTCGGTTGACGGCACGCCGCTCTCAGTCAGCTGTTGCTCGGGGGAAGGGGTGCAGACGGGGAGGGGGGGGGGAGTGATTGGCGTGCCGGTACGCTACCAATCACTGCCTCCGATGTCCGTCGGTGGCGGCCGATTGGATTCGGAGCTGCCGCCACTCCGGGGACCCGGTGACGAGATCCTGTCAACGAGGGAAGGCTGCCGGCTGAGGAGTTCGCAACTCATAAGAGCGTACCCGGTTTGGTGGTTTTATACGGCATCCAAAGGTGTCGTAGATAGTGAGGAACGGTGGTCGTATTTGCTCCGCCCATGGATGACAATCATTGAAAATAATGACCCACTGCCCACTAGCAAGACACCACCCACGGCCTACCATCCACTTTCTGTCTACCACCGGCTATCTCCCACCGCCCAACTACCACCCACCGCCATCCATCACCCACCTCCCACTGTCTACCACCCTCCGTCTACCAGCCGCCAACCGCCCACCATCTTCAGATGCCCTCAGACTGAGGATGATCCGACCTGGTCGATGGGTCAATCGGTGCCAATTTGCCTGTATCGAGTTGCGAACGTTTGCACTTTGGCACAACGGCCGGCCGCGAGGGCTGGCCGGTAAAAGGATGCTCGATTATTCAGTGCCGGTCGAACCAGGGTCGTGGGTCAGTGGGGAAGTTAGGGCAAGACAGATTCGTAGATCTCAGAGTTGGCGATGTGGATGGGAGTGTCAGATAGCGTATAGGCTTGTGTAGGTGGCGGCTGCCGATTGTCCCGAATTCTGCTTCAGGATGAGAAAATCAAATATAAAATAGTCATGTTCATGGATGCGTCGACTGAATGCTATTTCGATTCCATGAAATGGAACCGAAACTCTCGCATAACTCTCGGGCCCGGGACATGAATTCAAGTGTCAGCGGGTGTGCGGGGACAGCCAGTAGAAAGAGCTGTCAAAGTTGCTGATGAGGAGTTCCGGGACATGAGCTATGTGGCCTTTTGATGCAGAAATCCTCTGTATCTGTTATTTTTCAAAACATTAAATGCAGTTAGGACGGCCGTAAAGTAAGTTTCCGCCCTTCACTCCGCGCCATTGGAAGTGGCTGTGACGAACCTTCGCTTGCGTCGTCATTGTAACTTGGAACATTCGCGTTCTGCGTGTCATCTTGACCGTGGTCTTGGCAATGAAATCGCGTTTATATGTATTGCATTCCTTTTTTATTGAAAGGCATAGCATTACATGCTCAAGACGATACCTTGATGCTGATTACAAGAAGGCTCCCATGCAAGTTATTTAACAGCCGTGGTTTGAACACCTGCACCGGGCGCATCAAGCGTGATGTGCGGCACAGCATAGATGCAGGCGCCGACCAGTAGTGCCATCTAGGGGCGGAGCTTGTAACTTGAACAACGGAATGGGCGACGCGCTCCTTTCTCATAGTGAGGTTGTTACGTTCGGTATTTCGGAACTAAAACCAAGCGATATGCGGCCGACTATCACTGATCAAAGTCTTCAAAGCTGTCGGTAACGCAGTGAAGATGCGTGGAAGACGATCGGAATTGCTTTCAAACGTAGCTTGTATGTTTGATGCGGGCGCTCTTAAGAACAGAATGGCGACCCCGATGCAGGAAATTATTGACTTGAATCAACCGCTCGATAGGGATTTACCCCCATCAACGTAGCTACATTCTCAATGTGTATCACTTTAATTACAAGAACCCACGGGCCATTGTTCAAGAGTCTGACATTTAAATGACCCCAACTTCCCGGACCGTTACTCAGCTCTGTCCAACCGTCCCTCATCCCTCCGTCGAGTATTGGCGTTTTCCCGAACACCTGTCAGTCTCAGCGCACCGTTCCGGGGCCGCTCAGGGCCGGCAGCGACGGGCTCGATCCGGTACGAGTCGTCTCGTGCGTCGTTCCCGACGTGAGGCGGCGCCTCCCTGTCGGCTCCGACGCCACCGACGCTACCGTCGCCGCTCAGGTCAAGTCGCCTAAGGGGCTTGGTCGGCCGCCGCGGCGGCGGCGGCAGTCACGCGAGCGGCCGGATTGGCCGTTTCAGGAGCTCACTGTTGTCGCTCGCTGCTGTTGCTCGTTGCTGTTGCTCGCTGCTGTTGCTCGCCAGAGGTGTCCCACTGGCATTGAGACCAGGCGTGTCTGGTTGAACGGTTCATGCCGGTAACCCGAACCAATCACATACCGTCCACCCGCCGCCGGCGAGATAAGAGGACGTGGCGTTTCTACGGCCGAACTTAGTCATGTTATGATGTTCGGAAAGGGTTTATCGGCATGGATGCATTCCAGACGCTGGTTTCACCCGAAAATGGCCTGGAAGTTGATATTCTGAGGGTCTGCCGGCATCATATTTGCCCAATCAGACTTGAATGATGGAATAATTTCCTTGGTTTTATTTGTTTTAATATCTTTTATTCAGCATCTGGTGGCTTCGCTTCAGCAGCTGAGTACCTACATGTCGGTTACGATCAGAACGGTTAATGGTTGGACTTATGTACCGAGTTTGTTTTTGGTCCTGAGGTACGAGGCTTGACATGTCGGTAGATGTTCTACTCTGAAAGATCTTCCTTCCTTCTGTCTTTTTCGTGTCGGAGCATACCCACCGCTGGCTCTTCGGAGTGCTACCCTGCGACGGCTGTGGAAGAAACCAAATTACAAAAGCAAAATAAATAAATAAATAAACAAATACTGATCTATGCCGACACATCGCAGGCAGTGCGCCCGACGATGTACAGTTCATTGGGTGCTTGGAGCCAAGGACCTTTCTAAATGGGGTGGTGTAATGAGCACATACGCGCCGTGTTATTGGAAGAGTCGGCTAGTTAGAGGATGGCCCAACGGGATTTACTCGGAGCTCAGGCAATCAAATCAAACAAGTGGTCGAATATGTGGTGAAACGTTTATGACAGATTCCACTTCGTTTTGTAACAATCGGACACGGCTGCTTTCAGCGATGGAGTCTGTTGAAGGCTGGATTGATATGGGAATTGATTTCGATGTTGTCGCTAATATTAGTCCGTGCTGCGACAAAATGGATCAGCGACTGATGGCCGGCTCGTCATGCGACAGTGAATATATAGTTTAATTATTTGTGCAAACTCGGGCGTTGATTGAGAAGCGGCTTTATGGTAATGCATTCTGTTTTGATGTTCCAGAGTTAGGTTAGACACCACTATTAAACGAGATTCACAGATAAATATTAATTATGGGATATTTAGCTGGAAGTTAGACGAGGTGCTCTAGTATTTCACCTATCCATCTCAGTCAGAACCAATCGGCTGTTGTGCATCGTATCATGCATAGCATCGACAATCAGGCAAATACATTTTGCATGTTAATTTGGATGAAAAAAAAAACAGATGCATGAAGGAACGGTCTAAATTATGCGTTTGTCGTGCGCTGGAACTCCGAAGTCCGGTCAATAGAGAAAGTCTAGCGCTGGCGGAATGAGCCCATACCCACAATGAGCAAGGCTGGTCGTTGAATAGCGGTTTTGCTTGCTGGAATAGGTCATTTCTGTTGCACATTTTCAGTTATTACTCTGCGAAACGGCGGTCTTGTTCTTATGGAATCACTGGGAACCTCTCAACTTGCGTCACAAATCTGCTCATATTGTATTTCATTATCGTTAATTTCCAAGACATCTTCTCCATACAGTTGATGAGATATTACAGCGTGTGCATATTGCCCTTACATCATTTCATTAGGCTGGGAAGCCTTATTTTACGAAGAAAATTAATAAGGAATGTTTTCACTATTCTTAGCAGATGGGCGGTGGTCTTCACTCTTCATGCAGTCTTGGCTCCCTAAAGTCGCAATCATCATCATGTTGAAGCGCCACTGCGGCTGAAGGTTAAGTAGCACCGCAGAAAATGATGACTATTGGCTTTGGATCTTATCACGATTTAAGGTGGCTGTGATCAACCTTGTTCATATGAAGCATATACTTCGGCCAAAGACGATTTTAACTTCTCTTTTTCACTGGTTCCTTTTCGCCGGAATGGTATCTCACCCAACGGCAATTTGGACTGCAGACAGAGTCCTCTTAGGGATGCGCTCTTCGCTGGACTATGTCTGAAGCTGTTGCCCGTAATGTGAACTCTAAATATTTAATGCCTTCCAAGAATCACCCGTTGCTTCTAAACACCACTCGTCTTCTACTGGGAGTGTAGAAAGTTTCACGCATCAACCTCTTCTGCACTAGTATCGGTGGATGCCCAAAGTCAAGACAGAGCTCTGGGTTTTCTGTCTAAGGGGCGGCCGTGCCGGCGGCGGCGGCCCGGCCCAGCCGACCCGTATCGATTGTGTGATGCGGTTTGCCGGGGGCGGCCCCGGGTCCGGGCGGGCCACCAGTCGATGTCTGGCCGTCCCACGACCGGTGTCCAGTCTCCCCGTCATGTTCCGTGTGCCTCGGCCGCCCGCGCGCTGCCATCCGGCCAATAAAGGTACCGTACCGCCGTGCTCACCGCCGTGCCCGCGGCCGTAGCCATGTCTACGGCCGGCCCCGGCGACAGGGGCAGTCAGGGCTGTTTGTGCGGGGCTCGCTATCGATGTGTGTGCCATCGGTGTGCGGTCACCGCTCGCGACCCCCACCTCCCCTGCCCTCACCCCACTGACTCGCCCAGGTGGTCGCTTCTTAGGTATGAGTCCAGGGAATGGGGAATGCCGCTGTGTTTTGTTCGGTGCACCGTTCGCGTTGTTCGCTGCGTGCTGACACGTCAGTATGCTCACGGTCCCTATGCATGCACGAATGACGATGAAAGGCTGTTCAAATACGCCGGGCGTGCACCGCTGATAGTGTTTGTCTGGGTAATTCGTCAGCGATATGCACGTGCGATGGGCAGACAGGCAGCCATTTTGGTATCGCTCGGCTTGTTTCCTGGTCAATTTATCAGAAAGTCGGTCGGTATGTAGGCCTTGTCGCCCTGTCTTTCTGTTTGCCTTTCTCCTCATATTCCTCGGTCTATGAGCTATTCGTCTTCCGGCCTGACAATGCCCACTAATGTCTGTCTGCCTGCCTGTCCACCCATCTATCTGCTCTGTCTTGCTACCAAATTTGTCCTTTGGCTCCGCACACATTTGTCCTTGTTTTGAAGTAGATTGGTTCTTCCTTACCCCGCTCCAGTAGCAGGGTTGAGATGGCGTTCACCACGACGGGGCTTTGCGTTTTAGTGCATGCTGTTTCTCCGGGCACCCTGCGAGGACATCCTGCAGGCTCTACTAGGTGTGTTTTATTGTCGATTGGTCACTGTCTTTAACGCTGGTAAGTAGTGTCAATGGTTCGTTTACTCTTGTTGACTGTTGACCTTTATCCAGATACCCCGAGCATTAGAAGCCCGTGACGAGTTAATCCTCTTCTATCAAATTGCGCGCAGCCAATGGGGTACCGGTAGATTCCTTTTCAGCGTCCTAGCGAATATTGCTCTGTTCCTCTGGTGCGCACAACCTCTCTAGATTCCCTATACGACAAGTGTCTTGCTATTTAACTCCCCCACAGCATTGCGCTGTGTCTGGTCATCTCGTCCGCATCTCTCGTCTAGTACTGTATTGCACCGCACCATAGCACCCAGTACCGTACCGTACCATTCCGTTCTGTACCGCATCACGTACCCCATGGTACCGCTCAGTACCCGGGCGGCGCCACGGCTCCCAAACTTTGGCACTCTGCTGCGCCAGGGATTAGGCGGGATCTGCGTCGGTCGCCGCCGGCCGAGCTGCCGAAATCGATGTGGCCCTCCCCTGGCCTGGGTCGACCCTCCCCGGCGCCCGAGGGCCGACTCTCCCCCAGGACCTTCGAGCCGACCCTCCCCACGCTCAAGGCCCCGGAGAGGTCTTTTCAGCGCTGGCCGTGACGTGATGAGAATTTGTGGTTGTGTGCCTCTGGCAGTAGACGGGTTTATTAGGTGACCGAGCTATCTGTCGACCGCTGGTAGTTTGCGGAATTGGCTCAATGTCGTTACATTTGAGGCAGGCCCTTGCTGTTGGTCAAGGTAAAGGTCTATCGTCATCATTGATATCTATTAGGTACTGTCGGGATTGAGGTTATCAAGATTCATGAACATTGGACACGTTGCGGTCTTTGCATGCAGGGCACCCGAGAACCGCCTCCATATCATCTCAACTGCAGTCAGCAGAGTCGCAGACCACATGTATGAGAGCCACTATCATTAGTTGGAGCTGGCAATGTCACGGGCTGCAACAGCAAAAGTGGCGAAAACAGTCCCGTCATATCCGATGGATCCCCGTTTGCAAACAATTTCCAACCAACTGATTGCAGGCTGCTGTCCAGTGTCTCCGAGGCCCGAGCTGTTGCTGCTTAGACTGTCGGTTAGGATGGGCTCCGTTGCTGAGTTCGAGCTCCGCTGCTGCACAGACCGAGCTTTGCTGCTTAGAATCAGCTCTGCTGCCTAGACTCGGTTGTGCTGCTTAGACTCAGCTCTGCTGCTTTGATTTCAGTAAGAAGTGGCACCCCGTCGCCATGCGGATGAGCCAGAGCAGTCGTGCGGAAATGATAACTCCTCGAAATATTGTAATGGATGCTGATGTCTGCTTGGTGGTGACGTCTCCCTTCAGCTTTGATGTGTTTGATGTCCAGATTGTCGCCAAATTGATGGGCAGGTCGCTGACGTCAGAGGCGAGCCCGGATTTTGGAACCTATCAACCCGTGACCGGCATCACAAATCGAAACTTCACATCGACCTACGTCATAGCCTCCACGTGGCTGTAATCTGGGAAATGGCCCTGTCAAAGTGACCCAGCGCGTGATTAAGTGAAACTTCGCGATGGGTCTTTGCATTAGAAACGTATCATTTCGGAAACACGTTTGATACGTGAATCCCCGGCCGCATGCTGATGAGAAGTATATATTTGAGTTTTCATTAATGTGCCAGCGGTAATCAATATACCCATTTAATATCTTTTCAACGTATACCTAATGCGATGCATCACCATGTCATGGAAACCTTTTGAAGGCATTCCTTAAACTGGACAAGTTGACTACATTTACTGCTTACTAACAGCCCACCAAATTCAATTTGATAAGTTTTTTCAGGGCTGGACGAACTCATTCGCCGGCTATTTTGTTCAACATATGTCATTACGACCATTCTACCGCCATCAATTGTGACATTGTTACATCATTGTTAAACCCGTCAAATCGCCTTTCTACTGAACGCTGCGCCCTCAAAGGTCACTTTTCCGATTCAAACTCCGCTTTGAGTTGCTGGATCCAGCGGGCTTCTGAACTCGTGGTCGGCTGAGACGCGACGGCTTAGCTTCTGGGACAAATCCTTATCCGTTAGGACTTCCGGTCCCTTTCCAGTCGCGGCCATTCAAACGCTCCGCTCTCCGCTTGTGAAATAGGGGACGAGAGCTTCGCTTCTCCAATACACCCCGCTAACTGAACAGCATCTGGCGGTATTGCAGCTTCACGACCACCCACGCTGGTGTGGAACGGCAGCCGCAGCATCACAGGGCGCTGCTAATGGTAAATAAGCTCGTCAGGGCCGATTTGGTGGTCCCAGCGCCACGTCGCACGACCATGTCGCGGGGTTATGAGGAACTCCCTCCGCAGTTACGATGATTTACCCACTTACAATTATTAATTTCGACTTCGTCCATCCGTGTCGTAATGCTCTCTTCATATTGACTTAAGCCGGAGGTTCTTACCTCGTGTGGCAGTGCAAATCTTTCGCGTCTCCCATTCCACATTTTCATTATTTGAGACTTTTTTATTTCCCACCTTAGAGATAGCGAGGCTAACCGATGTTGAGTCATCAGATAAGTGGAACCCGTTCAAGGTTTTTGCAAAATTAGAAGAAAGTGCTCCTCTGGTCAGGGCGGCAGTGTACTGTCATTTGGTCCCCATAGGACCCCAAGGGACAGGGCTATCGCCGCATAAATAGTAGACTAACGCCAGTGAAGCTCTGATCCGTTATGCGTGCTTCAATGAATAAACGGGCCGATTCGCTAATACTTGCTACATAAGTACCTACTTGCTTGCCGGCATATTTGTATGCGACGGGTGGAACACAAATGGAAGGGTTGCATGATTTCGAAGCTCAGATATCTTTGAGAATACGGATAATTGATGGATGATAATGCGGCAGTTAATTGCCATTTGTAAGGATTAGACGAACGCCGAGGTGTTTTTGTCTACCTGACCTCTAGACACAAACACTCTGGTCAGTGTCGATTTCACTGACCAAACCGGTGTTGACCGGCGTCTCACGCCGCCACTGTGCTGCCGGGCTAACGCCGGCTGGTCAATCCGGCGCCAGCGGCCGGCCGGGAGGCGCCGCCGCGGCGCCGGCCCCCGCCCGTCGCCGGCGGCACGTACGCCGTCGTCGGAGCCGACGCGACGGTCGCGCCGCTAAAGTCGGGACGTGCCACGTCCGGCGCACCACTTAGGGTGTCTCGCCGGCCGGGGTGGTCGGGGCGGGTCATGGCGAACTTGCTGGGGTTCTATGTGGCATTGTGCTACAGTTCTGGCTAGTCTCAACTGTAGGTCGTTTGAATCGATGGTACAAAACTTATATCCTGAAATGAAACATAGCATCACCCCCATGGTGTTTGCACACCATGTCGAAACATTCTGAAAGTTTCATGGTGTTTCCCCATGCTATATTTTGGCAGTTGTGGAAAAGTGCATTGACATAGAGCATAATATTATGTCTTATGTAAGCATTGAATGAGAAGTCAGTGCATTCTGTATGAGGCTGTGATAGTATCGAGTGGTTGGGACGCTGTGCCAGCTTCTATCACTGTCATACTGCCTCGATGTCGAGTTTAGGCTGTCGTGGTGACCGGGAGGTAGGTGCTGTCGGATTAGTGGCCAATCGTCCGTGATCCCATGGTCTGTTGCAGACTGCAGAATGATCTGCTGCAACAGAGGATGTAAATGGTAGGCATATTCTGACAAAGTGGCTGGCATGCTATTTTTTAATACATTCGCATATCATGCATGCTTGCGTCATGCATGTCGGCCTTTGAGCAAAATTTGCATATTTTTCATATAAATAACTCGGACTAAATCTGACCCATCATTTTGCTGAATGTCTGAAAATTCGCCTGCGTTTTGCCACCTCCACGGAGGCTCCAACGGGCGCGACGCTCCCTCTGAAACATCCTGTGACGTCAGCACGCTCTGTGACGTCACCACACAGCCAAGGATTAGGCAGCGGCTTAGAGGTCGCCAGACGCTGCAGGCCCGAACAGCCAGCGTCGCAAGGCGTCTCCAATGGTCGCCGCGGCGAGGGGTGCCATGCTGGTGGAACGGGCCGTAAATCTTACATCATCTGCGCTGTCCGATGTGGTCAGGGCTGTTTGTTTGGCGCTGACCTTTTTCGGTTTTTCCTTGTCCTGTTTGCTGGCCGCCGGAGGCTTATCACATCAGGGATATGCATCCTCAATGGCAGAACGATTTGTCGTTGAAGAGAATCTTAGCCCTGCTGCGGGATATAAAGTGACCCGTTTCTCTTGAGATTTGAGCAGTTATTGCAGCTGAATCTGCAACTATGCTGGCAGAAGGGTCTGAAATGTTTCTCGTGATGGTCCATTCATAAGACTTGTTCGCTCGTTGTGTGGTTAGTTTGTATTCCTTTCTTCAAAGCATTGTGCTCTAGCGGTCAATGTCTGTCGTTAATATCTTGAAATGGTTTGACCAGGAATATTTGGAATAGGATGCGATCAATACGAGTACAATGCTACTCTGCCGACTTGCGTGCTAGCGAGCTGCGTCACTCAGCAGCCAGCGTCAAATGCTCGAGAAGTACTCTTAGCCTTGATATTACAGCTTTTAGTCTGCTGGTTTGTTAAATTGATATAGTTTCATAGATGGGTAAAAGATACCGTGACAGTTAACCACATTTATGACGCGTTTTGAAGTACCTTCTGTATATTATGTATATCGTCCTACTCCTCCCTTGCATTTTAGGTATCACAAACTTGACAACACAGGGCTGTTATCGTCCGTAATAAATGCACTGTTGTACCTTTGACTCTCGAGAAGCGCACTCAGTTTCATCTGAAGAGAACTGTTGCTGAACGGTTCAAATGTCACAGCGTGAGTTTGACCGTGGGCGGGCACATCTGGCCTACGCCACGGTCGGTAATGTTGAGGGCAGCATAAAGGCAGTCGGTAATGTAACGTAGCGCGATGTCTGTAACATCCGTAACGTAATGCGCCGGGACAGTGCGCTAAGTGCGATGAACAGTGGTGGGAGCTGTACTGAGAAATGCCTAACTACCGCCTTTGTCTGCCTGCTGAACCGCGCTGTCTTCCCAGCACGCCTAGCGCGCATGGCTCGCACAGCTTCCCCATAACTACAGACGGACTGACGTCAAATACTTATCACAAGGAGGACTTATCCGACTACGATAACCTATCCATCCACACCCATGCGCTATGGATGTGGGCGAGAGACGCCGGCCCGAGGGCCTGGAAACTCGGACGGCTCAACCTCGCGTTAGAGTCCGTGGGATAGTGGGGGGTGCCAAAGCCATGAACACGTCCGTTGACCTTTGGGTCGGTCCATAACGGATCGATGGGCGGGTCCGCTGCGAATTGCCTTTTGCAGACGAGCCAATCTGTCGGCCTGTCACGCTTCTGTGGTGGAGGGATTAGTCCCGGTTCTTTGAAATGTTTGCTACTGCGAATTAGTGAGGCAATCATACCGTTTTGCTGCGTAATGTGCAGATCATCTCATTTCATTGTTCTAGGTGACCTTCCGTGCTGTCTGAATCGAAATTTATCCAAGGAGGTATTAGAAGTACCTGCTGAGTCGCAATCTGCTGAAAGGATATTGCATCCCTTGAGAAATACTGCCTTTCTCTACCAGGACAAAGCTCTTGAATATAACCCTCTGTAAGATGTGCATAAAGTGGACGGTTCCAATTTCATATGGGATAAATTATTCGGCCAAAGCTGAGAAAAATTGTCTCAGCTAAGCGAGCACAATCTACTACCTAAGAAGGTTCAGTCGTAGGTAACTGGAAAGTCAAACGATTTCTTAATCCGCATGTCATATCTTTGAATCTTTAAGTTGGTGAGATCAATGAATTGATACTATCCAGCAAACTGAGCTGTCGCTGCACACTTGTATCTTCAATCATTTACCGATTTTCACACCATGCTCTTGTTTTTACTTTATTTAGCCCGCTCTAGTAAGAACACTTTATATATTACATAGAAAGGATATTTTATATGTCGTAACTTTACCGCCCTCCGCAGTCCTCAAAGCCATGCCCTGGGCGGTATCTCTATTTATCTTTCCGGCGTAGCTCTCTCAGGGAGGACCGATGGGTCGTCCGGTAGCCACGCCGAACCGTCGCATTACCGCTATTTCGCTAATGAGCTCCGAATGAAAAGGTCACCGGGTCGGCGTATGGTCGCGTTGGGCTGAGCTGGCCCCTAGTGGACGGTTAGACCGAGACGGATAGTTTGCATTGTAGAGCGTCGAACGGTAGTAATTATGCGGCTGTATTTGACAATATGGAAGTTCCTGTTGGTCTCACTGGTACTTTGCTACCATAGCCGCTCCTGCTATTGAATTATATCAAGCAGACATAATCCGGAACGCGACGCTAAACGCGCTAAGCATAAGTCGTTAAACGCCGCGCGACGCTGTGTGTGCAAACACAGCGCTGGTGGGTTGATACTGGAGGGGAATGAGGTTCTGGCCCAAGGAGGAAGGCCCGTGGCCGGCGGTGGGGCCACCACCGGTCGATGTATGATGAGGGAGCTGTCTGAGGATGACCGGAACTGCGCGGCGGTGGATGTCGGACGATCGCCCCCGTCCCCTTCCCCCTCCTCCCCCGCCCATATCGCCGTGGCCCCCCGTCCCTGACCTACCCTGCTCCCCGCTCTTTCTCCTCTGCCCGCCCGCTGTTTCGTCCTTGACCCTCGGTTGGAGTCATCGGTCATCGGTCGTCCGGCGGACCCCGGCAGCTTCCGCCCCGTCCCCGCCCGCCACCCCCAACTCTCTAGCTACTGGCTGACTGGGGAAAGATATGGGGTGGGGACTAGGGAGCGAGGAGGAAGGGGAACGCTCGATGTTTCTCGGATGTTATGTGGTTGTCCGTGCTGTCTTGTGAGTGGTGTCTTGTGACCTGCACTTTTCCTTTGTTGTATAGCTAGCTTTGCATGCTGTCGTTGCAAATTGCATGCTGTCGTAGAAGCATGAGTGCGCAGAGCACTGTTCTTTAGATCCTGCAGACTGCACAACTGTTTGGTATTCAAGTGGTGCCCTCGCGAGACTTGTGAAGCTGTTGTTACTGAAACACTAGCTTCACACAAAGCTTTGATGGTTACATATGTAACATCTTACAAAAAAATATGAGGAATGGAGTAACTCAGGAGTGTTGATACCAAGCCCTTGGTGAATTTCATGCAATACAACTGTTAACAACTACTTAGTCTACGTTAGTCAACTATTAATTTTCCGACATTTTAAATTAGAGGTGGCAAAATGTGGACCCGAGGACCCGGTCCAAAGAACCAGTCTGGACCCATATGGGTCCAGACCGGTTCCTGGAAATTTTTCTGACGGGTCCAACCGGGTCCTACCATAAACTGTACATCTTGCACACTACACATTATTACAAAATATGAAGGGAATTAAGTGAATGTTTCTTTGCACACAATAGCTCATGAGTATTCCCAGTGGGAAATAGGCTGTTTTACATGGTGCAACTAATGATTCCTGCAAGCAGTTTGTATTAATTGACTTTTGGGGAACGGGTCCAACTGGTTCCGGTTCCAACTAAGACCGGGTCCGACTGGTTCCAGAAATGTTCAGCCGGGTCTGGTTCGAGTCTGGTTCCCAAAATTTTCATCTTTTGCCATCTCTATTTTAAATTGTTCGCTCTGCCGATACCATCTAGTTAGACACAGCAGTTCTGACAACCCCAGCACGCACTCTCCGCTCATCCCCCTTCCCTGTCTCGTCACCGGGCTCCCCTTCGAACCGACGCCTCGTCAGCTCTATCTCACCTGTGATGACGTCAAGCTGAGCTCAGGCGCGTCGGTCGCGACGCCAGCCTCGTCGGTCGCGACGGCACGAACGTCGGCTGCCGCGTCGGCCGTCTCCGCCAGCAGGAGTCCGAGCTACTCAGGCAGTCGGAGTTGCTTTGCTCGCTTCTAGAGAGTATGCAGAGATGTATCTTGGAACTTCTCAATGCGACTAGAGTCCCGATGGAGTCAGTCTGAGTCTTCTGCAGCAGACTGAAGTCGACTGTGATGTTACCTGTCTTAGGCCGAATCGAGATGGGTTTATGTTCTAGCGCCGCAGTCTCTGAGGCCTGTTCGGCCTGCCTTGCACGGCTTCTGTTCTGATCGGCGATAGGTGGAAAAGATAGGCTCAGTTGCAGGCCCATTTGCACCTGGGAGCCGATGGCATTCCTGGCTCAACGATGTTATGAAGTGACAGTCACAATTGTTGCTGTGGCAAGAAGAAGAAGATGTGTCGCAGGAAAGCTTGTTCTTTGTGGCTTGAGATCAACAAGATATGGCTTGAGGCTTCACGTCGCTAGCATTCTGAATGCAGCTTTCAATAGTCAGCTTACCTGTGAAACCACTCCTCGAAGCTAGCTTACCACTCAGCGACACAACTTATCACTTCTACCTTCCTCAAGTTCTGTGAGTGAACCTTCCCCTCTATCACAGTTTCCCTCGGGAGAACGGGACTCCGCTCAGGAGCCCGGCTTTGGCCCTGTCACCAGACGCGCGCACCAGTCACCACTGAGACTTAGCGTGGAATCTGCGGGATGGGCCGCAGTGTTGTGATGACCGGTATGCTGTGGCGGCGCCCGGCGGTGGCCTTCCAGCGCTGCAGCCGCTGCACGCCCCAGCCGCGCCTCCATTGGTACACAGCTGCGCCGGCAAACACGTGACCGGCCGGGCCGGACCGGCCGTGCAGACCGGCGCCCCCGAGCCACCGCGCAGACCGCCACTGCAGACCGGCGACGCGGCGACTAGCGACCGTTCCTCCGAGCGTGCGACTCGTCCCTCGAGCGGGCTTCTTTCCGCAGTGCGTGGTGGACTCCTGTTGCGCTTCGTCTGGCCAGTCACCTCTTGTCAGACTATCACGGTCACTCGTTCGCGCTCTGACGTCTTCCGTTGTCACGAACGGACTCGGGTGATGAGGCAGATCGCGCCTCTTTGAGTGCTGCGTTTTTGCCGTGGCCTCTGAAATCACGCTAGGGTGGCACTGAGCTGGACCACGGTCGCAGGAGGAGGCGACTGCCGAGTGAGAACTGAAACAGCCTGAGACAGTGTGGGTGACGGAGGCCAGAGACGTGCAGTGTCGCAGCTGTGCGGCGGACGGCACAGTTGTGTGGCGAGCGTGTGTGGGTGTGGCGAGTGACGGTGGTACATTTGTGTGGTTGGTGGTGAACAGTCAGTTGTACGGCCAGCTCTCCGAACTGCGGAAGTGTTCGGTTGGACGTGCTGATTCTGAGCGATGGGACTTTCGGGTGAACTTTGATTAGGTGATAGTGGTAAACCAGCAGTAGTGAAAATAAGATATTCTTGGACTTAGTGCATAATTTACCGACCTGATCAAGGGCAAAGAGCAGCCTGGTGGCGCCAGGCTTTCAAAGACTGCACTTGCTGCGTGCTTGGTCGGTGATAACTCTCGAATCACAGGACATTGTGCTTCGTATGAGCCACTAATCGCAGGACAAAGCCCTCTACCACCGTTCACACACCGGTCGAGTCGTGCGGTGTTTGAACCGGTTCGTAACAGCACTAACCCTGCGGGTGAACCACCCCCTGCGCCTGCCAACCCGTGACAGTCAGCCGGGTTTGCGGATTTTGCGTGCGGAGTGCGAGTGGCGACTCAGGTGCGTTCGTTGCGTGCAAGGGACAGTGCTTTCGCCGCCTTGGCAAAGCGGTCACGGGGTTGTGTTGACCGCGAGTCACTCCTCGGAGGGTGACATCCAGCGAACAAGATGCGGAACATAGGTCATGTGGTTCACCACGCGCCTCGCCACCGCCAAGGTAAGCTTCAGGTGAACTCGGTCTGTTACTTCGCTCCCAAATGAAAAATATGCAGAGAACAGGTGAAATAACGTTGGCAGGTGTGCGTTGGAGGTCCTTGAGCCGGTATTTGGCTATATTATTAACGAGAGATAGTGGCACGCAGGACAACGCCTGCACCGATGTCTTTGAACTATTAGCGATGTTAGGACAGCGGCTCAGCGTTTCTTATATGTGACAATCCCCGCCCTCTACTCGGTGATCGACCTCGAGGCTAGGTACGAGCTCTGTCTGTACTTAGTGACCTTATTATTGGAATTGTGTGTCTGCCGTGCTGCCCTGCACGACTGCTCTAAGTCCACCGGGCGACCACATTTCTAAGCCGTACATCCTCACGCCACCACTGCGTGCGCGTCTCGACGCCTACCACCTGGATAGCCTCTTCTTTATTGACTCGAGCTAGCGCCGGCGGTGCGCTCCTATACCGGTTAACAAGCAATAAAGCGGCGTCTGCGGGCGGGTGCGTGGCCGCTGATGAGCGGCACTGACCTTCAGCCGGACTCTGACCGACGGTATGACCGGTTTGGTCCCCGGATTGGTCGGTAGCGCGCCGGTATGTAGTCAGAAGGCTCCAGAGTCTGGGTTTCTTTGTTGTTCTTGCATTGTATGCTGTAGGATAGAGGGTTCCAGAGACTGGGCGGTATATTTGTTGATCATGCAATATCCGTGGCCAGAGAGCTGATGTCAGAACCCACGCTGCTTCTGCAAATGTTTTGCAGTATATTCGGTCACAGAGCAGTTGCCTGAACCCGGACTTTTTCTGTAAGCGCTGGCAGCTTATGCAGCCAAAGAGGAGGCCCCACAGCCTGTGTCGTTTCCCTATGTGCTCCGCAGTGGCGCCTGTTGCCTGTAACCGCTGCACTCAGTGGGTGCTCGGTGAAGGTGGGGCGGTCTGATTTCACGTGGCCCGTCCGTGATATCTGATGTAGGACGGCCCAGTAGCATGCAAGGTGAACATTTTGAGGAGCGTTACATGGCCTGTACAAACTGGTTCTAGACCAAATGATCATGCAATGTCTATTTATAGCGTAAACGGACACTGCACAATGACAATTCCTCGGCAGTTCCACTTGACATCAGACTGTGCTTTATTATATCCAGCCCTTGACCTTGAACCTGTAACTCAACTTGCCACCGTAGGCGGCGATGGATCTCGACAAGGGACGATTCGAGATGACTTTTCGTACCCATACATAGTAATTAGTACATGGCTAATTCAGGGGCAACTGTGGTTCTCTCACTCTCTCTCCGCCATCTATGTTTGTCACAAGTCACTTGATTCTATAGCAAAACATTCTTCCCCTCCTCCGCTTTCTTTCCTTCTCCTCTCCCTCCTCTCTCATTCCCTCCTCCGCTTCTGTTCCCGTCATTGCGTTTATTCCTTCATCTTTATATTCATACCACGTCGTTGGCTCACAGATCATGCACCGTTAGTCGGTGGATAGACGAGCTACACGTAGCAGTTTTTTTTTCGCCTCGTCGCGATTCGGCTATCATTGCCGCTTGGAGGTGGCCATGGATCATGCCCATGATACGGGCGACGGTGGAGCGACGATGGAGCAGCGATTGGGCGGCGATGAGGCGATGGTAGAGCAGCGATGGGGCGGCGACGGGGCGATGGTAGAGCCGTGATGGGGCGGCGATGAGGCGATGGTAGAGCATTGATAACCTTACCTTACGATGGAATAGCGATGGCTGAACCGTGGTTCACGGATATGAAGCGACGTTGGATGATGTGCTGAATTAGGTTGGTGGTTGTGATGCCGCCGGAAAGACGCGGGCGCTGGAGCGGCGATGTCCAAACGATTGCGCAGAGAGGGTAGAGCGATGGCGCTACCAATTCCGAACATCTGCTTAGCGATAGGGTTTCTGCGACCAGGCGATGACTGAGCGATGGCCTAGCGATGAAGCTGTGGTGAGACAGAGGAGACACATTCCCTGAAACCGACTCGGCCGCCGATTGGTCGCTGCGGTCCCCGGAAGTGACGTCACATGAATGTACGACCGGCTGTCATGGGCGCGGCGCTCCTCTGAATATGTAGCCCTCCTCAGGGTCATTGGCCGGGACCCACTTGACACGTTCGAGGGGGGAATCGATATGGGGATTCCGGGTAAATGCTCGATAGGATGGATGAGCCTCGTAAGCATGGTACAGCGTCGGCCAGCAGCTCCACTGAATGATGAAGGAAAGTAAAATATTTGCCCAATTACGGCGATGTTTTCTCACTTATTCGAACCCGCTGCTAACGGTGTAGCGGCAGTGTGCACAATTTTTAAATAATAATATTATTTCACTGTGGTTTTCTTCTGGCTATCCATCATCTAAGCGTGTCTTTTTGGTTATTCATAAAAGTACCATATGCCTGTCAGCCTCTCTCTCTCTCTCTCTCTCTCTCTCTCTCTCTCTCTCTCTCTCTCTCTCTCTCTCTCTCTCTCTCTCTCTCTCTCTCTCTCTCTCTCTCTCTCTCTCTCTCTCTCTCTCTCTGTCTCTCTCGCTCTCTCTCGCTCTCTCTCGCTCTATCTCTCTGCCCTCTCTCTCTCTCTCTCTCTCTCTCTCTCTCTCTCTCTCTCTCTCTCTCTCTCTCTCTCTCTTCTCATACTCTCACATCGATCTACCACCATTTACCAGCTCATTGCCGTCTCTACTGCCTTCCCGTATCGCTTCTCTCGTCCCATATCATGTCTCTTTCGTATTCCTTTTATCGCTCTGGTAATCATACTATTCTGCCCAGAATATTCAGACTCAAAGTTATGTATCCTTCAGCATCCCGCTGTAGGTATCCTGTATCCTCGCATTAGGATCCTGCATTATCGCGCATCCTATATCCGTCGCCGGCGCCTCGCCCATGCCTCGGCACCGGTCCGACTGACAAGACATCGACTCTATCCGTCCCGACCGCCCACGGGTAGTCGTTTATTCATGTGACACCTGTCAGTAGCCCAGTCGAGATTAGCTGACAGGCTTCCTGCCCCTCCCCCTGTCCCTGCCCCTAGGGCCCCGCCCCGGCGGGCGCATATTGCGTACCGATGACCGATGCACGCGCCATCGCTGTGGTAGGTTCTGGTGGTACAGGACGTTTGGAATGGGAAGAGCGTTAGGCCGTTGCTTTCCATAATTTATTTCGGAACATTAAACTTTGTTTTCATTCCGTTCTTTGGCATATAATTTTGATTGTGTATTGTGTGTATTGAAATATACCGTCCACAGGTGCACCCCATTTACAGACGGAGTCACAAGCATAAATATACGCCACATTTTCACACACCTACCTATGTCTAACTAACACATGTATAAATAAGGTTACAGACTCGATACGAATGCCTTCACCTGACTTCTAAACGCCGCCCGGGATCCGAACAGGTCAGCAGTGGGCCGTTTCTCACATAGACTGTTCACAGCTCGTGGCAAGCGACAGAACAAACCGTTTCTGATTGTGTCAACCCTTGCTGCAGGCACATACAGCACAGGCTTGGAACGAGTTCGCGATGGTACAGCGAGTGAAAACATCGCAAGAATGTCACCGGAGTCGATCCTGCCGGTGAACACGTTCTGCACGAAGTTCAAGTCATTCAGAACAAGCCGCTGGTCAATTCGCAAGACACCAAAATGACGAAGCAGATCAGTATAGTCAAGAGAAGCACATGGACTGTTTGAATGCCTGCCCAACCACATCAGGAACTTGTGTTGGATACGCTCCAATCTCGCAATATGAGTTTTTGCTGCTCCGCCCCATATCACGCAACCGAATTCCATGATTGCACGAATGTGGGCATTGAAACCTGTCATTATAGGTCCTGGCGGTAGCCTACGGCCGGCGGGAGCTCGATAACTCTGAAGCGACCTCGTACATGCCCAAGGCGCGGTTTACCTTTCTTACAAGTTCATCAATGTGGGGGCCGAATGTCAACTTTGAGTCAAGCAGAACACCAAGATCACGCATCTGGCTCACACGTTCCAGTGCAGTACCGCCAATGTGGTAGGTTGTATCTAAAGGCTTTCCACGAAGTGTGAACGTGATACTTTTGCATTTAGATGGGTTCAGAGCTAACTTCCACGTACCTGACCAAAGACACAATTTATCTACGTCTGCTTGAAGAGCCAAAGAGTCACTAGCAGTTCGAATGCGACGGTACAATTTCAGATCATCTGCATACATCAGGCACCCAGAAGATATGTCGAGAGGGGCGTCGTTGCAAAATAAGACGAACAGGATTGGCCCACATATGCTGCCCTCCGGCACTCCTGACTTCACACGCACCCAGTCAGAACACTTGCCGTTCAACACTACACTCTGCTCTCTCCTACTCAGGTAAGAACGGAACCAATTGAGAGCGGCACCAGACAAATGGTATGACTTCTGTAGCTTATGTAAAAGCAGAGAGTGGTCAACACTAGTAAAAGCCGACGAATAGTCCGTATAAACTACGTCAGTCTGAGCCCCCTCGGCTATCGAACGCCACAGCTGATCGACAAGACAGGTAAGATTGGTCTCGCATGAACGTCCTGCTAAAAAACCGTGCTGTGCTGAGGATTAAACGGGCGACACGTGTTGAATCACTTGGTCACATATGATGCGCTCACATATTTTGGAACAAATCGGCAAGAGGGAAACCGGGCGATAGTTGCTGGGATTTTTGCGGTCACCCTTCTTGTGAACCGGGGTAACGTACGCGCGTTTCCAGACTCTAGGAAAGGTGCCCTGGCTCAGCGAAAGTCGAATGAGTTTTGTGATCGGCACAGTGAACTCTGCTGCACACTCCTTCAAAATTCTACCACTAAGACCGTGGTAGAATTTGTGGTGGCTCCGGTATGACTGGAACAAGGTCCCTTTCCCAGGCGGTGGCGATTGGGAAATTTGGGCTTCATTAGTCCATTGGAAGATGGGGGATCTCTGACATCCGGGACGTTTATTACTTGCTGGCCATTTCTAAAAATGGCAGTTTGCGGATGTCTGGAAGGTGGCTGTTTTTGTCGCCGTATGATGTGTAATATGTCAACGTCAACAGTTTCTAAGTACCCGGTCGAGCGACTACTTACGACGTTCATAAGCCGAGCTTTCATGCGTCCTGGGAGATCATCCGTGTTCCTGCTGCAGTTTTGCGGTCGGGAGTCTTTTTCAGCGTCTGTTTTACAGAGGATGAGCGGCTCCCTGTGTCACATCTCATTCGCTAATACCCTCAACTTTGACGCGTCGTCCACCGACCGAATATCCTCGCCGATATTTCTGCCTGCGATTCTTCCAAGCTTGAATCTTTTAGCATCCTCTTTAGTGGCGAACTTCGTGTGATGTAAACATGATAAAATATTGAAACTGTTTTGGGCTTAACCTATATCGACATACGAGGCTTCCTCAAGAGCATGTTTTCCTTGCCTGTGTCCGATACAATCATTTAGAGTTATTAACTTTTCATTCGAAATTATATTCAAATATATCCGTGCGCCCATCTAATTCGGTTATTCACTATATTGATCTGAACCTTCCAAGCCGCTCATTTTTGATGAGGGCCTTCTGTGAAGCCTCCTCAATGCCGTGGCTGCTTCTTTCATCGACTTATTCATCAGCCGGCTTGTCTTTTTCGGCGAGACAATGTCTCATCCGTGTCTGATTGGCTCATGATTGCTCTGTCGAGTCGCCAATTCTGTCTACCGGTCTTGGAGACCGCCCGAAGGCTTCTCGAGTTTGTCGGAGATCGCGATTGTACCGTCCCGGTGAGGGCTCTTTGCCACGTCCGGGCTCAGTCCGCCCCTCCCGCTCCCCTCTCCCCGTCCCTCTCTCTCTCTCTCTCTCTCTCTCTCTCTCTCTCTCTCTCTCTCTCTCTCTCTCTCTCTCTCTCTCTCTCTCTCTCTCTCTCTCTCTCCTCTCCTCTCCCGCTCTCCCCCGCGCTCCTTGGGTGTATCAGAAGGAGCCAGAAGGAAAGGCGGCCGGAGTATGCCGTGATGTAAAATAGTGTAGAGTTGGGGAAGAAACAGTTATTTGTATGCAGATCTGTTTGAGTATACTATAGGATGCAGATATGGAATGAGAGAATGTTGTTTGCTGGTGTTTCCTGACAAGTGTCGAAGTCATCCAATACCCTAAAATGCTAGTCGTCGACATCTCTCCTAAGCTCAGCTTCTTCATCGCTCTACGCCGTTTGAACATTTTATTTTCTGATGACTCGCAGCCACTCATTGATCGCGATAAAAATATGAATGATTTTTATCTGTCTAATCTTATCAAAACCTACCAAGCCGTTCTTACCTTGCTCAGCTCTCAGCTCCCTTGACACCGAGTCACTCCTCTCGATGTGTTGATGTGAGGCGGTCTGGTCCCATTGCCCCACCCCTGTAGCAGTTACCAGCCGGGTCTCCGTGCCAGCCGGCGCCTGTCGATGGCAAATTACGTGGAACCGCCGTCCCGCTTCGTAAATGTTTGCCGCCGTTCGAAGGCGTTGACATCGACTGTTTCGCTGAGTTCGACGTTCTGCCGTGATGCTGCGTGTGATGCTGGATCGAGGCGATCGGGAAGCGGGGGATGAGAGAAAGAGTGATCGCAAACAATCACGGTTGATCGCTGGTATGATTTTGCGTGTGCATCAAGGGAAGAAAAGCGAGCCTTGTCAATGTTACATAGGAAGGGAATGACACACCCGCCGCGCCAGTGTAGGTGGAATGGGGCGAGCGGGGTGCAGTGGCGGCTGTTTCTACGAACCCGCGTCACTGGCCGGCGCCGCGTCAGTTTGGCCTCCTGTGTGTCTGCGCCGCGTCAGGTTGGCCTCCTGTGCGCCGGTTTGGCTGCCGTCCCGGAATGCCGGATGCGCGGGCCGGCGGAGTCTGTATGGGTCCCGAGAAACATTCCGAGCCCGGGGAGTCTCAATGCTCGGCGCGCCGACATTTTTCGTGAATTTCTTGATGTTGCCTTCTCTTGGAAAATCTCGATAAAATTCCTGTCTATTTGACTTTGGGAGAAAATTGCTACTTATGTTCCTTTTCAATTCGTATTTCTTGGGTTTGTCGTTCTCGCCTCAATATACTCGTAAAGTAAAGCGACCTCGCTTTACCTTTGGAGAAACATAATGCGAGCAGTAGTACGTACCCAATTATTTCATCGATCATCTAGGCATTCATATGGGTCAAAAAGAAGATATGGTCTTCGGATACGGTGCCCGTGCATCAGCCATCAAATTAAATGATTAATTTGGCGTGGCTGTTTTTGACTTCCGGCTTTCATCTTCAAGTGGTACAGCATCGTTTCCAGTCCTTTACGGAAAATAAGTATCACCGTTTCGCGTTTAATTACCCCTGTCGCCTCGCCTATCAAATAGTATCAAGCTATTCGCACGAAGAGTGATGCTGATTGACCAACTCAGCCGGGGCACTTTGTGGCCTCTGCAACATTCTCCAAATAGCAGAGCCGCTACTCACGGGGTTCAGCCTATTCTCGGATTGTCTACGCTTCCATTAGCATGTTTGGATTGATTGGAAGCCGGATCTGTGGACCAAAAATGTTTGCCCGGGTAATCGAGAAATTCATGGGTCATGTTGATGATTGAGGCTTGTTTTACGGAAAGCGGCGCCGCTCGTCATTGGCTGGTCTATTTCAGAGGCGCTGAGTGTGGCACTTGTTGATTAAACCATGTAGATGAGCTGCTATTCAAAGGCAAACCATCAAATCGTGTAAGGTAAAATTGTACTAGCTTGGCAACTGCTTCCAAAAATAAGAGTGATGCTGGTTAAAGCAACACCGAGGCATGATGGTTTATGGTTCTGTGTGATATACTGTTTAGTCAAACCACTCGTTACTGATAGAATGGAACTGTAATCGAAGGCCTTGTTTTCTGGATTCCAGACCAAATCATTTAGCGGTTTGCCAATATTTCATTAATAGATTATTTGGCGACGCTGCCATGCAGTTATTCGGTTCCAGTCGATATACAATTTGTAAATTTAACCAACGATAGGTCACGACCTTTTCCTATATGACTTACGCTACCTGCATTTAAAACAGGTGTCTAGATGTTTCACCATTATTGATTGCAAGACACTTGCATTGTCGAAGTGTGCCAAGTCTATCCTTAACTCCGCGACTCAAGATAGTAGGTAACTTTATCATACGTATATTCGACGTCCCGTGCCCGATTTTTCCTTCTCAAAAGAGACCGTTGTCTGGCAGGGCGGGACAGAGTCCTTGCTTCTGTATGACGCCACGGTGACGTCACGTGGCGGAGAACAAACGAACAGATCACTCGCCGAACTGGCCGCTGTGTGGACCCAATGACGTCAAGTCCAGCCACTGGCGGCGAGTGTTCGGGCTGTTTTCTTTGAGGATGATGCATGATCGTCCGATATTCTATATTGGATTGGCTAACGAGCAGAGCGCACCAGAATCAACAACGCCCATGTCGACGCCCGTCGGATTTGTGAGCAGTATGTGGAGACAGAGTCTGCATCTGCTTTGCATATCAGCTCATGTGATCCGCTCAGCTGATGCATTTTGCTGCAACAATGTCACCTTAGCAGATTTGCGAGACGAGAGGTGGTAATCTGTTCGCTAGTTTTCAGTTCCTGCGGGTCAGTTTTTTTTTTTACCTGCTCATACGTGGGTTGTCCACTATATCGGCTTCAGTCAATGGAATGAGGTTCCGTTTTCGGTGTAGTATTTCGTATCATTAATCCTGCTCCACTAATTATTTCTTGTAAAACAATCATTCACCCTGGTGTCTTGACTAGCTGCAGTGCTAACCATCTCCATCTCTCACTCTCATGAGTCCTCACTACCTGTGATCCTACCGCATCCGGAACAGTCGTCATCCGGCCGTCATCAACTGCCATCATCCGTCATTCGTCATCATCACGCTACCGTACAGAAGCGCGCTCCCCGGCTCGTCCGCTTTGATGTGTTTGCAGACAAGACGGCAGCTAATTTACACAGCTTGTAACGGAAGTGAGGCATATCCGGTGTCAATGTCATGGTGCCGCTACACGGGTTTCGTGGGTGAGCAATATTCAGCGTGCTGCGCTAAGAGCTTCGGAAGCTTTACTACGAAATCGCCATTTACTTCCCGGTTTAGGGGCAGAAGCCTTAAGGCTTTAACCCTCGCCCCGTTGGGGGGGGGGGGCATTTTGCCCCCCCCCCCCCCTGTGGTTTTTCCTGAATAGCAAGAAAACGTCGGCGCGCAGCGCCGCCAAATTTTCAGTACCTTTCCGGGCATCAATTTGACACCTTCACACCAAATTTCAAGTCTTAGGTCACCTTAGGTCAGGAGTTATTGAGGTCAAACTGAGGTCATGTTCGAGCAAAAATGAGCAAAAAACATGCAATCTTGAAACGCTCACCAAATCTACAGTTATCAAGCAATTTCAAAGTTCTTTATATGGTCTAATAGACAAAAAGCGGCGCTACAAAACTGCTATCTCGGATTTTCAAAATTTTGAGTTTTTGACCCAAAAAATTTCAAAAAATTGATTTTTTTTTAGAAAAACTAAAAAAAATCCAAAATTTTTCCGAATTTCGAAAAAAAACCGGAATATATGTGATAGTCCCTGCGCTCTTCTATATACATACCAAATTTCAGATCGATATCTCGTTTTTTGGCCAAGTTATAGCGAAAAAAACTGTTCAAAAATGATGACGTCAAATTTTTGAACTCAATTTTTAGCGATTCTAGACCTTGTACGGCAAAACAAAGACCACCATTGAACTCCCCGTGACGAGCTGCATCGATTCGATACCCATTTTATGCAAAAATATCAACTTTGAAATTTGACCTAATTTGACCTGACCTTGACCTGACCTTGACCTGACCTTGACCAAAACGTGACCTAAGCTGGCCCCAAAGGCTGCCTGACCCACATAATCGCATTTGTCATGTAAAATGGACCATAAAACATGTATCACACGACACTTTCATATTGTGACCCCCCAGTGACCTGACCTCAGTGACCTGACCTGGTATCAGTGACCTCAACTAGCAAAATATGTGTTTGAAGAACATTTCCCCATCGATGATTTTCAATGAAATGCATTTTACTCGATTTTACAACGCATTTCTTGAAATGCCTGTAAACGGTGAAAATTGGACCTTTGACCTGACCTGTGACGTCATCGGTTTGACCTAGGTCAATAAAATTGGGTCACAAGGTAGTTCCCTGATAGGGCTATCCAACACCTTTGCCGCTTGTCGCTACGTTGCGTGGTTCTCGAGATCTTAGGGGGGGGGGGGCAAAATGCCCCCCCCCCCCCCAACGGGGCGCGTTGCTCGGCAGAGCCCAACGGGGCGCGGGTTAAAAGAAATTCAAAGTTGAGCTTATAGTGAGATGTCGTTATGCGTGGATTCGGAGCCTTTCACTGGTAGCAGCACTTGGCTGTGTGGACTGCGCGGAGCTACTCCGGTGAATGCGCCTTATGTTGAGATCATAACATTCATATTAAATTAAGAATAAAAAGGAAACTAGTAAACATAGCAATGCAAAAAGTGTTTTCTATATATTCATTCGTCAGGCACCCAAAATATGCCTGTGTTCCTTACCACGCTGATCAACTATGCAGAACCCCATCAAATGAACCACATAGGCGCTGGGTGAATTTCTCCGGACACTTCATTATCTCGCCTCGCTGACAATTATCGGCAATACCCTGATATCCTGTGAGTGTCCAGGTGTGCCAGCTCTCCCTCCGGGCTCTGAACTGAGCTCCCACCGGCTCCGTCTGAGAGCCAGCAGCGGCTCGCCAGCCGCGTGGCCGGCCTTCCACGCTACCCCAGCCCCGTTTGGCCGGCCTCGGCCTGTTTGAATTAATTGGACACCATCGCCACCGACACGGCTGGTGAGCACAGGCGGTGCATCGGGCACACATCTGGGTGAACTGCTCGCCTGCCGTAGGTCTCCGCTATAGCTCGTGGTCCGGTTTTGATACCGGGTCCAGGTCAGATTCCTGATTCGCCATGCTTCGGCGCGGGCTCTTCTGGCTCCTCTTCTATCTCTAACCATGCTCCAGCTTCGATTTAGGCTTCGTACTCTGCCCCTGAAAATTCCTGCCACTTCGGCTTCCACGCTTCCTTCCATCTGAAAACCAACCGAAGCCTATTTACTGAACCCAGAATTGCCCCTGGGGTGTTTCTTGCACCGCAGCGGCTCTCACCATTCGACCTGGAAGAGAATGCTAGCAGAGCGAGAATGATAGCAGTGCGTCGTTTATCGAAGCTTGCTCTCTGGGGAATCCCTGAGGATTGACACGCTGGGTTGGATGCTGTTCAATTGTCCGCAACAGCTGATAGATTTCCCAGAATACAGTTTGAAAAATGGTACCCAGGTCTGACCTATGACTCTGACAAAGTTTTGGGCGGCCTTCCGCTGCTTTGGCTTTACATAATGCTGAATTACATTTTCATAATTTCGGGAACTTTTAAAAAGTTTTGTGTGGAATCGTTGTCAGTCAACTGACGCGTTGAAAGATGAGCGTAACTTTACCCGATACTTATTCATTCTGACTGCGACCAGTAATATCGGCGGCTGGAGTAAAGTGTCAGTGAACTTACGAACAAGAAACTCAATTGACAGGGGTAATTCATTAGTCAATTAAGTAAATCCGGAGGGATTTCAGATAGGGTAGTGTGGGGTAATTTGAACATATTTTTACGTCTTCTCCGTTGTACCAAATTCCAGCTCAACCCTGGATGAAGAAAAACTGTTTCAGTAGCGCATGTGTCACTTGCTTTTACCATGCAAGCCTCATTTTTGGACGAGCCGAGCATACCTTGAATAGCATAGCATCACTTCTCCACCAAGTCACGGTGTGTTCAAATTGCCCCACCGTGGGGTAATTTGAACATACTGCCTTTACCTGCCATAAAAACGATAGTCTCGCCAGCATCGATGTTGTTTGACCCATAAACGAATAGGCAGAGCAATTCTAAACATACCTTCATTTGAAAAATCAACACAACAACAAAAATAACAGTTGCAGAGTATCAATAACTGCACGCTGCACACCGGTCAGTTGACAGAATTTGCCTCTCTTCAATTAACAGAACGTCTATCATCTCCGTTCGATACAAACTCTACCAAACCTTACTTCATCTGTTATAGTGGTGCCAATCGGAACCTGGACATTCGGAGTTCCGATTCTTTATAATGTCCAATGCGGAATTAATTGCACAAAGGTATACCTAGTAGTCTGGACAACATTGGACGATGGTCTGCCACACTTAAGCATTTTTATCAAGTAATCGTGCGTAGCATTGATTGGCGAATGGAAAGCTTGTTAAGCTCTCAATATAAACACTTTTTGGCTGGTAAAATTACATGATAAGCAACATAAATGACGGTTTTGAGTGTTGATAGCTGCATAAGTTTCGGACATATTTGGACAAATAGTTGACTTTAACATTTTTGGACGGAAAATCAACGAAAATGCCGGACATTAGACGGATATTAGACGTAATTTTTTTTTAAAACTGGCACCACTTACCTGCAACTGCTCTGGGTCGAAAATAATGGCAAAAAAAAACTGGGAGCGTTGTTTTTTCGGAGCTATCCCCGTCTTCATTGAAATTCTCACACTATGTTCAAATTACCCCACGCTAAAAGTTATTTTGTCATTTTTAAAAACAGGGTTCAAAAGCAAATTTCTTGGATTGAAGGCACTGATTAGGTCATTATACAACAAAAGCCGTTGCGTATTAGGCGCTAGCAATGCAAGATTTTGCGCTGCAATGAAGTTGCAATGACGTGTTGTTAGGCGTTTATCCTTGCGACATTGATTTTTTACACTGTGCGTCAACATCTTAACCTTCCAGGCGGTGGGGGGCATTTTTTTGCCCCCCTTTAGTTTTTTCGATATATCTCGAGAACCGCTGCGCCGATCGTCACCAAACTTTCAGTACCCCCCCCCCCCCCGGGAGCAGCTAGCGCATATGGTGACCAAAAATTTTTCCAAAAGCTATGATAGGGTGGCCGCTAATGACGTCAGAGTGACGTCATTTTTACCGTTTTCGACCCAAAAAAAAGTTTCGCGGGAAGAGCTGTCAGGCCTACAGCTTTAGAGATACAGAAAAATGTTTCAAACATAAAAGGTGTGGAATTAAAAGGGCTACAAAACTGCTATTTCGGTTTTTCGATTTTTTTGGATTTTGACCCCCAAAAATCAAAAAATAGATTTTTTGAATATAAAAGCAAAAAAAATCCAAAAAAAAATTTGTATTTCGAAAAAAACCGGAATATATGTGATAGCCCCTACCGCCTTCTATCTACATACCCAATTTGAGATCGATACCTCTTTTTTTGGCCAAGTTATAGCGAAAAAAACTGTTCAAAATTGATGACGTCAAATTTTCAAACTCAACTTTTAGCAATTCTCGACCTCGTAGCGCAAAACAAAGACCACCATTAGACTCCCCGTGACGAGCTGCATCCAGTGGCGCAGCCAGGATTTCGTTTCGGGGGGGTCATCGCTTCCAAAGCGGGCCCCCTAGTGTGCGGGCCCCCACCCATTTTTCAGAATCTCTCCATATTTCATACGCATTCTGCTGGGCGGGCCCCCTTTACCTGCACGATAACCCTGAGCGAGTTTGAATCAGAAAATTTGCATAGAACAGTAGCTCGGTAATCACCCGGTCTTCACTTTTTACGCAAATTGACCACGACAGAAATATGTTACTATGACGTATGACTTCGTATCTTTCGAGTCCGATATGAGCCCCAATTCCGCAATATGCATAGCATATTATATGCAATCGGAACTGTTGCCTGCTTCTGTCGCACAAGATTTAAAAGTAGTCCCATGTGCCTGTCCTAAGTCATCTATTGGCTGCTGTAGTAGATTGTGCTTTTATTCTTCTTCATTACGTGAATTCGCTCGTAAGAAGTTTTAACCCTCGCCGGCACAGGGGGGAGGGGTTGATGCAACCCCCTAAGGTTTTTTTTCGCGAAGAACTCGCGTAAAAAAGCGGCTGATCGCGACGTAACTTCCATAGTGCGCTGAAATTCGCGCAACTTATAGAACAAGGATGGGTAACGTGCCTGTGAAGAGTCACAGCTCGATCGGGCAGGTGGTGAGCACATGGCGCGTGCTCAAAAAGTGCAAATTCGCGTCATAGACTTTACATGCATAAATCGGCTTGCAAAAATGGGCGACAATGGCTCAACTTGCCCGACACGGGTCCGGTCCCCGTGCAGTATCTCGGTAACCGTGGGTCCGATCGGCACGAGGAACACAGTATCGTGCATGAGAATCGAACGGGCTATCGAATGGTGTGCGGTGCAGGGATGGCACGCGCCACGTGCACCCGTGAGGGCACTTATGCTTGAAAAATTGACGTTTTGGACGGATTTTGGACTTAATGCTATTTTTGGGTGACTGTCAGACGGAGCGGGTTCAAACAACGCTTGTTGGCAAGAGAAATGTACCTACCGCCTCTCATGGGAAAATTGTGAAAAGCTAATTGATCAAAAACAAGGTGGAACAAATTGCTGGAGAAAATAGCATTTGCTTATGACTTACTTAATTACAGGGGTTTTGCTACATAACCTGGTATGTTTGACAATTGAAATGGGCATAGATTGGAAGAGCATTCAATTGTGACCAAGGTCCAATCATCGCTTTTGCATGACGAGCAACAATATTCTTAAGAATATAAATGTTTCAAACCTCTACATAGTAATTCATCGATGGCTTTCACTCTTCAATAACCTACGCCAACCTATGTCATGAAATACACTTGGCATGTTCTATAGTAGAACGCATGGTTATTATCAGACACGAGCACCTCGATGCGATGGATATTTTTTCCCAAAACCAAAATGCTTAGCCGTCAAAAGGCAATCGACCGTAATGGATACATAACCCACAGACACAAGACCAACCAAACGCCCACCGATCGAAAATACCCCTTATTCGCGTTGCGAAGCAAGCGGGTCACCCTAGCGGGCCCCATTCACCCGGGGGCTCGGGCCCTATCCACATGGGGGACCAAGCCCTATCCATACGGGGGCCCGGGCCACGTTCACCTGGGCTCCGGGCCTCGTCCACCCGGGGCTCCGGGGCCCGCCCACCAGGGGGCCCGGGCCCCATCCAGCCGGGGGCCCGGGCCCCGTCCACCCGGGGCCTGGGGTCGGTACTCCCGGGGGCCCGGACCCATCCATCGGGGGGCCCTGGCCCCATCTACCCGGGGGGCCGTGCCCCATCCACCTAAGGGGCCCGGGCCCGTTCTCCCGGGGACCGGGCCCCATCCACCCGGGGGCCTGTGCCCTATCCACCCAGGGGCCCGTGCCCTATCCACCCAGGGGGCCCGGGCCCGTTCTCCCGGGGCCCGGGCCCCATCCAACCGGGGGTCCGGCCCCGTCCACCCGGGGCTCAGGGCCGTTCTCCCGGGGGCCCGGGCCCCATCCAGCCGGGGGCCCGGGCCCCCTCCACCCAGGGGGCCCGGGCCCGTTCTCCCGGAGCCTCGGGCCCCATCCACCCGAGGGGCCTGGACCCGTTCTCGCGGGACCCGGGGGTCCGGGCCCCGTCCACCCGGGGCCCGTTCTCCCGGTGGCTCGGATCCATCCACCGGGGCCCCATCCGCCGGGGGGCCCGGGCCCTATCCACCCGGGGGCCCGGACCCATCTACAGGGGGCCCGGGTTCCATCCACCCAGGGGGCCGGGCCCGTTCTCCTGGGGGCCCGGGCCCTGTCCACCTGGGGCCCCAGGCCGACCCCTCACCCGAGGTGTCGCAGTGGGCATTTCTCGAAGCGGGCTCGTCCGATTAGATTAGGACCTCTCTCTCTCCTCTCTCTCTCTCTCTCTCTCTCTCTCTCTCTCTCTCTCTCTCTCTCTCTCTCTCTCTCTCTCTCTCTCTCTCTCTCTCTCTCTCTCTCTCTCTCTCTCTCTCTCTCTCTCTCTCTCTCTCTCACTCTCTCTCTCGAGCGGGCCCCTGACAGAAATTTCGGGGGGGTCAGCTGACCCTCTGACCCCCCCTGGCTGCGCCACTGGCTGCATCGAATCGATACCCATTTTATGCAAAAATATCAACTTTGAAATTTGATCTTTTTTTACCTGACCTTGACCTGACCTCCACCAGAAAGTGACCTAAACTGTATCTGATGGTCTTCTAACCAACACCATTGAGTTGGAAATGAAAAACTGGCCATAAAACATGCATCGCATAACCCTAGTAAAGTTGGGCTCATGTGGTGACCCTTGGTGACCTTTGGTGACCTGACCTGTGACCTGACCTGGTATGACCAGTGACCTCTAATAGCAACATATGTACTAGACAACTGACGCCTTATCGCTGATTTTCGACAAAATGCGTTTTACTCGGTGTTATAGCGCTTTCCCTAGAAGCCCCGTGAACGGTGAAACATTTTATCTTTGACCTGACCTGTGACGTCATCGGTGACCCCGAGGTCAATTAAATTTGGTTTCCTTCGACAAATTTGACAGGGCTATCGAACGCCGTTTGAATTTTCCGGATCCGTCCAGTAGTTTCGGAGATACGGGGGGGGGGGGCAAAAAAGTGCCCCCCCCCCACCGCGCGGAAGGTGGCTGGTAGGCCCACCGCCTGCCGGGTTAACATTCCCTGAAACTTTAAACCCCTTTCATATGATAGCCTTTTTAGTTACGATAATTTCTCTCATTGGTCTTATTGTCATGCCACTTATGGATTTTCCGTAATTTTGTGTTATTCACACTATGTTCAAATTGCCCCACATGTTCAAATTACCCCACCCTACCCTATCTTGGACTTCATCCTCGCTCAGGAAGTTCAAGGTTTCCATATCGCGATATAAGCAACAGGTTCTGCTAATCAAACCTCGCTGCGCCATGAGGACAATTTAGAGCACTACGAATGTGCACCAAGAAAACTACATAAAGATATATTAAAGATACATGTGACAAGTATGATACTTTAAGGCAGGCCACATGGGTCACGCCCAAATATGTTGGGCTGGGTTCTTATTGACATGAAAACAGCGTTTCTGCTCATGCTATGAGCTATCTTTGGAGCATTGATGTCTCAACTGAACCAAACTAGCTATTAGCAGTTGATGACTCCATGTTTTGCCCGTTACGCCTCATTTCGAAACCACCAAGTGCTTCGCAGCCAATTGGTGAAGTAAAACACTGAAATAACGTTTGAACAAAACGTGACTAATAGCCCACTTTACGACCTTTTATCACCGGTGCTTATTTGTTCAGTCCCGGTGCCGTTCCTGGAACCGTCTGCACGGCTGCGCGATCGGTCAGACATTTTTGTATTCTCTGGTGGGAGGAGAGACGCTGGTGCCAGATGCCGGCAGCTGGGCGGACATTCCTGGTCCCTGAGACCCAGAGCTGTGTCACATTGGACGGGATGATTTAGGTCGGCCGCTGGTGCATGGTAGGGGTAGAAGGGTAGAACAGTCGGCTGGAGTTGAGAAAAAGAGGAGAGGAGAAAGAGAGAGAGATAGAGAGAGAGAGAGAGAGAGAGAGAGAGAGAGAGAGAGAGAGAGAGAGAGAGAGAGAGAGAGAGAGAGAGAGAGAGAGAGAGAGAGAGAGAGAGAGAGTGGGAGAAGAAAAGAGAGAGAGGGGATAGAAGAAGAGGAGAAAACAACAATGAAAAGAGAGCGGCTTATTGATATAGGAGGGAGATACCGTTGCAAGAATGGAGGTGTTGGCTTTTTGATGCATTACCACGCCGGAACTCCCCTACTAAATGTGTGACCACGTATTATGCGGTACACAATGTGACATCTTGTGGCGTGGCTCTGGAACGTTTTACGCGGTCAAATGGGTCAAATGGTGATTGAATTGCTTGTAGTTTTTTACCACCACTCGACTGTAACCACGGCTGGTATCATGTGTACCATTTTTACGTCGGTATTTCATATTCAGTTAAGCGGCTAGAGCTACAGTTTAGCGGCTGTAGTTGCTGGATGCTGCTCCACACAGCGACCACGATGCGGTCGCCAGACGAGTATCCCAGTCGAGTCTCGCCTGCCGCCCGGACCGTCGGCCGCTCGTCGGCCCGTCGATTGGCTGAAATTGATGGTCATGTCCGGCCGGCGGCGGGCAGCGTCGCGCCCGCCGCCGCTGCGCCGCGAATGTCACACGGCGCCACAGGCGTCACGCTGCGCCATGACTGTCGGTCGCACTGTCATCGCCGTGCCGTCAGCGGTGGTGACGTGACACGGTCGGTCGGACTCGGCCAGAGCTGGCAGGTGACCAAAAGGTGACGGCCCGACCGCCCCGCCGCCAGCTCCTGTTTCTCTGGAGCTCGCTCCGGGCTGCAGATGTGTCATGGCTATTCCTATTGCGGTTTACGGGTGAGCCAGTCGCCTCTGACGTAGTTGTGTGCGGGTGTTATCTAAGCTTTGTTACAGAAGCTTTGTTACAGCTCTCGCCACGTTCATCTTGTGTTAGTTTTTGAACTTGGCAAATATTTATGGCATGACTGCCATCTATCTGCTAAAATGTCATGTTGAGGGTCGTCATTTTGTGCCTAACTCATACGCTGGTTAGCACTATCACTTCATCCTTCTGTATTTCCCCTTATCTCTCCGCCAAACTTGGCAAAACGGTCGAAGCAAATCGTTGGCATTTCTCAAGTATCAATCAGGGAAGTGTTTCGCCTGGCAGGCCGGTCATGTCGCCCGGACTGCGGTGCGTGGCTGGCCCAGAAGTCGTGAATCAGGGTCGGACCCGCGGCGCTGAGGTTTGGGGCGAGCTGCCAACGGGGCCGGCCGCCCCAGCTGGCGTCGCTCCGAGCGAAGGCGGCCCGCTGTGCCGGGATACGGTCTATGGTTGGTAGGGAGGGGAGGGGGAGGGGGTGAGCTCAGCTGGCCTGGCGAGGAAAAGACGGAAGTGAGAAATTTACGTGGGGTCGCTTGAATGCGAGGAAGAAAAACTCTTTGTTAATTGTCAAAACACACAAGCTTTTGAGATAACTATTTGAATTACTTGGTTCTGTAAACGTCGTAATGAATGTCCAAGGACGAAACAAAACTTCAAAGCTTAGCTCAAACCGTCGCTGACATTTTTAAACGCTCCTGCGTCCATTTTCCTCCGCCCTCGTCACGGTCCGACTGTAGCGGTGTTCCTCAGTCGTGGGACGGAGACAGGCGTTCCACTTATCTCAGCGGTGCTCCGGGTCGTGTCTCCCCTCCCCTCCCTCCCCTCCCTCCCCTCTCCTCCCTGCCGGGCTGGCCCGCGTGACTGCCAAGTCGCCGGGCGATGGAGCGCCGAGGTAAAAACGTCTCGTCCGCTGGGCGTCTGGCCGCCTGACGCGCCCCACCGGCTACCAGCGGCGCTCGCTCGACCGGCGGTGCTCGACCAGTCAGGTGTCTGTGTTCTGTGTGCTGTGCTCCCGTTCGCTGCTGCGCTAACTCTGCCGCGTGGTGGTGTTTGGGTGTCTGCTGCCGGTCGCTACCTCTGTCGGGCGCCGGCTGCGGGCGCTGATCGCCCGGCCAGCGGATATTTCGATCGGCGTGCCGTGGAATAGGGCGCGGCGGCGGCGGCGGCTGTGGCGGCGTCAGTGGGCGGCCAGCGGTGAGGGCAGCCGCCCTGTTATCGCTCTGACACGCGCAGTCCACCGAGAGACTCCGAGCGGTGTGAGGCGGCAGCGCGAGCGTGTGAGACCTCTACTGAGAGCGTGCGTCTCCGGCCGACCGGGCGGCGCCGGGCGTGCCGCTCCAAGAGGAGACCTGTTGTGCGCAGAGATCGTCGGCGCCGGCGCCCCGGCGGCGGCGGCGGCGGCGGCGCGGACGCCCCGACTACCTGTGGCAGTGACCAGCGCGGCGGCTGCTCCGACGCACGAGCGACGCAGCGGCGGCGGCGGCGCGCGAGTGAGCGATGGCCGGCGGCCGGCCGGCGCTGTGACACGCAGCGTGACGAGGCGTGACGTGCCATCACTGTGACGTGACCCCGTGACCCCGCTGCGTGACGTGTGACGCGATGGACGCGACGACAGGATCGACCGGGACGGCCACGCCGGCGCCCGGAGCGCCGCCAAACGGTGGGTGGTGCGCCGCGGATGTGGCGATTTGACCGCCCTCCTCCGGACCCCTGCAATAGGCGCGGCTGGCTGACGCTTTTTACAGGCTCAGATACAGTCGCCTGTGTCGAAAAGTCAGCTGGATGTGCCGAGTCAGGCGCGTCCTGTGCCATTACAGCGCTGTGTTTGATAAACGCAGTGCTTAATGCTACCAAACTCCAAAGTACATCTGGGCGGTGTGTTTATATTCGCTGTAAAGCAATAGGTATCCCTTTTTGTCGCCTGTATGTAGATGTAGTAAGGACTGTGCCACGATATACCCAGCAAGGTACTTGGCGAACAGACTCCAGTTTTTCCAAACGTTCGACCAGCCATAAAGCTGCCTAAATGTGCCCCAGGGCACAAAACGCGATGTAGACCTTACGCTGACCCCATGGTCAACCGCGTCACGATTTTGAGCTCCTAACTTAGCCTAAGCCAGGCCTCACTTCGTTACTTGAAGTGGCAACCCATCCCCTCTGGAGCCGCTGGAACTGGGCTGCTGGCCCAGCTGAAGTGGAGTGGTAACTGGTAACCCATCCCCTCCGGGCCGCTGGCCCAGCTCAGGCCGCCCGACTCCGCCCTGCAGTGCCAATGACGCCGTGTCCTTGCATCATATCCTGTCGACAGGGCGCCCGTGCCCACTGCCCAGGGACCGTCAGACCGTGCCCTGACACTCTGCAGCCCATGGCGGGTGCAAGTCGCTCAGTGGTTGTCAGTATTTGAAGGACAGCTATACGAAATATAAACAATGCCGAGGCATTGGTCTGATCTGCGGTGTGCGCTTTTTTATTCATTCATGCTACCGTGACTTGTTTACGTGGGTTTTGAGGTTGACAAATTATTGGTCAACTACCTCCTATTTAATGCGTCTGATTTTACTTTTAAAGTGATGTTACGAAATTTCTTTCGAGCATTGAGATCGCGGCAATGCAGTGTTGATTTATAGGAGATGTTTGTGATGAGCGTTCCGGTCGCTAACGCCTCAGTCAAATCTACATAATCCTCGGAGTTTTCTGCTAATCGACAAATTATCCAAATATTCTTACCGTTCGCTGATCCTCTGCGCTGGCTTTGGACAGCGCTGGGCTGTCCAAAATCACCTTTCACCGCTCAATAAACCTCATTCATGTAGGATCGCGAGTCGCGACACGACCTTTGCGATGAACGCAAAACGATTTTGTCGTGTAATATACTGCGCAGTGTGCGTGCTGCTTCGCAATGAAGCGCCTGCGGTCTCCAGGAAGCCACTGCCAGTGCTTGCGAATGCTTCTCAGCCTTGCAGATTAGTCGGCTGTCGATTGATCGGTGTGCCAGGCTGAAGTGAGGATAGCAAAGTTTGGTGTTCGGGAGTTCGGTGCGTTTTAATTGGATTGCCGAACTTGTTTGATTCGCAGCTACGTCGTGGGGATTCCCGTTGACGAAATCTTTGAAGCCTTCATAAGTCGTCTGATAATTTATTTAGTTATTCATTCAACTCATGTGATTGCTTTAGACATTTTATTGTTTTTTCATATATACCGTGGATCCTGCTCTGTAGTTTTCATTTCTGGAAGCCTCTGAGTCTGGATGGACTGCGTCAAACATTCCATCATCGGTCGTCGCCGAACTTTGCTCGTTTGGACTCCACGCTGACTGATCGGCCCGTCGGCGAGAGTCGCCGTTTTTGCGGTGTCAGACTCGCCTAGAGACACTTTATCTGCCGATAGAAGTGGGCTATCAGGACCCGGACGAGGGTAGCGGGGCGTGCCTGCGTGTAGGCTGGCCCTTGCCGAGGTCAGCCACCCAGCAGAGGGGCATTATCTCATATCAGCTGTTGGCATATGCAGAGTTCTGTAGTAGTTTTTGGAGTTGTAACAGAGATGAGCTGTGTTATACCTGTTATAAATTTATGTCACATCCCTTATCCGGGTCGTAAATGTTTGTTTGGTTCATATTTTTCGTACAGCATATCACATTGACCAGGGATACATGGACAGAGTAAATGTGTAGGTATTAGAAATGGATCACAATACTGGGCGAATAGGGAAATCCGTTCCTGATGCGCATTTACTTCCTCATGTATTTTGGGTCACTCCAAAATCCTGGTATAAAATCTCAAATCACTCACCCATCCCAAATATCACTATACCTCGAGACTCTGGGCGGCCTCTGATGTGAGCGGGTCCGGGCCGGGCGCCGCGCCGCAGAGAGCCCCTGTTGCGCCATCGCTCAGACGGGTCGTTGGACCGACTCCGGCAGGCCCGGGCCCGGCAGGCCGACGGCCGCATCGATCTTGCGTCACTCCCGGTCTGTCAGTCATACCTTCGGAGTGGTGTGTATGCAGGCCTGCTCCGTATGGGTGTGTATGTCACTCGGTCTGTCAGTCATACCTTCAGAGTGGTGTGTATGCAGGGCTAGGCTCTGTATGGGTGTGTATGAGGCCGGAGTGGTGGTGGGGATGGTGTTGTGGATGGGAGCTTTCGAGAGAGTTTTTGGTAGTCAGTGGGCGACTAAGATGGGTGAGGTTTTCAATATGTCTTTCCTTTGCTCAGTTCAACTGACAGCTGAATGCTACGGCGAAAGTAGTGAGCTCATGATCCTTATTATTCTTTTATAGGGAACTTAGGAGATTCTTATCGATAAAGATGCTGATTGATCCAGGATGCATACAAATTATAATCTTGATCAAAGTGAAGAACTCAAAACTGACTTCACGACTCCTCAAAGCTTCAGCAGAACTCCTTTGCGCACGGCCGCCTCAGCATACAGACAGTTGGCGAAATTGCCCTTCACACTTGACTGGGTCCCCTGACCGATCAAAAGCGCCCGTCTGGTGCGCGTGTGTGCCCATAGTTTGGCCGACACAAGTGTTGGCACATCTGGGCGGGGCGCCGCTCGGGCGCCGCGCGGCTCTGGCCAGTCTCCGAACGCGTGTGCGAGCCCCACAGGTGTGCGTTAATTAGGGGCGCATGGGCTCGCACAGGGACCTCAGGTGTTGGGTCTGCTGATCACCACTCTACACCCCTCCCCTCAGCTGCCTCTACGCTTACCCCGCCTTTATTTTGTCACGAAATTCAGGTGTGGAAAATGTAAAAATGGGGGAACGTCTGAGTGCCTTTTCTTGTCTTCCTGGGTGGCTAAGGAAAGAGCACGGTAATCAGCTTCCATCCTTTATTTTCAGAGAGTGAAATTAGCAGTGAAGTGATACTTATGCCGCCCATCCTCCCTCCCCACACACCAATCTTGTTCTCCAACTCCGTTCTGCATATATCTGCCCATATTAGATCTTTTTCCTTATTTTACCCGCTGATACAGTTGTCCAATAGGGCTCTGATGCCTAGGAGTGAGATGCAGCTTCCAGCCGGTCATGACCTGAGATCGTTTGTGTCATGACTTGTAAAATGCGACCTCAGTGCCCCGTCACTGTGTTCGCTGGTCGCTTTTGGGTGACGCCGCGGTCGCGGCTGAGCTACGGTCTCTCCGCTCGGCACGACAGGCCATCACTTCACGCTTGTTTTGACCGATTTTCATCGCTGGTTTCAACACAGACCATTGTGAAGCTGTTCGGCTGACGACCGGCCGCAGAGCGATCGGTATTCCGAGCACGACCACCGCTGAACGCAGACGTTTCCTCGCCAAACACTTGTAGATACAGCTGTTTTGGACTGGGGTGAGCCGCTTTTATTCAAACCACCGAACCCGTCCATCAAAGGCACGCCAAGGGCTATAAATTGTGGAGCCATGGGCCGTGTGCCACGGTCCGGATTGTACGAGCTGCGAATGAATTCTGCGCGAGGACTGGTGTAGGGTGATAGCGCGTCCTGGTGATGCATGGTGGCAGCAGACGCCGCTCGACTGTAGTCTGGAACTGACATGTCGAACAGATCGGTGACTGAGAGCGCTCGCATTGGAGCGGGCCGCACATGGGCTGGACGGAAACGAGCTGTGTGGTATGTCACATGCATGGCGGAAATGAAAGAAAGCGGTATCGAACAGGCGGACACGTGAGATGCAAGAGACGGACGATGTTTTGTTGGCTGTTTGGAGTATTTGGGATGGTGTAGCGCGCTTTTCATAGCGTGAATTGAAAATTATTTCGATGGTGAATATATAGGGTAAAATGTGGATACCGTTCATATTGACGAATTACATGGATTCGCCATCCAGAGGCGGATCCAGCTCAGAGTTTTTTTTTGGGGGGGGGGGGCAAACCATAGAAATTTATCGATTCTTTCCATGCATCGTCCATAGGCGTAATGTTAAAATCATGCCGTTTGGGGGGGGGGGCAAATGCCCATTTTGCCCCCCCCTGGATCCGCCACTGTCGCCATCAATGCTGCTGTTGATGATCAAACGAAGATGACTGAAGTTTACCTCCTTGTCTGTCCAATTGGATACCCTTGATGTCGGTGTCTACGCCTCAGCCTTACCGTCTTCTTCCCCATCAGCTGCTTAGTAGTCCGTCCACAGCTGCCATGTCCATCGTCCCTCCCCAGTCCCCAGCCATACCTGCCTGCGCCCCGTACCCAGCCTGCATTCCCGTACCCAGCCTACCTGCCTGTGTGTCCCCAGCCTACCCGCCCGTCCCCAGCCATACCTACCTGTGTGTCCCCAGCCATACCGACCCGTCCCCAGCCGTCCTTACGAGCGGCGTATGACGCCAGTCTGCACTGATCAATGCCGACGCCGGTCCGCATTGGGTTCGGCGCCGTCTCGACGGCTAATACACGGCCTATATATGCCGTCGGCGGCGACACAGGTTCGTCGACGTCGACGCGACGCTGTGGACCCATCGGCGGCCGCACGGTGTTCGAATATTCGATGAGAGCTGATGTGACGGTGCTGATTTTGGCAGCGAAGACGTCGTGGCATTGGTGGGCTGCTGTTTACTCTGTGTTGGCTGAAGGCTGCGCACGAAGCCCAGGAGCTGCTTCCGGGCCGCTGCGTGTGAGTGGTTGATGGCGCAGCCTGTTTGCAAACGTGCTGTTTTGGTCGGCCCGTCCGCGTCTTGAAAGCTTTTTTGTTCGCGGATCTGGCGGGATGTATATCTAGAGATTTTGTGGAGAGAGGATTGTGGGTGGAGGGACTGGGAGGATAGAAGCAGCTGGTGGAGGCATTCGGTTTTTATGCGTGCGATGCAGTGAGCTTATTCATTGATAGATTTGTTGTCCCAAGAGAAAAAAAAAATGTATGCATAAATAGTTAGATGTAGAGGAAGGCATGCGGTCGACATTGATGGATGATTAGTGGTCACATAGTACGAAGGTGACCAGTAAGGTCACTTGATGTCTTTGGCTGTACAAACACTTCTATCTCGTTGTCCTGCCAGCGTGCTCCACTAGCTGTTTCTCTGTAGTCTACCCACGGTTTGGCATCGCTCCGTCCCGTCTCCACCTTCTTGGCTGGAGGATCCTCCATTACAGCCGTGCCTGTGACGAGTCGGACGCCGCGCCGGCCCGGGTCGGTTGCCGGGCTCCGTCCTGGGCAGGACCGGTTCTGGAGTGGCCACCTCACCTATCAGAGAGCCGATCGTTCCGGTAGGTCGTCCTGAACGTGAGGCGGCTCGCCAGGGTGGACTGCCGAGCTGGAATGCATTGAGTTGAACTGAGTCGAGCTGAACTTAACTTAGCTGAGCTACATTGAGTTGAACTGTGTCGATCTAAGATGCACCGAACTGAACTGTGTCAAACTGAACTGCTCTGACTAAGGTTCATCGGTTGAACTGTGCCCATTTGAGCTGCACCCAGCTGCGATGCATTGAGCGAAGTGCACTCTCCTGCATGATGCTATGCTAAAATAGCTGGCACTCAACTGTGTCGGGCTGGACATTGAGACGCTGTAGTCGCCTCCCAGCTATCCTCTGCTGGCCGCGTGCCGAGCAGCCACCGTCTCCGAGCTGAGTCGACCGGGCCAAAGAGGAGCTGGGTACTCGACGGTTTGGCCGACGGCCTGACAGCTCAGGGGGCCTGGCCGGGTGCTGCTCGACAGGCTTGATTTGGGACAGTGTTAGCTGAATCGGTGGGGCTAGGAGCTGGCGGGTGCAGGGTAGGTTTCGTTCGCCTGCTTGTAATGAGTCTGAGGAAGGTTCGGTTAGCTCAGCTGCGTTGGTTCACAAGTGTTTAGATCGATCAATGACCAGGAAAATGCGTCATAGTGCCAGCCGCCTAGGCTTTCTTCTCAAGCCTTTTTTCCTACCAGACTGGTTTTAGTCTCTTCTACAGTCGTATCCGTTTTTTTGCGACACCCAGCGATTGCCTGAAATCTGCACCTCGATGCGGACAGGGTCTATTACGACACCCCTCGTCTCTTTCTGTGCTCGAATGCAACAGCCGCAGCAACCGACGGCTGTGTTTGCGGACATCAAACTCTGCGTATGGGTCAGCGCTATCGGGCTCGGTGAGGTCGGGGACAACGCGTGTGTCGTTTTGTATCAGATTACCTACGTGATCGGAGGAGTGTGTTTGGCCAACAGGCCCAAAGAAGGTATCCAAATTTTTATTACGTCAAAATATGGTATAATTTAACCCATTTGTCGAGTCGCGGCAGCTGTGGGAAGATGGCAATTCATTACATGTAATCGAAGTCAATTTGTAGTGGTGTATTGACTTCATATTCTCGTCAGCAGCAATATGATTAAACCATGTTTAGGCTAATTATGCCCTCTGGGACTTCCTGTCTTCAATGCATGCATCCAAAGTCCGTCTAAACACTAATCATGAGCCGCGCCGGAGAGACTTGCTAATCAAGCATCATCCCCGAGGGAGTTGGTTGTTGCAGCTCCCATAAACAGCAGGCGCCTGCATCCTGTCCCGATCAGCGGCAGCTGAATGTAATGATGTGACCACACCCTAGTAGATCCTCTTTCAAACCAAGAACCGTTCCATAGTTACCTCTTCTCATAAGCTCTGCCCTGCTCCCAACGTCCATGTTTTTGATGATCCTGGGTGTTTCCCACGTGTTACACCCGTGTCCTCTGTGAAGGACGCGGGCCGTCCATACCCGCTGTCCGATTCTTCTGGTGCTGAAATGTCTGAGGACGGCCCCCTGCCATTGACTGACTTTGGCTCTCGTCGGTGGTGCTGGTGCTGTCCGTAACACTGGTGCAAGCTAAGAAAATGTTCCTCTTATGTCCTTATCTCAGGAGATACTTTTTACTGGTTTGGACAGTGTAGATACATAATTGATTGGTATTCGGTGACTTGAATCCCAATATAATTGTCATTGATAGATACATTAATCGTGAAAAATAGTCATAGGAAATCATGATAGCAGTTTTTACGGCTACTGCTGGATATATTCCTCCGGCTTTGTTCCGAATTCCAAGGATGAGGACAATGATATGAAAATTCAAAACTCATTACATTCGGGTTTGCACTGCTAACTTATACCCACATGCTCTTTACATGGCTCAGAAGTATGGCTCCGAGGCATGGTTCCGAAGCCCTGGTTACAAATGTCGGTATACTTTGCTATTCGGTCCTTCTCTTCTCCGGCTCAAGTACCACTTCCCTGCGCTCGACTGATATGGGTCAGAGTTAGTCGCCCACTGCCAGCTGGCCACCTTTTTGTGTCGGATCTTGTCGCCCAAAAACAGACCGGCTCTACCGTCCATTACCCCTGCTCGGCATAGATTTAGTGGTGTGCCGCTATGCTCATTGCATAGGCGACCCAGTTGGCATTGATTGGTCTCAATGCTTTGTTATGCGCACGATGCTGGCACACTTGTTTTTACGACTGACAACGCATGTGTATGATTAACTATACTAACTAACTATACTGAAAAATTTTGCTGTTTTTTTTTAGCACGATACATTTTCTGAGGGTGCATTTTTACATTGGGATATGGAACAAAGATGATTCGTGTCCCATTCTCTAAACATAAATGATTTAACTATAGTCATTTCTCACTACCTACGCGCTAGTGGCAGTGGATAACTGGAGCCGAATATCCACCAGAACCACCTGTCTCTACTCCCTAGTGGTGCAGATTTTACCGCCCACCAGCACTACTGATCTGATCAGTACTACTGATCTAGTCAGCGCCGCTCCCCCAGCGGTCAGCGGTCAGCTCGGGGGCCGGCTGGCCGAGTCCGTCGCAGCCTCACTGCAATCTGTTTATAAAAGAGCGCCGCACCGGGCACAGCCGAGCGGTTGCAGGCGGCTCAACCACCGGCAGACCTGACCTGTTTTCTCGCGGCTGTCAGTCGTGTGTGCTTTGAACTAGGCGTAAACCGGAAGCCATTGTGTGCTAAATTTAGTAAATGTGGTTAATGAAGCGTTTGCATCCGAGATTGTTTGACTTGTGGTGTATGGTATACGTGCTCATTAGTTCGATGTGCGCATTAAATCGTGTATTTAAAGGAGGCTCAGTGGCACTGTGGTCGGCAAAACCGACGCCCGTTTTTTGCCTACGGGTTTTGCAAAGCAGCACGCCACAGGTCATTTGATTGATGGACTCAAAGCTGAAGTACGCTCACACTTTCCTCGTATCTCCTAACTTCCTGCATTTTCCACTACCTCTCCCGATTTCCCACTCAATCACGCAATGCCAGACAACCCAGCGTTGCTCCGGGCACGTTCGCGAGGTCAGGTGCACCAAGTTTTCAGAGTTTGGCCCACCGAGGTTTGGCACGGACTGCCGTGCGTCTGGCGATGTTCCAGGGACTCGGCTTCCGTTCTAAAGGTCTAGCCTCCTCTCTAGAGGCTCGGTCTCTGCACTGCCGTGGCGACGCGAAGCGCAAGACCGGGCATTAGGTCGTCCGGGTGCACGGTTGCTGGTTAGACACTTGCTGGTTGCGGAGTTGCGGCGCAATGGTCAGCTCTCGCTCGACTCGGTCTGTCTCGGTCCGTTTCGATCCGTCTTGGTCCGACTCGACCCAGCCCCGGCCCCGCTCTGTCTAGTATCGCAGCGCAGTAGAGCTCCTTTTCGATCATGGACCAGATAATAATCTAATCCATGGTTCGACCGAGCACGGCCCCTCTCTGTCCAGCTCTTTATAGTATCACGGCGCAGTTCGGGCTCAGTCCGACCCAGTTCAATCTATCTCAGCTCGTCTCGGAACTCTGTTCTTCCCGCCATGACCCGGCCGTCCCGGTACGGCGCAGTTCGGCTCTACTCGACCCGGCACGTTGTAGCCGAATTATTGATGCCCCAGCCAGTGCAGTGGTGGCTTCCATGCCCAATTTACCACTGACGGGTGATGCCTCGCTGGTGGGGAGAGCCGGAAAGTTGCTTGAGAGACTGCTTGATGGAGTATCAGCTAGTGGGAGGAGTGAATACCTTCCCGCTAAACTGGGGGTGCCCGGTGCAGTGAAGAGGAGCGGCTTATTCTCATTTGAACAATTAGAGGAGGCTCAGAGGAACGGTGTATGGTTAATTTGATTGTAAGTTCTTATCTTAAATATCTGTGTGAGATGAATTGCTAAGTTAATAAAGAGGACATTTTTACGTAATGGATCGCACTTACCTGCATCAACATCGAATGTTGATCAATTACCCAGTCGTATGTCTACTCAACTGTGAATCACTAGCGCTGTTCCGGCTGTCATTCGGAACCGAGATAACTAAGCTCTCATCATCAGGGCAGCATAACTCGCCCCTGACGGCGCGATAACAGCTCTGCACCGGCCGCCGCTGCCTCGTTTACCACTCCTCAGTGGTAAATCCGCCGGCTGAGCCCGGCTTCTGCCTTCAGGGCATTGGGTACGCGGCCAACGCCTAACCTTTGGTCTTCGAACTGATGCTCGGTTTCGTCGGATCGTTGTGGTCGTGGCCGGTACGAATCACATTTCCTCTCCGCTTCGTCGTCGAAGATATTGATAAAGCGTTGATGGAGCTGCAGGTTTATGCCCGTCATTTATCCGCGGTTTGTCGCCCGCAGTCTTTCCCCAGCTGCTTTCATGGCTCTTAATTCGACTCGTCATCTAAATCGCATTAGCGTTTAATGGGGCACGGGCATTCTGCGAATCCCAGTCTGAAGTAAGTGGCTGGTAATTTAATGGAAGCGTCTGGGTTCTTAAATTTCGTTACGGCCGGCAATAAAACGGATTTGGAACCCACGGATGGCGCTTCTGGTACGAAAAAAAACTGCATCTCATCTAGGAAATATTGTCTGGCAATGAAATTATTCGTTGAATGTTATGGTAGGACTCCGTAACACGTAATTTATCGCCTCCATATTTCGTCAACGTGTGTGGAATATTTGACCCATTATTTTTCCACGACGCAAAGTCCGTTTTCATGTTTCAATTTTTATTTATTCATTGGCATGCCTGCAGTTGTCTGGGCTGCTCAGTGTTATTGGCCTGCCTCAATGCATGATATATTGGCTACCGTAAGCTGGCGATGACGGGATGTCATGTGCAGCGAATATTCTTTCAGCGGCCTCCAAGTTTAGCTAACAAGGCCCTGGCTTTTCAATGACCGGTGACGACACACGCCGGCCAAGAATAACCCACAAACAGGCCTCTGTGTGCTCGGCGTCCGCCAGTTTTCCTGGCTCAATTCACGGCTAGTCTGCCATGGTATAGCGCCTAGACGGGTTGCAGGGAACATTTCATACTGGTCGCGGTAGGTATATTTCGCCAACCGTGCAACGGTTTTCGGTCGCTTGGTCCGTCGCCTCGAGTGGTGAGCCAGCAGTCCGGATCAGTCATGGGCTCACTCATATGATTGTTCCTAACGAGTCTGACTCCATTAATATAATTGCTTACTACGGCTCATTTTTTTCCCGTCCTATTCTTCTGGTCCTTGTCCACATTGATGATCGCTTGCTTAATCGATATTACTGTCAGCATCATGAAGACCCACTCTGTCTGTGTAACTTTCCACGTTGCCCTATCCGCTGTTTTTATACCACTCCATCCATTCTTCCATCAATCTCCCTATTTTCTGCCCTGTCTCATATCCCCTTGGCCTGACTGCGCTGCATCCAGCCAGGCGCCGCGCTGCGCCTTGCCTCGTCTTGCCGTGCCGTGGCGAGCCTTGCCGAGCCGTGGCCGTAGCCTGGCCGTGCTCCGTGGCCGTAGCAGCTGACGGGCTGCCACCTGTGGCTCTCTCCAGCCGCCGGGACTGCTGCCGGCGTGGCGGCACGACGATCGTGCACCGCCGATAGTCATCGATCCGTCTGCCGTCGGCATCGACTATTGAATACCGGCCGGCCGGCGGGACCGCGACGGCGCGACGATCCAGTCTGTCGGGCAGGGCAGAACTGGCGGGGACGTCTGGGAGGGACTAGATAATATCATCAATAATCACTTGTTATTAGTAAGGTGTATTGATGAATTTTGTTTGTATATAGCGGTTTTTACTGTGTTGAAATGCCTCTGTTTGGGCGGGGTGGGGCGGAATGCATTTTTTTATTTAGGTATACACTATACCAGAGCGCAAGGATTTGTCGCTTGGGGAGTTTAGTGACACCATAGCTTGGTGTGGAGTGGCAGACTGGATGCCAAATTTGGGACAGTTTACACTTAGGCTCAAAACCTAACCGGCTTTTATTCGGAACTCTGGACCACATCAAACCAATAATCAACCCGTGCAGTCTAATTGCAGACTGCATTTGTCTCTTGTGACCGGCATCGTATCGGTTTTCGCCGTCAGGACCCGAGTTGCTTATGTCGCTCACTGGGCAAGTCTAACTGATCAGCCGTGAACAAGATAGCGCCTCTTGGCGTGGCTTATTTGTACCAGAGGCGGCCAGTTAGAGCCAGCATCGGTCTGTCGCTGTCCGATGATGGAAAATTACCGCCGAGCTTATGCACATCTGCTTGGTGTGACGGCGTGCATGCCTTTATCGCGACGACGTGGCATGTCTTTGATGGCGGCGCGATTTATATACCAATAAAGAAGCCGTGATGATACGCTAATTTTATGCCGTGCGAGGCAGCAAAGGGGATGTCTGTTCAAGTGCCCTGCGGTTGAGTGCTCGGCTGCAACTTGACAGTAAAATCGCCTTTTGTCATAGTAAAATGATTCGGTTCATTAAGTCATTCTTTTCCGCCAACTTGATGGCATTTAGGACAACAGGTAGAGTAGGTGCGCCAGCACCATTCTTACTTAACCGAGAACCGAATCCTGAGTCCTGCTCTGTCATATGTTCCCCATATCTCGCATGCATTAATGAACTTGCATCATTGCATGCATTATTCAAACCTATCCCCTTTCACCGGTCCTTCCGGGTACTATTTTGGCTTCGTCCGACCGTCAGCCGGTACCTCGCTGGGCTATCCTCCCTCTGGCGGAATTCGATCTTGTTTCTCTCGTCCGTCCACTGCCGTCCGGTTCGGTTACATCATTATCCAGCCGATTGGCCGGAATGTGTGACCACTATTGGCACCATTACTGCTACAGGGAGCTCCGAGGAGCTTGACTGAGTCGCGGGGGTCGCGGGCTGCTTCCTATGCGGAACAGACGCCGTTACGAGGGCGCATGGCGAGACAGGAAGTATGGACGTGATGTGCTGGATGTGGGGCGTGGGCTTTGGTCTGGTGGTGCTCTGTTGTATAATGGATGAATGTGCTGGCCTGAACTGCTGTAGGCTGGGCTAGGCTATACTGGACAACGAAAGGCTAGACTGGTCTGTGCCTGTATGAACTGAGCTGGGATCCTTCTAGTTAGAGTGCGCTGGGCCGCACAGGCATAACTTAACCTGGGTTTAACTGGGCCTCTGAACCAAAACTTGGCACCGCCAATTGGCTAATGATCCCCGCTGGCCGTCCCACTGTTTGTTTGCGTTTCCGCTCCGAATGGCGTCGCGAGGTCGTGGGAAGGCCCCACGCCGTGCACTCTACCCATTCTCCCCACCCCATGCCGGCGTGCCGTGGGCCGGTCAAGTTGGCCGACCACAATGGTTCGCCGTCATGCCGGCTCGCGTGCCGCCAAGTGGGCCCGATGTGGCCACACTTCATCGGGTAATGGCTCCGGGCCGACGCCGTTAGCTCCGCCGCGACGGTCGTTCGGGCCACAATCAGCCGCGGGCTCGTGCGAGGTGACCGCACGTGCGCGCGAGCGACGGGGCGACGCAGCGCGACGCGGCGAGGCGGCGGTGGCTTTATGACAGACAGATCGATGTACAGGTCAGGCTGTGGTTATGGCGGCTGTGCGGGTGGGTGGTATGCCGCGTCACACTATCGCCCCGTGGGGCGAACGGTGGGTCGCTGTCGCAGTGGGTCCGGTCCCGCCTTCGCGCGGCTGTGCAAGTCAACTGCCTTCTGTCTGTCGTTCTGTCTGTTCGCGTTCTGTCTGTCTGGTGCATGCTGCATATGTCCCTGCAGGTGTGACTGATCGACTAGAACAGGTGCGGAATCTTGTCAGATCAGATATATGTGCACAGTGTTCAGTACAGCTGATAGCACCTGGCGATTGCCTGCTCTGTTGGTGTTTTATATTCGCTTCTTTAGAACTGTTTACATTTGGGCATATTCGTTGATTTTCAAAGAATGAAAAGCTTCGGCTTCAGGCGAAGCGGTGCAGTGTGACGAGCGCTGAAAGTCTGCGGTGCAGCATAACTTCAGGCGCTCGCTTTTACTGCCATCTAGCGGCAGGAACGTAAGGGTAGTCGCCACTTGCGCGGAATGTTTGGGTTCTCGAGTGTGGTTCTCCTGTTGCCCTTCTTGAAAATGAGCTACAGTGGTATCTGGGCTTGAACATTACGCGGCTAGATACATGCCTACATAGATAAGGTTTTAGTCAAATAAGCTGTTTGACTAAAACTTCTATCTTCTTCTAACGCAGTCTATCTAATGTCTGCCTCGTTCCGAACGTTGCTTTGATTTTACCCAGCGGAGTATGGAAGGGACAGCGCGCGCAGTACGGCGTCACTTCAGTGCCCCGTCCACAGCCGCTGAGACGGTTCTGCACTTCCCAGTCGGTCAAAGTACCGAGAGAATCTGCGGGGGGGGGGACCGACAGTTCCTTACCACTCCTGACCACAGGCTAGGTACATTGACCGTCCGTTCGCCTTACCGTCTACGGTTCCCAGGTGGCGACAACGAACGCAACAAAAAGACATACACCATCGTGTGAAGTTCCATAAAGGAACTAGTCTCCGAACAGGTTATTTATTTGTTGACGTATGGAAGCTTTAGAAACTGACTAACTGGGTTTGCTTCGTCTCTGAATGAGGCGAAAACTTGTTCCATTCGGAACGTCTTGCTTTGTTTGGTTGGCCGGTTCTGAACCCTCTTGGTCTGTTGCTGCCTTGAGTCGGGCCCGCTGGAACTATTGCTAACTTGGGGTGGACTCTGGGCCGCTGCTTCCGTATATGGTTGACCGTTAACCATGGGACTACTTCCGTCCTGTATTCGACCTCAAGGGTGTGTGTACTGTCCTCAACTAATTATACTGGTGAAACTTTCTTAGAAGCTGATGCCCTGGTAGCGACGATGTGGCCGAGAACATCTGTCCCCCTGGGACTGTTGTTACCCTTTTGGCTGACCCCCTGGGATCATTGTTGTCTTTTAGCTGATCCTCTAGGACCAGGGCTGTGGCTGGTCGCAGGTGCACACTCCGCCCTCAGCACTCCAGGGAGTGGTCGCTAGGGCACCGAGCCGACCGCCGCAGCTATACATTCGCCCGGCTGGGTGTGTTCCTGCAGATGTGCGCGTTCCTACTGGCCCGTTCTTAACAATGCGTTGAGTAAAGAGTATGTTCTTAGGTAGGGAGAGTGCCTCGGGCTGCTCATGTTTCAGCTTTGAATCCTGCGAAATGATGCTTGAGGTAAATGGTCTATGCAAACAAAGTAGGCTTTTCCGTGGGGCTTCTTTGTGACTGGAGGCTCTGAGTTTGAGCTATTTCATGTTAAAATCTCTCATCTGCCAGGAGTTTGTATGTCAAGTACCTACACAACACAGCTTGTCACCTGAACCTCCACCACTCACTGGCGCACGGTATCACGCATAATGTGCGTGCTCCCGGAAATAATTTGTGCCTATTCATCGTTCGGTGTTATCGGTGCCATTGAGGTGGGCCCGTCCCAGTCAGCGATCGCCGATACCGACATTGGCCGCTGGCCGCTGGCCGCTGGACTGTTTGTTGTGAACAGACCTCACTGGTAGATGCGTGCTCCGTGTGAACAGACATCTAGTACATAGAGGTCTGCTCCGACGTCCCGCGCCGCCTGCCGTTCATTTGTCTTTGATATCCCTAATCCGTCCTGTTTCTTCCGGACGCCCTCAAATTACAAATTACCATCGTCCTGTGTTCTGAAGTTTTGCGTCATTATCCCCACCTCTCCCGTCTTCTGTCCAGACCTCTCCCATCCTCTCCCCGGTCCCATGTTCACCAGCTGAACACAGCTCTCCCGTGTCGACTCCGGAACGAACGAGCGACTCGAACTCAGCTGGGTGGGAGACGAACCCCTACTGCATAGTAGCAACACGGTGCGACTATGTGCAGCTGCCCTTCCAAATCAGTCCGACATTCTCCTTTTGCCGAGCTGGCTCGTGGGGTGTCTCCTGAGCCGCAAGCTCCGGCTGAATATGGCAGGGACTTGTCGGCTGGTGTGCTGCTCGATCATTCTTGGAGCCGCGGGCGACGCTGAGAGTCCGCACCGCGACGCGTGCGAGGTACAGCCCACCGCTAAAGTAATGTAGGGTTTTACCAATCTCAACGGTTGGCTTTGACTGGCGATTGTTTAATGCGGAGTGATCGAAAAGAAGATGTCAATAGCTAAAGTTGCAGCTGCAAGGGTGACGATACATATAAGCTACATTCAAAGTTTCATTGTAGTCTGGCTAATCGTTCCTAAGCTTCAGAAGTAGAACATACCCATGACTGAAACCCCACATTACTTCTGCTGTGGACTGTACGTACGAGAAGCAATGAACGGAGGGTAGCGATGGGACGAGTGCCGATGGCGATGGGACGAGCGCCTGGCGATAGGATGAGCGTCTATGGCGATGGGATGAGCAGCTGTGACGATGGAACGAGGGCCGATGGCGACAGAGCGAGCTACGATGGCGGTAGGCAGCGATGGGACAGTTTCCCAGCGATGGCGGTGGGCAATGACGATGGTACCGTCGGCCAGGGACAGATAGGTGCCACGCCCGCCGGCTTGTGTCGGTAAACAGTGGTGCCATCGGCGCTGCAGCCAATATGTGGCCCGACCGAGCTGACCGATCCGACCACGCGGCTATGGGACGAGCCGGGAGACGGACTGGGCTGCTGGGGAGGGAGGGCTGGGCTCGTCATGGACGGATGAACCAGGGCTAAGTGAGATCAGGTGATGTGAAATGGAAGTCCTTTTTCGCAGCACTATCCAGTCACTGTTACATTTGACGAACTGATAAGATAAAAGCTCATCAAAGATTAGTGAATTTGAGCTCAACGGCCTATGGCACGAGGTGCTGTGTCGCCGAAGCCCATAATGGCCTTTCTTGTGTTCATTCTGGTCACATTTGCTGATTTATGACGCGTCGTTGTACTGGAATAATTCCCATTTGTCCTGGCATCGATCCGTCAGGCCACCAACTCGGGAAAGTTCTGGTAATGTGCTACCGATCGACTTCGATCATAAGGTACCGCATGCCCAGACGTGGTACGCTATAGTCAGGCACGCTCCTTCTCAGTGTCGGTCTCTTGCCTTAAGAAAGCGCTTGAGGGCAGTGTGTTCTGATCTGATCCGCCAAGTTGCGCAAGCCAATGTTTGTGGTGGATACTAGAGGAGTTTCGTCACACTTCTCAAGTACGCCTGCGCATGCTGATTGATTCTGACTTTGCATACAGCGTATCCGGGTGGTACCCAAACTTCACTTTGATACGCATGACCCCAGGCGCAAGGAGATGTATGAATGTATGCAGGAAGTGCATATTGCCTAAGTTCTGGCACAACAGGGTGTTTAGAGGAACAATATGTAAGAAGCAATGTCTGCATAGCGCAGTGAAGTGAAGTGAAGCATTCCGCAGTGCAAATGCTTCATTGCTGCATTCTGCTCGTGCAAAACGCTAACTGAGAAAGTACGACAGCAGTGCAACACACCCATTTTGATTTATTACGGTAAACATTACCGCATTCATGCACACTTTCTTGCAATCAACAACTGGCTTCGCGTGCACTTGTTGGTACGGCCGAAGGGTCCGAGACCGTTCCAGCTCATCCAACTTCAATGTGACGCCGTTCATTTCCATTGGCGATGTTGCAGCGATCGATAAGAGCCCGCGACGATGTGGGCCGAAACATGTCTGTCCCATGTGTCGTGTACTGTGGTCTATGCCATGGGCTGAATCATGACTGCCCGATGTGCTGTGCCTGTTATGTCTGAGACAGTACCGCGCTGGCCGATCCGATCCATGTCTCGTATGGACCGTGCCTGCGCCGTGGGCTGAACCATGTCCGCCCATCCTGTATGTGCCGTCTGTCCTGGTATGACTGCCATTGCCGTGGTGTGTGCTTTCCTCGCCTTATTGGCCCGTGGCGCTATTGCGGCTGTGTGCAGGGGACTGTGTGTGGTCCGAACTCTAATGATGCCTCTAATGACCTGACCGCCCTCTGGTGATACTCGGCCGCCACCGCCCCCCCCCCCCCCCCACCGCCCACCCCGTATCCGCTCCAGGCCTTGTCAAAGACATAGTATTCTTTCACTTGGCACATCTCAATTCACTTCTCTGCTACATATTACCCGCTGCATGCCATTTATGGTATGTTTCACATGCCTATTCCAGTTGCACTAAAACGCTATTTCTGACAAATGGCCACGTCACTGATCAGCTCCATACATCGATATGAAAAGGTCATTATTAATTGTTCCATCGCGTAGGCATTTGTCATACAATGCAAGTTTACATGACTGAAGACCTAGAGAGAATCTTTAGCATATATTTTCTCCTTACGTCGCCGCTTCTACCTGATCTTTGCATACGGACAGGCTGTTTTCCGTGTACGCTGCCGCTTCTTTTAGTGTTACCGGCTCCAACATAGGGACATACTGCGTGTCATTACCTATCTATTTCGGTGCCTATATAAGCCCCTGCGGTGTGCATTTCCGTCATGTCTCTATATAGGTCCGTTTACATATGCCTTCCGACTCATCTGCCTGAGTTTGTCGTCTTCCCCTGCGTAAGACCCACTTTTGACGACCCCGTCTCCGATATCCAACCCACTTTTGCCACTCGTGTCCCGTTCCCAGCGTCGCTCCGTCCCATTTGTAAGTGTAAGTTCCCACTCTCGCTCTGTCTATTTCCGCGTCTGACCTGCCTCGTCTGACCGGACATCGTCTGACTAGTAGCATCTGACCTCATCTGACCTGCCTCGTCTCTCTCCGTTTCAGCCGGTCCGGGCGGCCATGGGACAGGCGCTGCGACGCCCTCCGGCGGCGGCGGCGCCGGCGGCACAGCCGACAAGCCGCTGAGCTCCGCCTGGGCGTCGGCACTCGGCGCCGCCACCACCATGCAGAACGGCGAGAAGCCGGGGGAGCCAGCGCGCCGCGCGCCGCGCCGGCCCATCAAGGTGCAGCCGGACCGGCCACCGCGCGCCCTCTTCTGTCTCGGACTGAAGAACCCACTCCGGCAGGCGTGCATACGCATCGTCGAGTGGAAATATCCTTTTACGCAGCGCTGACTGGGGGATGCTTGTGTGCTGAGAGGGGATGGATGTGTTGTCTGTGCACTTAGAGGGAGGAATGTGACATGTTCTGTATGTGTGTGGGAGGGAGGGATTGTGCTGTTTGTGTGATGGGGAGGGAGTAGTTGTGCTGTTTGTATTTGAGAAGTAGAATTATATTCCTCGATTACTCATATGACCTACTATAATTCACTTTGTGTTAGATTCCAGCAAATTATTATCGTAATATTGCCTTGCCAAGCCACAAATAATTGTTATCGGGATAAATAATTTTGGTCAGATCGACAACGATCAACCACTTACGTAACTGAAACCTGATCAGGGAACGGCAATCACTTACGTAACCTAGTCATCCAGGAAATCCCTCAGCTCTCCGATAGTGCATCCCGTGCACTGCCGGGTATCCGTACTCAGTCCCCTCGAATACCGGCAGCTCTATCGGGCAGTGGTGGGGATTCCTGCAGGGGATCCTACTTCCTGACGGTCAAAGAGGGCTGACCGTGACCAATTTGCCGGTGATTGGTATTATGATCAGCTGACTGAGCTTTTCAGCTCGGCATTCCCGATTCGTTTCGCTCCCGTGGCAATTAGTTTCAGTTCATTGCGTGCATTGTTTTGTAATATTATATCCTAAATGTTTCTCAACCTAATATTTGGTACCTTCCTGGCATCTTATACATGATACTTCTTCTTCTTCTCTTTCTTTCACTTCTGTGATCCTTGCGCCCTGTCATTTCCTCAGCTCCTGGAACCAACATGAACGGCGTCTCCGTTTCATATGCACTTAACCCTGTTTTCTAACAAAGTTCATCTCCGTATTCCTCGTAGTTATGTGCCATCTCCGACCTGTTCCCTCATCTCTGCCAAGTCTGCGTGCCAGCGCTTGTCTCACTTCTCTCTGTGAGCAGACATGCCAAGCTCTTCCCTGTCGCGGCGCAGCTGCGTTTTCTCTAGAAGCCCGCACAGGCACATCTGGTACCTCTCTCATGAACTGTAACTTTATCTAGCAAGTGGCAAACGCCCCTGTTAACCACTGGATAGCCAGCCTGCAATCATTCGTAAGCTAGCAAATTCTAAGCTAGCTTAGAATTTGCTAAAATTAGAACTCGCGTAATCTAGCGAATTGTGACCGATGTGTAGTGGTTTGTGTACGTTACTGCGCCACAATACTATTTTCTATTTTATTGCGAGCTAAGACAATCACAGTCATTGGAATCAAATACCAATTAAAGCATATGCTAGTCAAACTAGTCCGGAGGCTTTACAAGCTTAACTAGACCGCGCTTGACTGGAAGTTTTACGGAGCGGAACGAGGTCTTGTTGGTGTGCCTAAGGACCTGATAGGCAGCACGCCAGCACAACCGGTAGGTACCTATAACACGATGACGGGACATGGGTGTGATGCAACGTTCGGGGAATGCATGCCGTCTGCTGACATGTGAGATTGGAATTCGGCGTTTGCAGTTTTGACTCATTGTGATGACGCCGATTTCGGCTGCCAGATTTATCTCTCGGAGCTACTGATCCAACGGCTAACTGGGAGCCGGGGGAATGACCAACTTCGGTGTCAGTAGCGGCTGAAGTTTGTTCACGGGTTCTTGATCTTAAAAATCAAACCTGGTTGTTATCTTGCTATTGGAAAGCGGGCCACACTCTCACTGTTTCGTTGCGTATTTTACGTCTTTTATCAGCCCCACTGTTGATCCAGAAGCCTAAACTGCTCGCGAGTCTATTTCCCCTAGTCATGGATGTAGCACCAAGGCCCTTTGTCATCCCATTCTCCTCCACTGCAACCATTGGCCAGAGGAGCAGACGTAGAGTACAAATAAATCTATTCTAGATCAGAAATTGCTCGCGGCTATTACGCAAGTGCGGCGCGCGTGGCTGGCAGCAGCACACGAAAATCGTCGCCACGTGCCTGCCATTAGTCGGGTGTCCCTGGTGTCACATATGTGAAACAGCGGCAGCCGCCGCGCTGAGAGCGGCCAACCGTTATCGAAGCGATAAGGCGCTATTAGATTTGATGGCCGTGAAGGTAGTGTGAGATTCCGCTGGTTTGAGAGCGAGGGTGTGAGACGCTACGGCGTTAAAGGAAAAGGGCCACCTTTAACATGGGGATTGAAACTGAGATAGCCATCTTGTAGCCCGTGTCCGAAAACCTATTTGTATACCTCCTTACGGCCGATTTCGGCCTCCATTCGTAGTTATCGGCAATTTTAAAAGAAAATACGCCAGAAATGCGTCCTTATCCCAGGAATGCGTTCTTATCTGACAATACAGCCACCCGCGGCGAGGCTTTGGTTTTTTACCAATCAGCTCCAACCAGCTCAGCTTTAACCAATCAGCTTATCTGACACAATCCGACGAGTCTGTCTTCTGAACGCTGATTGGCTTGAGTGTGACGTCATCGCTATACCATCATACAGTAGGTGCCGTAGAGAGTATCAACATAGTACCAATATGTTAAATAGTTTTAAATACTTTTTCGCGAATTGTGCACTTCTGGCACCAGTTTTAAAAAGAAAATGAAAAATAATAATGTCAAAATGAAAAACAACGATATCTTCATATTTCACGAAGGTGGCCCTTTTCCTTTAAGCCGTTTTGGGTTTCTTAACGCGCGGCTTAGATGTTTGTGGCGCTATGTGTGCTGTCCCATGACTATCATGATTTAATTATTGTTCTGTAATGTTGTTATGCCATCTCGCGGTCACCCACTGTCCATTTATCGAAAAGTTGTGCCGTTTCATATAACGTTCTTGAAAGTCACCACTGTTTCCGTTCCCCCCCCCCCCCCTCACTTCGCTGTCCTCGCTCTCACCACCTGCTGCCTCTTCCTTCCCACCACCAGCCTGTCCTATCAGCAGCTTCCCAGCCCAGTCGACCCGCGCCGTCCGACCAGCGAGCCAGCGGGGGCCGGGGGGCCGGCTGGCCGGGCGCCAGGGGCGCGGCACGGCGCCCACCGGCGCCCGCCGGTGTGGTAGCCGCGGGCGCAGCTCGCTATGGCCGGTATGCGCCCGGAGCTGGCCGCTGCGTGCCGCCGCCGGCTCAAACAGAGGCCGTATCGGTGTCTGGGTCTCTCGCTCCGGGCTGGTATGCGTGCGGCTGGCCATGACGGCGGCTCGGGACGGGCTGTGGTAGGGCTAGCTGTGGTGGGGGAGGGGAGGGAGAGACAGTGGTGGTTTGCCAGACAAGTGGTCGCTCGCTCAGGATCGGGTTTCGAGCTGGTAGACTGACTTTTGTTGGGGTGAAAGAGAAACTGCAAAGTAACTTCTGCACAAAGGATTGGCATGCTGTTTTGTGGGAAACCTTATATTACTCGGAGTAGTTTTTGTTTTTAACATTTTCACTGGTGTTTGTTACACGCGGTGATGTGACACCTCCCCTGGGACTGAACCTCCGCTGAAAATGGCTCTCATCGCGACAAAGGCTGTCAATGTCTGTCGGTGTCTTTGCCGGTAGCCGAAAAAGGTTCGGACAGCTCTGTTGTAGCCAATTAGCGTCACTGCTTGCTACCGAGTAGCCTATGGCGTTAAATTGGTAAAGAAGCTGGTGGCTTAGAGATGGTATTACCATCAGACACCCAAACTGTAATGAAGAACTGTAGTGGAATAATCGCTACTAATGCAGCATGAGGTTGTCTTGGTCATCTGAGCGTGAAGGAAGAAAGCTGCTGCTTAAGTAACTTGCTACATTTAGTTTGGCAGGCTTACTTTGTGGTGTTTAACAGCAACTGACTCATGAAAATTGCTCTTTGCATCAAATTATTTAACATTCGATATCATTAACCCTCGCCGGACCTATTGGTTTTCTACATACGCGCCGGCCGAGGGGGGGGGGGTACGACCCCCCCTCGCCGTTTCGCCCCTGGTGGATCTAGCGCGTCGCGGAAAAAAACGAGCGTGTGCGCCGTTACGAGACGCAGAGATTGGTACCCGATTTTAAGGTCCTAGGTCAACCGGTGACCTCTGAGGTCAGGTCAAGTGCCCCAGGGTACGGTTCAGTTTTTGGTGAATAACTTCGCAAAAAACGGCCGCAGAGCCGCGATTTTGGCAGCATCGTGTTCGCCTCGCTCAGGCGCGTCGAATGATATACTTTTTGTTCGGGTCAGGTCAACTTAGGGTGTTGACCTCAGGTCAAGGTCAGGTCAGCACCCCCAGGTCACGAAGTTGGTCGAAAGAGGTCATGTCGCATATCATTCGATTCGGCAGGTCTTTCTGAGTCCATTGGTGGCTTTCTCGACTCGCTAGCTCAGTTTGGTCGGGAGTTATTGACGAAAAACTAATATGACCTTGATGACGTCATAAATGACGTCACGGAAGGTCAACATTGCAAAAGTGACGCATCTAACCTTGCAAGGAGTGCATAAAATCACGATTCTGTGTGCTTGAGATAGTTGGAGATCGTTCCCAGCGCCAGAATAGCAGTTTTCATTTTTCCCCATTGACTTATAATGGTGAGGTCACGAAAATGACCTGACCTCATATGACCTTTAGGAAAAATCCGAGATATACAAGTTGTGAGACTCATAATGGATACTAGATCCTGCAAGTTTCATTTCCCTCTGACATCTCCTCTGGCAGTGAGGGCGTTGCGAAGTTGCGACATCTGAAGACCGTGCAGAGGTTCACTTATGACGTCATAGGTCAGTGACCTGACCTGACCCAAAAATGCGGTTGGTGTCAAAAGATGCGGCTTGGATCAAAGGTCAGGTATGCCAAGTTTCAGCTCTCTATCGCCAGCGTGTTCGGAGCTATCGCGAAAAAACCCTATGGGGGGGGGGCGGCACCCGCCCCCCCCCCCTCGGCCGGCGAGGGTTAAGTTGATATTGATTATGGATGTAACGCCTGGGCCCAAGTCAAAAATTATCCCGTCCTTTTCTACGCCAGTTTGACGAATGTTCCCCACAAACCGCTGTGGTTATTTTTATCGCCTTCCACGGCCCGCTTAGCGCCGTAGCTGTCGGCAGCGATGATGACCTGTTGGCTGTTCGCGGAGTTGGTCCGTGTTTACCTTTGTCTGCTGTCGGTGGGCCTACGTCCCGTAAATACAGGTTAACCGCAGACTGAGGGTGCCGGGCTGAGCAGCGCTGCCTACCAAAGGGGAATGAGGGAGGTGGGAAGAGAACGCTCCCCATGAGCGGCTGTGGTAACGGATATATGTAGGTAGGGACGAGAGTTGAACGTTGGGATGTCGCAGCAGAAACATAATTAAGCCAGCGGTGAGGTTTCAATGCGGCTAGGGGTTGCGAACTTGAGGGGGCAGACGCAATGACTATTTGTAGGCTAGACGTGCCAGCCGGATGTCTGTATCTTCATCCAGCCGACCCATTTAGCCGTGATGGTATCGCTTTGGACCACGGCTGCCACAAAGTGTCAGCTGTTCCCGGAATAATGCCAGTGATTTGTGTCCGGCTTTCATCCGGCAATGGCGGGTCGCAGCGTGATCCATGAGTTGTGGCCACTAAATCAGAAATGACCGGTTCCACAAATAGAACTGTCTGATTGTTTTGTGTGAGGTGAATACAATCAGGCATATGTCTTACCACGGGTTAGGCTATATCTATCCGGCTTTTATCCATATCCTTTTGTTGTGACCCATCTTCGTTAAAGATCGCTTTATACTGAAGCCCTTTTGAAGATGTGCCCGGGCTATTTTATTTATTGAAAAGTCCCTTTTTATGCCGCATTTGGGACGTAATATATAACGTAATGCAATGTGATCGCTACTGATCAGTCCTCTGATTGTCCTCAATCATTGGGACACGGTCGTTGGGGAAAGGCATATTGTCCAAGCTAAAAATAAACAACTGGGAGAGAACCACTATCGATTTCAATACCGTCGGAATCAGAAAGTGATGCGCCAGTAATATCCCACATCTCTTTGGGTCGCCAGGTCGCCTGACCGGGCCGCGCTGCCGCTGGGGGGCTTCTCCGGGGCGTGCCAGTCAGGGGCAATCACGCCTCTGGACGGACACTGACCAGTGGCAGCCGCGACCGTCGCGCGGGTCGGGATTAGGTCCTGACAGAGCGCAGGTCACAGGTTGGGCGCCGGACGCTCGCTCGGCGGCGCCGGCTGGTATCGATCGCACCTTGTGCCGCCGTCGCCGGCCGCGGCTCGACGGCGCTACCTCTGGCCGCTCTGCGTCCTTGCCTCTGTGCGCAGCGTACTCAGCTCGACGTGCTAGTGTGTGTCGAGCAGGCACACCGGCGCGGTCCAGACCTCCGCGGCGGCGCCGTCTCGGCGATCAATTGGAGCCGCCGGCGCCGCTGCTGCGTAAGTGCGTAGCCGAGCCGGGCGCCGATCTGAATGGGATCGAAACGTCTCTCGGAGTCGAGATGGATGCTCTACTGGGTGGGCAGAGGACAGGTAGAGGGCCTACCTGCGCCCGGTCTCCGTCTCAATCGAGCGGAGAGCACGCCCAGGGGAGCGATACTGCGCCGCGCGCCTGAGAGTTAGACTGTACCGGCGCACAGCCGGCCGCCGGGGAGTTAGGCTGTTCCGGCAGACAGCGCCGCGCGGACGGGCCCCTGTTGCTCGTTGGGGGTTCGATTGGAGCGGCTCTTTCCACGTGCGTTGGATGGTAAGAGGCGAACGGTGTCCACCCATCGGAGTGGGATTCCAGCGCCGCGGACCCAAACAATGGGTGGGGCAACAGGTGGTCGCCGCGTGCCCGGGGCGCAGCTGGAGGGGGGAACGAGCGAGAGGGGTCGAAGAAGTGGCTTTAGGGAGACTCGCGGACTGTTTGGTTGGGATTGCTAATTACGCCAAGATGGCCTTGCAACGATGAAGATACATGAACTGAATTGTCTCAGATCTACGCAGAGTGGGTTGCCGAGTGTTTTCCTTTTTCGAACTAAATAACAAATGGGAAATGGATTGAGGCGGCCCTAGGCACTAGATATTCTCGATCACTGCAGATAGATGCAACAAAAGTCATAGACAGCGCTGGTCAGTTGCTGATAAATGAGCATTGTTGGAGTTTTCTTGTTGTTGTTGGATGTTTTCTTGGAGCACGTGGAAGTTAATCGACAAACATTTATAAACGTCGACGCTGATAAACATCTGAGATGCATTTGGTCGTATTTGCTACGCCTTCAATTGGATTATTTGCCCCGTCCCACGCCCCGCCCGCCCCTTGCCGGGTCCGCTCAATACCGTCTCGGCGCGACCTATTCGGCCTCCCCCACTCTGCCTCAATGGTGCTCCTTTCCGACCATCTCGCTCGGATGAAATTTAAAAGTTTAAACAAGTCTTGCAGCGCTGCTCGGCCGTGAGCCCACGGAGGCGATCGTTACAGGCCTGTTTGAGCCGCGTTTATCAGCCGTGTCTTGTGACTGATGTGGTTCTGTCTGGGCTGGATCGTGACAATTGGATTCTGCCCTCATGGAATCGGCCGATTAGATTTAGGAGGGTGTTATTGGAGGCAGTCATTTTTGTTGTTTCTTTTTGGGTCGTAGATTGTGTGAACTGGCACAAAATGGGAATAGTGATAAGGGAGCTTGTAACTAATGAAAATGGTAATGTGTGTCTGGCTGTCCACTGCCAAGAGCCGCTGTGTGGTAGCTAAGAGAAGTGTGCCATAAGTGCATGGTAGATAAGTTTTATTTGGTGTGGTTATTATAATGATTTGTGGTGTTCGTTGCTAACTGTGATGTGCTTCCGGTTCTGTGGTATTTTCCATTCAGGAATCTGGGCTGCTGATAATGATGAGCGTCGTTTTTATGCTGTGCTGTCTACTGATACGTGAGCTGTGGTCATTTGTGTGGCTCATTAACTTGCTCGATTCTGTGTATATTTAATCACATCACATTCCATGTACCGCCCCTGCATAGCATATGCCATCGTCTAGCCATCAGTATGAGCGTTTCCTTAACCACCTTTTGCACGCCGTTCGAGACGTTGATTCTGCTGACAATTTTCGCCAACTGCGCGGCACTGGCCGTGTACACACCGTACCCGAATGGCGACTCCAACAACACCAACTCAATCTTGGTGAGTGAACTCAGATAGACGACTTGGTAGGTGAGCTAGTTAAGAACTTAATGTAGTGATGGATGTGAAGTTGACGACTTGGCGTCATATAACCCTCAGAGGTGGGGCACGCCACCAAACCCAATCAGCATCATGAAGCATGAGATGAATGTTGCTGATAGTACCGATGACGAATCGAATACGGCATTCAATCTTTTAAATTCGATTTTTTTCGAGTTTTTGTCCTTTGGAAAGGGTTGCACGTGTCGCGTATTGCACCGACATAATCCTTTTCGACGCCTTACTGGTTCATCTAGCCAAGCTTCTGGGGCTCAATGTTTCTGAAAGGCCAGCGCTCTTGGTTATGCTTCGGGGCTCCCTTGTCCTTTGTGACCATCCGCAGTCGTCACCAACCCCGTCCATTGCGTCTGTTATTACCTCGTAGACTTATTATGACGTGATTAGTAACACATCCCCTCAGATGCGGACTTTGGTGTGACCCGACTAGCGACTCCTAGCCTCGCTCAATAGGGGTGCCTCGCCAGTCGGCTTTGGCCATTGACCCGAGCACCAGGTGCGGGTCGGATTAGCCGCAGCGGTCGCGGATGTGGCGCAACTCGGGGCTGAAAGAAGCGGCTGGCGGAACGGCCGTCTGTGTTCGCCTGCCATTACCGGGGGCAGAATCTGACGGTCCATTATGTGTGTGCGTAATCCGGACTGGTAAATGGTAATGCATCTGCAGCTGCACCTCTGCGTGATGTAGGTACATAACAAATCATTTGTGAATGATATTCGTAATTTCTAGCTGGTTATCTTGGCTGTGATTTCGATTTAAGTGCGTCCCCACTGCTTGAAATTCTCCCATCTTAGCAGCTCCACTCAGCCACTGCCATTGTAAATCACAGACGACCTGACGCTCGGAAGGCTCCGGCGTCCGTACCCAGAAGTGCTCAGGTATGCAGCGTTCTCTCGCCGTCCGGGTACGGACCGAGTCGCTCCAATTGAGCGGGCCGCGGTCCGGAGGGGGCGCTTACACGGCGCTGGATTTCCCTCGGCGTTCCCCCGGCAGTCGGTGTCGGCAGTGTGCCTTCCGTGCCAGATGCAACTCCATTGGACTGCTGCCAGGGAGTCTACCGTGCAACTGGACAGCGCACCGCTCGTCCTCGCTCGGCGTAATTCGGGTCAACCTGGCTGAATCCTGTTCGGCTATGGTCAGGGTTTTGCTGTTGGTTTAGCTCCGCTGGTCTCATCTCGTTTCGTTTCGCTTCTCGTTCAGCTTCCCGTCTTGCTTCTCCTTGCCTCATCTCGTGGTTACAGCTGGGCTGTAACCAGTCCCGAGCTGTTTCGCTCAACTAAAGCACGTCTGCCCGGCTCTGCTCTGCTGATGTTACCTCAGCCCTCCTCGAGTTGGCTCATCTGAACCCTTCGACCCCGACCAACAAACCCGGATCTTCTCAGCTCTGTTCCTGTTTCATTATTTCCCTCTTCTCTTGGGTCCCTTCTTCTTACCACCCTTTGGTTTTCTTGCCCTCATTGACTCATCTTCCATCCTTCCATCGCTCATTAGTCATCTTCACTCTAGTAATTCCGGAATTTCCCGTTTCCATTAGCACCTTTAGTCATCTCATCCAAACGATGGTGTGTGCCCGTCCGCCCAGCCGACGCGTCGGTTCACTTTGGGCTCTGAGCGGCTGCCGTCGGCGCCGGGCCGGCGGCCGTCACATCAGCTCTATCGGTCCGCGCCGACTAGCTCTGTTAGTGCTGCCCGGCACCGGGGCCCCCGCTGATGGCTGCAGGCGGCTGGTGAAACGCCCCAGGCCGGCACCGGGTGAACCGGGCGCCGGCCCCACCGGATGTGCCGCCCGACCGGCGCCGGCTGCTGGTGGAGGTGGGCGTGGGGATCTCTGATGCTGTTTTTTCCTTCAGTCGTGGTAGCTATGGGACTAGTTTTACCCTTTGTGATAGTTTTACCCTTACCCTTTGTGACTTTGTGGCTTGGAACGGAGTTGCAAGTATCGTGGATGGCAAAACGTCTAAATAAATAACTAAGCTGCTGACTGATGGATATGAAATGAACGTCGACTACATGACACAGCGGTAACATTCATCAACAACAGACTTCTTTGTGTGCCGCTTATGACTTCTGTCACCCTGTTAATCTTTGTTTATTAGTCACACTAATACAGGTTTCAAGTTGGCGACGTCGGGTGCCCACGCGATTCTAGCATAGCTTCCTTGCCTGGTGTCAGAGGCAACTATGGAAATTAACATTCTTGTATCTTGTATCTTGTATTTCTTGTATTTTCATAAATCACCAACAGGCAACCTTGCACCTTAAAAACTTGCAGGCAACCTTAAAAACCTTGCATAAAAACAGAACATCACACTTCGCGCGTCGTGCTCCTAAGTGTGGCACACGAAATGATGACAATAGGTCCGAGTACTTGAGCGACGAATTACAATTCGTGGTGCGACAAGCCAGCCACATCAAAAACTTGTGTTGCACCCTCTCCACACGAACGAGATGAGATTTGGCCACTCCGCCCCATATCACTGAACAGTACTCGACCACAGATCGAACATTGGCGTAATAAGCCGCCAACACGGCCTGCCTGTCCAGCTTACACTTGGGGGGAGCCGACTGGAACGTTCGAATGAGGAGCCCGAGCGCTCTATTAGCCCTTGTGACCACTGAATGCACGTGATCGGCGAAATCTAGCTTTTGATCAAGAATGATGCCTAAATCTCGGATCGATGTGACATTTTCCAAAATAGTGCCATTGATCGAATATGTCGAGTCAATGGGGCTACGTTTAAGTGTGATTTTAAATGACTTGCATTTGGAGACATTTAGCTTCAATTTCCAGTCGGCCGCCCAGCGAGTCACTGCGTTCAAGTCACGCTGGAGCGTCTTAACATCATCATCGGACCTAACCTCGTGAAACAACTTCAGATCGTCAGCAAACAGCAAACAGTTGGTGGAAATAACAGTTGGCAGGTCATTCACATAGAGAGAGAACAGCAACGGAGAGATGTGACCCCCTTCCGGTGTTCCAGACACAACCGGAACCCACTCGGACACTTTCCCGTTCAACACAACGCGTTGTTTGCGCCTCTCCAAGTAGGACCTCAACCACTGCAGAGCGTTGCCGTCAACGCCGTACATCCTTTCGAGCTTATGCAGTAGCAAACAATGATTGACACTCTGAAACGCGCTGCTAAAATCTGTGTACACGGTATCCAGCTGGGATTTGTTTGAGATGGCCGCCCATCCGTGCGACAGGAAGGACGCGAGGTTCGTGGCGCATGACCGGTTTGGGACGAATCCGTGTTGGAACGGAGAAAGGTGAGGCTGGACATGTTGGAAGAGTTGCTCGCTTACAATCTTTTCAAAGACTTTTGCACATAGGGGAAGAAGCGATACAGAGCGGTAGTTAGCTGGATCGTTCCGCGATCCTTTTTTGAAAATGGGAACTATGTTGGCTTCAGACCATTTTTCAGGGAAGATACCGGATGAAAGGGATATGCGGAAAAGTTTACACAGAGGGGCGGCCAATTCATTTGCACACTCACGGAGAATGCGGGCGCTCAATCCGTCAGGACCACACGCCTTGCTGACGGAGAGCTCCCGGAGTAAACCACGCACAGCCTCCTCCGACACATTTAATTCCGACAGACGGTGGTCAGCACAAGAAGGTACGTTGGGGAATACGGCGACGGTGGGGTCGGAAAATTTCGACGCAAATGTGCGGTTTAGCAGATTTGCCTTTCCAATGTCATCCAAGACTCGCTTGCCGCTGCTCATTAAAACAGGAAGACCTTTAGAGTGCTTAAACACTTCACAAACGTCCAGAAACGCTTCGGATTTGTGCGAAACTCGCCTACTAAGCCCTTGAGATACTCGGTATACCTACCGTCTGAAAGTCTCTTGAAGTCTGCTCGTTTTTGTCTGAACGATTCTTTAAATAATACGACATGCGTATGAATATGCATGTCGTAATTTGACATGCATATTCATACGCTAATTTCACGAAACAATCTACAGGACTCCTTGACACTTGCACGACGCACGATAGCGTAATATGCTGCGCCTTAATTTGCAACGACCACTATCTTATTCTGAACCCAATCTGCGTTCTGCGTGTCTCGGGTCTCTTGTGTCGCTCCCCGGACGATTTTTAAAAGCCCAGCGATCGCTCGCGCTGGACTGCGCCTGCCACTCGTGGCGGACCGTGCCCGCCACTCCGGTGATGAGTCTGTGTCATTTGACAGGCTCGCGTGCGCGTTTGGACCCGCTCCCCGGACACCGGTTACTTACTGACCCGACCTGTCTGTCTGTCTGTCTGTCAATCTGTCCGTCTTTCGGCCTGTCCGTCTGTCTGCCCGTCTGTCAGCCTATCCCTCTGTCTTTCTAACTGGTTCACTGGCTGACTGGCTACCCACCCCACAAACCTACACCCAGTGGTCATCTAGCCATCGAAGGCAGAGACGATAAGAACAAAATACGACAATTCATAGGCCTCTGTATACAGAGGTCCATGGACAATTCTTCCGTTCTTTAGAAAATATCATAGCTTAGTCTTTGAAGTTCGCCATATTGGCCTGTTGATAACACCGCATGAGCTCATGTGATTGTAGCGCATTGGCATATTTACCACCTCAAAGGATTGAGGATTGAACACACCAGCTCATCAAGATTGAAACAAAGCGAACCTTCTTTCGATGATTCAAGTACAGCGGATCTCTTCCAAGAATATAGGGTCTAGTAGATCCCCCGTGGACCTAGGATGGTGCAACGTATGATTTCCAGTGAACAGCTCACTGCTGTCCCGACCGGCTCCTGCGCCGGGCGCTGACCCGCCGTCGACACAAGCGGCCGCCGGTCGGGGCTCGTTACCAGTGTCCACCGCGGCATTCTGTGCCGACCCGTCAGGCCACCGGAGCCGACCGCTAGCTGCCCTGCCGCCCGCTCCGTCTCATTTTAGCAGCCCGCTCCGGCTGGCACCGTCCCAGGCGCACTGCCAGCCGGGCCGACCTCACTCGCGCCGCCGCGAGCCGCTACTGGCCGCTACGATTCGCCACGATGCAGCTCATGTAGATTTGTGTCTTCTTAGCCGGTTTCCCGGCTCTGGTGGATGAGTCTCGAGAAAACCGGCCGGCAGCGGCCAGCTATTTGTGATTTTGTTTTAGCTCCGGCGAACATTGTTTGCGTGGCGCTGAGGCGTCGACGGAGACGCCGGTGGAGGTGGTGCTTGTTTAGCGGCAAAGGAGGGAGAAAGGCCGAAACCCAGCGGGTGACCTGGCAAGGAGGAAGAAATGAGCGGAGTCCTGGGCAGAGAAACTGGCACAGGACGAGGGCGGCAATGCCAGGCGAACGGGAGCCTGGATCGTAGCAAGTGCTAATGCAAAGAAGCTCATGGTCTGTGGAGTAATATTTACAAAACGAATATTATCATTTGAGAGACTGAACGACAAAAAAGTAAATAAGGTTCTGGGTACAACATCCGTGCAGGTCTTTCTAGTCCTGAAAAACGTATCTTTCCACTCGCACTACTTGTTCACTTTTCACAATACTTTTAGACCAGCCGAGTGTCTAGCCATTTTCCTGCGGCTCAGTTGGACTATGGCAATGTCGTTATTCTACCGCTTGACCCTGACCTTTAAAGGTGCTTGTGTCTTGTGACACACTTTCCATCCAGCACATGACTTCCCTCTTTGTATTCGGCCACTGACACAGCTGACATGATCGCGTGGCCCGCAAGACCGACTAGATCAGCCGCGCGGGTCAGGTCTGGTAGCACCACCTTCCGCGCACGACCCCTATATTTCCGCGTGACGGCTCCGTCGGCATCGTCACGCATCGTCTTGAACCGTCACGGCAACAATGCTCGCCCGTCGCGTCCGTCGGTGTGTGGTCATGATAGGTCAGGACGTCTGTGCCACTTGAGCATCTGAATGTCAGAGCGTCGGAAAGTCGCCGCCGTCGCTCTGTCGTTGTCGACGATCCCGGTCGTTCCCTGGCTGATCTGCCATCCTACCGGACGACGGTAGAATATGCCGGAAATGAGCTCCATCCGGTCCGCCACGCTGGCTCGTCCGCTGGCGGCGCTCCATCGAGAAGGTCGCCCGATGAGAGGGGTACGCTGACATGGGTCACTGATGCACCGTCCCCTCCCCCCGCGTCCCTCATCTTCCGCCCCCCCCTCTCCCGCCCGGTCGTCCGTCGACCGACGCCCCGTCGATCGTCGTTCGCCCTCTTCTCGTCCGTCGCTCGCTTTCCCGTCTCGTGTCGCAGACTCAGGGATGATCCTGTTGTTTTCCGTTGATGAAGCGCTTCGGAGTGGTCTCAGAAAGTCTTGTTGGCACAGCAGAGCTGTTTGCGCAACTGATGATTGCTTGCTGCGTCCCAGATCATCCGTGTAAAATGTTTGCCCTGTGCAATGCTGTATGTGATACTAATACTAATGCAGTATTGCAGGCAGTGCATAACTGATCAGAGGCACCTAGTTTGCAATGCAATTGATCGGCCAGTTTCGTCAGCTAGCTGTTCTGGATCGATGGGACTTATTTGCTGGCGTTAGGACAATCAGTTTGCTGATGTCTCCAGTCATTACAGGACCTATCACTTTGTGGCTACGTAATTTCCTCCGTTGACTGATAGGCTACCAGACTCGCCGGAGCAAAAAAAAAAAAAAAAAAACGCCGCCCCGCTGTTGCCATGCGGTGAAGCTAGGCGTAACTATCGGGAAGAATGCAAACACAGTGTTGGAGGTTATAATGGGTAATGCGATATCTGCTGGGCTGGTTTCGTTGGGCGTTATCTGAGGACGTTTCTGTGTTTGGGTGTTCGTGTGATCTGTGGCTGCTCAGCGCTGTAACAGATCTTGACCTACATTTATTGCCTGGTAACGCTCTTGGTGGCATGGCCGATTAAACTTCTGGTGTCTGTTTAACTAACGTGTTGATGCATTCGTTTCCAGCTGTGCCCTGTCTTAGAAATCTATCTACTCTCTCTCTGGCTAAAAATAATAAATCCCTTGTTGACATCTCACAATCCCCTGTTCTTATGTTACAGGAACGGATTGAGTACATTTTTCTGGTGATCTTCACAGCCGAGTGTGTTATGCGAATCATCGCGTACGGCTTTGCGTTCCACCCGGGCGCCTACTTGCGCAACGTATGGAACATCTTAGATTTTAGCATTGTTGTTATAGGGTAAGTACGCTGGGAGTGTTATGCATTAGAGCATAATGTTGTGGGCGGTTTCATCAAAAGTTTTTGCTCGTTTTGCATAAGTTACTGTTTGTGATGAGTTTTAGTCCTACTGGTTTGTTTGTCATATTTTTTCAATGTTTGTTTGTTTTATGGTGATGAAGCCAAATCATTCGAAATTTAGATCGATTCAGTAAAGGCTCGGAGTTGTAGTATATCGTGTGTGTACACAATTCACCATTAGGTGTACAATTTACCCTTTATGGCGATGATGGAGTATTGTGGCTAATGAGTCTGCGTTTCATGTATCAATAATGGATTCAGTAATGAAGTAATGATGATACCCCGATAATTGTAAGGGCACTCAGCGGCCCATAAGAAAAAGTACACATGCAATGCGCCGATGCCGTCGTTGGGTGGTCTTAAATGTTGATGAGCTGCTGTTGTTATTGCTAGTTAGCACTATGATAATTTCATTGGTCCTCAGTTGTGACTGTCATTACTTGCATATGATATTTCACCGTTTCTTTTAAGGCTCGTTGTATGTAAGGCATTTGATGATATCGTATAATATTTCAGTGTTTCACTTTTTACTTTGCTTTTGACCATATGTATATGTGATCATGGCCCGTGGCCGAAAATTCATATAAAAATAAACGAATTGAGATGAAAGTTTCATTATCATTGTAAGGAGGTCATTAAAGTAAAAAAAAAAAACGATTTCACCGTTTCATTGTGGTACGCGCTAGAAGATGGCGTTGGTTTCGATCAAAATATACCATATTTTTTGGCTTACTTTATATAATGTGAAAGCTAACATATTTTTTATTGCGGGTGTCATCGTTGTGCACTAATTTATTATCTAGGATAATGTTTTCTTGGATGTCCTTGGATGATATCGCTTACCGATATTCTTTCTCCACAGTATTGTAAGTACGGCGCTGTCTTCACTTATAGAGGAAGGCTTCGACGTCAAGGCCCTGAGGGCATTTCGAGTGTTACGACCCCTGCGGCTTGTCTCCGGTGTACCAAGTGAGTATGTGTGCCGCGCTGAACATGAATGCTGCTCAGTTTTGATTTAACCTGTTAGCACCAGATCGTCAGCTAGCGTATCGAGCAGCTGTTTTCCCTGCGTTTGTAGATTGTGACAAAGTGGTGTCGACGCGGTGGCTGCACCCACGCACGCTAGTCAACATGCTAGTCAACAGCTAGTCATAATTCAACCCAGCTAATGTTTGCCTTACTTTTATCCACACTTTCTTGTGTCCAGTTACACTTGGCAGCTAAGACAAAACGTAGTATATCCACCTCACTGGAAACTCCTCGCTAAACCCAGTTCAGTCAGGCTAACACCGCCGCGCTGGCTGCGATCCCGTATCCATACGCTGACCTCTTGGGACGCTGCGCTGGCGGCTCTACGGCGCGGCCCTCGTGCATTATTTGTCACCCTTCCCTGATGTGCGGGCGGCGGAGCGGGGGTAGGGGGCGAGGGGGCGACCCGTGTGCATGTCTGTGGCTCGTTTATCGACCCAGTGAGCAGTCAGGAGCCGCGTGGGCGGGCTGAATGGGCGGCGTATTGCTCCAATTCGTAACGTAGACGGACGGTAGACGGATGGGTTATTCAAGAAGGCGCGTGGGAAGGTTTTCGGTAGAGTTAAAGGGGAGACACTGCCAAAGGAGAGTAACGTGTCTCGAACTTGATAAACTGCGCTTTTTCTTATTTATTGGATGTGGTGTGTTTACTATATAAAGAGATTTCACACGGTTTGTATGCATACACGAAGGAATCATGTGCTATTTAATCAGAAATTAACCTCACCTCAGATGCAGGACCAGTCTGTTTGAGTTGCATACTCGAGAGTGACACCTTGATACGGGTCATGCATTTGATACAGGCCATGCTTGTAGTTTGTAGTTTGTACTCATGGCAGCTGGCACAGAGTAAAAGGGGTAGGGGTACGGGGTAGCAGTCAACAGGCAGGCGCGGCCCGGGGTCATTTACATAACATGCCGGTGAGCTGGTGTGTCATTTATACTGGTGCCGCCGTCGGCTGGTGCTGTCAGTTATCATGGCATTGTCCTGGCAGTGGCCGCCGTACGCTATCTGCTGGCCTCCGCCCTGCGCCCCACCGCCGCCTACCGCCCACCGCCTACCGTCCACCGCCCCACCGTTCATCGTCCACCAATATCCACCCGGCCGGCCACCGCCCGCCGTCCGCCGTCTACCGCCCATCGCTGCCCACCGGTCACCGCCCTCCGCCCACTACCTACCATCGTCTACCATCCACCGCCCGCCGTTCACTGCCTACCGTGCGCAACCGTTCACCATCCGTCCCAACGCCGCCTACTGTCCACCGCCCACCATCCACCCGACTACCGCCCTCCACCCACCGTCCACTGCCAACCACCCACCGCCAACCGTCCCCCACCCACCATCCACCAACGTTCGTCCGTCCGTCCGTCCGGCCGCACTGCGCCGGCCGCAAGTCACTGAATGTTTTAGAGCGGCCCGCGACAGAAATCGTTACGGCCTGATGAACTGGATGGCTGGCGCAGTAGGCCGGGTCCGAACATTGACTGATACTTAGCTCGATGGATAGAAGTTTTTGGGTCGGCTGTCATGCGAAAAGTAGCTGTGAAGTTACTTTGCAAAGTATTTGAGAATGCATCGCGAAGTTGAGGTGTTTGAGAAGATTTTTTGCTGAGAGATATGACGTCGTATCCGTTAAACTTACTAAAAAGTTGATAAAGCGACACCAAGCTGTGAGGATCGTGAGGATCGGAGTTCTGATTTATTGACGCAATGTAGCACAGAGCATTGTCAACCTAGCCCCAGAACCTCCTATCCTCAAGCTTTGATTCTTCCCGTAATATATGCTCAAATACGAAGCACACTGTGCCTTGACGTCACGCATTAAGCGGCTCGGGAATTAGTTAACTTTGTATAAGCGCACCTCGACGCGTCCTTGAAAGAGCTCTCAGCTCTGTCGCTAGGGAGAGAAGTCCCCTCCCTCTCCCTCCCCTCCCCTAACTCACTTCATCATCTCCGTTAGCGCCAACTTCGAGCGTCGCCCATGCAAACTGAGTCGGTTCCCCACTCGCTGGCTGGGACAGGGGAAGGCGCAGCTCGCAGGCTGCTGTAGCGTTGTGTGTTTATTGTCGTTTGTCGCGACACGAGGACATGGTCCGGTCGACCTCATCGGCACGTGTCTAGTAGCCGTGCCGCGACTGCTTTAATCGATTTCATTACCTGAGTGGCGGCCAGCCATGCATTGTTGTGAATTATTGTTGCACGTGCCGGTTTACCGATGAATAGTAATCGTTGCAGAGACGTGACACTGGCAAAGAAGCCGGCTTGTTTTCATTTAGGTAAATTAATCGAGGCATTTTCGTTATTTTATTGACGAATAACTGAGCGGCTCCTGGTTTTCTTATGATAAACAATGCCCTGCTGCTGGTTTTGCGTTAAATGGTTATGAACTTCAGCTTATAATTACACAATCGGCATGCTTGTGGGCTGTAGCACTACAGCAATATGCAATGATACACATGAGTGTCCTGAGCATGTCGCCTCTCGATTGCCTTGTGCTTACGTTTTATCGTTTGTTCGCAGGTCTACAGGTGGTCCTGAACTCTATTCTTCGCGCCATGGTGCCTTTGCTTCACATTGCGCTACTTGTGATATTCGTCATCATCATCTATGCCATCATCGGGTTGGAGCTGTTCAAGGGGAAGCTGCACAGCACCTGTTACCATAACCAGACGGGTAAGGAACCTAACGCAATCGGACGGACGGGTAAAAAAAAACGAGGGATGTTACTTTTTACCATAGCCAGACGGTTAAGCGACCCACCGTGATCGGACGAGTAATAGAAGCGGTGTGACCTACCTCAATCGGATGGATGAAAGAAACGAGCGCAGACTGGGTGGCTAGGGGCATATGGCGGGTGGGGGGGGGGGGATACCGAAATTCTAGCTTTTTTAGGACTGAGGACGATAGTGATTGGTGACAATTGAAGCTATTTTATTTTGGATGGTGAACTTATGGGCTCCGGTGATATTTCAATTCCAAGAAAAGTGGCCATACTCTACGATGCTACCAGTATAGCGCCTTTTGGGGCGACTAACGGAGCGAGCGAGAGGGTGAGCCTTGCACGTGCGAAATTTCGAGGGGGTACCTCCAGCTGACTTGTGCACGGCACCCTACTAACCGGTCTCTAGCGATGTGCCAAATTTGAGCACAATCGGCCCAGCCGTTCTCGAGATCTGGAAGCGGCACCCTGCACGTGCGCACGTGCAAAATGGGTCCCAACTGACTTTTGCACGGCACCCTACTAACCGGTCCCTAACCATGTACCAAATTTGAGCGCCATCGGTCCAGCCGTTCTCGAGATCTGGAAACGACCCCTGCACGTGCGCACGTGCAGCAGCACCCCAACTCTGGCACATGGATATGCAGTGCCTAGTGGGTGCCTACCTACATGCCAACTTTCAGCGCAATCGGCCAAGTAGTTACCGAGATATTGCAACAATTACAAAAGTGACACCTCTTCGTTTTGCACGTGGCACGTGCATAAGGGGTCACCCACATGCATCGGGAATAGTCCAATACTTGGTAGAAGGAATGAAGCTACCCCACAAAAATTACCGCATGTAAATCGGTCAAGTGGTTGCTGAGATATAAGCCTCGCAAAAGCGTGACCACGGCCGGCCGGCCGGCCGGCCGCTCATACTCAGAAATTTCCGTTATTCTACGTAAGACTCCGCTCGCTTCGCTCGCTCCGTAATTAGCACATTATTGGAGTCAACTCATTCAGTTTATGTTCTATTCACACAGTGGTGGTCAGTTAAATACTGAAACCGAGATAGCGCTCCCGCTTTTGTGAATCTCGGCGACCGCTGAGCCGGTTCCATGGCGGTGGCAGGCGACCTCCAACTTTGCCACTCAGCGGTGGAGGCCGGCGCTCTCGGTCTCAATTGAATGGCCCTTGGGCGGCCGGCGGCGGCCGGCGGATCCCTGTGAAGTGACGCCGATTTCACAGGCGTCAGCGCGCCGACCGCTGACGCCTCTCCGAGCTCTTGACCAGAGTGGTTTTCCGAGAACTGGGATCGAGTGGAAGCGGCGGGGTCCCGTCTCACACTTCTGTCGGCCGACTTGGCCCGGCCTCGCTCGTGTGTGTGTCCGGGCATAGCGCATACACCATCGGTATCGTCGATCGCTGTATCGCGGCATGCGCCGACAGCGCTGTCGCGTCTGTACTCTGTCGCCACGTGAATAGGACGGTGCTGACCGAGGGTGACCGGGCGGTGGGGCCCTGTTGCCAAGCGGTGTGGCCGGCCGCTGGACGGGCCGAGCCCTTTATGGGGCTCTATGACGCGATAGGGAGGTGACGGGAATGCGCAGTGGTGGTGGGGTCGTGCGGTAGGCCGGCCGGGTGAGTTGCTGGTAATGCCTTGACACCTGTTGAGACTTGACGGTATGGGCTGGGTGAATTACAACGTGGTTGCTCGGTACTGAATGTGCCTACCTTCAAGCATCGGGACTTTGAGAAGTCTAACCTTGAGTTAAGGATGCGCTTAGGGGCTGTAGCTTCTCAGCCGTCCAAACTTTGTTTCTTTGCTGGCTTGGCTCCCATACTGTCTTTGGCTGGAGTTGTCTCATAATGCTCTCGTCACCATGTCTCAGCTCAACTATCACGTCATAACGTTGAAAAATGTGTTTCATGAGTAGTTTTTAACGTTTTTGGCATTCAAAGGCCGTTTCATTGCGGCCGGAGTTTTCTTTAGCATGAACTTCACAACAAGCTCGCTAAACTTTGCCAGTCTCCCCAATGTACGTAATACGCATCATGGAGGAGTTATGACCCACTGACTATATTCCTGAGCCCATTCATTCAACTCCAGATGCCTCCATGAGTTTTCGTTTTTGACGCTGCGAGACATCCGCTCTCCAAAGACTCGCAGAACACCACTTATCATTTCGACATTGCTGAAGCACCGATGACGCCGTATTGTGGACAATGGCGCCCTGGAACAATATGATGATGTCCACTGGCTTGATGACGCCTTGGTGGTCGGTGATGACCCCTGATGACGCCCCGATGACGTCTCATGACTCCCGGATGACGCGCAGTGACGCGGTCGGTCACCACCTGACTGAATCCTGCGCCCCCCGCCGGTGACTGGACCGGTCGACGCTCGACGGTCGCCACCGGCCCGGCGGCTAAGTCTGGCGCGGTCGATCTCGCCGTGACGTCATCACGGACCTGCGTCACGCTTCGTGAGGTCACGGGCGAGAGGGGCGGGGTCAGCGCGCAGTGAGAGGGGCAGAGCGGGGCGGGGTCAGCGCGACACGACCGGTACGGCAGACAGACCCCATCGACTTCCACCCACTCACGTACTTGACGTGGCTTGATGACTGGAGGCTCGTCATAGTGGCATGTCAAGGTGTTATGTGAAAGGTGGCGGATATAGATCAGTGGATGTTTTATGGGGGTGGGTGTATTCGGACGCCACTGTTATGCACGGGCAGAGGCGGGACGGGGGCGGTGACATGGTGTCGGGTGGTGGGTGGGTGATGGAAGGAGCAGTGGGTGGATGATTGGCTGGGCCGGTGACTGGGTGGATTGTGCTCGTTGGACGGTCGGTGGGGCTGGGAAGGCGGCCCGCCCGGCCACGTGTCGACCGAATGGACGCCGTGGCGTGAGAGCCGACGCCTGTTGTGGTTGGCCCGGCCCGCTGTCGCCCGGTCCCGACAGCCCCGAACGGTGCTACAGCTCGGCTCGGTGGCGGTGGAAACGGTCACAGCTTGATGCTCGGTGACCTTGGCCGAGCCTCTAGCATCCAAAGACACTGAACACTCAGTGAACAGTCAACAGTCAATAATCTAGTCCAGTGTCATCCGTGACACTTTACATTATTACAACGGTTAGAGTCGTCTGAAATAAACGGGACGATAATTATGCAATGAGTATGCAAAACAATGCGCTAGTCTCTTATCCTCGGTGGCGCTACATACTAGTAAAACTCGCATCATGTTTTTCAGCATCGTGCTTTTTCCCTAGTCAGCACTGTCTTGTAGCTCAACCCTCCCTCCCAAAATCTCAGCGGCCTTTGTGTGTGCCGTGACACCGTCACGCTTGACAGTCAAAATCTGCACAAAAGTCGGCTAACGTCCGACCGACCGGGAGGGACCTGGAGACCGCTCTCCCGCGAGTGGGTGGTGTCGTGACTTTGCTGTGTTGTGGAGGTGTGTGTCAGGAGCGGGCGGGTCTGTGGTTGAACTGCACGACAGTAGCGGCAAATCACGAACATGAGGGGTCACGAGAGGTTGGTCACTGCGCCAGGGAAGAAGGGCTAAATGCGGTGGGATCTGTCTGGAGTATAAACGACATGGGAATTAATAAGGCAGTTGTATAAGGCAGCTGTGACCCATGACCATTCTTGCCAGACTCAAATACACACTTTAAGGTGTAACCGGAACATATTCATTGCCCTTGTAAGTCTTTACAAGACTTTTACCAGATGTGAGCTCTAAGTTGCTGTCATGAACAGCTTACTCTGGCTCTACTTTTAAACTCCACCACTATGCCTTCTCGTCCTCTGGCGTGCCACGCTAGCCTACCACGTATGGCGGTCATCGGGGAGGCAGAAGACTCCACTCGATCGTGCCGTCTATGTGTCCTCCAACACTCCTCCAACACTCCTCCAACGCTCCTCCTACACTCCTCCGCTCCTCCGGAGTCCCCAGAGACGGCGGCACCGCTCCGCCGGCCTCCGCACCGCTCTGATTGTGTTCTGCGAGCTCCAGCACACGTGAGCAGCATTCGAGCTCGCCGCGGCTGCCCCACCGCGCCTCAGCAGGTCGTCTCTGGGCTGCGTCGGGACGGCGGCAGAAACTAACCGGTTAATGGTGTCGTTCGACGCCGAACGAGCGCGCTCGCCGGAGCGGCAGAGTGCTCCCCGTGAGAGGGGAGGGGAGGGAGGGGTCAGGTGGGCTAGGGGATGCTGCCATAATGCAGTGCAGAGTGAATTAAACTTGGGCTCGGACCTACGAGCATTAGTGCAACGGTGTTGTGTTCGAAGAAAATAATCGAGAAAGGTGGAAAGTAGGCAATGTAGGTATTGATTTGATCGCAACTATTTCATTGCATTAGTTTTCCGACCACGCATTAGCGAAAAGAGGATTTGTCGTTCCCGCAATATGGACTGTCTCCTCCAACATTTTCTCGCAATACCTCGCTTCCTTTTTCTGTCGTACCCGCTCCATTAGCGCATTATGGCTCGGGTCCGCCTGTAAGCTCAGCAGAAGCCTGGGACAGCCGTGCGCTCGTCCCGTCCGCCGGCTGGCGACAGATACACCCCTCATGGCGTCGCGGTGTGCCGTATCGCGAGTGATCCGCGCTCCGACCCACTATCGCACGAGTTCTGCGAGCGGAATGGATCTCCGGGGGCCGCCGGGCCGGCCGGCCGCCCCCAGGGAACGGCGATTGTGACAGCTGGGGAAAAGATGGCAGAATATGGCAAAGGCGCTGAGGCGCAGCATGGCCGCTCGGTGAAATCGCAGAACGGTGGTAAGGGTTGGGTGGGGAGGTGTGGTGGGATTTGAGCTGTTCAATTCAGCAGACTAGCGTGGTTTTGGTGCTCGTCCTTGTAATGGTGCTCGTCCTATGCGAGATCTTTTTGTGTTTTATTTCGATGGTAAATAAACATTGAAGTTAATGCGATATGAACTAAATTATTTGAATAATGTCTGCGCGTCTCGCTGGAAATTAGCTTATTTCAGTCATGTGCGACCGTCTCCTAACCTGGTTTTTACTTACATGCTCCATGTGTGACAACAGGGCGCTGTTTCAGCGACCCGACGCTACTGAGCGCCAATACCGGTAGCGCTACTGAGCACCAATACCGGTAGCGCTACTGAGTGCCAATACCGGTAGCGCTTAGTAGCGTCGGGCCGCTGAAGCAGGGCCTAGATACAGTCCTCGACGCGAGTCTGACCCGTGTTCTCTCTGCCCGACAGGTGAAATGATAGGCGAGCCGTCACCATGTGCCAATCCGTCGTCGAGTGGGTTCCACTGCCCCGACCAATACGAGTGCAAGGAGGAGTGGGAGGGGCCCAACTTCGGCATCACCAACTTCGACAACTTCGGCCTGGCCATGCTGACCGTGTTTCAGTGCATCACCATGGAGGGCTGGACGGACGTTATGTACTACGTGAGCAATCGGTTCGGGGTGGGGCTGGCTGGGCATTGGGCGTGGGTTTAGAGATGAACGGGGTAGCGTTGATGCTGGGTGGAAGGCGCTGGGGTGAGGCGTTGGATCCAGGGAGCGGGTTTAATTTATGGACCTATTTACAATATGAGGTAAAGGTTTCTTACGTTTCCTTGGTCATGACATTAGGTGTATTAGTTTCAGCCAATTTCTGAGTGACACTAAATGCACCTAAGCGTATTTAGCGTATTACATTTCGAGCGTATTTTCTTTTCAAAATTTCATATTTCAGGTACCTCTTGGGTCAATTTGACCACCGGAAGGTACAATTTCATTAGAACGTCAGAGCGAGGGCGTGTGGTAGTGAGCAGCCGCTTCCACGTCTGCGTTTGATCAGGGGCTCACAGCCTAACGCCGTTTGTGTTACCAGCGGATGTGTCACCTCTGCTCTCGCTCCAGTTGATCCGAACTCGGAGTAACGAATGTGTCGAGCTCAGAGCTTTCTGATCAGAGGAATAGGCGACCCGGGGCGCTCTTCAGTGGCGGGCAGAGGTTGGGAGGGCCGTTACACTCTTCTGCGCGCTCTACCTCGGGGGCTCGATGTCATAAATCGATATGGCTAGTCGTCGGCTACTATGTTTCCTCATTTTTTATCCGTTGACGTATCGCAAAGCTGAAACTAATCTCGCAATGTTGGTATTGGTGTTCAATAGTGTTTTGATATGATCGTCATGGGACAGCCTATGACGCAAGCACATGGTCAAATGTAGCGATGTCATCGCTCATAATGACGTATCGATCAGACTTTAATGGCATTGTTGGCTTTAATATGTTTTTGTTAATGAATTCCCTTGATACTGTATTCCTAAAATAATTTTGTAATTTAGACCTGTCAGATACAAAAGTCTCTTTTCTCCTTTTGATATTATATAACGTAGATATGGTTTTTGACTACCTGTACGGCTTCAAGGAAAGGTTTTGATACAATGATATTAAAGAAACTTTTGTTCTTTGCTCAAACACGCCTTAGTAGATTGCAATTGTTTCAGTTTCTTTGTGTTTGTCATTTTGCTAATGCTCTCGGTTCTCAGCATTAGCTGGCCGCTGTGTCGTGTGATACTCGTATGCCTCGTTCTGTGTTGTTTCCCCTAATTACTCCCCGAATTACCCTGGTTTGTAAACATCTCTTTCCGCAGCGTAGGCTGGACATCCGGCATCCCTGGCGCATTCACCTGTCCTGTGACTGTCACTTCTTTTCCAGTATCTCACGGACCTTTTTCACTGGCAGATAACATGCCAGGCGCGCACTGGTGCAACTACGGGATGCTTGTAATGTGCTTAGAACTATGTGTTCTGCCGTGCAAAGGAAAAACCACGTATGTTACCGTTTTTTGAAAAACAAAAATGTTCAGGAGAGCCGAAAATGCGTTTTTCATTGTAGCAACCGTGTAAAAGCTCGCACAGACAAAAGAAAGATATCATTGAATTCCTCTCCGCCTTGCGATTCCGATGAGCCTTGTTGTAAATATATATTTATAAATACTGCCCTAAAAACTCCAGGGCGTTGTTTTGCCACCATCAAATTTGATCTATCAAATTAAACTTTGCAAAGGAAAAAACACGTATGTCATTTTCCGTGTGGCTAAACCACGTATGTGGCGCTCAAACTACAGTCGTAATTGGCAAAACAACGTATGTGACTAGCAGTGGATGACATACGTGTTTTTGCCAACACCGATTGTTTTGACACCGCAACATACGTTCATTTCCAACATAAAAGCCAGCGTACCAATGAGGATTGTGGCCGTGGGAGTGGCTTTGTGATTCCTGCTAGGCAAATTTCGCCACACCCAAAGCGTGTGTATCGCTAGCATTTATATCCGGGGCTGGGTGTTTTAACGTTGCTGTTTATATAAGCGAAAATTTGTACGAAACTACACAGATTAGTCCATGGGAAGATTCCTATAACTTCCCGTGCCGTCGGTGGGGCCAGTACTGCCCCCCCCCCCCGTGCCGGATCCCCCGGAAGGGCCGTTGCCGCGCCCCCGGTCACGTCGGGAGGGCAGGTGCAGCGCCCTGCGGTGGCACGTCCCCGGTTGCGTCGGTAGGGTAGCGTCGGTGCCGCGTCCCTCCCCCCCCCCCCCCTCCAGGGCCGGTGGAAGAATACTGGGTCGGTGTGGCAGGTGCCACGTTCCACTGTACGCATCCTCCGGTAGGACCCGCGCTGTCCCCCGGTGTCGTCTGTAGCGCCGGTGCCGTGTCCTCCGTTAGGGCCGGTGTGGCCGGTGCCGTGTCCCCGGCAGAGCCGAAGTGATGGTGCCGTGTCCTCCTTTAGGGCCAGTGTGACGGTGCCGGTGCCACGTCCTCCGGTGCTGTCGGTAGGACCTGCGCTACGTCCCCCGGTGCAGTCGGTAGGGCCGATGCAGTGTCCTCCATTAGGGCCGTTGCTGCGTCCCCCGGTAGAGCCGGTGTGGCCAGTGCCGCGTCCCCCCGGTAGGGCCGGTGTGACTGTGGCCAGTGCCGCGTCCCCCGGTAGGACTGGCGCCGCGTCCCCGGTGTCTTCGTTAGTACCGGTGTCACGTCCTCGGGCTGCATCGGCAGGGCTGGTGTTGCGTCCTTCGTTAGGACTGTGCGGCCGGTGCGGCGTCCCCCAGTGTTGTCGTTAAGACCGGTGCCGCGTCCCCCCGGTGCTGTCGGTAGGACCGGTGCCGCGTCCCCCCGGTGCTGTCGTTAAGACCGGTGCCGCGTCCCCCCGGCAGGGCCCGTGTGACCGGTGCCGCGTCCCCCCGGTGCTGTCGGTAGGACCGGTGCCGCCTCCTCTGGTGGGGCCGGTGACGTGTCCACATCTACATAGGGCCCGTGTGACGAGTGCCGCGTCCCCCGGCGCCGTCGGTAGGGTCGTTGACACGTCCCCCGGTAGGGCCAGTGTGGTCGGTGCCGTGCCCTCCGTTATGGATGGCGTTCTTCGCCGCATGGATGACGCGCAGCGCTGCAAGCTGCCGCACGATAGCCGCATGCCTGACGTGCGGCAGCCGCACCGCAACCGTACCGCATCAAAATCGCACTCGTGTGGGGCGGGCCTTAGGGCCGGTGTGGCCGTGTGTCCCCCGTTAGGGCCGGTGTGGCCGGTGCCGTGTCTCCGTTAGTTAGGGCCGGTGTGACGGCGTCAGTGCCACGTCCCCCGGTGCTGTCGGTAGGACCTGCGCTACGTCCCCCGGTGCAGTCGGCATGGTCGTTGACACGTCGTTGGCCGTGTCCTCCATCAGGGCCGGTGTGACGGTGCCGGTGCCGCGTTCCCCTGTGTCGTCGGTAGGGCCGGTGCCGTGTCCCCCGCTTTTGTAGTTAGCACTATATAGTGTCGCGTCTTCCGGATCGCCGATGCCGTGTCCTCCCCTAAGACCAGTGTGACTGGTGCTGCGTCCCGCGGTGTCGTCGGTAGGACCGATGCCGCGTTCCCAACTGCTGTCGGTAGAACCGGTACTGCGTCCCCCGGTGCCGTTGGTACGGCCGTTCCCCGTGCCGTCGGTCAGGCCGGTGCCGCGTCCCCCGGCAGGGCCGGTGTGACCGGTGACGTGTCCTCCGTTAGGGCCGGTGTGGCCGGTGCCGCGTCCCCCCGGTGCTGTATGTAGGACCGGTGACGCGTCCCTGCTGCTGTAGTTAGGGCCGACTCCTCGTCCCCGGGTGCCGTCGGTAGGGCCGACTCCACATCCCCTGGTGCCGTCGGTATGGCCGTTGCTGCGTCCCCTGGTTGCGTCAGTACGTCGGTGGGGTCGGTGCCGCTGTCGTCGGCTTACCGGAGATAGTAGGCAAATCCACGTATGTTCTCATTTATGTGCTTGAAAAATGCAATTCAAGCAAGAATGTCCGTACATACGTGTTTTGACCACGCGAGCGTTAACATCTTTAGATACCCATGATGAGGAGATATCTGGCAAAACCACGTATGTTTTCATTGGTAAGAAATAAAAAATCATTTACACAAGAAAGCTTTGACATACGTGCTTTGGACACGATAAGTCCGAACATACGTGTTTTTTCCTTGGCTGTCTACCCTTGGATATGACATACGTTTTTTGGAAAATGTTTTTTGGAAATATAAGTATTTTCAAAAAACTTTTTGTGAATATAATTCGCATAACCAAATGCTCCGTTTCTTGGGCTATCGATCGGTATAAAAAACCATTTTTGACCAAAAAATGACATACGTGGTTCTTCCTTTGCACGGCAGAGTTTGTTCGTTTGTGCCGGTCCACACGTGCATTATATGTATATGCCTGAGCTGTTGCAGTCATTTGAACCTGGATGGGGAATAGGATTTGTCTAACGATTGCACTGCTGTAAATGCTCCGGAAATTAACACTGTTGTAGACTTCATAGCTGCCTACTAACCGGACGCTGATTTCGGGAGCGGCTTTTTGATACTTACATATATGAATCTCGCGGGGATGGCTTTTTAGTATTTTTAGTTGCCGTCAGTTTTTTTTCTGCTCAATTATACACTGATTGTGGTTGATCAGTTCCTTCTAAGAATACTGTACGTTTAAGTATGTCCTGGTCTGTCCGGTGGTGGTGTCTATCCGTCTGTCTTTCTGTCTGTCTTTCCGTCCGTGTTGGCGACTGTTCTATCTTACTGAGAGCCTGAACACCAAAACTGTCTTCAAGAGTTGTGCTGGGCGTTCCTTGTCTGTCTGTCCATCTATCTGTCTGTCTGTCCGTCTGTCCGTCTGAATATGTTCATAGTCTGCGATAGAGCTTCAGGGCTGAAGCCTCTAACACTGACTGACCACTGCCGGTTGGCTATCCTGTCGACCGGTTGGCTGCGCTGGCTGGCTGTGTGGCGCCGTACGCGCCCGCCCGGCCGGCACCGCTAACACTGCCCCGTCTGCCTGGCTGCCTCTCTAGATGAATGACGCGCTGGGGAGCTACTGGCCGTGGATCTATTTTCTAACCCTCATCATCCTGGGCTCGTTTTTTGTGCTTAACCTCGTCCTTGGTGTGTTGAGCGGGTAAGTGAAGTTCCTCTTTGTCGGCGCTGGACCGCCCGCCGGCGTGTGCGTGTGCCCGCGTGCGCTTTTTCTCAGGAGCACCTCCGCTTTCAGCCTTCCGCACCCCGCCGCTGGCTTTTCGTGTGATCGGAACAGGGCTGGGTGTGCGCCGCCGGTCGCCACAGCGGGGTGTCGGGCTTTCTATTTCGCTTGTTTTCTTCTCTTTCACGCCTTCTCCGCTGCCTGGTGGTGGGGCCGGTCGACTGTGGATGGGCTGTGTCGGGCTGTGAGAGGACAGTGTCTGTGCCGGTGACGGCGCCGCGGTCCGGGCTGTGGGGTGACCTGTGGGGGAGCGTGTGACCGGCCCGCCCGCCCCGTTGGTAGGCCGCATGGTCAGCCGTCTCTCCTCCCCTCCCCCGCCCCCATTTGATTGTGTCAGGGTGTGTCCTGCATGAGAGAGCGCGCCGTCTGTGCCGGCCGATTTGCTGACGTTTTGTTTGTTTTCTCGGCCCCAGATTCAGGATGCATCAGGCCAGTCGTGGCCCTGGATATATTTCATATCGATGATGATCGTCGGCGCTTTCTTTGTTATGAATCTTATTCTCGGTGTGCTAAGCGGGTGAGTTCCGTCTCTCGAATCTGGCTCTGATGGGGCTGTTAGTGTCACTGGTCACTCGCACGCGTTAGTCTCTCTTGTACGTGCCTCTGTTACACCGACCGCCGCTCCTCTTTGATAGGACTGCGGTCGGATGTACACTTGGCACGATAGACGTAAAGTGTTAACGTGTACAAGTTCTTGCTGTTTCTATCGTGGTCCGTGTACGTTTCCGATCGGTTAAGGTCTGTGGAGGGTCACGATTGCGGGAGGGATTTAGTCACATTAGTAATTTAGCGAGTCAAATTGTATGCCTGTTGGCGGGATCAGCCCCGGTGGTAAGTTTCTGATAACTAGCTCCGGTGAGATTAAAAAGCCAGCTACATCGCTCCTGGTGCCGACGTGTGCCAAATTGCTCGAGTAACTTTGCTGAAGAGTGACTGGCCTGCTCAAAAGCTAGTCGTGCCCCACTTTTATCTGTCACATTTTCACCCTCTATGATAGCCGATGTGAGTTAGGTAAAATCGATGTTTGCGGTTAGCCTTAAGCTGTTTTCCTGACAGTTGAGTGTGGTAGTGGTAATGAGCCATTAAAAAAGCGGTAATTAGTGAAACTGTGTGAACCGATGACCCTTCCGCATGGTTGTGTTTTTTTTTTTTTTTCGCTGGCATGGCCCTCCCCGCATCTCACCCCTGGACTGCAGGCACATCCCTGGCTGCCACACACACACACGCACATCGCTTTGGTTGTGTTCTGCTCTGAATCTCCCGCTGTAGTTGAGATATTAGTGTAAAATGACCCGGCCTCGACAATGAATAGCTCTTAACTCAGCGGTCGCTACCGCTCAGTGGTAACATTAGCGTTTTACAACTGCAGCGACATGCATTACTTCAGAAATTAACGTTATGTTACTATTAACTTCACATTACATGACTCGTTAAGCTAATCATAGTGGCATAGTTGCCTGTTTATGACTTGTTTATTGTTACTTACTATAGGTTTAATTTAGTGGCTTGAAACTAGTGCAGCTAACCAGCGCAAGTTGCTTGTGCATCATCATCTGTACCATATTCCACTCGCGTAGGCACTAGGTCTACCCTCTTCCCTACATCGCTTCACCTTATCGTTCCTTTTCTGACGATATCACCGCATTCCACCTACAGAGAGTTCTCCAAGGAAAGAGAGAAGGCGAAAGCTCGCGGTGACTTCCAGAAACTGCGAGAAAAACAGCAACTGGAAGAGGATCTGCGCGGTTACCTGGACTGGATCACGCAGGCGGAGTACCTGGAACCGGAGGAAGACGAGCCGGGTGACGAGACCAAACTCCGTGAGTTGTGGGGAGAGTTTGAGTGGAGTGTTGAGTTGGGGAAGCGTGGGATGGTATCAGGCTGCTAGGGGAGTAAGATGGGATGCTTGCAACTCCGGGAGTGGTGAACTAATGGCGGCTTTGCTGGTATGGTACTTAATGAGTGAGCTGGGTGTGCGGGTTTGTCGGACAAATGAGTGAGTGAAGGAGTGACTGTTTCAATGACGGGCGACTGGGCTGGTCAACGGGAGCCAGAGAGCTGAGAGGGACAAAGTCAAGCGGGTCGAGAGGAGGGGTCACTTGGTAAACGGGGCGGTGCCGTCCCGGCAGTCCCCATAGCTGAGCGGTACAGCACAGGGTCGGTAGGTGCGGCATTTGTAAACGTAAACAGCGCAGCGGCTGGACCGTTCCCCAGCCCGTCCAGTTGTCCTGTTGTTATGGCTGCTCATAGTCAGTGATTGGTTGGGAAATGTCCAGACTTGGCACTGCACTGGCATTTCTTTTCTCGTGGGAGTAAGATGTCATGAATCTCAGATAAGCATTCCGTCTTGACATGTGTTTAAATGTTGTATGAAACCCATTCCATGAAATTGAACTCCTTCGTGTTGTTTTTACTGCTTGAATTTAGACAGCTAGTCATGTGAACTTTTCCCGCAAGTAATGTCGTAAGGCTGCATTGTGTATAAGCGCTTCACATTACAGCTCTGTGACCATCGAGTTATATAAGGAGGTGCACCATTCTTTCAGCTCAGAATCGTCCCTGAATCCGGGCTGAGGTCGTTCATTTCGTATGTTGTGCCCTCCCCAGATGAACACGTGGAAGAAGATGACGCCCAGGCAGAGGACGGCGCTGAAGTGGTCGACAGCAGACACCTCTCGTGCTGGGCGAAAAAGCGGAAAGGATTCGAAAAGTGAGGAACTCAGCTGCGAGAAAAGCTTGATCTGTCGGCGCACTAATTATGAAAAAGAACAGATATTGAACAGATATTAAAAAGAACAGACGAGTTGCGAAGCTAACTGACATAATAGTTTTTAGGTTTCCGCTGACCTTTTGTTCTTCATGCGAATTTCCTTCTCTACCGAATTTCCTTTTTGCAGTGTTTTTGAGTGACTTACGCTGTCATTTAATTTGTATTGTTCTCTCTTGATTAAAGACCCTACCTCACATATTTCCCACGCGTTGCGTAACAGCCTCCACTTCCCGTCCAAGAGCAATCCGGTGGCGGAAGTTATCTCCCAGAGTGGCTTCCGCCTGCTACCGGTGTAATTCATCTCTTACATAAGCCGGTACCTGTCTGATCCCTTATCAACGTCACGGCGTTCCTCTGTCGCCGTCAGCCTGTCGTAATAACACCCTCAGAGGAGGTCCTCTGTGGCGCCCATGACTGAGCCGCCGTCGACGGGAGCTCTCTCATCGTAACGGCTTCTCTCTGCCCCTCCAGATGGAACCGGCGAATGAAGCGCTCGTTCCGCGTGGCCGTCAAGTCGCAGTCGTTCTACTGGCTCATCATCGTCCTGGTGTTTCTGAACACGGGAGTGTTGGCCACGGAACACTACGACCAGCCGCCCTGGCTCGACCAGTTTCAGGGTGAGTAGTGTCCCGGGAACTAAGTAAACACTGTGACCAGATTTTTTAGGTCGTCGTTAGTAGTGTCCCGGAAAACTAGGTAAACACTATAAGCAGCCGCCCTGGCTCGACCAGTTTCAGGGTGAGTAGTGTTCCGGTAACTAACTATATGAGCACTACGATCAGCCGCCCTGGCTCGACCAGTTAATCTAGGGTGTGGTTTAATTAATGTCCGGTTGGATTGCAGTCAGAAATGAAGCTTTGTTTGTGATGGTTATGGGGTGACCGAGGTATGCGGATATACAAAGTCAAGCAATATAATCAGTTAATGTAGTTGAGCTCGTAGGCTGGTAGTTTTGTGAAATGCCCCAGGTTATGCCGTCTGTTTTACCCATTTTTGCGATCACCAATCTTCACTGTGTCGTGGGTGTAAACGCACGCTATCGTCGTACCTCACACGACACGCTTAGGAAGCAGCAACAGATTGGTCCGTTCATAAATTCAGGCTAACTACCGTCAGAATGCTACAGCTACAGTGTTTCACTCCAAGTTCAGCTGTTATTTTGTAGGTGATTTGTAGCGACAATATAAGTCTAGGGATGACAGACTTGTTGCTATTTGAGATACGAGTGTCACGCTGGCCCTGGCCTTGGTGCAGCTCAGTCTTCTTTGATTGGTAAACGGTGACGAACTTGACAACTTGTCCGGGCTAACTAAGTGAAGATGCTACTGTAACGGAATTTACTGTTTGCATAACCTATTGAAAAAAAACACAGTTAATAGTAAATTTTGAACGTAAAGCGCACTTCAATTGCAGCTAGCTTTTGTATGCTTGTTGACTCACTTTAACACCATTGCTCTCTTCCGTCCACAGAAATTGGCAACCTGTTTTTTATCGTGCTTTTTACAATTGAGATGCTGGTCAAGATGTACGCCCTCGGTTTCCAGGTAAGTCCCCTGTCCTGCGCCGACAGTGCGTTCCTCCCTACCCCTCTCCCTGTACAGTTCCTGGTACGGGGCGCGTACCAGTGCGCCTTTCATCTGCATTAATGAGGCCGGCGGCGACGGTGTCAGATGCAGAGCCCGCCGCAGTAATGAGTCTTGTCTTCCGTACCGCGACAGAAAATGGAGCAGACATGATTCTATCCGACCCGCCGCCCGCGGTTCCGGGAGGTGGGGTTAGAGCGTTGGATGTGGCCGGAAGCTTTTGAAGAAGCTTTGACTTCGAAGTTTTTGTCAACGCGACTTACCTGTCTTTGCTGTATTACTAACTAATGTGTGGTACCGCGCAAGCAGCCTACAGGCTTAGTGATGTCTGGAAGTGATGATCGTTATGAGGGAGTTCTCAGCAGGCTGTTGCGCGAATGAAATGTAATTCACTGGGCATATGAATGACGCCATAAATTTCCCGCTGTGGCGGGGAACCACCCAACCTACCCACCGACTTCGTCCTGCTATAACTGAGTGCTGCCCGTTTCCTGAAAAGTTGCCACTGACGTGCATGATCCACTCAGCAACTCCCATAATACGGCGAAACCCATCTGCGACTGCCGCTTACACAATCCATTACCCCTACATCACGCTTCTGTCTCACTGCCTGTCTGTATTGTCTCCCTCGGCCCTTCATGGCCTCACTGCCTCACATTTGTCTCCGGTGTCTAACCAGCCTCCTGTCTGCCATTTCAGAGTTATTTCGTGTCGCTGTTCAACCGTTTCGACTGTTTTGTGGTGATCAGCAGTATAATGGAAGTACTGCTGACCAAGACGGGCGTTATGCCGCCCCTCGGTGTCTCCGTGCTCCGCTGTGTCCGGCTGCTCCGGGTGTTTAAGGTCACCAGGTCAGTGGATAGGGGTCAGAGGTCAGGGCTGGGGATCAGGGAAGAGTCAGAGGTCAGGGTTGGTCAGTACAAGGGTCAGAGGTCAGGGTGACCAGCAGAAAGGGCAATGTGCGTTATTCGACACCCACATAAAAGTTGTAAATTTTTGCAAGATGCACACGTGGATTATATGAGCTAGTGGGAATAAGGCTGGTTTATACAAGACGCTTAGAAATACTGACAGCTGTCATTGCATTTTCAATGTCGTGTTAATTCGAAATGCGGTAACCTGTTGATCTATGAGAGGATCTTAAGAGTTGATAAAACACATGAATTTTATTTGCGCTGGTCAGTTATGCTATTCATTTGTAGTCATTACTTTGGGGGAATATTTGTTTCTGGTCCCTAAAAAGCTGTTTCTGGCACCTAATTGCTGATCAGCCCCAAAATGCTTATTCGACCCTAATATCTGAATCTGGCACCTAATTGCTTCCACACAGCCTAAAGTTGCCAGATCATCTAGTTGAACTCCGTATTTGCTGTTTGCTGATTCAGCACCAAAACCAAAACATCCAGCACCTATTTTATTCCACGTTTGCCTACCTAATTCGCGTAATCTTCCTGATTTTATGTATCCTAACAACATGAACGTTGCATTCGGTGATGACAAGTGCCATTTTCGCCAGTGGAGATAATGATTAATGCCATTTCTAGCCAAAAGAGAATCACTAGCCAGCTATGGTGCAGCATAGCAAGACGCTCCTATACCACCCCGCTATGTAGAGACTAGAGATTATTGCACCCTCAGCCATTTTAACGTGACAAGTTTGGATCCGTCACTTCCAGCCAGGCTCTCAGGTCATAAACTGGAGTAAAGCAAAATGTCAACTCTGAACAGACATGCCACACAACCGGCCTTCTTTTCAATATTATTAGCTTTCTGCAATCATCGTCTGACTCCATCTCGATCAAACGCAGCATCCGGTTTCTACAGGGGCGTTTGACTGACCGGCCACACAATAACCAAAAACAAAATCAAAGCTTCATGCACACATACGCCATACGTAAGAAACGGATGAAAAAGGCACAACCACGGCACAACTCTGCGCGGCAAACAACGGACAATGTCCCACGCAAGATCCCGCGTTTCTTCAGCGGCCTTGAACGGAATGAAAACATTACATTTCTTTTTTGGAGCTATTTGATGACGTCAAAAAATACAATACCGTTTTAATGGTCAAAATCGAGACAATTACTCACAAAAATGTTTCCCTTAAAGCATTACAAATAAATGCTTTTAAATATTTAAATGACATTGTTTTTTTTCAAACAAATTAATATTATTTGCTTACTTAAACGTCATATACAATGCTGAGATCACTACGGGGCTGTCTTAGAGTGTAGCTGCACTGGCAACCTTTAGGCTAGACTCCAGGGGTCATTATACCAGAACAACATGATTCTACCAGCCAGTAGTTCATTTTTCTACTAGATTGGTGCTACGCTCAGCATTTAGGTGCCAGATTCAGAAAAAAGAATAAGGCGTACCGATGAATAGGTGCCAGAAACAGCTAATTAAGGTCATTTTCCAAGATTGGTGCTGGTATCCACCAAATAGGTGCTGAGGACCAATTTTGGGGCGAGTCAGCTTTTAGGTGCCAGAAATAGCTTTTCTGGGACGCAATTAAATGGCGTCCATTACTTTGTAGTTTACTTGGGTTATGCAGTTGTGTCTCCTAGGAATAAGTAGTAGTTTTGATAATGTAGCCTATGACGTCGTGTTTGAAGAAACATGTATGTGCTGGTGAATGATGTGTTAAACATTCCCCTGCGCAGTGTCGTAATTGGCTCGAGCATGTCGTAACTCGATGAACCCTACATGTATTTAGTTTGTTTCGTTTTACCCGCCGGCTTTCCCGCTGTTGTTGCATTTTTAGTTAATTTTGAGTTATTTTCTGATTTGTTTGCTGTTTGCTAACACATTAGCTCGACGTACATCATACATGTCCGTGCTTTTGGGTTTATGTTTAGTTTTTCTTTTGCAGATATTGGCGAAGTCTGGGCAACCTGGTGCGCTCCCTCGTGAATTCCATCCAGTCTATCCTCTCCTTGTTGTTCCTGCTCTTTCTCTTCATATTCATCTTCGCCCTTCTCGGGATGCAGATATTCGGTGGAAAACTGAACGGACCGCTCGAGATGCGCAGCAACTTCGACTCGTTTTGGCAGTCCATCATGACTGTATTTCAGGTACATAGTCACTGACTCCGGTCGCCCCCAGCCGGGGGGATGATTTATCTATCGCCTGCTGCCTGAGATTCCCAACTTGTACAAATTCACGGCTTGTGTCTTACCTTGACGCACACCTGGCTCAGCTCTGGCCTGGGCGCGAGGGACTCTGCCTCCGTTCCTCTGGCTGTCCATCCTTTGCATATATGTCCTCTGTTCCTCTTCCTCTGTCCTATGTTTCTATGTCCTCTTTCGTCTGTTTGCTGCTCTATCCTTTTTCCAACGTTTTGCCTTTCTATCCTCTGTGCCTTTGCTCTCCGCATTTATGTCCTGTCTTTCTTTCCTCTGCCTCGCTTTCCTCTGTTTCTTCCCCAGTTGCGTCTTGGTCAGCATCCCCTCCTCTCTTCCCTCTCCCCATCCTCTCTCTGTCTCCGACAGTCGCCAGCGGTCTCGCCATAAATCGGCCTGACTCCGTTATGGCCGCCCGCCTTGTCGTCGGTCCGTCTTGGCAGATCGGGGACGACATTTCATTACCCCCGTCGGAGTCGATACAATGCCTCGGGCTCGGGAGTTCCCTTGTCCGCCAGAATGGGTGACTTAATGCTGCCTGTCAGTTTGGCGGGATGATCCCAACTATTGTGACAAACGGACATGTCAACGCCTGTCAGGGACGCGGTGGGAACTTCCCAACTGCCCGTCTTTTTCTGCATCCGCATCCGCGTCCGCCAGTTCGCCTGCCTGTTTGTTCGTCCGTCCGTTCGTCTGCCGATCTGACCGTATGTACGCCCGTCTGCCCGTCTATTCGTGTGTCGATCCATCCATTTTGTCTGCCCACTTGTACGTCCATTTGCTCTTCGTCGCCCGTCCTTTCGTCCTTCCGTCTGCCCGACTGTCATTTTGTCCGTCCGTCCGTATGTTTGCATGATCGCTAATGAGGAACGCCGTCCGCTTGATTGCTAGCATGGTATCCACACGACCATGCGTTTCTCTTGTCTGCTCGGCTCACATAACATGGCTTCACGCACTCACTCCCGCTCTGCCAGCATCCGCCGCTTACTGAAACATACGCTTCGCTTTTCTAACACGCCGGGGATGCTGGGGTCGCCCGCGCCGCGCCCGTTCAGGGCCGACGCTCGGCGTTCGGCGGCTAACCCGTGTCTCTCTCCGTTGTCGTGTTTTTACAGGTACTGGCGCTCCCTCTCCAACCTAGTGGCATCCCTCCTGAACTCTATCCAGTCCATCGCCTCGCTCCTGCTGCTCCTGTTCCTTTTCATCGTCATCTTCGCTCTGCTCGGTATGCAGGTATTCGGCGGCAAGTTTAACTTTGACGACTCGGATGACAAGCCGCGCAGCAACTTCGATTCGTTTGTGCAGAGCCTGTTGACAGTGTTCCAGGTATAGTGGTGTGGAGAGCGGCCGCGCGGCGCCCGGCAGGCCGCGGAGCACTGGGTGGTCCGAGGGAGGGGCGCACCACGAAACAGGTTATGTAGGGGAGAGTGGGGTAATTTGGCCGGTGGTGTAAATTGGCCGCCCCCACCTGTACGATGTCTAATAAAAGTGAGTGAAATAACTTTAGTCTGTATTCATTTGTCATGGGTAGAAATAACTGGAGGACAAATGTCAAAACTTTGCCCCTCGTAGTTTTATTCAAAATTAATAAAACGTTAATTTCATTAGAAAATGGTAACTTTTACTTCTGTTTACAAAGTTGTATAACATGTAGCATTTGGGCTAAAAACGAATTCAGACCTTATAGCGCCATTCTTGGGGGTGTTCAGCGGTTCCAAGAGCAATTTTATCTAATTCCGTAAAGCCGTGATGACTTTATCGACAAAAATTTTCAGAATGGCAATATGGGGTAATTTGGCCGGGACTAGCGGGGCAACTTGGCCGGTGCGCTCATGGTCACTATGCTGGGAGCGCCGAGTTTTCATGGTCAATTGTACCATAATTGACATGATTCATGACCAACTTTGACTACTTTGATGCCTTACTTCCGATTGGCCAACTGTAAGAGCATGTGACGTCATCAAAGGTTACCAAACGTTTTTTGCTAATAAATCCTTACATAAAAATGGTACAGCCGCACAAATGGTCTCATTCTGTTCAGCTCGCCAAGGCGCATCGAATGATATGCATGATGACCTTGAAATCACGTGACCTTGAGGTCAAGCGACCTGATGCAACGTGACCTGAGGTCAACCTTTGACCTTGACTTCTCAAGGTCAACACATATATCTTTCGATGCGGACTGACGAGAGAATTACGATGGTACTCGAAGTTTTGGCCTAGCTTGATGACTTCAAAAGTTATTCGTAAAAAACTGTGATCGCATCTAGAGCCGCTAATTTGGCTATTTCGACCCCTGTGACCTCTGAGCCAACATCCAAAATGCGGCAAATGCGTCATAGGAGACACGTCATTGCTGAATCTGAAGCTGACTCGCAATATAAAAGAAAATCCCGACCGCAAACTAACACCGGCCAAATTGCCCCACACCCCCGGCCAAATAACCCTGCTAGTGGGGCAATTTGGCCGCCTTGCAGACCTTTGTATTACGTCACAATTTCAATATAAGTAATTACTCTGTCATTTCAAGTTCACTGTCCAGTAAAGTAAAATGAATGTGACACCTGCCAGCGTTGAGAAAATGCAGAAATGTGTCGTCAATTTTAAAGGGACACTCCCACCTTAACATTAGTTTTGAGTTGAGATAGCCAAATTGGTGGCCATGGCCTGCAAATACCGGTTTGGGCACTCACAACATCGAAAAATGCTTTAATTCGAAGATATGGAATTTCAAACTTGCAGTTTTCGGATTCTAAGGGGCTAATGCATTGGAATGCCCCCTTAGAATTTGTGACGTCAGCGGAGATCTAACGATTTTTAAATCTTAGACTAAAACCATCGTTAACACGTGGTGGTATACGCTGCTTTGCGCGCAACGTCTGCCGCACTTTAAGGCTGCCAAATTATTGCTTCCAAATAAAGTCGCTAGTAACAGGGGAAATCCCAAAAAGTAAACAAAAGTAAAAGCATAATATCTTGAAAACCAGTGAATATTTTTCGGTGAAATTTGGTAGATATTCGTTTTCGCTCTTTCTGAACCAAGGGACATCACTTTCATGCCAATTCATTAACTTTTTTGAAGGTGGGAGGGTCCCTTTAAGTTATATCGTTTTCTAAAAAAAAGCGGCCAAATTACCCCACTCTCCCCTACTGATGCTCTGGAACTTGCCGGTATCCTGATTTGGGAAAAAGATCATTTTTCCATCTTTTAATTTTTGATTGAGATGAAAATGAAAAGTGCAAGCACATGTCACAGCGCCAATTGCGTGTGGGCTGATGGTCCGTGATTCCTTAGAATTGCGAATGACATGCGACACGTTGCTATGCAATTGAATTAAGGCTTTTGTTGGGTTGAGTTGGTCCATAGACCTCTGTACACCTCTGTACATAGACTGGTGTACAGAGGTCTATGGTTGGTCATATTGCTACTGTTTCATCCATATTCTGAGCCAATGGTGCACTGGCTGAGCTTGCGAAATTCTTTTTTTCCTCTGCCAGGTTTTGAGAGAAAGTGGAAATAGGATCTTGCAAAGTTTTAGATAAAATTTAAGCCCAAAGTTCAGTGAGCTCCTCAGCTATAACCGTGGTACGCCCGCCCCGCCGCTCCCCGTGCCGCGCGCCGTGGGCGCCGCCGGCCGTCCCTCCGTGTGTCTGGATGTTAGGCTGTGGCTGCCTGCCCTCCCCGCTACCGTGTGTTCAGTTCCTCCCTCTAACGCATGTCACCTATCGGCCATACCGCCACGGTGTACCCCACCCTCCCCCGATTTTGTTCCGTTTGTTTGGCGTCAGTAGCAGCGAGGTGAGTTTCACTCGATTTGGACGAGCTGGATGTGAGTTTTGATGTTTCCCGTGGTGAGAAAGGTGGTGAGAAGACACCACAGTTCTAGCAGCCGCGACGCATCCAACCGCTGCTAACTATCATCTGCGGTCCAGAGATGGTGGTAGCGGCGACTTAACCCTGCTTTCTGTGGTGTGGAACGCTTGCTTGATCGCTGTGCTTGGGATCTGCGGGGCCTGGTCGTGGCTTGGACGTAATGTCGGTCTGTTGCGTCCCTCTGACGTTAAAACAGTGCTGCACGGATGTATTCGGACAGGCGCTTATGTCGGGTGGTGAATGTTGTTGGTGATTGTTGTTGTTTATGAATGTTGTGACGCTTACTGTGGTGCGCTTACTAATGTGTAGTTTTATGTTTGATAGTGGCAACAATCTGAGGTGGTTGGTGGTGATCAGTGTTCTCAGTTCTCACATCATTTTGACGTGAAATGACGTTTTCGCGAAGAAATATTTGGTCATGTTCGTAACATTCGAACAATTTGACTATAGCTTTCGATTGTCTTTCCATTAAGACGTGTCATTTTGCCATTCATCGTAACATTTTCGGTCTCTCTTCACTTGTTTTTGATCGGGTGACAGTTTTCCCAAATCAGCATTGGTAACGTACAAGAAACTGAAGCATTTAGCCCTAGGCCTGGTATAGCTCTTCAGCCTCATGGCTTCGTATCGTTCCTCAAGTCCCATCTACTCGCTCTCTTCCCACCCGGCCCGTATCTAACCCGCCTCCGGTCGTTCAGATCCTCACCGGTGAGGACTGGAACGTCGTCATGTACCACGGTATCGAGGCGTACGGCGGAGTGGGAGGCGTCGGCGCACTGGCCTGCTCCTACTTCATCATACTGTTCATCTGCGGCAACTGTATCCTTTGGGTGGTGTCAGACGGAGATGGTGGCGGGAGTGTGGTGGGCTGGGATGTGGGGATAGGTGGAAGGTTATGATTAGGATATAGTCTGGGAATGATGACTTGCTATGACATTATGAAGTCCTAGTCTGTGCATTCCAGTCACTGGCATTACTTTTAATTAACTGCTGTCGTGCATATGTCTGGTGATACGGCGAACGCAGGTACTGTGGTTGTCTTCATATTTATGTAATTATTTTATCAGCTGCTTTTCTTGGTATTTGTTACAATTATTAATTGTGACCGCTATTCATTTGTGCACAGCAACCTCTTCTGATTAGTTGTCTGTGCCAGACCTTTGACGTGTCTGGATCCTCTTCACGTTACGTTCCTTGACTTAGCGCTGCACAGATATTCTGCTGAACGTATTCTTGGCTATCGCCGTGGACAACTTGGCAGACGCCGAGTCACTGACAGCCATCGAGAAAGAGGAGGAAGAGGAGGTAAGAGAGCGGGAGAGAGAGAGAGAGAGATAGAGAGAGAGAGAGAGAGAGAGAGAGAGAGAGAGAGAGAGAGAGAGGGAGAGAGAGAGAGAGAGAGAGAGGGAGGGAGAGGGGAGTGAGGGGTTAGGAAGAGATGAAAGTCAGTTCTTGTGGCAGAGTATTTCAATTTTATAATGTTCTTTAGTCATGTTTGCTCAGGTCAACTTTCCAAGCATTAATCGTCTGCTACCCTGTCGAGCTCCAGCTACTGTAGGTATTTTACTTTGGTTATTTTGTTGTAATACCTCCTTGTAGGTCAGGTGGTTAATTGTAGGCTTGTCCTTTTTAGGAAGCTGTAATATTTAGTTGTCATGCTAATTTCCGTTCAGTCTCCGCCTCAGTCTGTAATGGCTGAAACAGACTCTTTCCGCAGTCAGGAAATCGCATGCGAGAGCCTATTCAAATACATGGAAGCACGCTCGCATCAATCGCACGCACCTCCCGGATGCGATTGATGCGAGAAGAATTATAATTTATTTGAATAGGCTCTCGCATGCGATTTCCTGAACACGGAAAGTCTGTTTCAGCCTTTAGTGCGAGAGTCTCCTGTAAGCGTCGATGTTTGCTCTATTAGACTAACCAGCCGCCTGAGCTGTTAGCCAGTCGATGTACTAAAACGTCCGGTGGTGACTGGCCTGGCTAAATAAAACCCGACTCTCTGCTAACGTCTCTGCGCCTGCGTCTCGCTTTCTCTGTCCTCTGAATCCCTCTGGGGGCTCTACGTAGTGTCTAGTCTGTCGCCTTAGCGCCTGAACATCGGCCGTATCGCGGGCGCCGCTGATTACAGGACTATCACTACCCTGATGAGCTTGTAAGTGGCGACCGTTCCCGTGCCTGATCCGTGCTAACGCATGCCCGCACGTTACACTGCCGTTTGCAGACTTGTCAGCGGCGGCGGAGGCGGACTCTTGGCATGAGGGTTCAGTTGGTTCACCGCCAACCATCTGTCATGGCTGTGCACTCGCCTGGCACCGAGAAAAGAGACTCAATTTCCGATCAATTTAGCCGCTCCGTGTCGTGACCAGCTTCCTGTGAAGATACAAATGTTATGAACGCCTGCCGGCTGGTGTGGAAGCTAAAGTTACGCAGTCAGTCGACAGGTGTCGTTAGTTGTGTGTGGCTGTGTTCACAGAAAGCTCGCTCTCGCTCGCGGAGCGGATCCCCTCGTAAGGACGGAGACCGGATAGAAGAAGGCGGAGATCAGGATCGGTCGCCGTATGGCTCTCAGAAGCTGGCAGAGCTCAACCACGTCGGGTGAGTGGAAAAAAGTATCATGACTGTCATTGCTAAAGACAGCAGTGGTGGGTTCGTTACACAGATGTCTGTGCTCGAATGTTTTTTTTTTTGTCAACCGTTCCCTCTTTTCCATCCTTAGGACATACAAATCCTTCTCCTCTATGCCTCAAGCCCTTACTCCGGGCTGGACGAGCAATTTAAGTCCATGCGGGAATACCCGATAAGAGTGCCCGCCCGTAGCTGGGTGCCGTGAGTGCTTGGGGGGTTGGTCGGCCTGTCCACTGGACGGTCTCAGCCCCGGCGACTCTCTAGGGTGCTGGCCCAGACCAATATCTCTCCCTAATTCCTATCATTTTTCCGGCTGTGAAATGGTCTTGTCATAATGAAAGGGCCTAACCCAACAAAACAAAAAGTCTTTTGTCATATGTCACAACAAAAAGCTTTTCTTGGTTTAAAAAGCATGTCCTTGTTTTTTTGCTCTTCTTAGCAGTCAATAGCATTGTGGGTGTTTTAAAATTTCGCGGAAATTGTGACACCAAAAAGCTGTGCCGTAGATTGACGTTATTTTTGTCTTGCAATTGATGTCTGTCAACTGAGTGGATAATGTCATTGATTATTTTCAGGCCCGACCGGGCGGGAAGTCAGACCAGCGTCGACATGGGCGACGATGACATGGGCGACGAAGAGTACGATAACTACGACGAGGACGGTATGTACCCTCGCCGCTGTCTTCGTAAATCAACGAGTCCTGTTTTGTACTACTGCTATATTGAACCAACTTCGTGTTGGAAGAGTATGCAATGTCTGTTCAGTGCTCATCATTTTGGCACGAAATGAAACTAAACACTTTTCTAGCCAGCAGGCTGCCCAAAATTGTTATGCAATTGAACCAGTTCTCGGAGAGATATTGGAGTCAGTCTGAAGTAGCATAGGTTCTCGGCATAGTTGGTTTGCTTTTCTTTATCTTTTAGATGCATCCCGTAGTTAATAATTTGTGGTAGTTAGATAGCAACTAACTAACATCTGCCCACGTTTTCCAAACTTGTGTGAGACATGTTCATTTGCGTAGCTCTTATAACGTAGTCAAACTTCGTTTATATAATCTAACAAGTTGCCTCGAGCATTTCTTCGCTAACTATTTCAACTTGGTCATATACGCAGTGCATATGGACCTATTCAATTACAGCTCTCTCATAGTTCTTTCGAATAGATACCTTGAGATGCTTGAAAGTGAAATTTTACACAATCATCGACTAACCATCTCATCTCTAGCTAACCCCGTGGCCCTGCACTCGCTCTATCCCGGTCCCCGGCACCGCGCCGAGCTCCTGGCCCCCCGTATAACCGCTTGGGGCGCTGACAGGGCGTCGCCGACGCGACTCAGGCAGCGACGGCGACTCGGGGAGCGGCGTCGATGTCGACGAGCTTCCGCCGACGATGCGGCCGCGCCGGCTGTCGCAGCTCTCCATCAAGAACAAGATCAAGCCGATGCCGCAGTACAGTAGTTTCTTTGTGTTCTCGCCCACCAACAGGTGAGGGTGGCCGCGGGCCGCGGGGCTGACCTCTGACCTCGTGGTGACCTTTGTGACCTGCAGGTGAAGAGGAGGACGTGGTCGGTGCTCGGCCTCGCCGACTCTCCGAGCTGACACCGGCCAAAATACAGCCCATTCCTCCATACAGCTCTTTCTTCGTGTTTGGACCGGAGAACAGGTGACGCCAGCGCCTCTGGCGGCACGGAGTGGTACTAACGGACACCGGCGCGCGCTCTCTCTCTGTGGCTTCGTTTCCCCTTCTCTCCCGCGCGCCTGCGCCTGCTCGCAGCTGTAGGTGTGCGTGTGCTCTTAGGTGTGTGAGAACGAGTGATTCGAACGATTTACAGCGTTTGTTTTTGGAGCAGGCGCAGTCTCGGGCGCCACCTCCTCGCTTGGACCGGAGAATGTGCATTCCTCTGTCAGCAGACCTCCGTAGTGCTAGCAGCTCTGAGTAACGCGTCATTAGCCGCTGGAGAGAACACTGTGAAGTGCTCGTAGTCGAGTGCGCTCCTACGTAGAACTAAGTAGTGAATATGCAAGTGCAGAATGTCTAACATGCATCGATGAGGCTTAATATTTTGAAAATAGTGCCCTGTCTATCATGTGGTATGATGTTTCTTGATGAAGTGTGTCATGTATTGCCTATTGTGAATATCGACTGTCAGCGTTCTGTTAAACTCTGGATCTAAAGACATAGATGGATAATTGTAAGGAACTCTTGGTGTTCGGGTACCGCAAATTCGTCGTCCTAGTGCGGGTGACCCTGATTTCCGTCGCCCCAAAACCAAGTCTACGTGCTAGGGAGACGGATTTGCGGTGTTCGAACGCCCGCACTTCCTTACAATTCCTCACATATGTCTAAGGACAAAGTTACGGATGTCCTGAAGCATATTATAATGATGCACCTCATTACTTCATTGTTGGTTTTCCCTTCCATTTGCTGTGTTGAATTTTGAACTAACTCAACCGGAACATTTTGAGTACTGGGTTTTCACTTTTTGAAGGCTTAGGAGTAATGGTGTAACAATTTTCCCGAGCATACTGCTCAGGAAAAAGAATTGATACCCTGCTTATCGTAATACATGACTTAACCGGAATATTGGTTCATCATGTAATATATATGTAAAGCTTCGTTTGTTCTTTCATAATTTCATACCACGTTTTTGGGCTGATGAGCTATTTCAGCAAATTAACGTCAGTTTGGACGCTTGCATTCCCGTAACTGACTAGATGGACGTCCCGTTTACCTGAGTCAACACCAGTGAATAACCTTTACCAAAAAGATAACACATCCAACCAGCAGCTTCCTCCGGCTCTCCAGCCACGCGCGGCTCCTGTTCACCTCTCCCGAACTGCGTTCGTCAGGTTCCGCATCTTCTGCCACTGGTTCTGCAACCACAGCTTCTTCGGCAACGTCATCTTGGTGTGTATCCTGGTGTCGTCGGCAATGCTGGCTGCCGAGGACCCTTTGGACCCGCACACTGCCAGGAACAAGGTAAGCGGCAGCGGAGCGCGCTGCCGGCCGCTGCATGATTTTGCGGGGTTTTGTCATGGGGGTAGTATGAGGCTGGTGTTTTGGCCTGAGAGTTTATGGCGAAGTTGAAAATGGTAAATGCTGAAATTGAAAAAAGATCACAGGAGGTGAAATCACCTGTGATCTTTTTTCTATTTCAGGGCGTGGAGGTAAACTTAGTGTTTGTATGTGCTTATTGTGAGTTTTTTTCAATAGTCGTGTTTTGTGAAATATTACATGTCATAGACGCATCACCCCATTATTTTTTTTTTTTTGCAGATTCTCAACCACTTTGACTACTTCTTCACGGCTGTGTTCACCGTGGAGATCTGCTTCAAGGTGATCGCCTACGGGTTCATACTGCACCCCGGCTCGTTCTGCCGGTCGGCCTTCAATCTGCTCGATATTCTCGTCGTGGCAGTGTCGCTCATATCGTTTATATTCAGGTGAGCAGTTGTCGTGGGGACGGGTTGGGAGCCGTTTTGCCACCGTGTCACATTTTGAGTGAATGTGAAGCGTTCAGGGAACTGTTTGAGTGTTGATGGGGATAGCTGAAGGACGATGTCTGAAACCGTGGCGCGGTGAGACGTCTTTTGTTTGGATTTTTGTTTTAGACAGGTGCTGTCATTGTGTCCGACTCTTTAGTTAGTAATTTTCGAGGTTTAGTTGTGTTAGGTTTTGCATGAAGAAATCTAACTTTTTTTGCGCTGGTGAATTTCATCAAAATATCACCCGCCCCTTGTTCAAAAACAGACGCGAAAGTCTTGGATAAGACGCGAGCGATTGGTACGTAATTGTTTGACGCCACTTTTGGGTGCGATGTTTCAGGATTACCCTTCACCCAGAACAACAAAAACAGATCCTTAATTCCATGAGGTAAACTCGATGTATCACTTTGCGAACCCTGATTTTTCGTTTTTCTCGCTCTAGCCACATGTAAGTAATTCTTCAGACACTAACAACTGGACTCAAGGAGAATATTGAGAACTCTTTACCCCACGTCTTGCAAAAGGGCCAAAATTCCCGCGGCATGTAACACACTTTGGTATCATCTACATTGTCCTACAACTTTTCATAGGCATCGTCCAAATGAATCGGTAAAGTTTTCTTCGCCTCCGTTGGGTCTGGCTGTCCGCGCAGATGCTCTCAAACTGTTTTGCCGTGCCACCCCAGCGCATTTTCGACTTGTACATCTGCGGCTGCCCCTGGTTTGTTTCGATGTTGTGTCTGTTGATTGGTAACATAATGTGGCACATGGTAACATGATAACGTGCGATGGTGTCTGCTCCTAGCATCAGCTGGTTCTTCTACACTTTCACATTCACACGTTCTGCGTTTTAACCGCATAAAATACTTAATACTACACACCTGAGCATATTTCTGATACCTCTCTGGTGTTACATCTAATGTTGTCTCTCAGCTCTGAAATGTTTTAATGGATCGACAATTAGTAGTTGGTATTATTCATAGGAAATCTCCCCTAGATACTGGCTACGTTTCCATGGCACAAGTTAAGCCGATTTTGAAAAATGGATTTGCTCCATCTCCATCCTTTAGGAATAGTTTAAAAAATGTGAATATAGGATTAGGTGCTAGCTGAAACCATATATACGCTCATTTTTTGCATAAGGTAACTAGTTTCCGAGAAAAACGCACGTGAAATTTCGCTAAATCGATTTAGACGTGTCATGGAAACGTAGTGACTGTGTTTACACATGTTTCACGTGTGTATGTGCGGCCGCCGAACACCGGCTAACTCCTTTCACATGGTTTGTCATGCTCTCGTGTTTTTGCAGACTTGTTCCAGACTTACTTTTATGAAGAGTTTTGATGCCGAGTGTTGGTGTCCATCGCACTATCTGATCTCTAAACGAATGTTCCCAGTACCCACTCATCAGCCGAGCTTCTACAAGAATGGTCAAAGGGATATTCCGACACTTAACGTTACATGTCCTGTAAAGTGCACCCATGATCTCCCTGTCTTTATAAATAGAGTGGGTTGGATATGACTGCTAGCTAAAAGCTGCGCAGCAGGCTGTCGCTCTGGAAGCGCGGTTTGGGGACGTCATCAGTGACTGATGACGCCGTTGTGCCCGATGACGATGATATACATACAGTCATTCTATATCCACAGGCAACGCTGATTGTATATGATACCGACAGGGATCCTGGTTCTGCCAGAGATGGCCCCGACATGAAAGCAGACATTGCTTGAATTTGGACTGATCGTTGTGTTAAATGTAGAAGAGTCTAGGTTGTAATAATGCAGGGGGATGTCTCCATGTGAGTACTAGTAGTGCCGCTTCTACCCGCGGTGCTGAGTGACGCTGATGGAAGCGCTGTGTGTCGCCAGCTCTGGAGCCATCTCTGTGGTCAAGATCCTGCGTGTGGCGCGCGTGCTGCGACCGCTACGAGCCATCAACAGAGCCAAGGGACTCAAGGTAGGAGGCGCTGCGCAGAATATCTGTGAGTCAGTGATATTCTAGGGGATAGACGAGTCCGTCGGCTTGTCTTTTACACGATAGTTTGTGTCGTCTTATCCTAACAATTTACCTCGGATAAGGATGTATCTGAGTTCATGTTTTTATCGGCTTCATTTCAATCTGGTTTCAGCTTTTTTCTTTTTCTTTTTGTACGGCTAGTGTTATTTTATAAAGTTAATTCCGGCAATACCTCAATACAGTGCCGTTTGTTGCCGATGTCCACCCGAGTCGCCGGCTGAGTATCGTTCCTGAAGTCGCCCGTCTCTGTCCCCAGCACGTGGTGCAATGCGTCATCGTGGCCATCAAGACCATCTGGAATATCATGCTGGTCACGTGTCTGCTCGAGTTCATGTTTGCCGTTATCGGTGTACAGCTGTTCAAGGGAAAGTTCTTCTTCTGCAACGACAGATCCAAACTCACCGAGCTAGAGTGCAGGTGGGTGACGATGAAAACTTGCATAGAACTTTGGTGATTGTACTTATGTGGCGCCTTATTGAATGATTTATTGCTTATTTATGTTCACAATTGCGTTGAATTGTATGGTTTTGTTTGTGTCACATCGATCATATATGTAGATCTTATCATATAAACTCAGTATCTAACATCATTGACCATAATACCATGGTATACCAGTCTTACTTACACCTGGTTATTTTGTTGCCCCTGTCGACCACCCGCACGTCCTAATCTGTTCCCAAATATGCTGATCCAAACCCGCATTCCGTTTCAGGGGTCAGTATATCGAGTTTGCCGAGGGTGATGTCAGTCGTCCCAACACCGTGGAGCGCGAATGGACCAAGAACGATTTTCACTTTGACGACGTCGGCAAGGCCATGCTGACCCTCTTCACCGTGTCCACCTTCGAGGGCTGGCCAAAGTGAGCGGCTGAGGGTCGGGGGAGGGGTGGAGGGGGGCTGGATGGCAGGATATGGGCGGGCAGATTAACGGTCTAGGTGATAATCAACTGTGCAGCGGGGGTTGTTCTCGTAGTACATGGCGTCGTGATAAAAATGCAACGGGATTTTCTACATTGAGGTTAAAATTATATGCGCCATTGTCCATAATGTGTAGGTGTCGGCTTGTTTGAATCACCGAGGGATGAATAGTTGGTGTTATAAGCTAGAGACGCCTCTAGATTTTTGTTTACTCGTTTGGCTCATCGGCCCCCTCACGGCGCTTCATCGTTAAAACGTTAGTTAAAATCGATATCACTGATTGCCCGTCTCCGACTGACGAATGAACTGACCTCTGACTCTACAACTGACCGCTGATTTTCCTCTCTTCAGTCTGCTCTACACATCGATCGACTCTCATACGGAGGACGAGGGTCCGATCTACAACTACCGACCGATGGTGGCCATCTACTACTTCATCTATATCATCATCATTGCCTTCTTCATGGTCAACATCTTCGTCGGTTTCGTTATCGTCACATTCCAGAGCGAGGGAGAGCAGGAGTATAAGAACATCGATTTGGACAAAAACCAGGTCAGTTGGCTGATGGCGATTATTGATAGGTTACTAACTAGCAGTTAATACGATCGAGACTGTTAATTACTACGCTTTGTTCTCTGTACTGCAGTGACAAAGGCTCAGATTGCAATTTATCGTAACCGGAGAAAAGGTACTGGGGTTTGATGATATTGCAATTTCAAGTGATAAGTATGTTGCTTATTATTAGTTTCATCACTGCCAGCCGCGGATAACTTTGTTGATTGCTTGTTTTCTTTGTTATTAGGTCCGCTTTTGTGGTTGTTTTTTTCGCTTTTATGCACTGCTGCTTATATTGTGATTTGTGAATGCTAACCTCTACTCCCCCGTCCTGTTTCAGCGCAACTGTATAGAGTTCGCGCTGAAGGCTCGCCCGGTGCGTCGCTACATCCCCAAGCACCGTCTCCAGTACCGCGTGTGGTGGTTCGTCACCTCACAGCCCTTCGAGTACTTCATATTCGTACTCATCCTCTGCAACACCATCACTCTGGCCATGGGCTTCTACAAGCAGCCGGACGCCTATACTGAGGCGCTGGACGTGCTGAATCTCATCTTCTCGTCAGCGTTCGCCGTCGAGTGTGTGCTCAAGCTGATTGCGTTCAGGTTTAAGGTGGGTGGCCACTGCGAGGGACAGATGTATACGGGTGGGCCCCGGTGGGTGTTTGGGGATCAATGGGTAGGCCGATGGATAGGTATCAGGCATCGGCGCTGATTGAACTATATAGGTGACGGTCGCTGATCGAAGTTCATTTTAAATAGCTAGCGGGTATGGTGATTGAGGTTATCCTGGGTGAAGCTGATCATGATCACAACTATTGGCTTCCACCTACCTCATGAATGTGGTGATGTATATTAGCGTTATCAGTATTTTAATGGTTTCTCTAGACGTTTGATATCGCGGGCAGGCTGTGTTGTACCAGTATTCGGACCGGTGAATATAACATACTGTTTGCGTTTCAGAACTACTTCAGCGATCCGTGGAACGTGTTTGATTTTATCATTGTGCTGGGATCGTTTATCGACATTTCGCTCGGCAAACTCAACTCTGACGGGGTGAGTAACTTTGGAAACTCGGGATGAAAGGCTCTGCCAGAATCCGGAATCTGGTTCTCAGTGTTTCTGCGGTGTATCGAAAAAGCATTGAAGTAGTATCGGGAGTGCTTACCGCGGCTACAGCGCTTCTTTGGCTTCGGAGTGCAGCTATTTAACCCTATTAGTGGCAGGGTGGGGGGGGGGGTTGTTTTTATCCACCCCTCAGGTTTTTCGGGAATATCTCCGAAACCGCTGAAGCTACGATGCTGAAATTTTCTGACTTTTCCTAAAACTAAATTGGGCACAGTCCCTGAAAATTTCAAGTTCATAACTTTACCAGGGGCGGCTCCAGAGCACTGGGAATTGGGGGTCCTATTCGTGAAGCGAGTCATTTGGGCGAAGATCACGATGCTGCACCAGTTTTACGAACAGTGAATGAAAGGTATCATGTGATAACATATACAAAGTTATTGTGCATCCTCTTTTGACACGTTTTTGCTATAATAGGTGGATCCAGGCGTCCAAAAAGGGGGGTTATTTTTTACCTCCCAACATAGGTGCCCTGACACCGCCTATGCATGACCAATACAATTTTAGTCGTTCTCTCATAAGAAAATTGTAACATAACAAGACCATTGCCACCCTTTTTAGAAACAGTACCAACAAAAACCTTATTTACTATACTTTTTGTGTACCCCCAATCTCAATGATCTGTATCCGCCTATGATTTTTGAAAATGCATATTTTTAGGATCCATGTGAATTCCTGGTTCATTCTCTATGGATCGGCAAAAGTTGCGTTAAGATTGGTTCAGAAACCTGGCCGTGATAAACAGTCTAAAATGTATCTGCAATTTGCCCGTTTTTACCCCCCTCTACCCCCCTATTGACATTTTTTAATTTTATTTTTTTTTAGAAATGTAGATCTCGTTGAGCCAAATCGAATGCCGTTTGAATTTTGAATATCGGCCGGTTAGATCTCGAGATATCAAGGGGGGTCGTAAACAGCCCCCCCCCCCCTGCCACTAATATGGGGTAGCCAGGAGCCTGCCACTAATAGGGTTAAGAAATCTAGTTGATGGATGGTAGCAATCGTCAAATTTGCGCCTGGCTCCTTCCATTAACTCTTTCACCTCCCTCTGCTTCCGTTCCAGCCGGCCAACAAGATGATCAGCATCAACTTCTTCCGTCTTTTCCGTGTAATGCGTCTGGTGAAGCTGCTCTCGCGCGGCGAGGGCATCCGCACGCTGCTCTGGACCTTCATCAAGTCGTTCCAGGCGTTGCCGTACGTCGCGCTGCTCATCGTCATGCTGTTCTTCATCTACGCGGTGGTCGGGATGCAGGTGTTTGGAAAGATTGCGATTGACGAGGAGACGTCGATACACCGGAACAACAACTTCCAGACGTTTCCGCAGGCGGTGTTGGTGCTGTTTCGGTCGGCCACAGGTCAGTAGAAGGAGGAGGAGCGGAGTTTGTGGAGTCAGGGGGTGAGGGGGTTCAACAGGACGAATGAATGAATGAATGAATGAATGAATGAATGAATGAATGAATGAATGAATGAATGCCGGTAGCGATAATGTTTGGAGATGGCGAACGAGTAGCAATGCTTCAGCTTTGTGGCGGCATTAATTCGTTCCTTGTTGACCTTAGTGTTATTATGAATGTTCATATGTTAGGAGAAATTACTGAATAATACGTCATGTCATTAGGTTAGGCTATACAAAAAAGCATGGAAATATCCTCAACCCTTTATAATTTATGCACACTGTATGTACAGGTCTCGCGGGTTTTAGCGGTAGGTTTTGCACCTAGAAAATTTAGTGTACTTCAGGCTATATATTCGTCGTCTTAAGCTTTTAAGTGTTGAAGATGCGATCGACTTGTTGGGTAACAAGCCGGCCATGGTCGTGTAAAATGGCTTCATCGTAGATCGATTAGTTTCTTAGATATAACCGGAAATGTAAAAGTGCAAAACCTACCGCTTAATCTCGCGAGAGCCGTACAATACGGCTGATAGTGTTCGGGGCCCCGGATTATAAAGTCCAATATCCGACGGCCGTAACTGAGTGTTGATTCCAACCCTCCCACCGCCAGGCGAGGCATGGCAGGACATTATGCTCGCCTGCGTGTCCGGCAAGTGTGATGCGGCTTCGGACGAAGAGCCGGAGGATACATGTGGCACCGTCTTCGCGATACCTTACTTCGTCAGTTTCTACATCTTGTGTTCCTTCTTGGTAAGATGATCAGCTGGACATGGGGTAGCGGGTAAGATAGAAAACTACTCTTGGGACTCCAGCTGGCCAGCGTTTGAGTTTTGCTAGTGTTCATGGGGAGGTTTTTTACAGGATAATACTGTATGCTGTATGCCTGCCTTTTGCATCACACTCCCTTTCGTTATACGAGGGCCATCTTGGTGACTTTAATTACACCGTGCCGTTGATGGGTGAGCAATGTCCATTTAACACAGTACTCATGCCATTCCCAAGTGTTATGTACGCTAAGCCTAAGCATTCTGTTAGCCTTCATTATCACCATTTTGCTCTTGCTCTTGACCACCACGATTCTGCCTTTGTACCACCACGCTGATTCCCTAACACCAAACCCCCATCCGCAGGTCATCAACCTGTTCGTGGCCGTCATCATGGACAACTTTGACTACCTGACGCGCGACTGGTCCATCCTGGGCCCTCACCACCTGGACGAGTTTGTGCGGCTCTGGTCCGAGTACGATCCCGACGCCAAGGGACGAATAAAACATGTCGACGTCGTCACCCTGCTGCGGAAAATCTCTCCGCCGCTCGGCTTCGGCAAACTGTGTCCGCACCGCGTGGCGTGCAAAAGACTCGTGTCGATGAACATGCCCCTGAACGCGGACGGTACGGTGATGTTTAACGCTACACTGTTTGCCGTGGTGAGGACATCACTTAGGATAAAAACTGACGGCAACATTGACGAAATGAACGCCGAGCTGCGCACTATCATCAAGAAAGTGTGGAAGCGGACGTCGCCAAAGCTGCTGGATCAAGTCGTCCCGCCGCCGGGCGGTGAGGGTGGTAAGGGAGTACAAGCGCGCGACCTGCATCTTGGCCCCGGATGTGGTGTGCCGTGCTGTCCTCCCTTACTAAACGGCGCGACATCGCGCTACCCAGGGCGGGGGGGGGGGGTAGTGATGGTGATGGTGGCGGCTGGTGCGGTGGTGACAGCTCATGCCATCCAAATGGTTCGGCCATGCAGCCATTCAGTTTGTGTTGTGTACGTAACTATGAACGTACTAGATTTCCGAATCCGTGCCTTTCCCGATCGATGTAATCCTGCAACCGACTGGATTCCCGGGTGTCATATGACAGCCCTTGGTTAACGCCATTACACGACCCACCACTGCCGCCGCCACCATACATCAATCAAATCCCGGACCAGGCAGCCGGCTCACTGGTGCTCCAGTATCGGTGCTCTAGTCGTGGTGTTCCACAGCTGGTGCTCCACTGCTGGTGCTCTGGTGTGACGCTGGCTGTCTGGTCCGATTAGGGGGGGGGGGGGTATAGCTCACTGTGGTAACGTCTCACTCAGGAGTCACATGATCGTATTTAGACTTTGAATGCCAGCCTTACTGGGCAAGAGGCTCAGTAAGGCTGTCTCCAGCAATCTCACCGTTCTTTTAATCAAGGATGCCATTTTGTACTCCGACAAGACGTCGCTGCAATAGACGCTTAACCCCAATGGGATTAGTAATACCGGTCAGGACGTTTTTCATTAATTTTTATCCGAGGACCGAGGTCACGACCAGTTTTTTTAAGGAATGCGTGAAGTTTTCGTAGATATTTGAAAAGGCACGCATTTAGCTGGTTGATAATGACTAATTGCGAACTTAGGCACGTATTTAGCTGAAATGATAGGAAATGTCCAGTGATTTGTCTGCCTCATCTTGATTGTGAATTGCCCTGCACGAAATCCACTGTCCCAGTCAACCTTTCCGTGCCTTTTTACCTGACTGTGATATAACCCTAACAATGTCATTGGCACCAGAGCTAATGGCGGTTTAATGTCCGTTTTTGTTTCAACTAACCATTAAAACTCGACTGACAGCATCCCATTCGTGACGTCTTTTGTCTTGGTGTGAAATTGTCTAATAGTTTGCTTCTAACCAACGATTAATTAGAGCCGTACGAACGCCTTAATGACTCAGTAACTTGACTGACTAGCGTTTGTTCATAATCATTCACGCTACTTTAATGCGTTTTGTTGAGCGATACGGACAGTTACTTCCAAAGCTATTCGTTTGCCGGTCTCTTGTGAGAGCTAAATTGTTGCTGACAACACTTGCTTTACATCTTAAATTCTTCGCTGACTGTGCTGTTTCTTCGGCGCTTGCGCTTTCAGCAACATATTGTACATTATTACACTGTCGCGTGCATTCGACTCCTTGTCCTATACTCCTTTCAAAGCCTCTATATATCAGTGGTATCCAACATCCTAGACCGTTCACTGGCTCTGGCCGTCGTTTGAGGTGCCCTACCTCGGCCCTTCCTGCTTCAACTCACCATCTCCTTCACTCTGAACGTGTTACAGTCGAGGACGACGTGACGGTCGGCAAGTTCTACGCCACCTTCCTCATCCAGGACTACTTCCGCAAGTTCAAGAAGAAGAAGAAGGACGAACACTCGCGCACTCAGGGTGAAAACGATACGACAACCGTCACTCTACAGGTCAGTAATGTTTTTGGGACGTTGGGCGTCATTTTGAAGGGAAGGTTGAGCGTTCGGGACGGACCGCCAAATTGTGAGGGACTGGTGTCTCTCTGAAGCATATTTACGTGCGTAATATGAGGACGTTTTTGTTCGGACGTTTTTATAAAAAGTAAAAGAGGAAGAGAGGAATGAGGGGAGCAAACGGACAAACAGTTGGATCCTTCTGGACAAGCAGGATGACGACATTGACGCTTCTCAAGTTGATTAGTCATCTCGCCACTATGTTGCATGTGCCGGTTTCCCCTTACAATGTTGTATGTCCTTTCCCAGGCCGGTCTGCGAACTCTTCACGAGGCCGGTCCGGAGCTGAAGAGGGCCATCTCGGGTAACCTCGACCAGATGCTGGCCGAGGACACGCCCATGCATAGGGTGAGTGGGCGGGGCCGGCCGCGAGGACACGCCCATCGCGGAGTGGGCGGGGCCAGCCGCGAGAACACGGCTATCGCGGGGTGGGCGGGCTAGAGCGGTGGTGGATTCATAGGGTGGTACTATATTTTGATCTGGATACTAAGCATTTGGGAATATGCATGGTATTGTGTGATTCATTAATGTAAATGGCGTGCAGGGTTATAATTAATGCTGGTTGATATATTTTGGGCGCTGCTTTTGGGGTATCATTCTCCCTGCTGGTACTGCACCGTTTTGTATCCTTTTTATTCTTTGAGCGATGTTGGCAGTTATCGTATAGATAGCGCGCACTGCCCAGGCACCCGATGTCCTGCAGTAGTTCACTGTACTGTTTGCCCTTGGCTCAACATACGCCACCGCTTTGTCGTTTCCGTTGCGTCTTTGATCTTTCTGCCGCCGATTTGGTTGGTAGCTGTGGGTGGGATCTAGCTGATTGGGGTGTCTCATATGAGCAGCTGTCGTGTGCAAATCGGTGTTCGGTGTGGCTTTCCGTGGGCTCTGGTGATGTGTGATAAAAGCTTTTTTCCTCGTATAATGTCCCAGGTGGCATGCACCGAGCTCAAAGATGCTAGGGCGGTGCATCGTTTTGTATCCGCTCTTTAATTAACCCGCGCCCCGTAGGGCTACCGGCGGACCCTACCACCCGTAGGGGGGGGGCCGTTTCGGCCCCCCCCCCCCTAAGATCTCGGAAAGTTACCGGCCGATTTTCAAAATTCAAACGGCGTTCGATAGCCCCACCCGGGAACTACCTTGTGACCAAATTTCATTGACCTAGGTCAAACCGATGACGTCACAGGTCAGGTCAAAGGTCAGATTTTCACCGTTCACAGGCAATTCAAGAAATGTGCTGTGAAAGCGAGTAAATTGGTAATTTATTGAAAACCATCGATGGTACATTGTTCGTCAAACACATACTTTGCTATCTGAGGTCACTGATACCAGGTCAGGTCAAGCGAGGTCAGGTCACCGGGGGTCACAATATGAATGTGTCGTGTGATACATGTTTTATGGTCCATTTTACATGACAAATGCGATTATGTGGGTTAGGCAGCCTTTGGGGCCAGCCTAGGTCACGTTTTGGTGAAGGTCAGGTCAAGGTCAGGTCAAATTAGGTCAAATTTCAAAGTTGATATTTTTGCATAAAATGGGTATCGATTCGATGCAGCTCGTCACGGGGAGTCTAATGGTGGTCTTCGTTTTGCTCTACGAGTTCTAGAATTACCAAAAATTGAGTTTGAAAATTTGACGTCATCATTTTTGAACAGTTTTTTCGCTATAACTTGGCCAAAAAACGAGGTATCGATCTGAAATTTGGTATGTAGATAGAAGACGGTAGGCACTATCACATATATTCCGGTTTTTTCGAAACTCAAAAAACTTTTCGGATTTTTTGGCGAATATATCCAAAAAAAATGCTTTTTTAATTTTTGGGGGTCAAAACTCAAAAATTTTTAAAATTCGAGATAGCAGTTTTGTAGCCCTGTCAATTCTACACCTTTTATGTCTTGATCATTTTTCTGTATCTTCAAAGCTGTAGTCCTGACAGGTCTTCTCGCGAAGGTCTTTTTTCGGTCGAAAATGACAGAACATGACGTCACTCTGACGTCATTTGTGGCCAACCTATCATAGCCTCTGGAAAAATTTTTGGTCACAATGTGTAAAATTGATGCCCGGAGGGGTCCTGAAAGTTTGGTGGCGATATCTCCAGCCGTTTAGGAGATATCGACCGAAAAGGACAGGGGGGGGCCGTTTCGGGCCCCCCCCCCTACGGGGCGCGGGTTAAAATGTTCGCGCTTACCCTAGTCTTTCCTGGGTCTTTGCAGTTTATTTGTGCCAGTCTTGGTCGTCACCCTTGTGTTCCGGTTCTGGTTACAGCTGTGTTATACGCGGATGCTGCTTCAGCTACTATTTTCGAATTGTATGTCGTTCGTTTGGTTCGCTTGGTTGTAGCCGTGATCGCGCGGATCCAGCGGGAGTACTAAGCGACGCATGTTTGACGCCGTTCCTTCTACACTGGCGATGTTTAAAATGAGACGAAAAATTGTCTCGCCTCGCATCCGTCTCCCGTTGGATCCGCCACGCTCGCCATATCGCTTGTGGAATTAGTTGGGAGGCTGACGTTCCATGCAGCCAAACATTTGAACAGGCTGCCATATACTGCATCAACCTCATTGTGTTTCTTTGACAGTCAGAGTTCATGCTTCTTTCCAATTATTTCCCATGAGCAACTGAGACAATCGTTGCTTGTTTAGCGTGGCTGTGTCTGGGGGAAAGGGTCCATTTTCTCGGTGCGTTCCCGCTCAGCCCGCGCTGACCACCGGCGCCGTCCCTCCTTTGTCTGTCAGCGAAATCACATGCTGTTCGGACGAGTGTGGTCAAGTTTCCGCAGCAAGAACCGAGCGGCCCGCGCGGCCCGTCACGCCGCGGCGCCGGCCACCGTAAGCCGCCTGGTCGCTCGCTCTCACCCCTCGCTCTCTCACCCTCTCACTCCCGACTCTCACCCGACTCACCGCCGTCTTTACCGCTCGCCCTCTAGTCTCCTCTGACTGGCAGTCCCTGCGATGTTTGTCTGTCTGTCTGTGTGTGTGTGTCGTTGTTATAGCTTACAGTCGCGCGCCCCACCAGAGGTATCCATCTACTGTGCCTCCAGCCAACGTTAGCGCGTGGCGAACCCTCTAGCGCGTGTCGTGGCATTTGACTACCCATGCTTGACGCTCTATGTGGCGTGCGAGCTATGATTCTTCCCCTAATCGTCTGGTCCCGTGTCTTACCTGTCGTGTCGTGTTTTTATGTTTGTTTTGTTTGATTTGCTGCTGGTGTGTTGTTGTCTGCATGCGCCTAACTTTGCTGTGTTTGCATGACTGACTCCTAGTTATGTGTAAAAGATCGACACCTTGGCAGAGCAGCAGTGTGGATTTTTTAATTTGCGAACAGGACCGATGCAAGTTTATTCACCAGCCTCACCTAGCGCACTTCGTTAGTTGTTTTATTTGTGCATGATAATGCTTAGCATCGAAGGACTATGGTGACTTGGTAGTTGGTGAGTGTATTTGCTAGTGGAAATATTATAAGCGAAAATGCTTTAAAAGAAACTTATGCTCTTCTACTCCCAGTCTTTGAGTAACTGTGTAACACATCGCGCTTCTGAACAGACCCTTGTTCAAATCAGTACAGCTCTATCGCCCCCGCCTCCCCGATAAGGTTGGTGAGCCGTGACTATCAACCGGCTGATGAAAGTCCTGAACTCTGTCAATCTAGCCTTCTCCATTTAATTGCGATTTGTCCTCAGTTCCACATTATGTCACGCCCCACCTGAATTACATTACTGTGAGTGTGACTTATCCGAGCAGCGACCCATGACCCGACCTGTCACTCTGCACCCACTCAGTCCTAATCTGACCTCTGACCTGATTTAACACTGCCTCCTCTCCTACCCCGATCTTTGACCTTACCCAACGAGCCCAACCCACCCATGACCTTGGGTGGGTTGACCCAACTACCACTTTCCAGCTACTTATCCCTGCCCTTACTTATTACTTTCCAGTCGCACCCACCGCTTGATGCCTCTACCGGGATTCACCCCCTGACCTGACCTTTGACCTGTCCCCACCGACCCGACAGACCAACAACGGGCATCATTTGCCGGTGAACGGCGGCGCGGTGGGTCGCAGCAGTTCGGGAGACGGAGAGGCCATACCGCTCCAGACACTCCAACCGGCGACTAGGTGAGAAAAAACAGCCCGCATACAACGATATGCGGGCTGTTTTGGGACACTGAAATGTAATCTGGTCGGTGGAGTAGGGATGCGCGAAACAGTGTTGTGGGATGGATGTTGTAAATGTCAAGGAAATATATGAATACTGTATGCGGTAGCGGGCAATGGTAAATAAATATTGCCCTATGTGACGTTACTGTAGCCCGAAGGTGAGGACCGAAACAGGCTTTATTGCCAGAGGCGTAGCCGAGGGCAATAATGCTTGTTGAGATATTTGTCAGAGGGCTACAGTGGCGTCACAAAAGGCAATTTCTTATTGCCCCTACCTCATACGTTTTATTTACATGGCGTACCCCAACTCGTTTAGAAATGTCACTTTAAATGAATGTGTCGCTGCTCAGAAGAAAATTAAAATTGGATTCAAACACGCGCGGACAACCATTACCCGTTGTCATAGTGTCAATAACAAAAATATATAACCGCTCGGGAAGAAATTAGGTGAATATTGCGGTCGACAGTCAAAATTATCACACGCCCAGTTTACATACGAACCATGTAATAACACCGGTTACTGCATTTGTTTTATAGCACGGATGATCTCTAGCTATGGTGTAAGGTAATCGTGCATTGCATTTCAACTTGTAAAATACGTGTCACATGTAAAATAACTACAGACACTGCGGCACAATTGTGCAATAAGGTAAATGTGTATTGCATTCTAATTTGTAGCATATGTGTCACATGTAAAATACAGACACTGCGTTACAATTGTGCGATAACCTATTTGTGCAAACAGTGGGTGTGCTACACTTCCAGTTCCCATGTGCGGCATCGACACCATCTTGCTCGTGTGATAGTTTCTTGGGAGCTTGGGCAGTTTGTCGAAGTCTTTGTTTGAATTCGTTCGAGAACAAGGCCTAACACCTACTGGTTTTGAAGCCCGATGTTGAATATTTACCTGGCCTGAGCTGGAAAATTCCGAGTTAGTGGACTGGACTGGCTAATGTGATACGTGGATAGAGTTTCGCTCAGTTAGGGTTAGTTCCTCTAGTTAATTAAGTTCCGATTGTTTGAACAAAACAGATGAGCTGAGGTCTGGTACTTCGAAGTAACAACGCTGGTTGTTTCCGTGATATTAGTTTATCGAACATGATTTCCTCGTGTATCCATCGTTTAGTGATTCATTTGTCATTTGTCTCACCAGATTGCGCTACTTTCCAGACCTTCGTCTAAATTTTTGAGTCCCAATGATGGTAAGGGGGAGTGTTTGAATTAGACCGCACAGCACGTCGTCTTTAGTTGCCGATTTGGAGTGCCCTTTTAGTTTAGTTTCTAACAGTTTCTGATCACCTTTTCCATCTGAATCGTCACCAAATTATCCAACTCATCACATCCCCCCCGTAAAACAACATTTACTTTTAAACTAAGCACATCCTGTTTCCCCTTCCCTGGGACTTTTCTTTATTTCACAGCCCTTGTTAGTTTGATTACCTCTTAACCTGTCTTTTTCTGAGTGCCGTGATCTGACAACTGAGTGCCGTGCTCTGACCATCTAACCCTCCCGTCCGCGCGTAGTGTCTTTGCGCGCCGTCTGTCTGTCTGTGTGCCGTGTGTGTGTGCGTGTGACTGACGGCGTCTGCGCGGCCCGGCGCGGCGGTCGGCAGGTCGGGCCGCAGCAGCAGCTCCCACTGCATTCCACTGCTCGGAGAGGGACTAAGAGAGCTGGCGCGCACACAGGCGCTCGTGCTGACCAGTCTCTCGCCGACACCGCCTCCGGCCACGCCCGGCCTAGGTCAGCAGGGGTGACTTCAGGTCGAGACGGCCAGGGTGGAGCGGATGGCAGCTCGAGGCAACTCTCGTTGTCGTTTCTAGCTCTCTCCATTTGTCCGGTCTATGTCTGGGCTCGAAGCCGGGCCCTCCGCTGCCGCTGCCGCTGGTCTTTCGTTGGCTGGTCTTCCTGTTTTTCTCGCTGACATAAGCGTGTGTTTGTCTGCATTTGCAATCTGCTTGCCTCTTTGTTGCTTTGGCGCTGTGTGCTCGCTGAAAGCTTGGTGTTTTCGTCCAGCTAGCTGCCAGCCAACTGACTTTCTACAGCAAGCGTGTGTCCTGAACTTGGCAGGCTCACAACGGAGAGACGGGTCACGCACCGCAATGTTCCAGCCACTGATTCTGAGTATTTGCTGCTCGTGTGCGCTGCTTGATCGATGTTGCACTGCGTCTTTGTTTTTGGCAATCTGTTTTTTTTTCTCGAATTTCGTTATTATAGTGAGCGAGCATTGAACGTATTGTTATTCGTCATATCTGCATTGCTATGCCATGGCTATGTCTTAGTACCGAGAGTAAGCCAGAAGTAGTGAGATACAAGTCTCTCTTCACTGTGACTCGTCAAGTGTCAATTGCAAGAGCGCTGTATTAGTCCTTTTCTGAGAAAGAATCTTTGCATGCACGTTAGCAATTTAGTGCTTAATTATAGAAGCAAGGCAGGTAGTTAGTTGTGAGGCGCATCGCTCATTCGTCGCACAAGACTGTGCTTATTATCCGTTCATCCCTGATTGATCACGTGAACTCATGCTACAAGATACTGATTGATAACATAACTCCCTCCGCTATCATGATACTGTAATCATAAGCCCATTTAGCCCACTGAGCCCACTACCCAGATACCTCTCTCCCTGCTCTGCTCGCTCCCTCCCGCCCTCCCTGTCCCATCTCGTCGATACTGACTCTTTCATCACCTCTCCAGTGCCGAGCAGCCACTGGAGGCCAGGCGCTGACATGCCCGGTGTCGGCGGCGGCGGCGGGGGTGTCGGTAGCGGCGGCGTGGCGCTGTCTCGCTCAGTTCCCAGCAGTCCACACCAGCAGCACGTCAGGATCGACCGGCCACTCTCCGAGGTGGTCGGGTCGGCTGATAACCTCGTAGGAAGGGTGAGTGGTGCCGACGGGGTCGCGAAGGGTGGGGGATAAGTAGTTGAAACGGTAGAGTTGTGATGGGCTTGTTGGAAACGATAATGATCAGACTGATGTGCTCTAACTCTGGAAGTTGGTAATAAGCCGCACTGGCTTGATGCGAGTTTGGTTGCAGATAATCCCACAACTTCTTAGTAGTAAATTCAATATTCGTCATGTAAGCCGCTGTAGAAAAAGTAGCAGTAGATTAACTTAACCGGTAGTCAGCAGTAGCAACGCTTCGTAGCAGCTGTAGCAGTTCTAATAACTACTAGCTGTTCCCGCACGGTTCAGTGCCGTACGTTCCGCTAAAAGCAGGCTCGGTTCCGTTGTCGCCAGGTGCTGACTGACCAGGGCCTGGGCGCGTTCTGCGCAGACCCGCAGTTTGTGCGCACGGCCAGCCGAGAGCTGCAGGAGGCCATCAACATGACGCCAGAGCAGATGGACCGCGCCGCGCACATGCTGCTGTCGCGATCGCCGCCGCCGCCGCCGCCGCCGCCGGCGCGGTAGCGCGCCGCCGCGCCACCGGGGCCTCAAGTGCCTGGCAGGGACACTGCCCGCCCTCCCCTCCCCATTTTGTGATACGGCCCAGTCTAGTCCCTCTCAGCTCAGGAGGCCGACGGAGGCCGGTCGGCTGCCGTCATTTTGTACCGCCGGGCCGCCGCACAGAGACCGGGCCCCTCGCGCGCCGCCCGACCTCCGCGCCCGCACAGAACGAGAGAGTGAGAGAGAGTGAGAGTTTAGAGAGAGTTGTGAACGAGAGCGAGAGAGATCTTGGACCATTATATGTCTTTCCCATCAACCGTCGGCGCAGTTTGACGTTTCTCTGACGAGGTCCGTGGACTTGACCGCGGCCGGTGCCTGAAGATTATATTATATATACCAGCACAAACCATTCGTCCATTTTTCACCTTGTCGTTGGTGACGTCACTGGCGTTCTCGTCGTTGATTGGCTGCGCTTTTGATGGGCGGCCGGCTACCTTGGGGCCGGTCCGCGCGCGGCCTCTCGCCCCCAGATACCTTTGAACGATGCCATTGTTTCTGCTGGTTCGGAAACCGGCTGATGTGCGCATGCGCGCGCCCGCTGCGCTCATTGGTCGCTAGGCATGCCCCGTTTTGCAGCATTTTGTGATGGGCAACTGTGCCGCCTCGTTGGCGACGTTGGGCGGCGCTGCGCGCCGTCGACAATGTGGGTTTTCGTACTTGGCCTCACGTGTGTGCGTGTGTCGTGTTTGGGAAAGGCGCGTGCGAGAGCGATGGAGTTTGGGTCCGCTCCCGGACCCGCTCCGTAAGTGCAATCGGTAGGGTGCCGGCCGGCCGGGCGGCCGCCGCCTGCCGCCGCCAGCCGTCCGCCCCACCACTCAGGGGCGAACGGCGCAATCAAAACGGCCGGCCGCGCACAGTGCCGCGCGCGCGCGCGTGTTCGATCTTACTCCGGTGACATAATACATATTGTCCTCCCAGGTAGAAGGTGTGTTTGAGACGCGGGTGATGTAGAGGATCTGCACGTTAGGATACTGGTTTCGTTTCAAGCTTATCGTGGAAGTAGAAGCAGGCGCTTTTCTTGAGAAACTCTCCTGACTTGTGGCGTGGGATATCAACGGGCGTTGAATAACTATCGAAGTCTCAAAACAACTTGATGAGTTCCGCAAATACGTCAAATTCTGTCAACAGCGAGGGCCGTAGTTCTCAGCTCTTGGTCGTGTTAACTCAGCACTGTTGTTTGTTAGCTCGCGGGGCGTAGAGCAGAGCTGACCTGAACAGACGTTCACCCCGTTACGATCTCAAGTCCAAGAAGCGTTTTGATATCGGTGTTGTCTTGTTCTTTTGTTATCTGTTAACTATATTTTCCGATGATCAGCTTTGTACACATCCACGAGCGCCGAATTCACTAACAAACACGGGTCAGCGAGTGAGCAACGTGTATTGCGGAGTTCATGGCTTGATTACCACGGCGCGCGCGCACAGTCACGGCTCCCCGCGCCGCACGATCTTGGGGCGCGGGGGCCGGAGAACGACAGTCCCAACCATCGCCAACCATTGGTTATCATACACACCTAATCTTACAGCGTGCTGATGCACGATCAAAGCAATCACCAAGGAAGGGCACTGCCGGGCGGGGCCAGCCTAAGCAGGGGACCGATTGTAAGCGAGACAGTTGATAAGATAGAAGTGATAGACGAAAACAGGCTTCAGAGTGACAATGATAGTCACAGGCAGTTAAAAGCATACGTCAAGTGGATAAAAAGCCCAGATAAAATGCTGTTCAAATGACAAAAGTGGCTGTTAAAAATGCCGCGAAGGGCATGGCTAAAAAGGGATATTGGAATGGTAACAATGGTCAAAAGCGCCCAGCACAATGCCCAATGAAGTCGGCACCGCCCGGGCTTGTGATACCCGAGGCGGGCCGCACTGCGTCTTATTCTACCCCAATAAATGAGCTGGACAAATCCCGGAATATGCAAATCTAAACTAATCACCCGAAATTACCTCTAAATGAGCAAGGCCGGACTTGAGTCGCGGCCTTTCGGTGATGGACACCGAATCCAAGGCACATTTGGCAGCACTCCAAACATCGTGTGGCAACACTCAAACAAATCTCCAGTAATTATGTCCTCCCCGATACCCAGTCCAATCAGTTGATGGCCTAAAATCTTCAGCGGGGAAATTGTAACATTGTGACAGTTTATCTAGAGGTCAGCGGTGAATTTGCTGCGATCAGAACGCGGCGAATGCGCCGATCATTTAAGTCTGATGAGCTGTGAAATCAGAACAAGGCGCGCCGACGGCGACTCACCGCGGACTCTCCACAAAACGTTGTTTTCACAGGCGGCCGCCAGACGGCGGGCCGGGCGGCGCGCCGTCTGGCGACTGAGTATTTGCCACTGGAGTTCGGCAGCCGTGACTGCCCTGCCGCAGCCCGAGGGGGGACCCCCCTCCCAGGACGGCCAACCCACCACGCGAGGCAGCAGTACCATACAACAACATACACACACACACTTTACATGACACTGGCCCACAAGCTCCACTGCGAGCCGCAGTGACGTCACTCTGACGTCATCCGCCGCAGCGAAACGTCACACAGTGCGAACATAAAATAAACGGTTCTTCCTAAAACGCATGCAACGACACTCTGTGTGCACGAAAACAAATAACGTTTCTTCTTCTTCTCTTCTGCGCCTCGGCAACAACTTCTTTGTCGGCGCCCCGTTTCACCGCAGTAACAATGTCCCTAGCTGCACCGCATAGCGGCGACGGCTCCCACCTTCCAACGACTCTCTCTGAAGCAGCGACGCGCAAAGCTCGCCTCGTAAGACGTCTGCGCCGGCCGTGCCAGCGCGGGGGAGGCTCAGTAGATGGCCGGTGGGTGCGCGTGGTGGTTGCCCATGCCGTAACCGTCGTACATTCCGTGGTGCTCAAACGCTGTCAACGAGATAGGCCGAGGTCAGCAGAGGGCACTTTGAAGAGAGAGAAGAGGGAAAACTGGGGGGAGGAAGACAGAAGGGAAACAGGCTAGAAGAGCGACAGAGAGGGGGAGGAGGGAAGATAAAGAGAAAAAAATGAGGAAAACTAGCGACTTGATTGAAGGTTGCAATAATGAATCCATTAATTCAACCGTCTACCTTTCTTCGTGCCAATTACTGTTAAGCGAAAACCAAAGCGGACTTTTCAACCACCGACCTTTTGCTAGTTCCATCAACCTTCATCCTGCTCAAAGCTAGCCAGCGCTACTTACGCATCATCTTGCCGAAGGGGCAGGGGTTGTACATGTTGTAGAACTGGAAGGCGTTGAAGCCGGTCGGGCTGCCGTTGGGGGAAGGCGCGTTGAAGGCCCCGTTGGGCACCATGGGACGCGGCAGCATGGCCTGAGGCGGAGAGCCGGGTCCCTCGCCTGCGAGCAAAGTGGGTACGGTAGAGGTCAGACGAGTGAGAACACTACGGGCACTGAGATATGCGCAGAACGGTGCAATTCGGCACTTAAGTATCGCACTAGTTGACGGGTACGGGTAAAGGTTAAGCCGTAGACCACTACATATTTAGCCTGGTCTATGCTTGAGGTGTACCAATAATTATCGAATGATGTTACCAGCTGCCCAAGATGGGAGCATCTCAACCTCACAAGGTCAACTGAATTTCATTTCATAGCATTGAGAACTGCAGCACGTATGCTAGCTCCAATGCGGCGGAGGCGGAGGAGCACCAGCAAACAATGAGCCTCGACAAGCATCACGACAAATTATCTCGCCAAATAAGTAATTCAGTGCTTTGTTGTCTGTATCCAACGATGAATCATTCACCAAAATAAGTCTGTAAGGTCATCACATATAACAATCAGTCATTTTTCAGCTCCTGAAGGCGGTCACGATCGACTCGATCGATGCAACTATGCCACACCACAATTAGGTATAAAACACTTCGAGCTAGCTCAACGTTTTCCAAAGGCAATCAGCGCTAATTCACAGTTTTCCAGGGATTGTCTCAGATAACTCACCGTTTTCCAGGGGCACTCCGAGCTGACTGAGCGCCGTCTCGGCTGCCAGCACCTTGGCCTCCTCGGGGTACAGGCTGAGCCGCGAGCCCTGGAACGTGTTGTACTCGGGCGGCAGTGTCGGGATCGTCACCTGTCGGCAGGCAGCACGGTTAGAGAGTAGGGACTTAAGTGTTGAGTGTTGAGACTACTAAATGAGCGCTGCAGGTGTGTAAAGATGCTTAGTCTAACTGTAACAGATGTATAACACTCTTATGTTAGCAAATATAAAATACACAGGACATACGAGAACGACGGATGTCCTAATATGTAAGATGTAGGTGCCAGAGGCCACGGACAAATAAGCATGCAAAATATATTATGTGCATTGGATACGCCACAAGCGCTGATGAGTGCAAGCACTGAACTATGAAGGTATCGGTAGCCGGCAGGGGCAAACGCTAATGCTGATGTTAAGTGACACCTTCAGAAAGACATTGGTGACCAAAGAACCGTATCGATATGCCAGGTGCACGGTGGCTGGATATTGCCATTGCGTCAGCACACATGATAACCAAAGGGTTTTATCGGGCAGATACGTAATCACACGGGAAATGGTTAAACGGTGGCATGAAAACGGGGAAACGACTCGGTACTTTGTGGGGAAGCCCAGCATGGCTAAGCCTGATGGCGCCTATGTAATGAATGTGACGTTGACTAAGAGGCAATATGCCACTGGGATAGACGTCTCAATTGTCGGGTACTAACAGCTGGCATCACCAGCCAAATGAAATTGCATTTCCAAGCTATCGATTTTTGAAAATACACCTTCGATTAAAGTGCTAGCCTCTGACCGATTTGACCTTGCATGACCCGCAGTGACCGACCTTGTACATGAAGAGCTGCACGGTGTCGGCCTGCGGCGTCTGTTTGGAGGTGGACAGCAGCTGGTACTGGGGCTCGCCCCATTTGTTGTTGATGCACAGGTCCACCAGAATCTGAATACGCAGAGGGAGATAAAAAATTTTCAGAGGAAGATCCAGTGAGGTGTGATGAGACACAGCGTTGTCACGCTTGTAGCTGAGAAATCGGTGGATGGCGGTAGTAAGCTTATCAAGTTAGGAATTTCCAGTTACACCTACAAATTGATTAAAGCCTTCCTTTAAGAAATACAACCTACTTCATGCGTACATACATGAAGACCCATGAAACCAAGAACGAAGCAATATGTGAAAATGTAGGAAGATAACGTATTTTAGAGTGAAATCAAGAAATAACGATAGGGATGAAAGTGACAGTAAAAATCCAGCCTAGGGACTTTATCGAATGTGAACAAGCCACTTGTACGCATGCGGTCAAACAAATGCAATATGAAAGACACCAAGCTGTGCAATGTGCATGATAGGACCAAAGCGGCTGCGAATATAAACCTTTGCCATTTGCAGCAGTTGAAAAGTGAAACACAAGCACTGACAGAAACCCAAAACTTTCAAAGGGAGAAACATACTTGAAGTCTGACCTGAAAAGCCTTTGCAGGCAGCCTAACACTTGACAAAACGAAAACCAGAACGCAATACTGCCAGGATGATCAGACTCGCAAGCCAGTAGTCTGCTCCCCGTGCTTATTTGTGGACTAGGAACTAAAATTATTATGGTACTTGCGAGTCGGAGCCAAGTATTTATATGAGCATATGATAAGTACACGTGATGTCGAGCTATCACAATAAAAGCTAACAAAAAATAAAAAAGACGAACATCTTCCCAAATGATTTGCTAAAGCGGGACGATTCACAAATGCAACAAAATAAGACGGAACGATTCACGAGGGCGGCAAATTGCGAAAACGGGACGATTCACGGGACGAGCACAGACCACGCGACTACCTGAGCGGCGTTCCTCATCGGTTTCAGAGTGCACGGATTAGTGAGAACGAACTCCATGTCGGGCACATAATCGAAAAACGCCCGCATCTGCAAAACCGACGTCAGCGGCTGACGATCGCAAAATAAAGAACGCAGAGTACTAGTCGCTGGTTTGGTAGCTAGACTACGTGATGCAATAAAATAGCTGCATAATAAATAAATAAATAAATAAACCTTGGGTAGTTGAAAGTTAGAAGTAGGTTGGTCAACTAAAGTAGGACGCTAAAACAAAAACAAAACTTACTGCTTCCGCATGCAAGTTAGTAAAATAAGACAAGCTCGATACTGAACGACAGCTCGCGAGTCCGTACTCACCTCGACGGGTTTCCTGTGTCCGCCGGCGGCGCGTGCGGCGGCGGCAGACGGTGACAGGAAGCTCCGGTTACGGACGCCGGCGGCGCCCCGGTTCCGCTGCTTGTTGGGAGAGCGGAACAGCGCTGAGCCGGGAGAGCTGAGGGAGAGGGGAGAGGTTACAGGCAGGGCTGGTGATCATCTCATAATTGGGCAGAAAAGTGGCAACGAAAAGCATCCAACTGAAAGTTGTAGGGTGAGTTTACCCTTTCATATGAGAAGCTTAACGAGACCGACGGACATCTCGCATTTGAGAGGAAATGTGTATCATTAGGCTGAACTTTGAGGCTGACGGTTAAGTGTTCCTTTAAACGGTAATGAATATTTAGCAGACAGGAGAGGAAACGAGCAGCCGCGAACACCAAACGCAATGTTGACCATTATGTGAAACAAACAAACAAAATCCAATAGAACAATCCAATCCATCCAATAGAAACGAGAATATGGATAAAGGCGCCAGATCAGATCATATCTATTCAATGAAACACCGCACTTCCGTCAACGGAACTCACCCGGGGCTGCCGAGTCCTGTGGGCACGTAGAAGGGGGCGTCCCCCACAAACCCGTGCGGCGGCGGCTGGTAAACGGCCGGCGGGCAGTGGGCGGCCGCCTTGTACCGGTCGTGGCGAGACTTGTCGATCGGTTTCGCCCACGTCACCTCCACCAGCGAGCCGTCCAGCTCGGTGTCTGTGGGAGAGGAAAATACGGGGGTCAATTTTTATTTTTCTTCCAGAAATAGGGGGCAAAAGGCTGGTGGAAGAGGATTTTATATAAAGTACGATAAATCCAGCACTACGATAGAAGTGCAGCAATAAAACCAAGAACGTTGATCGCTGAAATTCGACTGATATGATTTGGAAAACACAGAGAGGTGACCATTTTTCAAACCAGCGGATACGTGTGGCGTAAAACAACAATCGAAACACACCTGTTCTGAACAACGTCACCCTACCACGCACGTAATTCAACAAGAAAGCGTCAACCTCGGAACCAGCCGTATCCCACACCATTTCGCCTACTTGCTCAGAAACGTCTCCGTTTCCGGTTCAAACATCCGAGCCGAGTACGAACCCTGGTCCGAGCTCGCTATACCCGCAGTGTTTTAAGCACTGCCCCGCTGACTCAGCTGATTTCACCGTGGGCGTATCGGCGCGGAGTCTAGGAGCGCCGACCTCACCTGCACTCCCCCCCCCCCTGTCTCAGCCCCCCAGGTATCAGCAGAGCCTTTTGACTGATATGACCGGGATTAGCCGACTGCCAGTCGAGCGCCGTCTCAAGATGGCCGGGCAGGGTCCGCAGCGATGATTAGAACAGAGTGCTCCTCATACAGCACGGTCCGACCAGCCGCACGGACGCCAGGCCGGCTGATAGTGCAGGTGATACGGGGGACGCCACTTGGGTAGGGAGGTCGGTAATGGTGGTGAGCTTAGAGAAAGGATGGGCTTACGTTACAGCGAGTTTTAAAGCTGGTGATACTTGAGGAAAGGATGACGGTTTGCTTTGATAGACGTCAACTTACTCGTAATAACTTCTTCGACAATGCATCAGAATAAATATCCTGTTAAGTTCGGGTAGTGAGTGAAATTACTTTTTTGTAGACAGCAGTAAGCATAGTTCAGATTGAAGACATTCCCATCGCTTACACCCTATCAAGAACACCTCTCAAGTGCAGAGGAATTCGCAACCATCTTACAAGCCAGGCACCAGTCATTTTCTGCATACCAGAGCCGTGATGTCGGGCCTAATCAAACAGCTCACAACTGACGCGACTGAGCACAATGTCAACAGCCTCTGTGTGCGTTCGCGAGCCATTGCTCGTACTGCAGCACTGACGCTGCCACACGGTCTACCCGGGCCGAAAAATGGCAATCGTATGTCCGGGAGTGAGGGCAAGGTTCAGTGTTGAGGAGGCCGAGGATGGCATGAGCTATAAATAAGCCTGCATGACACACAAGTTGTTAAGGAGTGGACAATACAAAGTTAACAGAAAAACATCGCAAAAAAATCATTGACATCAATGACTCATTGTGACAGAAGCCAAGTTGGCGACAAGTCACCAGTTTCACTTCTTCGTTATCCCATCCATGAGATCACCGTTCGCCCCACACACCAGCCTTCCTGGAGACGCCACTGGTCATGGTCAGCTGCGCTCAACAGTCACTTTACCACCCCCCCCCCCCTAAAAATGTCAGTCCACCACTGATCAGACCTCCCCAGAATAATGCCTGGTTCCGCCCCTGCCGCGCGAGGTCAGTCGTGCCCTCGGGCGGTCACCGGACGGTACTGGCGCGTGACATTTACCCGTTCAGTAGTGACAGATTCGCGTGCTTTGGTGAAGCGTGTGTGTCGGTGGGGCACGTTAGAAGACAAGTGAAGACGGTGATATTTTTTACGAGTAACAAAACCACAAATTGTGATATCATAATCTGATATTAATTCTGCAGATAGGATAAAGAGGGCTTAGTTTGAAAACGGACACCAAATCGGAACAATTGTCGGGACCGTTGAAGCCGGCCAATGAATGCCCCGAGGATGGAAGAACACTGGTTGGAGCCCGGAACTGTCAATTCAGGTCAGTCTTCCGTATCAGTATCTACCATTGGCTCCCGAGTGTGACTGTCCCTGTTGAACTCGCCATAAGCCTGCCGTGACAACCCCGAGACAAGACGCCAATTCAAATTGAGGGCGGAAATTCGTGCTCTAAGCCAGGCGCAAGTGCTTGATGCATACCTTGGGAGAGAAGATATTTAGTAGAGACAATGCACATTATGAGAACAGATGCTGTCTTTGAGTCACTTTAGTTATGGTGTCGTTACTGACCAGTTCGACCGTAAAGATCGGTACGATTGTTGTCTAGAAAAAGATATTAATTATGCTGGTAAATAACTAAACCTTCGTAAAGACGGCACCTATACCGGGATATATGGCTAATTATTCAAAGTTTTTTTTTTCCCCTACACATTCTACATATTACAAGACTGAAATAGCCCCAGCAACTATAACTACGTGTAAGGCACGCACTGCATTTACAAGACCAATTTTCTGATCTTGTTCGGCTTAAAGGTAGTGTGCCAGCTTTCTTGGACCGTATGGAGTTAATGGCCCAGATAAGGAGAACCGGATTTTTAGAACTTATCCATACCTTCAAAACTCATGGAAACGTCTTAAATTCTTCAAATTTTGAGTACCCCAGTGCGAAATTCGCCCCGACGGGTTGTCGGTCGTACCCCAACCACATTTCACACCACTATGAACAATAAATGCACACACTGAAATCGCTATTACCGATATGCTCATCCAATCAAGTTTCGATAAACCCGTTCATCATCATCTCCTGCGGTTTCGAACACGCCTGTTAGGTGGCTTCTGATGCTCGTCGAGGTCGGAATTTCCAAATACGCGTGGTGCGTCGGGCCGCGCGCTCTGACTTCGGCCAAGAAAAATGCGTCAGCTGATCATTGTCATTTCTGCCACTTGCGTGTGGTGAAATGGGGTCATAACTTATAAGACGGCTTTTTCATATCAATTATTTTACATAAAATCATATTTCAAACCATAAATAATGTTCGACAGCCAAATAAAAGAAACAATACAATACGGGCTTACAGTTTAAGGCTCGACATTGTGTTGTCTACGATTAGACAGCTGATAACTCATTCCCGTACGTCGTATGGTCGTAACACTATAATGACCTTTGCTTATTGTCACAAGTGCGCCGCATTCGCGATTGTTGCCCGACGCCTGTTTGCAGGTGAGTCCACTACAGTTGTTATACATATCTAAAAACCGAAAAACTTTTAGGCGAAAAAGGCACTATTCCAGGCCCATTTTTGATTTTTTTTGCGATATTAGGTAAAAACAGAAGCTTCTTATCCTAGGAAAAATAAAATGGGAAATCTTTCAAAGGTGGCACACTACCTTTAAAATAACCTCGTTTATCCTTGCTTTTGCAGGTTTCGTCTCAAAATCCACCCGTAATTTAGGCAATGAGCCACCAGTGAACCACGTAACAGGCAATGGCAATGCACACAACAATATCGAAATTGATCAATCCTATCGAGTACTCACGGTCGAGTTTCTCCTGGGCGCGCGCCGCCTTGTCCCGGTTGGAGAAGTGCACGAACGCAAAGTCCCTGAGCTTCTTGACGCGCTCCACGCCGCCGTCAGCGGCACGACTGAAGGCGTCTCGGATCTGGTCCTCGGTGGTCGACAGCAGCAGGTTCCTCACGTACAGCACTGTCACCTGTGGGGCGGGTGCAGGGGTGGGTTAACCCTCGCCCATGTAGGGGGGGGGGGTTGGTGCAACCCCCCCCCCCCCCCTGAGGTTTTTCGGAAATAGTGCAAAAACGGCGGCGCGCAGCGTCGCCAAATTTTGGGTACCTTATGGGGCAAGCCTTGCGCATCTTTTGATAAAAAAAAATTTGACCGGGTCATGTCAGGTCACGGAGTTATGACGTCACAAAGGGAACAGCCTCCGGCCGGATTTTCACAAACTGAGTGCCAACGCCCGAGGTTTCCTGCCGGTGGTACGGACATCGGTTGATGGATCGTGATGAAACTTCCCATGCATGTTGGGGCGATTATTGGCTATCATATGGTATAAGAAACTTGACCGGGTCAGGTCAGGTCACGGAGCTATGACGTCACAAGAGGAACAGCGTCCGGTACTATTTTTGAAAAGCGCCCGAACCACTATTTTGCTAATTCTTGTCACCTCAATGGGAATATGCAGCAATATTAGCTTCTATAGGGAGCAAATGGACCTCTCAAATCCAAAAATACAATCAGATTTCAAAAATTTAAATTTTGATTTTTCGAATTTCTGCCGCCGACTGTGACCTTGCCGACTTCCGGCGCTCCCAACGCGCCATTTTTAGAGCTAGGGAAACGAAATACATACCAAACGATAGAGAATTGATCAAGGAACACGATAGTGAAGGTTTCAAGTCGATATCTCCCACCGTTTTGCCGCAATCGCCGCGGAAAGTTGAAAAAAAGTCTATTTTTCCGAAAATTTGACCTTTGACCGGTCAAAAGTAGGTCAAATGTTGACCTAGGACCAAAAAATATACCACCAATCGCGAGATCTCGGCGAGTGCAATCCGTTGGTCTTTTCCGCTAAGCTCTACGACGCTCCGTTTTCAAACGCCAAGGGGGGGGGGGTCGCACCCCCCCCCCCCTGCATGGGCGAAGGTGGCAGATCGCCGTTTACGGGCGAGGGTTAAAATATTCGGTACCGGCAGCATTTACACCAGTTTGGTGCAGGCTACAGGTCGGTCTACCTACAGTGCGTTGGGTTCACTTTTGGTGCGCATGTTTCGCGTCTTCCCTGCACCTGATCGGACCATTGCCTATTTTATCAGGTGTCTGCAGCATGTATTAAAAGTCGAAGATTCAACCACGGCCCTCCGCCCGTTACCATGCCAGTCGATCATCCACCAGTGACTGACCGTCGCCGCGACTGGCCGAGCGAACTGTCCTAATTCTATCCTCTGACATTCGATCCCCGGCCGCTGCAGAAACAACAAGCCACCGCCGCCGGCGTTACCCCCCCCCCCCCCCCCATGCCGCGCTTCCCTGACAACCACTACGCTCGGTTTGTGTGGTGTCAACTGACAGCGATCAGCTGACACGGCGGTGTGGCCGTCATTGAGGGTGCGAACTTGAAACCGCACCATCTGGCCGCTAATGAACAGCTGACAGGGGCACGAGGGAGCGACTTCTGAAGTGTCTAATGCCCGGCAAAAGCGGTACATACTGTGAACTGTCATAATACTGAACATGAGGAATCGCAGGACAAGTCTTCAGTAGCCTAGAATGCATTAGTGATTTGATCAGGTAATCTGATATACCTATTTGCCTAATTCGTATTCATTCGCTTACTCATTTACTTGAAAGCATGAGCAATACGAGCTGGAAATCGCTGTGTGGTTTATCCTACATTCTTGCAGTGCATTCACCGTTACATTTGTCATCGTAACCCACTCGAAATCAGCGTGTTAAAGGGACCCTCCCACCTTCAAAAAAGTTTATGAATTGGCATGAAAGTGATGTCGCTCAGTTTAGAAAGAGCGAAAACGAATATCTACCAAATTTCACCGAAAAATATTCACCGGTTTTCAAGATATCAGACTTTTACTTTTGTTTACTTTTTTGGGATCTCCGCTCTTTCTAGCGACTTTATTTTAGAAGTGCGGCGTTTGCGGCAGATGTTGCGTGGAAATAGCATATACCACCGCGTGCTACAAAACGTTTTAGTCAAACATTAAAAAATCGTTACATATTTGCGCTGACGTCACACATTCAGAGGGGTATTCCTAAGCATTAGCCCCTCTGAATCAAAATGCTGCAATTTTGAAATTCAATATTTCCGATTTAAGGCATTTCTCGATGTTGTGAGTGCCGAAACCGGTAATTGTGAGCCAGGGACCCCATTTTGGCTATCTCTACTCAAATCTAATTTTAAGGTGGGAGGGTCCCTTTAACGACAGCCAGTAAGTTTACTTTCGGGGATTGGTGCACAAACACAAAGGAAACCAAACTGCCATAAAGAAAAGGGTCGGCAGCGGTAGCGGTAGCCCGCGAACATTTCGGCATGTCGCTCTGTCATAGCACTGGGGTATAGTAATGGTGGCATGAGCAGAGTGAACTCGGACGCAACGGGGCGGGGCGGGGTGGGGCGGGGTGGGATGGGGTGGGGTGGGGCGACACGGGGAGACGCGACGGTGCGTGGGGATGTGGTGGGGAGGGGAAGGAGGCAGGGGATACTAGAGGGTGTCGGTTACGCGGTAGCAGTAGCGGGGGAGGAGGGGGGGGGCGATGACCGGACCCGCCAGTCTCGTCGCTTTGACGCATCACCCCATGTCCCGGCCACGTCCGTAATCCCCGCCCCTCCCCAACTGCCCCAGCGCCCTCGTCAGTCTCATGACACACGATCCGTCTCCGATGATAAGATACGCCCGCCGCCCGGCCCAGTAAAGCCGAGACGGTCGGGACAGCCGTCAGCCCGGCTATCGATGTACTGCAAGGCGTTTGGCGACCCCCAGCAGCCGGGTTGTGTAGACATGTGGACGTGGAGGTATAGTTGCTGACATTCTACGTTGTTCTCGTATGGAGCGTTATTGGTCACTAGTTATCCATTTTATCAACTTGATTAGATGCATGGTTTTCCTGCCAGTTGGGACTTCGGTGAGCGCAAATAAAAAAGTGAATGAAGTTACGAGGAGAAAAATGTGCATGCAAGCTTGAGACCATGCACAGCATAACAATGTGAGTGGTTATCTACATATAACTCCCATGGCCAGCTATTCCCAGACCATGTTCAGTCCGTACCGTATCAGTCTCTAATTTCCGAAAATGTGGTACGCTATTTTACCACCTCCCCACACAGTTGGGCTCTACGGGTTGGCAAATACTGATACCACACAAAGTCCGTACTGAGTCAATCGAGCTGGCCTGAGTAACACCTGTGCCAGTCGCCCGGTCACCGCCCCGCTCTATCGCTCCGTGCGCGAGCAGAACCAACTCCAGTCGCGGCGGAACGCCAATTCCGGATATTTGGCCAACACCGTACCGCAAATAGCGAGGGCGAAGGAAATGAGTTTGGAGGCCGTTTGGTGTGGCACAGGCAGGACAAAACGCGAGCTAAGTTCCGAAATGCCAGAAACAAGTAAATTATACCTGTGCACTTCATACTGCATTGGCTTTTAGTGCAGACAGGGTGCTTATTAGTGAGGACGAACCACCTCAACTTATCTTAGCCAGCTGTGTGACGGTGACTCATAAAATGGCACGTCTCGAATGAGTGATGTCACGGCAGGTCAAATAACGGCTGTTTGCATAGGTGGACGGACGCCGACGGCATTCAACACAGATTAGTCACACTGGGAGGCGCGTCGGCATGTAGGAATGTCCACGAGGCTATCTATCATAGGACGCCCCAGCTGAGAGCTGGGTTTAGCGGCGTCGAGTTTGGTCTGTCTGTCCCAATCAAAAAGCTGTCCCAATTTGCATAAGAGTTTCAGCATTATCAATTGGAACGAAAACATAGGAAGATGATGAAAATCAAGCCCAAAGCAACAAACGAATATTGCAGGTTTTATGGAACGTCTCATTACGATCGCATATCTGCTGAGCAGCAAAATATCCACTCAGGAACACCCAGAAACCGAATACATGAAAAGAACAGGTGCAGAAAAATCAGGCACATACTAACAAAAATAGCACCAAAATGTACCATCACCCAGCCCCATTTTCCACCAGCAGTTCTCACCTTGGACATGGTCTCCTCGTCGACGTCCGGCTCGGGCTCGGCCCAGTCGACGGCGATGGTCTGTCCCCACAGCTGGATCCGGCCCGGGATCAGCTTCCTGCGGGCCATCGCCGCCGCCTTGTGGTTCTTGTACTCGACGAACGCGAAGCCGCGAGACTTGCTCTTGTCAGTGACGCTGCTGTAGACGATGACGTCCACCACGCCGTCCGTCACCTTGGACATCTCCTCGAAGATCTCGTCCCGCACCTTGTTTTTGGGCAGGCCGCCGACGAAGAGCCTGCAGTTGTCGACCGACTTGACGACGCCGATGTAGCGGCCCTTGCGAATCTCGTAGTTGTTGAGCTGACGCACCGCCTGGCTGGCCTCGGCCGGAGTGCTGAACATGACGAAGGCATAGCCGCGGTTGGTACCACTGAAGTCCATCATCAGGCGCACCTCGTAGATCTTGCCGACGCGCTCAAACACGGGCGCCAGCTCATCTTCAAACAGATCTCTGGGGATTTTCCCGACGAACACCTCGCTGCCTTTGGCCGGGGGCGGGCCCTGCCAGTTGGGCGGCGGACCGCCGTACTTGCGCTGACCGTTCTCCTGAATGATGTTGTAGCCGGTGCGCTCCATCAGCCTCAGCAGCGCCAGGTTGTTGACTTTGTCGGTAGCCAGCCGGCCGTCGGCGGCCGAGCCGGGCGAGGAGGCGGCCGGGGTGGAGCGGCCATCCTGCCGGGCAGGGTCCAGGTCGGGCTCCGACGGACCTGAAACGGACAGATTCTTCATAGCGTCGTTTAACGGGGTCGCCGCTGGTGCTGCGGCTGGCGCTGGAGCTGGCGCTGGCGCTGGTGCGGGGGCCGGACCCGGTGCCGCCGCCGCCACCGCGGCCGGCGACGGCTGGGGAGGGGGAGGGGGCGGCGCGTGCGAGCCTCCTCGAGGCATCTCGGCGGCGACTCGGAGCGGGGAGAGCACTGGACGAGCTCACGGCGACCTGAGCTCCCGACTGGCTCACAGCTCGCGCTCAGCTCCGGCCGCGTCGCGCTCAGGTGACCCACTCGCCGGTACCTGTCGCGCCGCGCCCTGTTCGGGCCACGATACCCGCTATCTAATCGGCGCACTGCTCGGGCGCCGATAGGGGGTCGCTCCCGTGACGGTGGGGAAGGGGAGGGGACATCGCGGAGCGACGCCGCACTGATTTTGATGGCTGCGCCAAACGGATGTTGCCCGGATCGTGAATAAATCCAAGGTTCATATAGATATTTGCGTAAAGAATAGCCTGCGCTTCAATGATTATCAATGGTTCCGCGAAAGGACGTGGAAAGCGTATTTCTCAAGGGTTATCAAATTTTAATTCCAACAAAAACCAGTGGATGCACTACATCAACAAATAGTTTTCGGCGGTTCCTCCCTCCCCGTCCCCTTCCAGCAGCCTTCAGACCGTGGTGGGGCGGCGGGCCTCAAGATCAACGTCAAGGCCTCAAACTCAAGGGGAGTCCAAGGCGTTTGGCATAACAATTGACAAGGGTAACGAAAATACAACAACTGTTATGTAACTATTGGTCATTTATTATTTTGAACTCTGTCCTCGCGCACAATACAGGACCATAACAATAATCGATAATTTACCAATGCATTCCACATTAATTGGCAATCGCATCATGATTCACCAGCCAGTTATCACCACCAGACGACAAACAGCAAAAAAAAAACGAAAATAGCGAAAATTGAAATCTGAATCACTTACCGGGGCTCGTACACTGGTAAAACGGGTCGAAGTAGAAACTTCCAAATCCCTTAGTGGGTCTCATATAATGCATGACTTCCCCCATCGTTCAAGATGCAGGTACAAACAGAAGAATCACTTCACGTTAGCTTCGCAGTTCCAGATCATTCCCGCCAGACGCACAGACAGCACCCGCGGAATTCCAGCCAACGAATGAAACGCGCCGGCGCGAGCTTTCTGGCGGCTGGCCGTTGCTACGCGACGCGTCTCCAGCAGAATCAAGCTCGCTAAATTTGGCGCGAGTCGTGGGATAAAAGCAAGGATAAAAGCATCGCGAATTTTATTCAACGAAAACGTTTTTTTCATGAATTGAGTGACAAATAGCTTATAACATATGCACAACAAATTTGAAAATATTTTATTCAGAGTGGCGATTGCCATTTATCAGCACTATTCCCCTAAATAGAACGGCCACTTTCTACTTGCATCTGAAACCAGGCTTATTCCTTGCATTGTCTGCATTCGACAGTCGCCTTTTCTCCTGTATTCATCGGGGCACTGGCCACTGTCTAGCTCTTATCGTTTATGATTCAAGCAGGCTATACCTAAGCGAAATCCAGATGAAAATATGCTCTATCCGGTGACCGTTCCTGCCACGCCTATTTATTCAATTTGTCATTTTCCCATGATCCATTCCAAGCGCCAGGCCCTGGGGCTGGCTGGACCTATTGATTTTCTACATACGCGCCGGCCGAAGGGGGGCGGGGCGGAACGACCCCCCCTCGCTGTTTCGCCCCTGATGGAGCTAGCGCGTCGCGGGAAAAACGAGCCTGTGCGCCGTTACGAGACACAGCGGTTGAGACCCGATTAGCGAGTTTAAGGTCCGAGGTCAACCGGTGACCTCTGAGTTCAGGTCAAGTGCCCCAAGTACGGTTCTGTGTTTGGTGAATAACTTCGCAAAAAAAACGGGCGCAGAGCCGCGATTTTGGCAGCATCGTGTTTGCCTCGCTCAGGCGCGTCGAATGATATACTTTTTATTTGGGTGAGGTCAACTTAGGGTGTTGACCTCAGGTCACGGTCAGGTCAGCGCCCAGGTCAGGTCAGGTCAGGTCACGAAATTGGTCAAAGGAGGTCATGTCACATATCATTCGATTCGGCAGGTCTTCCTGAGTCCATTGGTGGCTTTCCCGACTCGCTATCTCAGTTAAATCGGGAGTTATTGACGAAAAAAACTAATATGACCCTAATGACGTCATAAGCGACATCACGCAAGGTCAACATTGCAAAATTAACGCAACGATCCTCGCAAGGAGTGCATGAAATCACGATTCTGTGTGCTTGAGATAGTTGGAGATCGTTCCCAGCGCTAGAATAGCAGTTTTCACACGGCTCTTTGTTTTAGGGGGGGGGGGGAGATGGTGACTCATGATATACCTGATCCGTAATCGGGCCAATGTATCTTAATTTCAGTCCCATCTGATTGGGTCTAATCGCGAGCAACAGAAACCGAATTTTCTGGTTGCTAGAAAAAAGTTCAATTGTACCGTATTGGCATAGCATTGGAGCGGCGGTAGCACAGCTGAGAAAGAGGCGTGTGTCCTACCTGTTGGATTCCGGGGACCTGTCGGAGGTCTGAGGGCAATATATCGGCAGCCCGCAGCTGCAAGCCACACTATTGAGGGCTGAATATTGAGAACCTATGTAGAAAAAGGACCTCGAGTACCACTCTGTGCTCTAACCCTCGCCGGCCGAGGGGGGGGGGCGGGTGCCGCCCCCCCCATAGGTTTTTTTTTTTCGCGATAGCTCCCAACACGCTGGCGATAGAGAGCTGAAACTTGGCATACCTGACCTTTGATTCAAGCCGGATCTTTTGACACCAACCGCATTTTTGGGTCAGGTCAGGTCACTGACCTATGACGTCATAAGTGAACCTCTGCACGGTCTTCAGATGTCGCAACTTCGCAACGCCCTCACTGCCAGAGGAGATGTCACAAGGAAATGAAACTTGCAGGATCTAGTATCCATTATGAGTCTCACAACTTGTATATCTCGGATTTTTCCTAAAGGTCATATGAGGTCAGGTCATTTTCGTGACCTCACCATTATAAGTCAATGGGGAAAAATGAAAACTGCTATTCTGGCGCCGGGAACGATCTCCAACTATCTCAAGCACACAGAATCGTGATTTGGTGCACTCCTTGCAAGGTTAGATGCGTCACATTTGCAATGTTGACCTTGCGTGACGTCATTTATGACGTCATCAAGGTCATATTAGTTTTTCGTCAATAACTCTTGATCAAATTGAGTTAGCGAGTCGGGAAAGCCACCAATGGACTCAGGAAGACCTGCCGAATCGAATGATATGCGACATGACCTCTTTTGACCAACTTCGTGACCAGGGGATGCTGACCTGACCTTGACCTGAGGTCAACACCTTAAGTTGACCTGACCCAAACAAAAAGTATATCATTCGACGCGCCTGAGCGAGGCGAACACGATGCTGCCAAAATCGCGGCTCTGCGGCCGTTTTTTGCGAAGTTATTCACCAAAAACTGAACCGTACCTTGGGGCACTTGACCTGACCTCAGAGGTCACCGGTTGACCTAGGACCTTAAAATCGGGTACCAATCTCTGCATCTCGTAACGGCGCACACGCTCGTTTTTTCCGCGACGCGCTAGCTTCACCAGGGGCGAAACGGCGAGGGGGGTCGTACCCGCCCCCCCCCCCCCCTCGGCCGGCGCGTATGTAGAAAACCAATAGGCCCGGCGAGGTCTAAAAAGTCCTTCGTCGCTGGTTTTGTTGAAGGCCTTTTCTTTAATATCGAAGAATAATTGGCCTGTAATAACTTGACAGCTAACTTCCACAGTAAACGCAAACGAGACGTAAAACCTCTGCAGACTACACCCTCCCGTTTTAATCGGTCGGTATTTAGGTGATGTTGGCCTGTGGTCGTTACTTATCGATGCACGAAGACATGTGCACTTTGTGCAGTGTGCTCCCAGATGATCCAGTACGCGGATTCTCATGGCTAGCACCAGCAACATCTCGCATTATTCGTTCGTCCCGACCTTTCGCACCAACACAAAGGTCATCTATTTACAGCGTGGGATATATTGACACGATTTTCAGCACATAAACCGGCAACATTAAACACAACCGAGTAAAAGAACACATCAATGCTATACGGCCACTAACCGAGTCACCATTCGATCCACGTTAAAATGAGCGGGGAATGACCTTATCAGCGAACCCACATCACGTATTCGTGGAGTCGGGGCGTTAATTTGCACCTCAAAACCAGCATCCTGCACTAAGCGACACAATGCCGCCACGGCCATGCACAGACCAGTCAAATGACCGCACTTCTAACCTAGATTGTTCATAAAATAACAACTTAACAGTAAGAGATAAGCAGCTCTATACCAACTCAGCAAAAACCAGAAAGCCCACACTGTGACTAGGGCTCACATTGCTTAGCAATTCATGACACCGTATCACACAAAGTTGATCGTGACGTAGCGCTCGCTCAGTGTGACGTCACACAGCGGAATTCCGCTCATCTATTCGACATCAGCTGCCAGTTATTTACATTTCACCACCGTCGGCGGAACATCGCTACCCGCACGCAGAGAATCGCGGGCGGTGGTGTTACACATGAGCTTGAAGCGATAGTTACCTAGACTAGCAGCTTTTAAGTGTAGCGACTGCAAGTGGGGACACGGATTCTAGAAAACGGACATGGGCAGAAGCTCTCTACGATACCCGCTACCGTGCGGCCGCTACGGTGGCTCAGTGGCAGGGGTAAGCTCTTCACAGGCATTCAACGGTCACACCGGGTGACCCAACATCTAACAGCGGCGGTCGCCAGGTCGGGTCAGGTCACACGGGTCGCATTTAGACACAGTACCTAGGACGCTGCCTAATCCCCAGCCATACCTCGCGCTCCTGACAGTCAGAGGGCTCGCTTGGAGTGCAAAAGATCGCATGAAGATCACGAATATCATCGGGCCATAGATCAGTCAGCAAAGACCGTCCTAAGTCGGTAAGTACATGAAAAAGCTACAACGGTTACGTTGAGGGGTGGTACTATTAGCGTGTAAGCTACAGGCGTGTAAGCTACAATGACAAGTACCTACAGGTCACAGGTCAGGCAGGGGAATAGAATCGCTTACAAAAGCGCGGTTCGCACTGCGCTACTGCAGGTGCACGATCGTCCAATATCATATTATTATGCCCAGATTACTTTAACTTTACACAGGATACGCACGCGTCGTGTGTCGTTTCGTTTAAACCATATTGCAAGATATCGTCTTCAATATCTCGATGATTGCACTGGTTTCCCAAATTGTCTAAGACCTCGAATCAGGAATTCAATTATAAATACGTTCACTACTGAGAGTGACGAACAGAGGGCTATGTGACAATTCAAACAGAAACAGCCAAGTATTCACATGACTTCAGAAGTCTTACATTGCTCGGATTGACAGCTATAGCTGTCCATAAATATTACTAAAAATAACGCCAACTGCTACTATGGAATAAACTGAAGCGAACAGCCTGTGCCTGTTGGGGGATAACATAAACCAACAAGGAACCCATGCACTGTGGGTTTCCAACTAACAACCCCTAACTAGCGTTCGAAAACCGAGATGCCTACGTCGATAATATTGCACAAGTAAAAGCACGAGGAAAAACGTCCCACATCTTGACCCGTCACTTCAGAGCTTGTTCGGTTTCTTGCTCATGCTTGTTCAACGACGGAGAGAGCTGAAGTCACGAGATGCATTCAGCCTTATGAGAACGGCAGGTTGAAGCTCTCACAAAATGTGTGCGGAGCTCACATATCATTGTCGCTCTGGGGTGAGTAATTGATGGGTTTGTATCGCGTTCATGTCTGAATATAATCTGGAACGAATGGCAACCAGAGGTGAGACAGTCACAGATGCCATAGCCATCGAGGCAATCTCTGTTCGCCGGAAACTTCGGTATCTGCCAGTCAGACGAGCGGGGAAGATAGCTTCCAGACGAGTGGATCTCTGCATTCGGAAACGCAGCAAGCGGGGAAGAATGCAGACAAGAAGCACGGAACAGACACCGCAAGCCGACATGGGGCTCAGTGATAACGATTCAGCACATGAAATGGCACAGAGACACATTTCCTCAAGGCGGGAGCTCAGCGTAAGACTCGGTAGGTCGTCAAGGGATGAAACGACGGCAGACGAAGGCGTCGAATGCCGATGGCCAAAGCAAGCACGCTTATGTCTGTGACTCCAGACTAAAGTAGAGAATACCCGAGGCAGTAACCATCGACAACTCCGATAATGTCGTGCCGTGTCGTCCAGCAAACACTCGCTGGGACCACGGTAGGTTGCGTCAAGTGAGCTCAACTTCCACTGCACAGGCACAGGCAGTTTTCACCGGCTCACATCCTGAGAAGCCTCCTGCTGCCGTCCTCTCCGCTGCCCGGGTATTTGGCCAGGTCGACCATATCCTCCTCCTCCTCCTGCGCGGCCAGCTGGTAGCCCTGGAGGGGTCCCACCGCCGGCCGGCCGACCCGGGCCGTCACCACCGCCACCGCCTGCATCACCAGACACACGGCAGTGCAGGCGGCCAGGGAGTAGGTGAGCGCCCGCGGCTCGACCGCCATCAGAGCGCCCACACCGGCCGGAAGCAGCATCTCGCCCAGCGCGCCGGCCACGACCAGCACAGCGGCCAGGCGGCTGCTGACGTGTACGTGCTGTTCGAGCCAGACCAGCGCGGCGGGGTACACGGACGACATGCCCAGGCCGGCCAGCGCTCCGCCGACCAGTAGCGCCGTGCGGTCCCAGCTGCCAGCGGCCAGCAGAACAGCGGAGCCGGCGGTGACCAGCGCGTAGTTGACGGCCAGCACGGCGGCCGGCCGGAGCACGCCGGCTATACACACGGACAGGGCCCGGCCGGTGGCGAACAGACCCCAGAACACCGAGGTCACGTAGGCACCACCCGCGCGCGATAGGTGCACCTTGGAGTGGACTGAGAAACTCATCAGGAGCTGACCCATGGCCACTTCCATGCCCACATAAAAACACAGCACGATAGCCATGAGTGAGACCAGTGTACCAGTGTAACAGCGCGACGGACCGGCGCCGGCATCTGCGGACGGCACGGCACGCCGTGCGCGGGGGTCGTACACTAGTAGACCCAGGAAGATGAGAGCCACCAGAAGCAGCGAGCAGCTCACTAGGAGGTACAGCTGTGCCAGCGGTGGCACGCCACGCACCGCCGCGGCGCTCGACAGACGCGTTAGCAGCCCGTCCTCAGCTGAGGTATCGTCATAGGTGCCCGGCTTGTGAGGCTTAGGAAGCGGCGGAGGGGGCGAGGAGGGGGAGTCTGGTGTGGATGAGACAGAGACAGGGCTGGACTCGCGTCCACTGTCTACCTGAGAGTCTTGATTAGAGCTCGATTCCCCTTCACGACCGGGAGATGACACCTGACTAGGTGCACCCTGCTTTCCACTCCCCCGGCTGGGCTCCACCGCTCCTTGGCTAGCCGTCGGCAATGGAGCCGCGTTCAGGATTCCCGGTGCTGTGGCCGGCACGGCAGCGGTGGGTGGGACGGCCGGCACGCTCAGTCCCGGCTCCGTACCAACCACCTCCTCTGGGTCCCAGTCCTCCTCCGAGGGACCAAAGGAGTCCATTTCAGGGCGTTCAGAAAGGCCAGGCGCCGGTCTGACTTCGGCCGAAATCGGTCCGGGGTTAGAATCAGAGTCAGCTGCCTCAGGGGATGTGTTCGTGTCGGAGCCACTAGAGGCCATCCCGGCGGAAGCCTCTGGCATGGCTTCAGCACTGACGGGTCTCCCCTCGTTGGTTGGGGAGGACATATCTGAGCTAGCACCAGAAGCAGGAGGTTCTGTGGCAATGGGACCACCGTAGGGCAGCTTTGGGCGCGGTAAGGCCGACTTTGAGACGGCATCCGAAGCGGAGCTGGGCTCAGATGCAAGAGAGGGCTGAGGAGGAGATGTAACAGCCTCATTGCCATCAACGGGGTCCAGCTTCGAGCCAACGACTTCAGACGCACCATCAGGAGCGTTTGTAGTATCTATAGGAGCGGCAACATCAGAAATCGTTTCAGAAGCCAGAACCGTGCCGCCCGCAATGTTAGAAGCGGTCGTGGTAATCTCACCATACATCTGCTCACCTCCCTCCTTCCCATCACTCGTCTGTCCTGTGTCATTACCATGTTCTTGTCCAGCCTCCGTTGCGATTACCTCCCCTCCAGCGCCCTTTCCGCTGTCTCCTGTCGCCGCAGCGTCTGGCGCAGACGTCGGTGATGAGGCATTCTCTCCTCCTGGGCTCGGTGTGGCGGACACCTCAGTGCTGTTCACTGCCTGCGCAGTGGAGGGGCTCTCCGTGGTGTTTGCAGGAGGGGTACGTGCCTCAGAGGTCGTAGCCGGGGGTTCCGGCTCAGCGGGGGCGGGGTGCAGCGCAGGCTTCAACGGAGGTCGTGCCCAGGTCTGGTCATGCTCGAGTTTGTTTCCGTCCGTGAAGACAGGTTTTGGCTTTGGTGTGTGCTGCATAGCAGGTTCTTCAATGGACTCGGAGGCGTTGAGGGTGCTTCCGATAGTAGTGGCATCTATCGGTGACTCGGTGAAGTTGAGGTTCGGGTTCATTGTCACGTCATACATTGCTCCTTCAGAGGCGTTTTGACCAGCATTGGGGAGGTCAGTGTCTTCAGTGATATTAATCGGTAGCTGGAGCTTAGTTTCCGGAGTGGCATCGTTCAGGCTAACCTTCATCGCTGACGAATCGTCCCCACTTGGCTGTGCAGTTGTTACGGGCGCAGCTGTAGGCGCAGAGTCATCGGCCGCCTGTGTCACGACCCTAGAGTTCTCCATTGCGACAACAGATGGCCCTACCGTCGTATCGGTCGCAGACGTCTCCCCGTTCCCCACACCAGCCCCCATAGCTAGCTCTGTAGCATCACCAGCCGTCGGCTCATCCCCTGCACTCTCAGTCCCTCCAGTACTGCCTCCTCTCTCCTCTCCACTCTTCCCGTCCAGCGTCACCCCCTCCCTCCCAACCACACTCTTTCTTTCCTCTGCCGCTGTTACCTCCTCAGTCTCCCGTCCCTGCACCGTCGCGGGATGATCCTCCGGTGCTATAGCATCAACAGAGCGATGGATTCGCAGGGACGCGTCACCACCAGCCAACGCCAAACCGAGTTTGAAGTAGTGGGGTTCTACGCTGTCTCGTTTCACGGAGGAGACGTCCTGTACGCTCGCCGGTGGTTGAGTGACATAATCAATCACCTCAGAGATCGTCTCGCCGGGTATCTCGGTCGGGTTACTGGTCGGATCGTTCAGACCAGTCGGTAGGTTTACGGTATGGAGATGGTTTCGACCAAACAGAACCGCCGCTGTGCCATTGGGCGCCGGCCCGTGCGCGATGAATGGCACGGCTAGCAGCGGTGCGGCGAAGGCCCCCAGGCCGAAACTGAAGTGGATGGCCTGCATGTAGGGGCCGCTCGACTTGCCCCAGAGGTCCAGAAGCAGCACGTTACCGCCTGCGGGCAGAAGGAGGGGGACAAGTAAGTGAGAAAATACAGAAGATGAGTGATACGACAGTCGACAAAGTACAGCTGAGACAAACGTGATGAGAAAGAATCGCTGGTAATACATACGACTCACGGGGTCTCACAGGTAGCAAAGACATCACAGAACGGGAAATTACTTCTCCGTAAAAAGGCACCACGGTCTGCAGAGTTTGCAATTTCGGGGCTGGCCCAAAATTGGTTTCCACAGGTAACTTGGCAGGGCCAAAGTGACCACTTTCCTTTTCGTTACGCCTTTTTAGCACCCAATACCGTGAGTCGTGACACGTTAGACGTACAGATACAGCCTAGTCGGTTTTGCCCAAGGAAAGAGCACAGACGAGAATCACAGATGGGACACACATGATACAAAAATAAGTAAGCGAAAATCAGTAGCTGTCAATCACGCCAGGGGAGGTGATTCCTTACACGACAAAACCCGCATTCCAAGCAAATCCAGCTGTGTAAACTTTCCCCGGGAAAATATGCGACATGCCATCGCCAAAACAAACCGTTCCAAAAGGGAGAACCGTATTTCCAAAACAGCACCGAAGCATGCAGGTGATTTTTGTCGCACATTATAACAAAACATGTCAACAAACAAGTGGAATGTCCAGAAAAGATGCCAGGCAGTTTCGGGGCCCCAGTACCTAAGTCAATTCATTGGCATTGGTACATTCCCTGCTGAATTTTGACACAAAAGAAGCAACGGCCTCCTTCCCATGACACCACCATGTAACACATCTAACCAGCTTCCATTATACGTAATACATCCGTTCCCATCTCATGAGCCACCCGTGACCCTCGCCGCCCGTCTCACCTATCCACAGCGCCACCTACCCGTGTCAACAAATCCAAGAGGCACTCCCAGCGCGGCGAAGCAGACGTTCAGCGAGAGGGCGCTGCGCAGCCACGGTACGGTAGCCATCCCGGCCGCGGCTAGCGCCATGCTCGCCAGCATCATCAGGAGGCGGTTCAGCTTGTCGAACAGCAGGCCGCCTGGAAGGAAGGTGACAGAGGGGTGGGGTTACAGTAAGAATCAGTAAGTGGCAGTTAGTGTATACGTGATCAAGGGGTTTGTGACGTTATAAAGTTCGAGAGTTGCTATTTTTTACAACAATGATCGACTGTGAATGATTAGCAGACTTGAAACTCTACCAAGGCTCATATTTTTAACCAAAATTTATATGCATGCATACGTACGAAGCCTCAAACGTCAAGTACACTGGCAGGATCAACACTCAACACTCAACAGGTCGTACTGATGAATGGACAATGAATACTGTTAGCATGTATTAACGTTTCAATTAACATTGAGCAGGACCCACAGGTGTTCAGAGCAGCCATTCGCCACCATCTGTACACGCCACGAAGACAGTACCAGAAAACGAGTTCTCCGGCCGGGTTTCTAACCTCAACATCCCGCAGCTCTAATCACCCGATACTGCCGCCCGACTAATGACTGTTTCGCGTTACAGCGTCGGGTCACAGGCTCTGGACGGGCAGAAGGTCTGGTGGAGGTCTCTCAGAGTCTACTGCGATGGACTCTGCTACCCCCGACACTCGACAGTGCCTATGTCATCTATTGAAGGAACCTGGGAGGAATTTCAGGAAAAGAGCATATCAGACGCCCGGAAATGATCCGCCGTGGGGGCTATTTGAACTCTGCGTCGCCATACGCACGCAGCGGCACTCCGGGAAACATCAACAGTCCGCCAGGTCTGATTGCATATATCGACGAGTCGCCTGCATCCCGAGACGGGCTTTCAGCTGCCAGGCCATCTGCATTCCTCTATGATCCATTCACCATTCAGTTCCGGGACAGGAGCAATATCATCAGAGTGCCAAGAATTTCCGATAACGCCCTCAGTCGAATCGCCATTTCGTGGAACTGGTCGCGCAAAAAAGGTATTGTTTGATGTAGCTCTGGTCGGATCCAATCAACGTTGGTTCTATCTAAAGATAATCTCGGCGAGAGCGGTCTCTCGTCGGCTTCAGTTGACACGCCAATGATCCGGCGGCACGGCTATTTCTGGGGTGACAACACAAGCTATAAATAGTTATCTCCCGTAACACCGGAAACGGTACGAAAGGTTACCTTAGTCATTAGGCAAAAGCTAAAGGATTGCCACTGCTTTATTGGTTCACTTTATGTAGAAGCGTGAATTGCTCAGCCGCGAATAGATCGTGGTTGAAAATAGAAGCACAATGTTCGAGGAAAGGCAGGAATGCCTCGCAAATCAACCACCACTCGTCAAAAAAGTAAGAATATCACTTGCCGTTGCCTATTATAAATATAACATTTATCACTTACCTGGCACAAAGGCAATGCACATTGGCTGAGTAGGTATATTGTATAAACATTAACAAAGGAATGATATTCGAGAAAAAAATCACCTGCATTTCGTCCCATGTTCCGCGCGTTACTCACTGATCATGGATCCCGCCAGGTATCCGAGAGCCCTCCAGAAGAAGAGCTGCGAGATTTGCGCCATCGAGACCGACACCTGGCTCTGGAGGTCGAGCAGCGTCGGGCCCGGCAGGGCGATGCACAAACCCTGCGGATGGATGAAAAGACAATGAAAGACTGCTGGGACCATGACGAAGTGAGGTACAGTTTACAAGTATGCAGCTTCAGCCAGTCCAACTGCATGAGTGTGAGGATGAAAAAATGCATGTAACGTAAGCAATTTTGAAAAAAAGTGAAAACGTTGGATCCTACCAAAGGGCCCTAAAACATACCAAAACTAATTCTACAAATAATTCTAACAATAAACTAGTCTATTCATAGATCTATTTAACATCCATGTAACATGGCAAGAAAAAGCATATCGCTCTTTCCCTACAATCTCACCAGGGTGAAGAACGACAGACATATTGTGAAAGTCTTGACGAGCGGCAGGCAGCGGCCGGCGGCGGTGTGCGGGCGGGGGCGGGGGCGGCGGCGGCCGGGGCGCGGGCGGGCCGGCGTCAGCAGGGCGGCCCGGTCCTGGAGGCCGTCGTCATCCTCCTCAGCAGCCGGATCCGGCAGTGGCAGACCGCTCATGGCCGTCTCCTCTGGCCTGGCGGGGAGGGGAGGGTTAGATATAGGCCGGGAGGGAGGAGGTCTGAGTATGGCGTGTTACGTGGGACTGGGAGGGGTGGAGCCTAGGCACACCAGCAATCAATGGATTTTGGTTTCCAGGAGGTATTTGAGTGGGTTAGGAATGCTAGCTTTCTGACCATGAGAATGTTTTTTTTTTAATAAATTTAGCTCGAATGTTTGAATGGACGGATTGACAGAGCCGCAGCCCACGCTAAGCAGAGCTTGTTGCGTAGACCCCGACCCCTACCGTCCGATCGCGCAATTCCGGGTAACGGGAGAATTTAGATGCCAAAGTTTTAACGTGCCCTTCAAAGCCGGGCACGGCCCGTCCCACTAAACTGACTTCAACTGGCTGCTGCTGCTCCCACCAACCGCAGACCATCCCCGTCAGGAGTCTCAAATATCGAGCGCCGGAGCGTCTCGAACCCGGGCTCTCACTACCGGGAGTCCAATGCTCTACCAACTGAGCTACGGGACAGGCAATTTACAGGGTTTAATCACTTTAAAGCACATGTGTCACCTCAAAATTTCTGGCCAAGGTGTACTGCAAAAGCCAAAGCCCATGTTTGCTTCTAAAGAGCAGCATTTTTTGGTGATCAAATAAGCTATCTTCAGGCGTTTATTTTGCTTCAGCAGAAACTTATCTGGACACAGGGTTGGCAAGGGGTGGCAAAAACTGGTTTTTGCCAGTGGTTTTAACCGGTTTAAACCGGCTGGCAGAAATCCCGGTGGCAAAAACTGGCAAAACTGGATAAAACTCAGGTGGCCCAAACCACAACTTTTCTAGTTAGGAATGGATCTGAAATGTACAAATGCATTTCTGGATGTTATAGAGATGCACCAAACATTCTGAAGTTTGCCTCATTACTTATCCCTGCTTAAAATGTCTATGCATGTCGGTAGACATCCCCCACAGAATGCATTTCCATGTAGGGGAGAGTGGGGCAAAGCTGCCACGGTAGGGTGCCGTGCGCATATCAGTGGCAGATACCCCTTCGCACTTCTGATTGTGCAGGACTCACTCTTGCACTGGCTCATTTGTCAACCCCAAAAGGCGTCTTACTGGTTCCTTATGGAGAGCCCATGAAAGTGTTTTTGAGTTATAGAACACTTCAACGGTCAATGTCACTTCTGTTTGAAAGCATAAAGCTTTCACCGAATTCTCCTTAAAATGTTTCATGTTCAAATCCATGTCTAGGCATATCATTGTGATGGTTTTTAGTTTTTGCCAGTTTTTGCCACTTTTTGCCGGTTAAAGCCGGTTTAAACCGGCAAATGGCATAAACTAGTTTTTGCCGGCAAAAATGCCAACCCTGTCTGGACAACTCAAAGCTTTTTACAAAACACATTAGCCCATTTTCATTCCATAAATGTATCATCCTCAGTGTTTAATGCTTTCTAATGATAGGGATACCAGGACTATGGCCAGGTAAAACTAGATAGGTTCCCTACCTACTTATATGGAGGAGAGGCCTCTGGCCTATGGTTTTGGCCCTGGAAGTATTAGGCATGGATTAAGTCCTTAGAACTCATAGTCTAGAGCAGGTGAGCATATGTTCACCACACACAATTGCAATGCAACTGTTCAGAGTATTGACATGACTCCAAGCCAGTGGTGTCCATGCTCCATAGTGCCTATTCCAAATAGATGAGTGCAATAAGGTGCAGAGCTGGGCAAGTGCGTTCCTTTAGTGCGTTCCTGCGTTCTTCCATACGTACGCACCACCCTTTTTAGGAACGCAAGAACGCAGGAACGCAAGGTTTTTCAAAGGAACGCAAGTAAGAGGAACGCACCACCCGAAATTTTGAAGCGTTCCTGCGTTCTTGCGGAACCACCCGAAAAATTATATTGCTGCCAATGACCTCTGTGTCAAATGTTTGAATCTCGAGTACGTGTGTTTGCCGGTAGAGGCGCCACTTGTCGGTCGAATCGAAGAAGGCTTGCTTAGATTTAGTGGTGATGTTTACTATTCGATTCGGTTTCAGGCATTAAATGTGTAAAGATTTTTAGTGGTGATGTTTACTATTCGGTTCAGTTTCAGGCATTAAATGTGTAAAATAAATATGATAACTTTTACTAAGATACATCTTTTAACTTAACTATTGTTTTTAAGGAGGTCGTATTTTTGTTGAAAACCCTACGGATGATGTTCGTAAAACGTATTTCAGATATTCGATTCGGAAAAGAGATGTCGAGTTGCTTTTCGGCCCCACGTCGCCATTCTGGGTATTCTGTGATCGATTCGCCCCGTGTTTGGTTGGGCCCGCGCCGCGTGGTTCGGCGGTATTTTTGAGGGAGGAACGCAGGAACGCAGGAACGCTAACGCACCGAACGAAAAAAAATGAGGAACGCTATTCCAGGAACGCACTAACCGCGGCCGGAGGAACGCAGGAACGCTAACGCACTACCGAAAATCGAGGAACGCGCCCAGCTCTGATAAGGTGTTTAAAATTTTGACAACATGAAAGGAAATTCCCTTACCAAATCATGAGCATAAACAGCTACAGTGGTATGCATCTTCAAAATGTTTTTTTTTTCATTTCAATGCTATGATTATGACATCACCAACAGAATCTGGCAAAATCTCGAGACTCTAGCTGTTTTCTGTTATTGGTCATCACTTCACACCTTAACTCCTTACAAATTGCATTGATGTCCATCAGGGCACCGCACACAGACCACACCTCAAGTCATTGGCCATAAATACGCCTCATTGCTAGGAATGCATTGGATATACGAGGAGCTCAATTTAAAAGCTACAAAGAGCCTGCTGTCTCCATATTCATTCAGCTCACCTGAATGTCACACATCAGGACAGAAAACACAGAACAAGATCAATCCAGGCCCTGGATTGATCTTTTTCTGTGTTTCCAGGGGCTCTGGCCTCTGGGCGGTGTGGAGTCCGGGCCCTGGACCCCCCCACAATAATTTCACTTCCATAATGCAGCCTAAAATATAATAAAGATGTGCATTTGGTGTTAGTAGAGCAGACGGCGCACAAAGGTTTTCCAACTGAGGAGAGGTGCTGTAGGTTTGTAGGTTGTGTTGTAGGGTAGGTTTGTAGGTTTGTAGGTTGTAGGTTTTGGTATTATTACAGAAAGAGTACGATCAGGAATGTCACTATAAAAGTCATACCACATGATACATTTTGACCTCCTGAGCTCATATCTGATAATTATTCATGGCGCAACTAAGTGCAATACACATGTGCAATATTTACACTGCCACCAACAGACGCCGGTTAGGTTAAGTTAGGTTTGTTTAGGTTTTGTTAGAAAGAAGCACCTCCGGGTATAGCGCCTTGGCCTCTCCTTGGTTGGAAAACCTTCGTGTGACGTCTGCTCTACTAATACCATGCATTTTTGGGTCGGACACCCGGTGCTGAGACTGTGGCAGAGCCCTTGAATCAATCAATGGCTGATCTTGAAATGATGAAGCCACTAAGCTACAAACATGAACAATCAACAAATGCTGTAAAATAACTTGTAACATCTACCTCTTAATTACCTTCTCATACAATTAGCAGTCTGCAAATGTAATGCCACTTCAACTTTAACTTATGACAAACAGCACTGAACAGCACTGACGTTATCTTAACAAAATAAAGCAAGTGAGAGCGCTACGCATAAAATACAAGCACAAAATTGAAATCCTGAAGCGCTCCACCCCGAAGAAATATCTCCACCCCTGCGGCAAGGTATATAAAAACACACAAACTGCCCTGCGGCTGCAGTTTGTTTATAGCATAGCAGTAGGAGATCGAAGATTTGGGAGCTGTGGAGTTGAGTAGGATAGTAAAATTGTTTCATCTATCACTAATTTGGTTGTGAAGTTTATTTATTATGTTAGTACTTTTTCAGTTTCATTTTCAGAACGATTCAGGGCATATTTTAAGGATTTTTTACTGCGTCCCAAAGGTGGCATAGGGCACATGCTTCGATCGGAAAGGGCACATACCACATTGCAAGCGAAATAATATATAATGCAGGTGAAATACACGTGTCATTGTGTAATGTGCCGGTGGAGGGACAGCAAGCGGGATATTGGGAGCGGGCTGTGATTGCTTTTGGCCAGTCTCGAAATTCGCCCAGTCATAGCGCGTTCTTTTTCCGCATTCAAAGGACGGACCGGCGAGTAAATGATATTTCCATTGCTGTTAGTCATTCGTTTTCCTGAGCGTCGTTGGGCGTGTTTGACCTCCCTTGATGCACCTAAATGTAGGTACCTATGTTTAGCGAATAAACATAGGTATGGAGACCCATGGAGGGGGGGAGGGCTGATAATTAGTTGAGCCGGAATTGGGATAGAAGCCGGTATGGGATTGGGATAGAAGCTCAGCGAGACTAGGGATTGTGTGGTGCCTTCGGTACGCCCCTCAAAATCACCCGTGTAGGGCCCTCAGGGCCGCCGGTTATGAAGCCTTTGGAGGCACTGAGGTGGGCCCTCACAGGTACCGGTGTGATGCTCTCAGAGGCATTGGTGCGGGGCCCCCAGAGGTGTCACTGTGGGCCCTCAGAGGCGCCGGTGAGGGTCCTCACAGTTGCCGTTGTGGGCCCTCAGAGACACTGCAGTGTGGGGTTGTCACAGTCGGGTGTGGGACCCTTAGAGCTGCTGGCTCGAACCCTTTACAGGCCGACAGGGGCTCTCAAGAGGTCTGCGGTGCCTTCGGGAGCCCTGTGGAGTCCTTAGAGACCAGCAAGGTACACTCAGACGCCAGTGGGGCCCTCAGAGTCGTCGGTGTGGGGCCCTCAAAAGTCACCGGTGAGTGGCCGTCCGATGCGGCTCCGGCGTTGAGCCCCCAGAGCCGCCGATACGTATATATGGCCTTAAGAAGCACTGGTTTCGGGACCTCATTCAGGGGTGCCGGTTGCACTCAGAGGTAGCAGTGTGGGGCCCTCAGCTAGGCACCGGTGTGGGGCATTCACAGCCGCCGGTGAGGGCCCTCGCAGGCGCCGTTGTGGCCGTGGGGGCCTTCAACCATTGGTTTAGGGGGTCATCGCAGGCGTGTGTGGAACCCTTAGAGCTGCTGGTCCCTGATAGGCCGGTAAGGGTCCTCAGAGGCCGGCAAGTAGCCCTCAGAGGTCGCCAATAGGCCCTGAGAAGCCGGCAAAGGGCCCTCAAAGGCCGACAAGGGACACTAAAAAGCCGATGTGGGGCTCTTATGGAGAGAAGTGTGGCTCTTTGGAGCACATAAGGTGTTCTTTCGAGTCCTGTGGAGCCCTTCTGAGTCGAAAGATGCCAGCGTGGACCCTCAGCCGCCAATTGGCGTCGCAAGGCCCCTCTGGCCCGAGAGGCCCCCTGATCCGATGGGGGCACGTGCCCCCTGCTTCCCCTCCCCCCGGGTGCAGATGAGAATGCCATCGGCGGTGCGGAACACAACAATTGCAATCGTTCCTCCTCCCGTCGCGAGGCCGCTCATCCGACCCATATCCCATGATTGTCAACCCTGGGGCTCGGGTCGGCAATGTACCGGCAAGGAAATCAGCTTTAGGTGAATAAAAAAGTCATTAAGAGTCATTAGTTGTCGTTACGTTCGTCGTTCATTAATAACAACTATACGGTGCCAAATGTACGTACCCGACGTACAGCTTGGAGCCGGGCGCCGCCCGGTCTCCACCAGTGACGTCATGCTAATGCTTAGCGACCGGTCTATTGGAAATCGCGGGATGATTCTACCTCTCTTATACGGCCTTGGTTTCAATGGCCGAGAATCCCCGGAAGGGTGGGCGCCGATTCCGCCCGGGTCAGCCTAACATCCAGGCTCGCACGTCCGGCTCGGCTCCGACAGGTCCAGCACGGCGACTACGCGAATGTCAATCATGAATGGGTGGTGGGCGGCGGATGGTGCCACAGGGGAGGGGGAGCGGAGGGGATTAAAGGTGACACTTATGCTGCTTGTGATAACTCGCCTCGCCTCCCTGGGTTCCGCCCAGGTCCAGGGATAATCTTCTCCAGCTTAAGCTAAAGTGTTATATTTGATTTTTTTATCAATATAAGTATTATTGGATCTGAGGGCAGGGCAAGAAACAGGACTAGACATGCACAATTTTCCCGAAATCCGGGCCCAGCACCGAACCGGCAGCAGCACCGAATGGGTCCTTAAGACGGGAAGACAACAAGGTATCGGGTTTGAGGGCACTGGGTAGGGCAGAGAGGGTCACAGGGCCTGAATGCAGAGCAGGGCGCAGGGCCTGAAGGAAGGGCAGGGCAAGGTACAAGACCTTAGGACAGGGCACTGGGAAGGTCACATATCCTAGGGGTAGGGGGCAGGACATAACAAGGTGTACGACCCTAGGATAGGGCAGGGCACAAGGACTGGAGAGCGCATGTATGTGCTTAGGTGCATAGTAAATCAGGGCACAAAGCAATCAGAAAGACAACATCTGTTGCATAGTAAACGACCGAGGCATGTTAATTATTTTTGCTTGCACTTTTCCGCTGAAACCGTAACATTTCAGTGTGGGACGCAGTGGTCCAAATTTCGCGAGGGCTACGTCCCAAAGGCAGGGGGCTGCGTCCCAAAATGGGACGCAGTCAGTATGTTAAAATATGCCCTGGAACGATTTCTACGTTTTCACTGTTTTTTAAACAAGTTCTTTGTAAAAAAAAGATCAATAGACTGAAAGAAAGAAATGAAATAAACCTTTTTAAACATTATTCCGTCTTTCTCATTTGGGTATCGCTACCCAAATTTACTACTTTTAAAACAAACTCGAGGTTGGATTTGAAGCCGGCATTTGTTGCGCAGCTGTTACAACAGCAGCGCTACGTGATGCCGATAATAATTTGTTTGGGTTTCGAATATGTAGCGCGCGTGGTATGATTTGAGATTATTTATATGCACTGTGGATTGGAGAAGCTGGAGGTCTAAGGTATATTTGATAGAAATTGAATTTTTATAGCCTTACCCAACAAAACATATTTTCATGTTGTTTGTCAATTGGCATCAGCCGTTTCATTACGCATCTTGATCTATCGAAGGTATGGTCATTTTCTTCACTTTGACTTGCATGACTTATGACTCGACGCATTCAAAATAAATATCAATACACAGGTACCAATAGGTGTCAATTGCTTTGCAACAACCAAAAAGAGAATTAAATGCTTCGAAGAGCACTGCATCAAAATTTTGATAGAATAGGTACTTGAGATAAAGATTTGCCAATGCCCAATGGCCATGTGTTTGAGAAAATCCAAGATTGAGATGAAGATCTTTATAGCATTCTTGATTGTTTTCTGATCATTTTATCATTTTGCATTTAAATTGGTGCAACATTGAATTGACTTTGATAGCTGACCCAACTTTAGTTCATGCAGAAGCATAAAAATATTGAACTTGAATCCCTGCTCCACTAGTTTTTCTGTGAGAATTATCTGTAGGTACCTACATTTCATATCAATAATAGCTGACAATGTTACGTTTTTACTATTTTTATTAAACATTCCTGGTGACTTATCACTGTTGGTGAAATTTGGTGGAGAATATGCTGCTTGCAAATTATAATTATGCAGATTCATATTACCCTTACATCTGAAAAATAAAATACACTTAAATTAATGTGTGTACACAACTCACAGATAGATTCATTTGCATTAAGTCTGTCTTTTGAACTTAGGATTAAAGCAGTGACAAACTACCTACCTATGCTTACCAGCTCAAGGAATTCAGCTTTGAATGTTCCAAAATCCAGCAATTGAGCACACTACCTATTCTCTGCTCTGATTTTATCAGCATGTGAAATAAAAATACAAAAATAGTAACTAAATGCCATCCTATAAAAGCTGTAGCATCTGAGTTTACCTTACAGCACTGTTATGAAATCTAAAATACCAGTCCATTTCTGGTAATATCATTGTCACTTCTGCAATTTATAAACAGAAAATGTGTTTTTAGTGGAGACTATAAAAACTAGGGTGCAAACAAGATGCTTTGTATCCGACTCCCTTCTGTATCTAACATGCTGTCAGACCATCAGAGTAAATAATTCAACACAATTCAGCCATGTGTTGCTGATGGATGAAACCAAATCATTATATGTGGGAATATATGAATACCATCTGGACTCTGGAGCTGCACCCCAGTATTAAGTTTATCATGAAGCATCTTCCTGTAGTTCCCCCGGGCGGTGACGGTGGGCGTCACGGCGGTATTGTATTGTATTGTATTTACATTTAAGAGCGATCCACATACAAAGTGCGTGGCGATTACTGCTCAGAATCCGTATCCGCGGTTGCTAATCTAATCATTCAAAACAGTTGCACATTCACTCACGTCAAAACAAGGACAAAACACCCTCAGGACAGCCTCATCGCTTTTACCCACCCCTATCCTATTGGTCAGCGACGATGTGCTGATTCATCGTCCACGATTGCGGCTTTAACAGCGCGGGCGAAGCGGGCGGGAGGCAGCTGCGACAGGTGAGGTGGCAGGCTGTTCAGCAGAGCTGCAGCTCGATAGCCAAACCGCCGCTTGCCCGTTTCCAGCCGTGGACGGGGAAGATGGAAGAAGTGATCTTGTCTGGATGGTCTCTCGCGGATAGCGCTATTAGCGACGAACAGGGCTGCTAGTTGCTCAGGTTCACGGCGCTGTATGATCTTGTGTGCGATGACAAGGGTGTGGAAATCGGACATACCGCGCGGGGACAACCACCCGAGTTTTGTTCGCAGGTCGGAGACATGGTCAAATTTACGGCGGCCGAAAATAACTCTAGCGGCGAAGTTAAGAATTTTTTGGAGTCGATCGAAATTTTTTTGGGACCCATTACCATAAACTGAAAGGCAGTACTGGATACGCGATACAACGAGTGCCGTCACGAGCGTTCGAATGATGCCATCTGGGAGACAATGGCGCGCATGTGAAAGACCAATCAACAGTCCCGTACACCGGCGGCAGAGTTCAGAGACGTGTGCGTCCCATGACATAGTGCTGTCAAAAGTGACGCCAAGGTTCCCGACTTGTGCGCACGGTTGCAACGCTGCGTTGCGGAATGGTACTCTAAAGTCTGGTAATTTACGAAGATTTTGACGAGTGCCAAATACAATAAGCTGTGTTTTACTTGCGTTCACTTTGAGGGCGTTAGCGCAAAACCAGTCGTTGAGAGACGCGAGCGAGTCCTCCATGCGCGAGATGAGAACTTCGAGGTCCCGAGCTGGACCGCTAACCAATACTTGAGTGTCATCGGCATACTGAAACACTTTTGCGTCGCCCGCGTATAGCGATAAGTTGTTAGAGAAAATGGTGAAAAGAAGCGGCCCTAACGCAGAGCCCTGGAAGACACCCATGGCATTAGAAAGAGGCCTAGACAGCACTCTACGTCCGGATACATCTTTCAAAGACACGCTCTGAGTGTGTCCATGTAGATACGCGGCGAACCCGGAAATTTCAATGCCGTGTAACATCAGTTTTTGCATCAGAAGATCGTGGTCAATCACGTCGAAACATTTACTGAGATCGAGAAGGCATAGCATTGACAAATCCCCCCTATCAGTGGCGGCCAGGATGTGTTCAGTGACAGACAGCAACGCGGTTTCCGTGGAGTGCCGGGGGCGGAAGCCGTGCTGGGAGGATGCCAGAAGGTGATTATGGGAGAGGTAGGCGTAGAGCTGCTGATGGACAATGCGTTCAACTACTTTCATGATTACAGGAACTAGGGAAATGGGTCGGAAGTTTGCGGGGTCTGAAGGGTTACCAGACTTGAACAGAGGGTGAACTATGGAATTTTTCCATGAATCGGGGATGTCAGATTGGATTAAGCAGGTATTGATAATATGCAGGATGACACCACCAATAGCGGGGAATCCGAATTTCAGCATGCGGACACAGACGTTATCGGAGCCGCAGGCACTCGAGTTACGCATGCTGAAAATAATCCGCTCGAGCTCCCCCAGTGTTATCTCACGAAGTTGAAAAGTGCATGCGCCGACACGGGTGAGACGCACATCCAAATCGGTGGGAGTGTTTTGGGTTCGGATCTCGTCAGCGACACGAGGACCGACAGATACAAAAAATGAATTTAAATCATCGGCAGATAGATCGGGCTGGACGTCTGGGCCGTCCTTCTTCGCGGCTACCACTGACCTGATGCACTGCCAAACTTTGTTGGGGCCCCGCTCCCCAATTTCCCTCCGTATCTCTATTCGCCTGTCTCGACGCACTGCCGCCCGGACTGAGCGGTTTAGGTCTCTGTATTCGCTCGAGTTGCGGCCTAGATGGCGAAGCGCAGCGCGACGTTGAGACATGAGGTTACGGGTGGCGGCGGAGACGGGAGGAGCGGTCGGGTTACGGATAGACACACGCTTGATTGGGGCATGGGCATCAAAAACAGGTACGAAGAACGACAAGAAAGCATGCCACTTGTCACTGACAGTTTCGGCAGAGAAGACATAATCCCAGTCGACATCGAGTAAGTCGTGATACAGTGTAGGGTGATCTAGGCGCTTAAAAGAGCGAGATGAGATAACGGCGGGCTTTTGACGCACTTTCGGCACATTGACAATCACGTCGATGATTTTATGGGGACTGAAGTGACAATAATTAACGCTGGTGTCACACACAAGTTCGCGTTTGTTAACAATACATACATCCAATAGAGAGCCGGAGGTAAAAGTTGGATTTGTTACTAGTTGATCTAAAGAATAATTCGATAAGAAGCTGATCAGATGTTGAGACGCGCGGAAACTCGGCCCCTTCAATAGGTCACAGTTGAGGTCCCCGCAGAGAACGAACGGAACTCTGGGGTAATCGATGAGGACCCGCTGCAGCTGGGCCTCGAGGTCCGTGAAGTCGGCGAGCAGGGCAGCCTCAGAGTGTCGGGGTGGCCGATAAAGGGAGCAGATGATTATCTGTTGGCCCTTGTCCAGCTTCAGCAGCGCCCACTGCGACTCCAGCTTGCTTTCGGAGCTCCCGCTGCCGGGGATCTTCAGTGTCATTGACGTCAAACTGTTTTTAGTGATGATGGCTACGCCGCCATAACCGCTGCCATCTGGGCGGTCCACACGACTGAGCGAGTAGCCCGGAATGACCAGGAGGCGTTTCGGGGTAGACGGACGTAGCCAGGTCTCGGAAAGCACCATTACGTCGTAGTTGCGACGAGCGAGTTCGCAGGTCAGCTCTTGAAGTTTGGGTTTGATACTTTGAATATTTAGGGCGCCGATCAGCAATTTGGGCGGGTCGGTCGGCCGGCTGGACTGGAGAGTCCTCGATGCGGGGCGGGGTCCACATGCCGCTTCCGCAGGGCTGAGGGGGCGTGATCGATTAAGACAGCGGATGAGATACGCGGGAAGACTGCGCCGGATAGTCTCGGCTACTTCACGAGTGGTGTCGTTGCTTAGTCGGTCACGCACCACCATCAGATGTGCCCGGTCGTATGCACGTCTGGCAGATTCAGCAGTGTGATCGTCCCGTCGGTGGTCGCTGGCCGGTGTTTGGCACTCTACACGGCGAGACCCGTTCGGGGCCCCAGTGCCGGAAGCAGTCAGCTGTCCGCTGCTCCCATGTCCCCTCGCACGCCGAGCGCGCCAGCCCGCGCGGCGGCCGCGCCGAGCGGGCCGCCGGGGCAGGGGGGAAGGGTCGGCCGGCATTGTTCGTTTAGCCGGCTACCGGCGTCTCAGGCGCCGGCCGGTCCCGGTAGGGCCAAAGTATGATCTCCTGTAGCCGGTCTTGGGTGACCTTTGGGTATGTACCGTGCGCACCGCCCGTCACCCCGCCCGGAATGCCACCCGCTCGTAGAAGTTCCCCATATACCGTGCTCGTAGATAGGCGTCGGATTCCGGCGGTCCCTCAGTCAGCGCTCACGGCCGCAGATTTCCCAGATGATAAGGCGCCGTTAAATCGTGTCGTGCCGCTGTGCGGTCGTTACATGTGCCTTATTCATTCGTGTCCGACACCGCTCTTCCATTTATTTGGCGGGACGACAGCGCCCAATAACACTACGACCACCGAACGACCAGTGAACTGTGTTACAGTTTTTACGGTCAAGTATTTTTATTGAAACATTGCTCAGCAGCTTTATTAGGTTGACTATGTAATCCCTTGTATCCATGTAGTATCGAAGTGTTGCTTCTTCGATAACGTATCATTTCTTGATGTTAGGTATTTGCCTCTAGCCAACTTCTGTTCGAAACTTATTGAAAACTATGCGTGTTTTGCAGTTTTGTGATTGTGAATGAAAACTTCGCCGCTTTTTGCAGTTGCCTAGGACGCATTTTGTTTGTTTATTTGTTTATTAGTAAGGGCACTTAACAGGCCAAAGTATGATCTCCTGTAGCCGGTCTTGGGTGACCTTTGGGCATCATTTGTAGCTCATCCAGGCTGGAGAATAACAGCCAGACATCTTCAAACCCGCGATTTCTTTCACTGAAGAAACTTTAGTGACCTGAGTTTAGCAGCAAATGTGGTCTAGGCTCAGTCGTACTCATCCCACTATTTCTTTGAGGAAACCTCACCGCTTCCGCTGTCAGACACGTATGCCTAGATAACGTGATTTGCTCAGCGGTTGAAGTTTCCCTCCATGAAATGCCTCCCCTAAATTAGTCCTTGGTGGCTTAATGTTCTACTGCTACCGACCAACCGATCTACCGCCCGATCTTCCAACAGCTATTTGATTTGCTCGGTTGTTTGTTTCACGGCGTGTGCCGCTGCACTGACCGTCCTAGTCCAGTATCAATCAATCAATGTAATTTAATCGACCGACGATCAATCTGTGAGCTCGGTCGGATTTTTCCAGACCGATTGAAAAAGCTGAGTGCCTGGGAAGATCTGGGCGTTGGAGAGAGTGAGAGAGCAGTGATCAGAATCTGCCGACTCCAGGCAGAGGATGAAGAGCGACTCAAACCTGAATCAACTGCCTTTGGAGGATCGATGGCCCCACTTACAGGTACTGTTTCTTCTGGTCGCTGTTGGCTCTTTGCTAAGTGCTCTCTGCAACATTTTCCTGTAGTGGACGTAGCTGCCTCTGATTCGATTTCAATCACGTCCCATGACAAAAATTTCATTTAAACAAATATTCGTGGGCTGTTAACCGTTGATACTTGATAGAGGGTATGCAATTCCTGCGAGCTTGGGATTATGTAGGTAGTCTCGGGCCTTCAAACTTTCGCTTCGTTACAACTCGTTAAGATTCGCTATGCTACCACGAATCAAGCTGCCGAATTTACGGAAGCTAGGTACCTACGGAATAAGCATCCTGAATGACCCGATCAACTAATGCCGTGTGAGGAACAACTCACAAATAATCATCTCAATAAATCTCGCTTCGTTCAGTCACATTTTCGTTCCGCTAAACGATTTTCCTCACAATACCCACCTCGATCACACACCACACGGTAGCTCACCGATCGACCACTGCAGAACTTTCCCGGGCCGCCGTCACGCTCAGCTCCCGGAAGCGTGCTCATCTGAGGAGGCAGCCTGTCTCTCAGGTGGCACTTGGAGGCCCGCGCGGCGGCGCCGCTGCCCGCGTCTGACCTGTATGCATATCAGGACATTCCCGGAGCCAGTGACGGCCCGGGCCGTACTCCTTTTCCCGGCCGGGGTGCTCGATCGCGCCGCGCAACTGGTTTGTTGCCAGGCACTGCTGGAGCGGCTCAGCCAAGCTGCTTAAAGCGCTTTGTCTGTCCGAAATTAGGGCGGCTGGCAGCCAGCTATTGATGGCATTTGTGGCTCTGGGAATATGGTGCAGGACGCAACGTTTAGAGTTTGTTTCATGTATTTCGCTACCGGGAATGCAGGTATGCGGCGTTTAATTTTTAATTTGCGTAATGTGTGGATTCTGCACCGCTTGCACTGCTGGATTTGAACAGCTGCAGGAAGGAACAATAACATTTGCTTAACATCATTAGCGTTTCTCGTTCGTGTGTCTTTCCCCAGAGTATTTTCAAATTAGCTTACTGAGAATAAGATAACATGTCTTTTTACATGTCATATCATTTTTTTTCTGCAGCGAGCTGCCCTTACGTATTTCTTACTCTTGCTTCGGACAACATTCTATTAAGATATTTTGGTTTTCGTAGGAAATGTTCTCCTTGTCAGTCTGTCGTCCGGACAATTGGATTGCACCATCCGATTGCCCGGGAAAAGCCCATCCGTTCTCCTCCTTTGCACCCGTTACATAACGCCGGGGTTCACCCACCGGTGTGGTGAACGGTAGAAAGGGTCCGACCTCACTCATGTGACACTCTGGACCCCTCCCCACCCCTCCTACCGGACGAGACGGGACACGCTTAACCCTGCTTTGCCTCAGATTGGGTGTCGCGGCCCTGCCTCCGGGCACGCTGAATGGATTGTCCCTCTGTCGGCCTCGTGACTTGGCATCACATGTGGTGAGTGACATCACTCGCGGGGAGTTTCGGCATCCTATCGGTGTGTTCGTCTTCCTGATAATGGTTCGTGTCGTGGCTGTAGGCCGTTGATCAAAACTAAGTTTGCATACATTGTCTGGAATTTGGAAGCGGTTACCATGGTGGTTTGGCTTAGTATTCGGGTATTTTGCATTCCTGGTGACGCCGTGGTTTTCGGTGGCAGTCAGCTGGCGTGACTGGCTCGATTTTTCACATCGCCGAGGTTTGGCCACTGTTACTGCAATCCTGCTGCCGCGCGGTGCCGCTGTTGTCAGTAGGTACTATGTCAATGGTGCCAGTTTGGTGCCAATGGTGCCAGTCAATGGTGTTACTTGTGTCAGTCCCGTGACACCGATGTGAGCCCCTTGTCACCTCTGCTCCTCCATGCCAGTGGTGTCAGTCCCATGCCACTGTTGTCACCCCCGTGCCAATGTTGTTAGTCCCGTGTCACCCGTATCAGTCCTGTGTCAGTACTGGCAGTTCCGTGTCACCGGTGTCAGTCCCATGTCACCGGTGTCAGTCCCATGTCACCTCTGTTTCTCCCATGTCATGGGTATCAGTTCGTGTCACCGGTCCCAGTTTTGTCAATGCTGTCAGTCGTGTCACTGGGCGGGTCATGGTCTTTCTCTCTCCGTCTGCCGATCCCCGGGGACTGCGGCGGCCAGCTGACTTGCTGAACGGTCGGCTGGCCGTGAGCTGCATAATACCCCCTCCCCTGCACCGTCCCCCTCCCCGCGCGACACCCCCAGAGGACGCAGTGCGACCCCTCCCCTCCCTCCCCCAGTCAGGTGAAGGTCGCACATTGCTGCCACGTGCAGACAGCGAGGCTGGTGCGGTGGTACTGTGACTAGGAGCGCCGCTTAGGCACGAATACAGTGCTAGCTGAGCACGGGTCGGGCACAGTTGGAGAACAGGGCAACTGTTGAGTGGCATTGAAGCCCTTTGTTGACTGAAAGCAATGCAAGTACGACATGAGGACGTTTTAAGTGCAACCAGATTGTGAACCGATCAAGGTATAACATAAGGGCATCCTGAAAACTTTCTAAATACGGCCTGATTGGGCATGGGTGCGGTTCTGAGTGCGAGCTGATGAGTGCACGGCTTGTGAACTCTCCGAGTGCGTCCAAAGTACAGCAATTTTGCAACTTAAGCACACAGATTACTAACAAACGCTGGCATCAAATATACCGAGTCATTGTCTGAAACTAGCCGCGTGTTTCCCCATCACAAGTGTCCATATCTCTACTCTCGGGCGTATGGGCGTCATTCCTGCCCTGCCATTGTTCCGGCACCTCTGAGAGGCACGTTGTCCGTTATCGGGAGTACACAGCGGGCGTCGCTGTCGCGTGACTCCCATTGGGGGCCGGTGCCGCGCGCGTTCCACCGCTATACGTGTCATGAGGACGATCTGAGCACCATGCCGACCGGAAACTGTCCTAACACGACCGAGGAATGTGGCCGACCGAGCGCCGCACGCGAGCACAGGACTCCTGCCGGGTCCCGGCGATGGCTTCCTACCGCTCACTTACCTACTTTTGTTTGCGTTACTCTTCGTGTGTTTTGTTATCTATCCTGTAATTATCGATCTGTTCGGTTCTTTATATCCGTTCTTCGGCCTACCCTACCTTTATCTGTCTTCGTGCCGGCTGACCTATCTATTTTGATTTGCACCCTCAACTTGTCTGTTGTGTTGTTATCCATCCTCTTGTTATCTTTCTCCCTATTACCTGCCCTTTGTGTGTCTTTCTGTTCTGTCATATAGCTTACTCATCCTTCACATCCTGTGGTGTCTCCCAAGTCTCTATTGCCTGCCATCCTGTTTGTCTTTCTACGAGTATTTATACTCTATCGGGCTGTTCATCAAGTCTATCCTGTGCTCTCTTCTACTCCCCATTTTCCATCCTCTTTCGCCATATCCAGTACTCATCCTCTCGTCTACCTACTAGCTACTACTGCTCATCCTGCTACCATATTCCCTTTTCCTGCTTCGTTTCCTCTCCCGCCATCCGTCCGCCTCTGTTGGTCCTCTCTGCGACTCTACTCCGGTCCGGCCCGACTCTACTCCGGCCCGACTCTACTCTACTCCGGCCCGACTCTACTCTACTCCGGCCCGACTCTATTCTACTCCGGCCGGACTCCACTCTGGTCCGACTATATTCTGGTCCGGCCCAACCCTATTCTGGTCCGGCCCGACTCTACTCTACTCCGGCCCGACTCTACTCTACTCCGGCCCGACTCTACTCTGGTCCTGCCGTCATCCGGTCTGTGATTCGTGGCCCGGATGTTTGGGAGCGGCGCCGGCCCTGCAGTCTCCGACGGAGTAAGCCGCTCCCTATACCGTGGCTGGGAGCCTGGGACCGGCTCAGACGCGATTGTAGTTTGTTTCAACCAGCTTATCTGACAGGGGTCTGGCCGCTAATGAATTGCATAACAGATAGTTGTGACATAATCTCAGATTGGTGACATGTTACATAGGTGGTGATTTAGTGGGAGGAAATCACAGCTTGGAATGCTGCTGTAAACAATGGTTTTGATGTTAGAACCAGATTGTTGTCGGATGAACCAGATATAATTAATGCTCTCTGGTTCCTGCATTATTCTGTCAAGCCTTGCTTTGGGGAATTTTCTAATTGAATTTCGGTGTTATCAGGTCTATCAAGCTACCCGCCGCCATCGCGTGGAGGCCTCTTTGCCTCTCTTCCCGGATCATGCCACTTGTATCCGCTTTCCATTATTTTCAATTTAGGGTTTCTAATGAGTTCAACATGAATGCAGCGGCATTGCAACCAGCACAGCTTAAACTGAAAATGTAGCGTCGCGCTCTTTAAATTAACCTCGAGTGTAAATTGGTTTGTTTGTCTTCACTGCAGGCGATATCAACGTCCCCACTGTTCGCTGTTTATTCGCCGCCGTATTTCGGGACCGGTATAGTACCGGTGACTTTCACAGTCATGCCGCCTTCTGTCCGCCGCTCACTGTTCGCCGCTCACTGTCATCCGTCCGTGGGGTACCGTCCACCACCCACCACCCACTGCCCACCGTTTACCGTCCACCGCCCTCCGGTCACTACCCCCTTTCCATATTCATCCTCCAGTGACCACTCCATAAGTCCACAGTTCACATCCAAATATTCATCGTCCATCCTCTGTTCCATTCCCTTCCAAATCACTTTAGCGTCCACCGCCTACCGATCGTGTCCTTCGTCCTGGCGCCCTGTCCACCGTCCCACCGACGGTCTATCTTCGCACGTGGGTGGGGGTGTGGGCTGATGTGTAGACAAGACTTCCGTCGGCAGGTGTGGTGACGCCAGCCAACTCTGAGTCACCACTGGCCGCCGACAGACACGCTCCTCCCTAGTGTGTTGTGTTGTTGGCCGAGTGTCTTCTGTTGACGTGGGCTGGGTGTCTTTGGTTGTTTTGGGCTGGTTGTCTTCAATTGTTCGTGGGCTGGGTGTTTTGTATTGTTCGTGGGATGAAATGACATCGGCTGGAGGTAGCTTGTATTTGTATTTATATTTATTTTAAAGCTGCTAATGGAGCTATGCTCAAGTAACAGAAGCAAAACAAAGCGTCAATACGTAACACAAGACTGACGAAGCTAGCAGGCTAGAGTTTTGTCGCACATGTGATTCTGAAGGTTATAAACCATTTTGCGCGGTGGCCCATGGCTTCTAATACCCTGTGATTGTGCCTGCAGTACTAGCTCGCCCTATCTCGGCAGTTTCATTTGATTTCAGTGGTTCTAACGCGCCATGTTCGCAGTATTTTGCCAGTCGGTGCCGAGCTGCTCACCTATCGCGTTGGCACAGCCGGTCTCGGGCGGTGAGATTGTTCGGCGCCCAGATTAGTGCCGATATGTGGTCCATTTGGCCGGCCGGCTCTTGTGGGAAGGGATTTTTGTCGGGTTTATGAGTGACTGACTGGTTTTGGAAGCTCGTTGTAGCCCACTCGGCGGTGTCCAATCACGTAGGTTAGCAGGGACGACGGTGGTGTAGCGAGTTGAAAAAGCACTGCTTCAAACTGCCTTTGAGCTGTTGAGTCCGGGACAGTTTTTATCTCAGATTGTTGTCATTTATATCCGCTTCTTATCCCTGTGATATATCCCTGTGGGAAATATCCCCGTGGGAAGTGATGTTTTGTCCTTGGACGCTTATGGCCCTTGCTTCAAGTAGCGTCTTCAGCTGTAGCGAAGCTGAGCCAGCCTCTGAATTGACAATAGGACGCAAGTCATGATGTCGTTCATAGCTTATGCCAGATAGGCTGATTTTGGACCCGCGGACGGGTGTCAGAGATGCAAACACGAGTTCACGGGGTCGCCTGGTCCTGTTCTCACAATCCGACACGGATGGATCGATGTCGCCTATAAGCATGCGATTGTTGATCCATATAAGACTCGCCTGGACAGATTTTATGACGAGGCTGAACTGGGGCGCCATTCGTGGTGCTTGTTGATGGTCAATACCACTGACCTCTACTTGACATCGATAGGGTTGGTGATGTGTTTTGCATCACTAGCAGGTACGGAGCCAGAACTGCTGAGTCGCTGCCAAGGCGGAGACATCGCCGAGTCGGCAGGACAACAGGGTCCGCCGGCTGGGTGGTGCGGACTCTGCCGGGCTATTGGAGCGGAGTCATCAGGGCAGGGACAGAGCAGAAGCCGCCGGCAGTATACAGCGGAGTCCACCGGGCCGATCGTACGGAGTCTGCCGTCTGTCTAGCCATCCGATATGGCTCTCGACATGTGCAGTCTGCACAAATTAATTGTTTATTGTATGAATTTTTGAAGTCCGTTCATCTTCATTTCTTGGCCTATACCTCATTTGAAAAAAGGTTTTTCGATGATCTTAGGGGATATCAATTTTCCTAATGTTCGTTGTGTTGGGAAGTTGTTTTTCATCTGGTGCCAGTCACAGAAGCACAGAAACACAGAAACACAGAAGCAGTCCAGGTGACTTAACCCTCGCCCGTATTGGTGTTTTTCCAGCCGCGAACGTATAAGGGGGGGGGGGGTCCGTTGGACCCCCTTGCCGTTTCGCCCCTGGTCGAGCTAGAGCTTCGCGGAAAAAACGAGCGTGTTGCCCGTGACGAGAGGAAGCCGATGACACCCAATTTTAAGGTCCTAGGTCATTGGTTGACCTTCCAGGTCAGGTCAATGACCCAAAAGTCGGGAAAATCGGGACCTGTTAGAATGTAAAGTGTGGCTGCTATGGGGTTTTTCGGGGTGCTGATCACTAATATCATGTTAGTTTTGATCACAGATGATGTCTTCATGCATTTAGGCCAGGTCGGGTCAGGTCAGGTCAACCAGTAGGGGTCCTGCCGAGTGCCGGGTATTCGTAGTAGGTGTCAACCGCCTCTGACAGCTTCGTAACATGTTACGAAGGCACCAAAACTACTTCATAAACGTTCATATGGTTGTTTAATTCGAATTCAGCTCCAAAAACTGGCCTAGAAACATGTAAAACTCGAAAAAGTGAACCGAGGTCATCAAAGGTCAATGACCTGGCCTGACCTTCAGGTGACCTTGTCACCCACCCTAATGCATGGGACCAACATCATTTCAGATGTTTGAACGCTTGAAACCACGAAAAGACTGCAAACGCGCCGCTAATGCGAGCCGACATACGCCGAATCGCGATTCCGGCCAAACATGGTCTCGAAAAGTAGGTCACAGGTCAAAGGTCATTTGGGTCAGGGTCATGAAATTTTTAGGGTAGGTGTAAAATTGGTCAACTCGAGGGTACTGAAAGTTTCGTCGCGATCGGCCGCTTTTTACGCGAGTTATTCGCGAAAAACCGAGGGGGGTCCGTTCGACCCCCCCCCCCCTATACGGGCGAGGGTTAACCCGCGCGGGGCTGGGGTCTCCAGCCGAACGCGCGGGGCTGGGGGGGGTAAATTTTACCCCCCCTGTTATCTCCCGAACTAACGGTCCGATTTGAAAAATTCAAACGCCAATCGAAAGCTCTCATCACGATCTACTAAAAACATGTACTTAATTTAAAGTTTGAGGTCAAGGTCAAGGTCAGGTCAAGGGTACAAATTGCAAGTTTCTACAGTATCGGCCTTGCACCGTAGTTGCCGAAAAATGGAGTCATGGACTGAGACTGATCGCCCAAAACGTGTTCTTAGGCTACCAAGACAATATTCTTTGCATACAATATCATTCAGAGGTCAAGGTCAAGGTCAGGTCAGGTCAGGTCAGGTCACCAAAAAACAAAATATAGAAAAGGGCATGTGCGACACATGTTTTATGGGTCATTTTACTCATAGAATTCAATAGGCACACTCAATAAGTGATATGGACCACCTCTGGATGAATTTCAGGTCGAGGTCAGGTCAAGGTCAGGTCAAGTGAGGTCAAATTTTGAAGTTGGTTGTTAAGGCCTAAAAAGGTGTCTATCTGATGCAGTTTTTCACGGCGAATCGAATGGTGCTATTTTTGTTTCCGTACGAGGTCTAGAACTTCCAAAAAAGTCATTTTTCAAAAAATTTGTGTGTCGTGACGTCATAAAATTTTGAATAACTCCCACATTTTTGAACTGATTCTTCTAAAATTTGGTATGTAGGTGCACATAGACCACTTCTCTGACATATATTCCGTTTTTTTTGATAGACTCAAAATTTTGGATTTTATAATGATTTTCCAAAAAAAGTCAGTTTTTTGAAAAAATTTAGGCCAAAATCCAAAATTTTCAAAAAACCGAGATAGCCATTTGATAGACAAAGTAAAATTACGTATAACCTTTTTTGTTACGTCTTGATTCCTTTAAAAATGAAGATGTTAGCGGCGTTTGAACTTTTGCCGTTTTTGAGGCGAAAATGACGAACATGACGTCACTAAAACGTCAATTTCTCAAAAATTTTCCGACGAATTTCGCTCAAATTTTCAGGGAACGTGTCAAATTGATGTAAGAAAAGGTACTGAAAGTTTGGCGGCGCTGCGCGCCGCCGTTTTTGAGATATCGCAAAAATTCGCGAGGGGGGGTAAAATTTACCCCCCCCCCAGCCCCGCGCGGGTTAAAATGAAAAATAAATTAAATTAAAATTAGAATCATTGTAGTGACTAGTAAGTAACGGTTACTTCTGAATTTAAATCGCATTGTAGGTCGAAGAGAGACTACCATGGGAAAGACAGTGAAGCTTTGTTGCATGCATCTATATCTGATAATTTAGACTGAACAGTGGACACTCCTAATGCGCCGCGCACACCTTGAGGAAACGATTGCATGACCGTTCCGACCAGATACGCCTCTTCGTGGCCGCGCGAGCGGCGACTCCGGGACCGGCGAGTCGCCTTTTTCCGGGCACTTCCGGCGAGCGGATCCGCACCGATGGGACGCACCGTTAGCCGTCGTTATCGGTGGTGCATCGATACCGACTGGGACCGGTCAGCGTGAGAACGGAAACTGCGCGTCCGGCCGGCGGGCGGCGGACGGATCTGTCCTTCTCCGGGTCTGTGGTGGACGGTGTGAGTGAGGATAGGAGTTGTGAGAGGCAGAGGGATTAGTGGAGAGACGAGTGGAGAATCCCTTGGCTCAGTAGCGAAGAGGATATGTGAGACAGGTTTCAAGGAAACGGATGACGGACAGGTGAGCAGCCACCACGAGTGGTGTGTCTTCTGTCCGGTTGTGTACATCCGTCTAGCCTGAGACTTCCCGTCTATCAGCAGCTTATGCAAGCGACTGTTATTACGTGTTGTGTCGGGCGGAGGGCCTGTTTTACCTGGACCAGCGCGTCTGGCGTTGCCTGGAGGAAGCGCCCGGGTGAGGATGTGACGCCGTAGCGAGGCGGTGTGTCCGGGATGGGGCGATCCGTCGAGTCGGGAAGTCCCCCCGAGTCCCTTTGTGTGCGCTGAGTTGGCTATCACGGGTGATAGTAGATCGGAGCTATCACCGGCCGCTGACACAGTTCGGAGAGGCGGCCCGGATCGATCTCTGTTGGTTCGAGATATTGGGAGGCGCCCTGGCTAGCGGTGACGAGGTCTGCACTTGCAGTGACGAGGCTAAGAGCAACAAGGGCCACAGGTCTTAACTCTGCGTGAAGCACAACATTCGCGTCTATCGACTCGGCGGTGGGTGATTGTGGGCCTGCGCTAAACGCCGGCGATGGTTAGGTAAGGCGGTGGTTTTGTCGATTTTAAATCCGGTTATTTGGTTAATTATTTAGCAATGTTATAAAAGCATTGATTGATGTTCCATTTTTTAAAAGCATTTCAATAAATGTCAGTGTTCAGTGTTGCATTATATTTTATTCATTTTAAAAGATTTAGCAACTCTGCCATTGATTGATGAAACTCAATAGTGTTATTTTTCAAGCACCTATTCATTTGGTGGGAACGCTGGCTGGTTCTGGCGAGCACTGAGGGGGCGGGGGAGGAGGGGGGGGGCAACCACCGACATTGTGGTTGCGGTCTGAAGTAATTCTATACGCCTTCTCAAATGGTGGTCAACACAATTTTCCCCTATTTATTTTCCCCTGGCATTTTTGTTAATCGTTTCCTCTTCGTTTTTATCCCCGCTCATTGTTCTACAATTCGATTTCCTTCTTTTTTTCTCGACCCGCGCTTGCTGATAATCCACTGTTTTTTATCACCACACTTGTTTGGGCGGCAGCTGAGCGGCCCGACCCACCGTTTGGCTTCGAACACCCTCTGCTGTCCTCGGTCGATAGATGTTGGTGTTGCCAAGGCTCAGGTCAGCCCCGAGGTCACGACCTCTACCACCGGCCTGTCTGTTCCGGAAGCCTCACTTCCGAGCCGACAGTCTCCGCACGAACCCTTCTGCCCGCCCTCTCTCCCCTCTCTCTCTCTCCGCCGGTCCCAGAGCCCCCACCTGGCGATCGGACCTGGTGTCAGCTGTGCCCAGCGTCTGTGTGCACCTGTGATGACGCGATGACGCCCCCCCCCCCCCGGTAGGAGCGCCAGTGCCAAATTGAGAATTGGCGCACCGCGGACCATGTCAGCATTGCAGACGCGTGATGCCGTCTCGTCGGACGTCTTGAAACGTTGCTGAGAGCCTGACGTGACGGCCTTGTATTTTGCTTTACGTTTTGCTAGCGGGTTGAATGCGAATGGCGGAAATTTGCGTATGCGGTTCAGTGCTGGAACGCAAGGAATCCCTTTGCAGTGTGTGTTGAACTACGCTGTCTCGTCCCTCCCCACCGGCTGGCTGCGTAGCCGGCCGCCGTCTGCCCGGCCGTCTGCCGACCGGCGCCCGCCGAGCACGGCCGGCGTGGCGCGGCACTGCGCCCCGGCCGTGCGCCGTGCCGTGCGCCGTGCTGGCCGCTCGGCGGCGGCGGCTCGGGCGGTCAGTCGGGTCCCGGAGCCGGGCGGGCGAGTGCGGGGCGGCGCCGGCCAGCAGGCGGAGCGTGCTGAGCCGTGTGCAGAGGTGTGTCGTCCAATTGAATGGCGGACGGATTGCGTAGGTAAGAGATGGGAATGGTGGCGACTGGGGACGAGTAATTGTGTGAAGGACGTAACTAGCGGCGAGGAACTGAGCGAACTGGTGAGAGGAGCAGTGACAAGACACTGAGTGAACAAGCACAAATTTGAACGAGCCGGCGATGCAAGCGGTGGCGTGTGACTGAATACTCCAGCGAAAGACGGCGGATCGGTGAGGGAGGGGCCGAATTATCCTACCAAAGACGTGGCGGTGAGTCAACGAGAGACTCGTGATCAGAGTGTGACAGTGAGGGACCAAGAGGGGCATTCGACCGCGGAGCTGTGTCAGCTGGTGTAGAGTGAACGGTGGGATCGGTGCATCGGAATCAGTAGACACGGTGAGTGGTCAGCTGTATGTGGCATTCGGAATCGGAGCGATAGACTGACGTTTTTGGTGTGTCATTGCATTGGGGCGTTCTGTAGTGAGTAGTGACGTCAGGTTTGTTGATGGTTTATCCGGTTTGATGTCCGGGTGCGAGTTGACGGTTGTTGGGACACTGGTTATATCGCTCAGTAGTTTCCTCATCGATCGTGTTAGAGCGAAGGGGGCTAGGAATTCGATATGAAATGAGAAACCATCATCCTTTTTCGTTCATATTTTATTTGCCGTAACGTAACCTACCTATGCTCATGCAGCCAGAGATGCAGCTTGATCTAGCTTGGCAATAAAACTGAACCGAACAGTTATCCCTAAAAGCGACATTTATTTACCTCATTAACCGCTCAAAGCATCGTTTTGAGAGGGGCGTTTTGAAAAGTCAAGGGGCGCCGCATCGCAACTCTTGCGCCTCATAACCTCCGACCCAACTCCGTCTCCACCCGTGCCTGGTAGTGACTGGTCCGCTCGCGCTGTCGAGCTTTGGCACCGTGGCGCGACCGTCGTGCCACCCATGTGCACCCGACACCTGCCCCCTCCCCCTCCCCTCCCCTCCTCTCCCCTCCCCTCCCCTCCTCGCACGTGACCCGGCGGCGGCGGTGAACTAATCGAAGCAACCATCCGACTGCGGTGACCTTTGTTGGCGCCGTGAGTGGCGTCAATTAGAGGTGAAATGCAATCAGACCCCCGGACCGCTGTCCCGCCGGCGCGGATCCGGGTCAGGATTCGGATACAGTTACCGCAGTGGAGTGGATACGGATAGGTACTGGAGTGGATACGGATACCGGTGCAGATACGGAGGGTCACGTGGATTCTTCTGACGCTACGGGATGTGTCGCCTTTGTGTATCGTATCATATGTAGTGTATACTATATACCTCACTATCGTTTAGCAGTGCAATGTTTCGCTTCGCGGCTCGCGTTCACTGTGATCACTGGTCAGGGAAAATTTAGTGGGAGGATGCATACTCTTCGGTGTTCACTGCTGCGACTTGAAGGGGGTGAGAATCCAATTCTCGCCGGCGTCACTCACGATTGTGTGCTGGCGCGGCATTGTTGGGGCTACGGCCTCGAAAGGTATTGATTGCAGTGCGTTTAGGTCTGGTGACCTAATCAAATACTGTACCTACCGTTAATCAAGTGTGCTTCCAGGCAAGTGATCACCTTGGTTCTGTGAGCGTCGGCCCACCGTGGGCTAATAACGATAGCTTCCCTAATTAAATCGGTGGTTATTACGGAACCCAAAATAGCGGATTTTCCGGCTCAGCCAGTCTGCTTCCTGTCTGACCCATTGAGTCTAATTTGTCGTTCGGTCTAGGTTGTTTTTCAGTCTGGCTTGTCATTCAGTCTGGGTTGTCATGCAACATGGTTCCGCATGTTCAGTCTGACTCGTCATTCAGTTTGACTCGCCCTCAATCAGTCTGACTCCTGATTCGGTCTGACTCTTTCCTGTCTAGCTCGACTTGTTCACCGGCATGACCCCTCCGAAGCCAGTCTGACCGCAGTACCACCCTGACCCAGTGCTGTTCTCTGACCTTTGACCCGGCTTTGACCTCAAGAGTTCGTAACTCTCGCAATCGAGACGTGGGTAACACCGCAATTGCAACAGGATTAGCGGCACCGGCAGCGCTGGCGTGGGGAAAGAGGGGATCTTTCACCCGGGTCACAGCCAAGGGGCGGGCCACCACCTGTCTACCATTCACAGGTCTTTCGTGTAGGGAAGCCCGTGCTCTGTTCCCATCCCCTGGCCTAGGAGAGGTCAGGGAGGATCTCTTGCACATGGCTTGCACGGGGCTGTGGTTGGTCACATCACAGGTCGACCTGAACCTTGCGACCGTCAGGCTGTTTTCGCGCTCGTGAACTGTTAGCCAGGAGGTGAGACTGTAGTCGACCCGAACCTTGTGGCTGTCGGTGTGTTTTCGCGCTCGTGAGTCGTGTAAGCTGGGGTAAGAGGTGTGGTCGGGCTAGTAGGTCGACCTGTACCATTGTTGGTCCGAAGGCTCTGGGACACACGGTTGTTAGCTGGGGCGTTCCACGACAAATCGACAAATAAAAAATTAAATTTGCACCCTCATATTTTATTCTTCGTTGAAAACTGGTGTAAGGGGTTGTGATGGGCGGGGAAGCCAGCTGTGGCAAGGATTTTTTTCTTCGAACAACTGTTTCCGAGATATAGCCTCGGGCAATTTCTGGATTTCGCGCTGGAGCCCTATGTTTGGCGGCCTATAACTCAGAAACTATCGTTTTTTTACGATAAAAACTTAATATGGTTCAACTCACAATCAACCAACAAACATTTTGGCTATCTCAGATTTTCAATTTTTGAAAATTTTGATCACGTGACCTTTTGTCCTATTTTTCAAAGAGTGACCTTGATATTTTCCCCACTGAAAGTTGCAATTTTGTCTGATGACGATTAAAGCCTTATCAATTGTCATTCATATGCGATAATAAAAAAGTGGTTATCGCCCTGCGTTGACCTCAGGTCAGGTCATTTTTATGACCTGTCCATTATTACGAGCGGGAGCGACAGCGAGATCTCGAGAATAAAGCAAGATAGCGACAAGCGGTAAACGGTAAAGGGTACACACGGATAAGGTCTATAATTTTTACTAAGGTCATTTTCAGGTCAGGTCAAAGATGACGTCACAGGAGCTAAAAGGAAGTCAAAATAGCGGCACTATGCATATATATGAAGTTTTTCTCAAATAACTTTCAAGGTATCCCAGCTAGGAACAAACTAATGGCACCATCGTGATCCTCTCGTCGATCCGCATCGAAACATATGTATGTTGACCTCGAAAGGTCGAAAGGTCAAAAGTTGACCTTAGATCACGTGACCTAATGTCAACTTTTGACCTTTCGACCTTTCGAGGTCAACAAACATATGTTTCGATGCGGATCGACCAGAGGATCACGATGGTGCTATTAGTTTGTTCCTAGCTGGGATACCTTGAAAGTTATTCGAGAAAAACTTCATATATATGTATAGTGCCGCTATTTTGACTTCCTTTTAGCTCCTGTGACGTCATCTTTGAACTGACCTGAAAATGACCTCAGTAAAAATTATAGACCTTATCCGTGTGTACCCTTTACCGTTTACCGCTTGTCGCTATCTTGCTTTATTCTCGAGATCTCGCTGTCGCTCCCGCTCGTAATAATGGACAGGTCATAAAAATGACCTGACCTGAGGTCAACGCAGGGCGATAACCACTTTTTTTTATTATCGCATATGAATGACAATCGATAAGGCTTTAATCGTCATCAGACAAAATTGCAACTTTCAGTGGGGAAAATATCAAGGTCACTCTTCGAAAAATAGGAAAAAAGGTCACGTGATCAAAATTTTCAAAAATTGAAAATCCGAGATAGCCAAAATGTTTGTTGGTTGATTGTGAGTTGAACCATATAAAGTTTTTATCGTAAGAAACCAATAGTTTCTGAGTTATAGGCCGCCAAACATAGGGCTGCAGCGCGAAATCCAGAAATTGCCCGAGGCTATATCTCGGAAACAGTTGTTCGAAGAAAAAATCCTTGCCACAGCTTGCTTCCCCGCCCATCACAACCCATTAAACCAATTCTAAGCAAAAAATAAAATATGAGGGTGCAGGGCACTTGTCGATTTGTCGTGGAACGCCCCAGCTGTGAGTTGGGACTGTGGTCGGCCTGTGCCCTGCAGAAGCTGTCTGATTATGTTCGCGCTCGTGTTGTTAGCTGGGAGGTTGGACTGTGGTGGGCCTATACCCTGCAGCAGTAGTCGGGCTGTTTTCGCGCTCGTGTTGTTAGCTGGAAGGTGGGGCTGTGGTCGGCCTGTGCTCTGCAGCAGCTGTCTGACTATGTTCGCGCTCGTGTTGTGAGCTGGGAGGTGGGGCTGTGGTCGCCCACGCAGTGCTGGAAATGAGGCCGCTTTCTGGTCCCGGCGTTTTATTCTCCTCGCGGGTTGATCGCGTCCAGCGTTTAGCCTTTCGGGTCCCACTCAGGGTCGTGGTTGTTTTCGCCGCTCGCCCTAGTCGAGATGCAAAGTTAATAGTCACACGAAGCTTATTTAGGGCCAGCCAAACCAGTCTAATCTGGAGTTACTGTTAAATGCATGCATATAGATGAAGGAAAAAGGTTTTGTAGAATCGATTAATTTCGAAGTCGTATATTCAGAGGCCCCAAATAAACTTCGTGCGACTATCAACTTTGCATCTCGAATGGCCCGAGCGGCGAAAACAACCGCGGCTCTGAGAGGGTCCCGAAAGGCTAAGCGCTAGACGGGGCTAACTCACCCGGAGAATAAAACGCCGGGACCAGAAAGCGGCCTCATTTCCAGCACTGCGCCCACGTCGACCGCCGCCGGCCACGGTGCGGTATAGGATCTCAGAGGGTGTAGGGCGAATCGTGGGCGGTCTGGGCCTAATGGAACCCTGACATGGGAGCATAGGTGGCGAAGGCACATGTGAGGCTGGGTGCAGGCGGGTGTTATAGAGTCACGACTGCCAACGAGATAATACGTCAGTATAAGGTCCTTATCACTAAACGGAAGATTAGCTGTAGATTTGTGCCCATATTTGTATGACGGTTGCCGTATTTATTATGTTTTAGCCTTTATATTTAGTCTCAATGTAGCGGCTAGGTAAAAACTACCGAACGGACTAGTCCGTTTTCAGTTTTGCACGACTCCACTGTTTGTTGAAGACATTTGATGGCAGTTGCTGACTTTCTGCCGCGCTATTGCGGGAGCGACTGGCAGGGCTTCACGTGACGGGTCGCTTTCATTGGGTAAACGTTCCTGTTCTCATCCATTTCCTCGGACTAAAAGTGCCTCCTAAACAACTCCAGTGCAAACATCAGAGACCGCCGTTTGATTGAGGCTGACCTGATTCTGTGCTCCAAGATAGCTTGAGTTTGATGTCGGCGAGATTATTTCCAAACCGTGGGAAGAGCAAAGAACGCCGCAGATTATGAAGCTCTGTCACCGTGAGTGATAATCATAGATCTGGCACGACTCACGATTCTGAGAGCAGACTCGGTGTCCTCTCTGGCCGATTCCGTTAATCGTGATAATTTGGCGGTGCACGGGTGGCTCGTTACAGACGTTTTGCGGTATTTGTGACTGGAAGAGACTGTCAACTGCTGCAAAAGGCACATTGTTCAACGCCCGCCGGTGCACAGTGGCCAACTCTAGCGCAATTGGCGCCGTCTGGTTTTCGAGGTTAAGTGGTGCTCGAGATATGAATCGGAGGCGATTGTACCGTGTTTTCTGGGGCGCACAATTGAGTTTGTGGCGGTTTGCGATGGAGTCTGACGCGCTGTCGAGCGCATCAGTGTAACTGGCGTGTTTACAGCGATGATCTGTCATCACTCGCAGAAAGATGCCCTGTACACATACTGTAGAACACGCCGTTTCTGCTTGTAGGTGCGCGGCTGGGGCTTGCATGGTCGAAACTGTTTGCAGCGCCGTGGAATCCATGCTGAATGTGGATCGCCGAGGCTTTGAGGAAAACTGCGCCGCAGCAGACTTGTTGCATGTAGAAGCTGCAAAAAAGGTCATTGAATAAAAGAAATAGCGTCACACCAAGGGCGTCGCTGTCACAAACGGGTCCACTGGTCTGGACGGGCCTAATGACGGCTCTTTTGGGGCGTCCTGAACAGACTATACCCAGTGAAACTATAGGAATGTTATTTGTTAACTGTAGCGGGGGTATCTGTCATCTGTCTCTCAATCTTCCGCTTGTCGGGAAGTATGCGCACGATTCGGCCACACTGGAAGAAGTGCATTACAGGGTGGGATGGACAAATTGAGACACGTTTCTACGCGGTTGTACGCCTCGGCTATAACCGCAATCTGATTGGTCGCATCGCTGGCACGGCCCTCAGATGCTATAAAAGCGAGGGTGACCCAAGGTCAGGTCAAATCATGTCTGGTCGCGGAGCCGAGTACGATCGCCGAGCCGCCGTGCTCCAGGCGCTGCGCGCAGGGAGGAGCCCGGCGGAGATCAGCGAGTTCCTGCGTGTCCCACGGAGCACGGTGTACCGCATTGCCAAGCGTGTGCGGGCGCAGGAGGGCGGTGGAGATGGCGAGGATGAAGGAGAGGTGACTCCCGAGCGTAAAAAGCGTAAATCAGGGCCTGGGAAGAAGAGAACGCCGGCGTTTCTGCAGCAACTCCAGGCTCTGATCGAGGAGGAAGTCACGAGAAGAAGTCTCTCAGGATCAAGGAAGTCTCGTGACTTCCTTGATCCTGCTCTGGATCAAGGAAGTCACGAGAGGAGCTGGATATGTCTTCCAGCAAGACTCAGCACCCGCACACGCAGCAAAGAAGACGCAGGAGTGGTGCCGGCAGAACATGCACCTGACGTGGACCAAGGAGTTCTGGCCCCCCAACTCTCCGGACCTCAACCCCCTGGACTACTTTGTCTGGGGCGAAGTTGAGAGGGTCTCCAACAAGAGCCCCCACCCCTCCAGGGAGGCTCTGAAGCGGACCATCGAGGAGACGATGGCGGCCATGGGCCGAGCTGTCGTGAAGCGCGCGTGCGGCAGGTTCAGGAGCCGGCTGGAGAGGATGGTGGCGGCAGAGGGAGGGTTTATCGAGTGAGATTGCTCTACAACGATGCCAGTGTCACGAAATAAATATATTTCTGACTGATTGTTTTTTGGTTAACCGGCAAACTGCATTTGAATTGATAAACACAATGTGTCTCAATTTGTCCATCCCACCCTGTAGATGTCCTGTGCATGATGTATGAAACTGACCATCGTGCACCTAGCCATGACTGTAGGAGTGAAGGCACATGAATTTGGTAATTCAGGATCGTCGCTGCCTGCCGTCTACAATTCTACATGCTGCGGTCTCTGCCTTCTCCCGTCCATAGTTCATCGTTCATCTTCCATTTATCGTCCACTCACTATCCACTGTCCACCGTGCGTCTCTGCATTTATCTTTAGTATCCACATATCCCACAAACCTATGTCCACCGTTCACTTATCACCTCCCACCCCTAGCCTTCCACGATTCAACCACTTTATTCCTACCACTCAGCCACTTTATTCCTACCATTCCTACCACCTTCCACTACTATCCACTTCCCACCATCCACCCCTCACCATCTCCCCACTGACCTCACCAGACCACCCGGTGTCCACCAGACGACGCCGGCTGTGCCATTGCAGTGTTGGTCGCGCGCGAGCCGCGACCCTGCGGTGGCCTCGACAATAGGCGCGTCGCAATCCCACCGTCGCCACCACCACGTGCCGCATTCCTCGAAGTGTGATGCAACGGCCCCGCGCGCCCGTGGTCGTACGCCCGCGCCACCGTGCGGCCGCAGCTGGGTCCACCTGATGTCTGTCTGACTCCCGACCGGTCGTGTAGAGTCTGATGGTGACCAGTCGACGGAGGTCCGTGGTTTGGTTTGGATTGGGTCGGCTGGTTCGATGCCTGTGTGGTTTTCCCGTCCCAGTGGGGCTCAGGTGCGGTCAATTATGCAGCGCTATTGAGTGACCTCTGGCTGAACGTTCAATGTGACCGGCGGCCGCTCGGCGCGGCGCAGCGGGTGCGGGCGGTTCCCGACGCCGACTCGTCGATTTTCCGATGATTTTTTCGCTGTCGATGGATGATTAGCTATAGATCAGCGGCGTCGATGTTGACCGTCGGTCCCTGTCGATGTCGATGTCGGCGTTGCGATGTGGCAGGAACGCTGGGTGAATCAGTGGCGGCGGTGAGACCTCGGGACCGCCGTGGACCGTGGGTGAGTCAGGGCCGGTCGGCGACGGGTCGGGGTCGCGCCGGGGACGGGTGGTGACATGCGTACCGTTCGGGTCGAGCGTGCAGCCGCGGTGACTGGCGCGCGACCCTGACCGGCCGACTGCAGTGAGTTAGGTCCGCTGCAGTCTGTATGACATTTGTCAGGGCCGTCGGTATTCCCAGCCCCGGTCAGAATGGTAGACTAGTCGACGGTCTGTATGACCGATCATTGTGACTCGCGCGAAATTCAATGGAGGAGTCAGCGATGCGTTTTATTGCATTTTATTGATGGTCGCATATCATCACAACGGCCGGAGTTCTAGGCTGAGAACCGCAACGCTATTAATTTTGCATGGCGGCCTCCACAATCCACGTGTTTCTGCCAATCATACTCCTGACGGCGCGCGTGTGAAAAGATAAATAATCGACGAGCCCACGTCTTTTTGGAGCGACCGCGTCATTTGTCTTGTATATTTCCATTCATGTTTGTTTCCTTTTAATATATATTTCAATTTCATCCTTATACCTTTTAGTCATGCTTACGAAGCTCTCTTTTCCTGGCCCTTTCATGTGCAACGTTCAATCACGATCCGTGGTCTTCAATGGCTCAAGAGTTATGCCATGAGAGTGGGCATATTATGCACGTTTCGGATTACTGAGTGTGCTGAATGGGTGGGCGCTTAGGCCTGAATCAGCTTACCCAGGCCTGAGAGTGCGCCAGTCGCTCTCTTTTGACTGGGAACAAAAGGGGTCAGTGCGTCTTTACCGGCCAGCGTCCGCGTCGTGTTGCGTGCGTGGTCTGGCCGCGGTCGACCTTGCTGTGCGGGTGGCCGCCGGTCCGCGGCCGTCGCAGGGTGCGTGTTCGCCGGTGCGTGTGTCCCTGCTGCGTATGAGGCAGTGCGTGCGAGCGGCGTGCGTGCGCCGAGGAGTCAGCACTGACGGAGCGACCCTCCGCTCTGAGGAGGCTCCGCGCCCGCCGGCGGCGACTCTCGGAGCCCGGACCCGCCCCCCGATCATCACTCACCCTCACGGCTGAAGGGGAGGCGTCTGGCCGTAACAGGCGAGGCAGAGAGGCTGCGGGGACGGCTGTGACAGCGGCGGCGGGCCGTCGGACCGTGCTCTAATGCCGTGTGTCTGTCGTGACAGACGCTGAGACGTCGCCGCCTCCCGGGCCGCTCAGAGCGGTCGCTGACATACGAGTACACGTAACCGCAGGCTGTCAACGGGACAGAGTGTGTGTTGTCGAAAACTGGCCCCCGACCGGCGCGTTGCGACCTCCAGTCTGGAAGGCGGCTTAGGTCGCCGGCGGCCCAGCGGTTACCGTCCGTTTTTCGCGGTCTAGATCCGACTCCGATTGTCTGTGATCGGCTGTAACCGGTGTTTTATTTTGTAAATCACCGCTGTTATATCCCGGTTTGGTCACAGTTTCACTTCCAGAGCTAACAGCAAATCACTCGGACACGGGATTGTCTCGGTTGATTTGCACCCGAATATTTTTCAATACGTTTTAAAAAAACATTACACCCGAATGGCGAGTCTGTGGCTGGAATCGGTCCTTATTTGCCGTTGTTTGATGAGTGTCGCGATGGTATCTGCCGTGTTGTGTCTGTGACCCGCGCCATCACCGTGACTGAACTCCTGTTTCGTGACTGCTGCCGCCCATAACTCCTATTTCGTGACCTTGTCGTGACTCCTGTTCGTGATTCTGACGAGGATCGACCACCGCGGCAGACTATCGGCTGTCGAACTGACCGCTATCGCCAGTCAACCCGGCACTATCTTTCTGTACTATCACTGTATGTGCATATACCATGTGCTGCCGGATCTAATATCGCACACGACTTAACGGCATTACAGCCGGGTTTGCTCGTGGGATTTTGTCAATGGGAAGGGGAACGCCTTCCGGTCTCTCTCTCTCTCTCTCTCTCTCTCTTTCTCTCTCTCTCTCTCTCTCTCTCTCTCTCTCTCTCTCTCTCTCTCTCTCTCTCTCTCTCTCTCTCTCTCTCTCTCTCTCTTTCACTCACTCACACACACACACACACTCTTGTTTCCTTTTACTAATGCTGTTATGATGCACATCGGTTGACTAGTATTTTATTTACAAGCGTAGCATTATTGTCATTTGGCACGAATGTTCTGTGTTCGTTCACTTGAATAAAAATCATCTCACACTGATATCTGTCAAAGTTTGAACTATTGGCTCGTAGCTAAATAATGCTTGTGAGAAGTAATAGATAATGGTATTGTTCAGCTCGTCGATCGCTCAACAGCGGCGTAGTTCTCCTCGGTATCGCCAATAACGCTCAATGTAGCTTGTTGCACGAAACAGGGACCATTGATTCGAGCGATGCAATTGTCCAATTAATTGCATTGCTCTCCTATCTAAGCGTCTCAGGCTAATGTACTTTCGGTGCCTGCCGGGACTAGATATGTCTGCTGCAGCAATTGTGCGCTATTTATAAAACTTTCTGTAGTAATGCCAAAAGTCCAGTACACTCAGATGCCTCTATTCACACCCGTACCCGCTCGTGTCCCGGAGCGCACTGCCCGGCTTCACCACATTAGCCTAGATCATACCTCTGTACACGTCATATCACGTCATATCACGTCATTCTGAACCCTAGACAAAGGCTGATCAATTTCTCCCTCCGCCGACTCACCGGCGCCATAAGACCCTGGCTCGCAATACGACGCGCACCATCATCGCTCGAACCACGCAATGACTAAGACACAGACTACACCTCACCCTGATCCTCAAGATCATCACTTCCGCTGCTGCTGTTTAACGCATCAATCGGCACCACGTGGCCGAAGAAGTCAGGCGGCCGCCGATTACGCTGACCTCGGCGCACCACCCTTTCGCCGCTGTCGCTCTCAGACCGGCCGCACTCACCACCCGCATCATCAGCCTCCTCCACCGGGCGCCCCGGCGCGCCATCGCCCTCATAACCGAATGTCATGACGACCGGGGACCCGGCACGGTCCTCCTCCGCTTCCTGTGGGCCCCCGCTGCCCCGGTCGAGGGTCCGAGGGCCTGCTGCTAGTCCCCCGGTGTCACCGCAGTGGCGGAGGTCTCTGATGTGCCAAGGCACGCCGCCCACTTCAACCACCTGCGGCGACACCACGCCAGACACCGTTCCTCGAACCGACCGCTCGGTGCAGCGGGTGCCCGGCCGCCTCACCCACACGGCGTCCCCCACCTGGAAGTCACCCTCCCGCCGGGCTGGCGGCCGTCCTATCACGGCCTCCTCGGACGCTCCGGCGGTAGCTCTTTGTCTCACGGCGTCCCTCACAGGGTAGCGGTAGATGCCGTTGGCGGGCGCCTCAGCCGCCGTCCCGCCGTCACGGGGCGTGATATTGTACAGGTGCACGGCCTCTCCGATGCCACACTTCTTCCGCGCCGCGATCACTTTGACACTGCGGTGGTTCCGCTCCACGATGGAGTTCCCGCTGGGGCGATGCACTGCGCGGAAACGCAGCAGCACTCCCCAGCGGGCAGCGAAAGCGGCGAACTGACGACTGCGGAAAGCGGTGTCGTTGTCCGCCAGAAGCTCAGCCGGTGCGCCTCGCTCCGCGAACACTTGTTCGAGTTCACTCGTGACTGTCGCCGCGTCCGACCGCCGCAGCAGCCTCCACACACAAAACCGTGACGGGCCACAGTCTATCACCGACAAGTAGGACTGACCACCGTAGTGCGTGACATCGATGGCCAGCCGGTCCCACGTCCCCTCCACAGCCAGCGACCCGTGCCTCCAGGTCACCGGCGCCGGGTCAACCGCGCGGCAGACGTCACAGGCCGTCACCACTTCCCTGACCACTTTCCGGGAAATCGACGATGACACATCCCGACGCGCGAAATACAGCGTTCGTCGGACACCCGGGTGACCCGCCCTGACATGTACGTCAGTGACGGCCTGTCGGAAGTCCACGGTAACGGCGCCGCCGCCGTCTCCCACTTCCGATCCAACCACTGCCGCTGCTGCCACTGGCTGTCCATCGCTCGGCCGCTGGTCCGCTGGCTGCGAGTCCTGACGCAACCACAGGGACGGCACTCGGGTCAGCGTGTCCGAACGGTTCTGAGACGAGCGGACTAGAGACACGGTGAGAGAAATGCCCAGCTCTGCGACCAGCTGCCTGATGACGTCGACCCGCCGGCGGATAAGCATCTCTCCATGTGCCTTGGTTCGCAGTCTCGCGCGCCCGCTCAGAGCGTCGCTGACCCACCGGTGAACAGTGGCGGAGTCCGTCTTCAGCTCGATGGTCTTCATGTCCCACGCCAGGGCCAGGTTGATGCCCCGCACGGCGGCGTCGAGCTCCGCCATGTTGATGTGGGTGGCCTCGTCCCGGCGGAGCCAGCACGCGTCCTCGATGACGTCACCTCCCTCGCTCTCCAGCACGACGCCGGCGGCTATCGAGCTAGCGTCCGTCCACAGTACGGCGCGGTGCCCAGTCACGCACCACTGCCCACGGGCCGGGTCCTCGCTCGCCAGTCGCTCAGCCACGTGCTTCAGCTGTTCCCGCAGGGCCGCGTCGTGTGTGACGTCATCCCACCCGCGTGTGAGAGAGTTGACACGACGCTTCAGCCACGCTGTCGCTGGTCTCAGCCAACCGCAGACCGGCAGGTGCGCCACGATACGACCACACCATGAAAACACGGAGCGCCGCGTCATTGCCGCGGGCGGTGAGCCGACTGGGTTGTCACGCCTCCAGGCCAGCCCACCCCCGACTGGCTCCACACGCAGTCCCAGCAGCCGCGCTCCGTCCGCAGCCCGCTCCGGCGGCTTACACTGGAGCCCATAGCTCGCGAAGTGGGCGATCACGCGCTCCGCGCTCACCACGTCCTCATTGACGCACAGATCGTCGACGTACGGTATGACGGCGCCCTGCATCACTGGGTCCTGTTGCAGCACCGTCCGCACCACCGCCTTCATGATGAGAGGCGCGACGTTGAGCCCGAATCCGACACGGGTAAGAGCGTACCTTTGGCCATCAATCACGACTGTCTGAAACGGCCACAGCCGACGATCGGTCCTGAGCTGCAAGTACGCCCTCTTCAGGTCGACGACGGCGACGTTGGCCCCGTGCCGCCGCCATTTCCTCAGCGTGTCGGCACATACGTCAGCGTCGGCCGTGTGTGCCTCCACATGGCTGTTGAGCTCGCGGCAGTCTAAGACTGGTCGTACTTTAGTCTTGTTCTGCTGTTCAACAGCCATGAGAGGGATCAGCCCACGCGGCGGCCCGTCCACCGTCTCGTCGTACGGCTCCAGCCAGCCGTTGTCGATCCATGTACGGAGTTCAGCATCAAACTCCTGCCGTGCCTCGGCCGGCACGCCGTACTGGGGGACACCGTTCCTCAGGCACCCTGGCTCCGCCCCGTTCCGCCACTTCCACGCCACCGTCCAGTGTTGACTTTTCGCGTCATAAGTGACCGTGAAGTCTCGCTCTTCCACGGTCAACGCCGGGGGCGTCACGGCGCTGCATCGCGGCGGCACCCCTCCCGGGCCCGGCACGGCCACGTCGGGCCTCTCGCTGGCACCGAACACCACATCGTCCGCCGCCCGCACTGTCACCCCGCCCAGCGCCGCGATGCCGGTCATCCCCACCAGCATATCCACGCCCAGTGGTTTGTCCGGCACTACCACGGCGCTGAGCGTCACCGCGGGCCCGCCGCTCTTCAGCTGAACCGCCACCTCCGTTACTCCGCTGCTTGGCAGCCGGGACCCGTTGACGGCCATTACAGTCACGCCGCACCGTCTCCAGCTCGCGCAGCACGACTCGTGGATGATGGTGCAGCTGCAGCCCGAGTCGATGACAGCCACTCTGCGCTGCCCATTCACCAGCAGCTGCACCGTCGGTAGCGCGCCTCTTACTCTTGGGCTGCCCGAGAGGAGGTTGGCGCAGACACCGCCTCTCCTGACGCGTTTCCCGGCATCCGTTCCGGGCAGCGTGCCGCGGCGTGTCCTGGCTGCTCGCACCGGAAACAGATGATGTCCGCTCTCCTCTCCGCCCGGCAGTCACGAGCGAAGTGACCGGCTCGACCGCAGCGGTAACACCGTGATGACGCCGGCGTGTGGCGGGAACGGGCCGGCGCAGCGGCGGCAGCGGCTGCAGCGACGGCATTCTCTGCCATCAGCGCCCGAGCCCGCTCCACCAGCTCGGCCAGCGTCAGGCTCTCCATGCGGCAGCCGGCCCTCAAGGTATGCCTCGCCGCATCCGGGAGACCGGCCACGAAGCCGCACATCAGCGCCGTGTCGCCGAGCCCGCCGAACAGGGAGGCCAGCCGCCGCAGGTCTGCCAGGTAGACGTCGACGCTCTCGCCGACACGAAGTCTTCTCGCCGTGAACTCCTCGTACGCCTGGAACTTATCCACAGCGAACGCCCGCAGCAGGGCAGCTTTGACGGCAGAGTACTGCAGCTTCTCCTCGGGCTTCAGCTGCTGGTAGACGCTGAAGGCTCCGCCGGTCAACCGCAGGGGGACGACGGTTTGAATGTCGGACACTCCGCGCAGCTGACAGACGAGCTCCGTCTTATCCAGCCACTCTTCCACAGAGGCGTTACCGCCATCGAACTCGGGGATTAGCCGCATGTCCAGCGCAGAACTTGCCACAGCGCTTTCCTGTGACATGGTCGCCGAAATAGCTTGTAGTAATGCCAAAAGTCCAGTACACTCAGATGCCTCTATTCACACCCGTACCCGCTCGTGTCCCGGAGCGCACTGCCCGGCTTCACCACATTAGCCTAGATCATACCTCTGTACACGTCATATCACGTCATATCACGTCATTCTGAACCCTAGACAAAGGCTGATCAATTTCTCCCTCCGCCGACTCACCGGCGCCATAAGACCCTGGCTCGCAATACGACGCGCACCATCATCGCTCGAACCACGCAATGACTAAGACACAGACTACACTTTCTTCCAGGAATGTCTATTCTCAGCATAAGCCAGGCTTAACTTAGTGAATCCACTATTGTCAGGGCATTACAGCAAATCCAGAAGACGTTACCTGAGATAAAAAAGAGCTCCAGATTTAGCCCATACCATATCGGGTTGCCAAAGCATTACCTGTGGGCTGTGACCAGATTGAGTTCACGAGGCTCCTCTATAATCTGTTTTTTTTTTGTGACCTTACAATCCCCCGATCCCCCTCATGCCCTGATGACCGATCGGACATACATAGACCTTTCCTTTCGTGACCCGCGTCCATCCGTGATTTATGTCCTTCACGTACCCCCTCCCCCGTCCCCCGTGTCCGATCTTTGACGGGTGGCCAACGGAGCCAATAAGCATGGCACGGACGGCAGTCGGCGCGGCACGGCCGAGCAGACTGCCCGCCGGTCGATAGTTGTGCCATTTGAACCCGCCGACTGACTGCGGCTCGCCGGCTGAGGCTCGGCGGCTCGGCTGGAGTGTGGGTGGCTGGTAATCTGTATGAGGTTAGCTCAGCGATGTGCAGTGTGAGATGAGATTTGTGGCTCTCTGTGTTCGTGTGTCGATGATTTGTTCCACTTGCTCTACTGTGCTTTTGGCGGATACAATCGGATCTGTCTTACTCCAGCCGGTCTGCGAAGACGAAAAGCGGTGAATAAAAGCTCGTAACGTGACACATCTTAGGCGGGCTAGTCAGTCTTATGAGAAAGGTCAGGTCAGATTATAGGAAGCCATATGTGGTGTCATTTTGCCAGAATTCAGGCAAGGACTTCCAGAATGACCTTTTAGGTTAAGCGATACAAGGCCAAGGTCAGGTCACAGGGAGAAGCCACGTTTCGAGCCAAGATAAGAGCGATGTTGCAATCAGGATAGCACCTCATCCTATCGATAAAAACCTTCAAAAATCGTTTGGTATGCTTCGTGGTTTCGTAGAGGCTTTTAAGATAGACGGCTGGGCTGTAGATGCTGGTCTTTTTTAACTCCCATCCCATCTCTTCATTTTTTATTAGAGTTAGCTACTTAGTAGTAGCAAATTGCACTTATTTAATAATTCGCAATTTAACCGAGAGCTGGAGTTTTGCTAGATGTTTGATTGCTTGGCTGCTTCTGACGGAATACTGAGTAAAAAGATGTGATTAAGTCGTGCTCTTCCCTGAATTTTATTGACTTTTTGTCTTGTCGAGATGACTTTCCTAAGAGACCGTCTGGTGCATTTCTTCTGTAAAGTAAGTGACGGTATTAGCATTCCGAGGACAGTGCCTTTCTCTACTTACCAAGCCGGATGCGAATACGTTGCAGCCCAATATCCGCCTTGTGACGGGCTCAAAGCATTGTCAATTCTGTCTAATACCTGCTAGATAGGCACATGCTTTTGGAAGGTGCCCGAGCCTTTTCTTGTGTTGATTTTTTTGTAATCGAATTATTTTCCCAGTCTATGTATCGCCCCGTGCCAGGTCCGTTGTCCATTACTGGGTGCCGTTGTTTGTATGTTAATCTCACTGTCCAAGACCGCCTGGTCCCACTGATATAGTCTCGCCCCAGGTCTCGTCAATAGTCTCGCCCCGGATCCGGTTCCCGTCATACTCACTGGGTCTTTTCGTCGCCCTGCGTGGTTCCCCCGCCGCAACAGCCACGCATGGGGATTTGTAAAGGCCGCGGCATTGACTTGCGAATGAAGAAACTGGAACAGCCAGCTATTCACGCCCCGTGGAGGTTCCTGCGCGGAGTTCCTGGAAGTTGGTGGTTTGCTGCACTCGCTGAGCACACAGCCATATTACTGTTTGGATAATTTCGCAGTGCCTGAATTGCCGCGCGTACCCTGTAAATTGGCTACATTGATGGATCGCTCTGGCTCTGGGGACAGATTCAGAGAGCGCCGTCAAAATTGACGCGCTCTGCAGGCGGGCGGTATTGTTGGGTCGATCAGCCGTTTCGGCCGTTTGCTAAATTTGCAGCGAGACTTTTCCGTGACCCGGGCACCGAGCAGGCGGCGGGACGGACGCTGCCGATCGCTGTCGGCGTCGACACGAGCTGCCTCTAACGGCGCCAGACGACGAGCGTTCTGCCCCCGCCGCCGCCCCCCCTCTGGCCTCCCCCTTCCCCCAAGACTCCGCCTTCGTCCCATCTCACGCCTATTGAATCGGCATAGTCAGCTCTCGGTATTTCAGCAAATCAGCAAAACGTGACAGACGAAAGGGCGCTGAGGGTGGCCAGAGGTGCCAGATATGAGAATATGTGTGGGCTCGTGTGGGTGGCTTGTGACCTTGCCCTGCCAGGAGGGAACTTTGCGCGACCCTGCGGTACAGTGTTTGGATATGTGCGCTGTGTATTTGTCTGAGTCTGTAGGTAGTAAGGTCGTTTCGGATGGCAGAAAAGGACGGTGGGAGAGGACACAGATGGCTGGCGGTGCCTGTGTCAGGGTCATCAAACCGAGCTGTTAACTCTGCAGTGTGGGCTGTCTGCTGTTTGTCAATGTTTAACTCTATACTACGAGTGGAAGTGAATGCAGAGGGGGTTTCCACTGCTGATGTGTAGTGATGAGGGATTTGTTTGTTCTGCATCCGCAGATAGACTGGCGACTGAATGAGTGCCAGTGCCTACTCAGCCGCCCTGTTGACAGATTCTTGTCTATTGTCGAGTCTCCAAGCTCAGCATTCCTCTTGACTGTTGAGTTTCTGTCTTTACCAAGAAAACAGTAACGATAAGAAATACCCGCTAGATTCTCTCCGATTCTGCTGGCGATTCGGAAGCCCAGTTGGGTCTCTTTTAAGTGGGACATTCTGCGGTCCGGCCTCGCTGCCTCGAACGATTCGACTTCCATCAGTCGAAGCCGCCGATCGTTTGTGGTGATTGCCCTGTTGCTGCCTATCAGTCGGCGATCGGACGGCAACTTTACGAGGCGAAACTGCCGTCCCAGCGCAGCCGTACCCTGCCGCTGAGGAAGTTTTGGCCGGCCGGCGTGGGCGTCCAGCAACATAAGCGGTCATCTGTTGAGTCGATGCCAAATATGTGTCTGTGTGGAAGCGGCGGCTCGGCGGGGGTGCGCCATGCCAATTGCCATGTTTGGCGTGACTCATCCCCAACCCTGTCGTAGTGGTGGTCATATGTCTGAGCTCTGGCCGCAGTGTCTGCTGGTGGACTGTGCTGGCGGCGGTGCGGCAGACGATGCCAAGATTCACGGGCCGGCTCTAGGCAACTCTTCATTGATGGTCGGCCCGGTGCCTCCCTCTCTCGAGTTTCCTTTCAGTTGATACTCTTGCTGGGAACTCCGCTCTGCCCACTTGCGACATTACATTGCATGGAGTGTCCAGGAATAGAGTCATCAAAGGGACTGCCCTGAATATCGGACCGGTCCTCAGGTGCGGCCCACGCCTCACCCTCGTTGGTCTGTCTGTGTGTCTGCCTTTATAATTGTCTGTGTGTGTATTTGTGCATGTATGTGTGCATACAAACGTCGATCGACTCATGCAGGCAGGACTGGGTTGTTGACCCGACGACTCTGTTGATTCTGTTACTGGTGACGTCAGGGCCGGTGGTGTCCCCTCAAAGTGACGAATTCGGCCGCTGGCACCGTCAGTGGGACCACAATCCTCTTTCACCGCAGGAATTTCGTGGCTGACTTCGGTAGGGGTGATAGGGGGCTTAGAGAGTAGCTCGGGATATTTCAAACTCTCTCGATCATTAGAGGGCAAAACGAGGCAAAGGCTGCTTATGTAAAGGGTAATGTCAGCAGTTTCAGATTTATTTCTCGTTAGGATATAAGTTGAAAACAGTTTGGGCTTATCAGCTTGCTCAGATCTTGTAGCTGTGTTTAATATGACCGGATTGGATATGTTCTACCCCAACAGTCGTCCCGTCGACCCGTTCGCCGGTATGTTCATTTGGCCTTAATGTTTTCTGCGTCCAACTGACTTACTGATTGCATATCCTTTGTTGGCCATGCTTCTGCTCTGCCAGTGTGTCCTTAGCTGCCAGCTTTCATTCCTTCATCCGTGCTCACACGGCTTTTGCAGGGCTACTTACGTGTACCGCCTGCCTGCCTGCCTACCTGTCCTGTGTTTCTACCTATCTCCGTTTCTCCTCCTGCTGTCATACCCTATCACCTACCCTTACATACGATTCCCAGTTCCTGTCCGCCCCCCCCCCCCCGCTGTTCTCCGCACTCGTTACCCATCCCAGTTACCGACACGCCCTAATCCTTGATCCTCTGTCCGTCCTCAGACGTTGACTCGTCGAGACCGACGCTCTCACTCCTCCTGTATGTCGGCATCGACGAGGAGCGTGAGGAGGCTTGGGGGGGCATATAATGGATCATGGAACAAGACTGCTCATTTGAGCATGACGATGCACAGTCTGAGTCTGGAAACGGCTGAGATGGTGAGAGTCTGTGCAGGTATGATATTGATGCGCGGAAGGGGATTGACTGAGCAGTAAGCACTGAATAGCTGCAGTGAGACTCAAGCTGCTGATCAGCTGCATACTTCTCTGTATTTAAAGAAGTTTGTGGATTAGCATATCGGTGGCATGCGCGACTTGTGTGCATTAAAAAAAACCGGTTTAATGTGCATGGGGAGCGAGGGAGGGTAAATGGCAAAAGTAGAGCGTGATGCCCACTGCATCCGTACATTGTATTTATTTTCCTGGCCATTACCATACACCGTTGTTCGGTGTATACCAGCACGCAAGGAGCTCTGCTAACCTTACATTCACCGGCTGAGTCATGCACATTGCTTGGAAATTCTGTCCCGCGAAAAGTACCAGTTTCCCTAATAATTTACCTGTCAGGGCTATGTTCACTATAAATTTTGTTGTGTTTTGCTGCTCAAATGCGGTTAACTTGTCATTGAAACTGAGTGACTGGGCGTATTTTATATGCGTAGATTATGTAGACCGTTTTGCGTAGCATATGCTTGGGATGTTATCACTAGTGTGCTATACCGGGTGGCCCAGAAAAAACGTTCCCAACTTTAAATCAATATTTCTCAGAAAGTGATAAAGATACAATATTGAAACTTACAATAATCAATGCGGCACACATTTTCAGTAAATGGTGTGATTTTCATGGTGTTCGGTAAATTACTTTTTAAACGGTTCGTGTTTCAAGCATGCCATGTAAAAATTACTTTTTTGTTCCGATGTTTACTAAAAAAATGTGATTGAACGGGTCACTTTCTCCCCGCGGCACCGCGGCCTAGAGCCATGACTTCTACTGGCAGCTAGTCTCATTGATGGTTCGGGTCTCAGGATGACACATTCCCTCAGGCAACCACGATGGCTCTGTGCCAGCGGCATCGGAAGAAGTTTCCAGTTTTCTAACCATCTTGTGGCTCAAATGTTTTCCTGGCTGACATTCCTGGGAAAAGGTAGCTTTTCAACCAGTTTTTTGTCATCTGCTGGCAATGTTGTTTTTCATAAGCTATTCTGTGGTCTTCTGGCACAGGAACCAGTCTACTTTAATTTGTTTTCCTTATCCGGTCGATTTACTGTTTGATCTACTGAAAGGAGGGTAATCAGCAGTAATCCATGCACTGTGCCACTCCTGCTCGAAACATGATTTGGTGTTGAAACGAATGGCATCCATCATGAGCAAGTATTTGAATATTTGGCACATATGTGAGACAAAAATATTTAAAATAAGAGCATACGTGTTGGTCTCATTCACGTGCTCTTGTGGTGCTGTGGGGCTGTTCACCACATATCAGTGCCAAAGTCCAAAGTTTTTTTTTCTTTTTTTATAACATAGGACGTCTAATCCAATCATCACTATCGTTTGACATCGGCAAAAAAAGCAAAAACGTCTTGCTTAATTCAACTCAAGATTCCCAGCTTGAGAATGACGGTATCGTTACGGTCCAAGGGCGGACATCGATACAAGTGGCGCTACTCTAGCGGTAAATCTGAGAACTACTGACCGATCTCGGGTCATGTGACCTTGACCGGCTCCTGAGATTAGGGTCACGTGACGCTCGTGCCGTCGGCGACCGCTTCGAAGCGAAAATTCAAGTTTGCAGTGGAACTTTGCATAGACGGACACCAATGACATATGATTCTAGATTAGCATTCGATATAGCGTTTAATTATACACAGAATGACACTAAATTTAAGAGATTATCTGCCATCACTTCATCGCACTTTTTGTGGAACAGAAAGAATGTCGAGGCGACGTTGCATGTTAACGCAATGGGAGCGTAGCAGGGCGGCGTGCGATATGTACAGATTTATTGCTTTTGCCAACAAGCAAGGCAATAGTAAATTGAATCTAGAATCACGTTTGATACTAAATTTACCGGGCTATTCAATGGTACTAATCATTCGAAGAATTAAAGTAACATCTCGTCGCACATTTCAATTTCCCTACTCGTTAATATTTCCCGGCTTGCCTATTCGGCATTGCTCGCCCAACAACCATAACCTTCGAGGTTCGCACCAGGTTTTGATATCGATGAGCAAAATGATGTGCAGATTCTAGATAGCTGTTTAGTAAAGCAATCAATTCTAAACAATATGACACTGCTGAAAAGGATAATTCTGCTATCACTTCACCGCACTATTTGTGAAATAGAAGGATGTTACATCGTTTCGCGAGAGGAGTGGGGCCCCGCGACGAACGATGTAGGTATGCTACTTGATTGTTTGTTGCCATAAACAAAGGAATAATACGTTGGTTCTATAATCGTGTCCGGGAATACATTTTACGGGCTTTTTAATGATACCGGCTATTCGAGGAATGAGAATGATAACTCGTCGCAGATTTTATTTTTCCTACTTGTCTTTATTTGGAGGACCATGAGCACTGCTGGCCATACATAAGCTTTTATCAATTTTTATTGGCGTGCACTATAAAATGTCGATTCTAGACAAGCATTCGGTACAGCGTTCAATTCTACACAGAATGATACCAAATTCGAGGGATTATCCGCCATCACTTCATCGCACTTTTTGTGGAACAGAAGGAGTGTCGAGCCGACGTTGCATTTTAATGCAATGGGTGCGTTCAGGGCGGCGTGCGATGTGTGCAGATTTATTGCTTTTGCCAACAAGCAAGGCAATGGTGAATTCAATCAATAATCTTCGAGTTCGCACCAAGTTTTCATGTTGATGCGCACAATGAAATGCAGAATCTAGATGGCTGTTCAATAAAGTGCTCAATTCTACACAACATGGCACTACTGAAAAGGATAAATCGGCTATCACTTCTCCGCACTATTTGTGCAACAAAAGGATAATGCATATATTTGCGATGGGAGCGGGGCGCCGCCAGGAACGATGCATAGGTACTAATTGATTGTTTGTTGCCAAAAATAAGGGAATGGTACATTGGTTCTAGAATCGCATCTTGGAACACATTTTACGGGCTATTAAATACTACTGATTATTCGAAGAATGAACATGACATCTCGTCGCAGATTTCATGTTGCCTATTTGTTTTTATTGAGAGGCCCATCGGGCACTGCTGGCTATACATTCTTCAATTCTGGCATATAGCTTCTATCAATTTCTTATGGACGTGCACGATGAAATGTCGATTCTAGACAAGCATTAGATTCAGCGTTCAATTCTACACAGAATGACACCAAATTCGAGGGATTATCCGCCATCACGTCATCGCACTTTTTGTGGAACAGAAGGAGTGTCGAGCCGACGTTGTATTTTAATGCAATGGGTGCGTCCAGGGCGGCGTGCGATGGGTGAATATTTATTGGCCGCCCATTTGCCAACAAGCAAGGCAATAGTGAATTCAATCTACAATCATGTTTGGTAGGTACTAAATTTAACGGGCTTTTCAATGGTACTAATCATTCGAAGAATCAAAATAACATCTCGTCGCACATTTCAATTTCCCTACTCGTTAATATTTCCCGGCTTACCTATTGGGCATTGCCCGCCCAAAAAAACATTAACCTTCGAGGTTCGCACCAAGTTTTGATATCGATGAGCAAAATGATATGTAGATTCTAGATAGCTGTTTAATAAAGCAATCAATTCTACACAATATGACACTGCTGAAAAGGATAATTCTGCTATCACTTCGTCGCACTATTTGTGAAATAGCAGGATGTTACATCGTTTCGCGAGAGGATTGGGGCCCCGCGACGAACGATGTAGGTATGCTACTCGATTGTTTGTTTCCAATAAACAAAGGAACAATACGTTGGTTCTATGTATAATCGTGTCCGGGAATACATTTTACGGGCTTTTTAATGATACCGGCTATTCGAGGAATGAAAATGATAACTCGTCGCAGATTTTATTTCCTACTTGTCTTTATTTGGAGGACCATGAGCACTGCTGGCCATACATAAGCTTTTATCAATTTTTATTGGCGTGCACGATAAAATGTCGATCCTAGACAAGCATTCGATACAGCGTTCAATTCTACATAGAATGACACCAAATTCGAGGGATTATCCGCCATCACTTCATCGCACTTTTTGTGGAACAGAAGGAGTGTCGAGCCGACGTTGTATTTCAATGCAATGGGTGCGTGCAGGGCGGCATGCAATGTGTGCATATTTATTGCTTTTGCCGACAAGCAAGGCAAAAGTAAATGGAATCTAGAATCATATATAGTACAAAATTTAACGGGCTATTCAATGCTACTAATTATTCGAAGAATTAAAATAACATCTCGTCGCAGATTTCAATTTGCTTACTCGTTAATATTTCCCAGGTTAGGTATATGTACCTATTCGGCATTCCTCGTCTGACAACATTAACCTTCGAGTTTGCATCAAGTTTTCATGTTGATACGTACAATGAAATGTCGATTCTAGATGGCTGTTCAATTAAGTGCTCAATTCTACACAATATGGCACTATAGAAAAGGATAAACCTGCAATCCTTTCACCGCACTATTAGTGGAACAAAAGGATATTGCATATATTTGCGATGGGAGCGGGACACTGCCGCGAACGATGCATGCTAATTGATTGTTGCCAATAAACAAAGAAATAATACGTTGGTTCCAGAATATTGTCCGGGAACACTTTTTACGGGCTTTTTAATGATACCGGTTATTTGAGGAATGAGAATGATATCTCGTCGCAGATTTTATTTTTCCTGCCTGTCTTTATTTGGAGGCCCATGGAGCACTCCTGGCCAGTGGCCATTCATAAGCTTTTATCAATTTGTATTGGCATGCACGATAAAATGTCGATTCTAGACAAGCATTCGATACAACGTTCAATTCTACACAGAATGACACCAAATTCGAGGGATTATCCGCCATCACTTCACCGCACTTTTTGTGGAACAGAAGGAGTGTCGAGCCGACGACCGACGTTGCATTTTAATACAATGGGTGCGTCCAGGGCGGGGTGCGATGTGTGCATATTTATTGCTTTTGCCAACAAGCAAGGCAATAGTAAATTCAATCTAGAATCATGTTTGGCACTAAATTTAACGGGCTATTCAATGCTGCTAATTATTTGAAGAATCAAAATAACATCTCGTCGCAGCTTTCAATTTCCTTACTCGTTAATATTTCCCGGCTTGCCTATTCGGCATTGCTCGCCCAACAACCAATACCTTCGAGGTTCGCACCAAGTTTTCATATCGATGCGCAAAATTATGTGCAGATTCTAGATAGCTGTTTGATAAAGCAATCAATTCTACACAATATGGCACTGCTGAAAAGGATAATTCTGCTATCACTTCACAGCACTATTTGTGAAATAGAAGGATGTTTCATCGTTTCGAGAGAGGAGTGGGACCCCGCCACGAACGATGATACCGTCGTTGGTTCGATAATCGTTTCCGGTCCGGGAATACATTTTACGGGCTTTTTAATGATACCGGCCATTCGAGGAATGATAACTCGTCGCAGATTTTATTTTTCCTACATGTCTTTATTTGGAGAACCATGAGCACTGCTGTCCATACCAAGCTTTTATCAATTTTTATTGGCGTGCACGATAAAATGTCGATTCTAGACAAGCATTAGATACAGCTTCAATTCTACACGGAATGACACCAGATTCGAGGAATTATCCGCCATCACTTCATCGCACTTTTTGTGGAACAGAAGGAGTGCCGAGCCGACGTCGCATTTTAATGCAATGGGTGCGTCCAGGGCGGCGTGCGATGTGTGCATATTTATTGCTTTTGCCAACAAGCAAGGCAATAGTAAATTCAATCTAGAATCATGTTTGGTACTAAATTTAATGGGCTATTCAATGCTATTAATCAATCGAAGAATTAAAGTAACATCTCGTCGCAGATTTCAATTTGCTTATTCGTTAATATTTCCCAGGTTACCTATTCGGCATTGCTGGCCTGGCAACAATAATCTTCGAGTTCGCACCAAGTTTTCTTATTGATGCGCACAATGAAATGTCGATTCTAGATGGCTGTTCAATAAAATGCTCAATTCTACACAACATGGCACTACCGAAAAGGATAAATCGGCTATCACTTCTCCGCACTATTTGTGCAACTAAAGGATAATGCATATATTTTCGATGGGAGCGGGGCGCCGCCGGGAAATATGCATGCCAATTAATTGTTTGGTGCCAATAAATAAGGGAATAGTACATTGCTTCTAGAATCGCATCTGGGAACACATTTTATGGGCTATTCAATAATACTGATTATTCGAAGAATGAGCATGATATCTCGTCGCAGGTTTCATGTGTCCTACTTGTTTAGAGGCCCATTGGGCACTGCTGGCTATACATTCTTCAATTCTGGCATACAGCTTCTATCAATTTCGTATGGACGTGCACGATAAAATGTCGATTCTAGACAAACATTAGATACAGCGTTCAATTCTACACAGAATGACACCAAATTCGAGGGATTATCCGCCATCACTTCATCGCACTTTTTGTGGAACAGAAGGAGTGTCGAGCCGAAGTTGCATTTTAATGCAATGGGTGCGTCCAGGGCGGCGTGCGATGTGTGCATATTTACTGCTTTTGCCAACAAGCAAGGCAATAGTAAATTCAATCTAGAATCCTGTTTGGCACTAAATTTAACGGGCTATTCAATGCTACTAATCATTCGAAGAATTAAAATAACATCTCGTCGCAGATTTCAATTTCCCTACTCATTAATACTTCCCGGCTTACCTATTCGGCATTGCTCGCCCAACAACCATAACCTTCGAGTTCCCACCAGGTTTTCATATCGATGCGCAAAATAATGGTTGGATGCTAGATAGTTGTTTAATAAAGCAATCAATTCTACACAGTATGGCACTGCTGAAAAGGATGACTCTGCTATGACTTCACTGCACTATTTGTGAAATAGAAGGATGTCGTTTGGCGAGTGCTGTGGGGCCCCGTTGCGAACGATGTAGGCTAGGTATCGATTGTTTGTTGCCAATAAACAAAGGAATTATACGTTGGTTCTATAATCGTGTCCGGGAATACATTTTACGGGCTTTTTAATGATACCGGCTATTCGAGGAAGGAGAATAATAACTCGTCGCAGATTTTATTTTTCCTACTTGTCTTTATTTAGGGGACCATGAGCACTGCTGGCCATATAAAAGCTTTTATCAATTTTTATGGACGTGCACGATAAAATGTCGATTCTAGACAAACATTAGATACAGCGTTCAATTCTACACAGAATGACACCAAATTCGAGGGATTATCCGCCATCACTTCATCGCACTTTTTGTGGAACATAAGGAGTGTCGAGCCGACGTCGCATTTTAATGCAACGGGTGCGTGCAGGGCGGCGTGCGATGTGTGCATATTTATTGCTTTTGCCAACAAGCAAGGCAATAGTAAATTCAATCTAGAAGCACATATGGCGCCAAATTTAACGGGCTTTTCAATGCTACCAATTATTTGAAGAATTGAAATAACATATTGTCGCAGATTTCAATTTCCTTACTCGTTAATGTTTCCCGGCTTATTCGGCATTGCTGGCCTGGCAACAATAATCTTCGAGTTCGCACCAAGTTTTCATATTAATGCGCTCAATGAAATGTCGATTTTAGATGGCTGTTCAATAAAGTGCTCAATTCTACACAATATGGCACTGTTGAAAAGGATAAATCGGCTATTACTTCACCCCACTATTTGTGGAACAAAAGGAATTTGCATATTTTTGAGGTGGGAGCGGGGCGCCGCCGGGAACGATGCATGCTAATAGATTGTTTGTTACCAATAAATAAGGGAAAAGTACATTGGTTCTAGAATCGCAACTGGGAACACATTTTAGGGGCTATTCAATGATACTGATGATTCGAAGAATGATACTGATCTCTCGTCGCAGATTTCATGTGTCCTACTTGTCTTTATTCAGAGGCCCTTTGGGCACTGCTGGCTATGCATTCTTCAATTCTGGCATGCGGCTTCTTTCAATTTCTTATGGACGTGCACGATAAAATGTTGATTCTAGACAAGCATTAGATACAGCGTTCAATTCTACACAGAATGACACCAAATTCGAGGGATTATCCGCCATCACTTCATCGCACTTTTTTGTGGAACAGAAGGAGTGTCGAGCCGACGTTGCATTTTAATGCAATGGGTGCGTCCAGGGCGGCGTGCGTTGTGTGCATATTCATTGCTTTTGCCAACAAGCAAGGCAAAAGTAAATTGAATCTAGAATCATGTTTAGTACTAAATTTAACGGGCTATTCAATGCTACTAAAGTCGGCATATATTCGCACGCGGGACCCGCCAGGCTCCCGTCACGAAAATATGCGACATCTTCTTGTTTCACAGAAGTGCGGAGAAGTTCCATCATATTTTTCCTTTTAAATAACATTATACTGCGTAGAAATTAGTGCTGTCTAGAATCGACATTTTATTTTGCTCGTCAATAGGAAAACTTGATACTGAAACTCAAAGTTTATTGTTGTCAGGCCCAGCAATGCCGAATGAACCGCGAACTATGAACAAGAAAGTTGAAGGCTGCAACAAAACAGCGTTCTTGTTCTTCGAATAATAAATAGCATTAGATAGTTCAACAAATTTAGTATCATGCATGATTCTAGATTCAATTTATCGTTCCCTTTCTTCTTGGCAAAAGCAACAAATCTGCACACAGTACACGCCGCTCTGATAGGCTCCCATTGCGTTAATATGCAATGACGGCCCTTCTGCTCCACCAAACGTGCGAATAAACTATTGAACGTTTTATCAAAAGCTTGTCAAAAATCGACATTTTATCGTGCATGTCGATAACAAAATTAATAGAAACGTAGGTCTGGCTAGCGATGCTACATGGACCTCCAAGTAAAGGTAGTAGGAAAATGAAATCTGCGACGAGGTATCCTCAATCCTCATTCTTCGAATAATTATTATCATTAAATAGCCCGTAAAATCTTTTCCCGGATGTGATTTTAAAACCTATATATTCTTCCGTTGGTTGTTGGCAAAAAATAATCAATCATGGGGTTCAAGTCGTTCTGCGTTCACGGCCACGCCCCGCTCTCATCGGGGAAATATGCAGCATGACTTTGTTCCACAATTAGTGCCGTGAAGTGATAGCATAATTTCCCTTTTAATAGCGCCATACTGTGAAGAATTGAACACTTCAGGTATCGGACACCTTTCTTGATCTAGAATCGGTCGATTGCATTGTGCGTGTCAACGTGAAACTTGACATAGGTAACTCGAAGTTTATTGTTATCGGGCCCAGCAATGCAGAATGAGCCATGAACACTGAACTATAAACAGGCACGTACCCAGGATTTCGCCCAGGAGGGGGCCACCTGCTTTCGAAGGGGCCCCCCACACTCCACAGTGTACAGGGCCCCCAGGTTCCCCGGGGGCCCCGGGAGTCATGAAGAACCTTTCGATGGTGGGGGGGGGGGGGCATAGTGGGTCCGGTCTCTCCTGCAGACGTAGGTGAGAAAACGCCACGTGTGTGGGAAAACGCAATTCAGTTCTTTACAACCTAATGTAGCATTTGGTTGTGATTTCTCGCGTTCAACTTCATCAAAGTCAATTAAAACGGTCTCTGTAACGGTCTATAAGCCTTGAGAAAATGTGGAAAATTGGAAAGTAAAAATATTTTTGCTTGAAGAGTGTGCATGAAACGCACGGCATTTTATGAGCGAGCGCCTCAATTACTGAACATCCTCCAATTCCGGATATGAAGGTATATAATATAATAGTGGGGAATAAATGTCTCGTTATCGGAATTCCACTATCTGGCAACTAGCCCTATGTAAATGCGGCTATTATATGTTTCACTAGGAAACGAGCGCAATTGTACTTTTAGCCAGAAAATAAATCCTTGGGTAATTCTGGGACACTGTATTAATTGGAGGAATAGGACTTAGGAGGAAATGCGATTGCAAATCGACCCACATCCCTGTGTTACCCAATGACGCCTTTGGGGCCAAGGTTGGGGGGTATTCAATTTAGCCTTTTTGTTTTTCTGTGATATCTCCGGCACCGTGAAAGATATTGGCTCCTTCAGATGCATCTGAAGGAGCCAATATCTGGAGTAGGCACTCATGAGTGCCTACTCCAGTCACTACTTATATGCAGTAGCCAGTAGCCACTCAGATGATTTGGGATCAATCAGGTGATAAGCGTACTTTCAGACGACCAGGGGCCCCCAGTCGACCAGGGGTTCCCAGGCGACCAGGTCCTCCAGATGACTAGGGGCCCGACTGCCCCAGGCGACCAGGGCCCTCCAGGCGACCAAGGGCCAATGCGATCAGGTCCCCAAAGCGATCAGGGGCCCCCAGGCGAACAGGGGCCCCCATGCGACCAGGGACCCCATGCGACCAGGCCCCCGGCTACCAGGGGCCCCCAGGCGACCAGGGGCCCTCTAGGTGACCAGCGGCCCTCAGGCGATCAGGGGCCCCCAGGCGACCAGGGGATCCCAGGCTACCAGCAGGGGCCCAAGGCGACCAGGGTCCCCCAGGCGACTAGGGGCGACCGGGGGCCCCAGGCAACCAGGGGCCCATGCGACCAGGCCCCCCGGCTACCAGGGGCCCCCTGGGTGACTAGGTACCCCCAGGCGATCAGGGGCCTCAATATCATGCAACCAGAGGCCCCCCATGCGAGTAGGGCCCCCTAGGCGACTAGGGGCCACAGACTATCAGGGGCCCATACGACCAGGCCCCCGGCTATCAGGGCCCCCTAGGCAACTAGGGGCCCCCAGTCGATCAGGGGCCTCATGCGACCAGAGGCCCCCATGCGACCAGGGCCCCCTAGGCGACTAGGGGCCCACAGGCTATCAGGGGCCCCCATGAGACCAGGCCCCCGGCTACCAGAGGCCCCCTAGGCGACCAGGGGCCCAGGAAACTGGGGGCCCTTGGATGACTGCAGGGGCCCCTCGCGTACCCAGGGCACATAAATGAAACTTTAATATCAATTTTTCTTCCGAGTAAAAGACGTTTTATCCAGTGTTTAAAAAATATCCTGGGGCCTGAGGGGCCCCCTGAGCGCCTTCGGCGCTCAGGGGGGCCTTGGCCCCCGTGGCCCCCCCTTGGGTACGTCACTGACTATAAACGAGTAAGGAAATTGAAATATGTGACGAGATGTTATTTTGATGTTTCGAATACCTACCTAATATGTAAGTAGGTGCCAGTGAATGGCCCGTTAAATTTAGTACCGGACACGATTCCAGATTCAAATTAATATTGCTCTGCTTCTTGGCAAAAGCAATAAGTCTGCACACATCATAGGCCACAGTGCAGCTCCCATTGCTTAACCACGGTGACTATATGCTATAGCATGCAATGTCGGCTGGACATTCTTTCTGTTACACAAAAAGTGCGATGAAGTGATGGCGGATAATCTCTTGAATTTAGTGTCATTCTGTGTAAAATTAAACGCTGTATCGAATGCTAGTCTAGAATCATATGTCAATGATGTCTGTCAATGCAAAATTGCACTGCAAACTTGAATTTTCTCGTGGGACCGGCCGCCGGCGGGCCGAGCGTCACGTGACCCCAATCTCAGGAGCCGGTCAAGGTCACATGGCCTGAGTACAGTTAGTAGTTCCCAGATTCGCCGCCAGAGTAGCGCCACTTGCAACGGAATAAGAGAATGCTACATTGCGCGGTTGACTTGAACTTGATTATTTCTTCTTTGCCGACAGAACCCCAATGTCCCCGCTTGCATTGCTCTTGGACCCTAACGATAGTGTTATAATTTGGCATACCAATGTGCAAAGAAATGACGCAATCTTGATGAAAATTTTGGCTCGTTATTTGTACTCGAATTTGATATATAGGCCTCCAAAGTTCGGAACGTTTTTTTCTGGGCCACCCGGTACTCACAACCATTAAGCCGCATGCATTCCTTCCGCATTTTTGTTGCCGTCGCTGGCTAGCGGCCGACGGCACAGGCCTGTTACACGTGTTGAACATTAATTGCCGCCCGATGCGCAGTTGGGGGACTCACCGTCAGCGTTACCGCTGGCGTCTCGCTGGTTTCCCCAGATTCTCATGAAAATTTCCCTATTTTAAAAATCATTTCCCTAGATGCGGTTATTTTCATGGAATTTGACGTACTTTTCTCATTTTAACCATTCGTGTTATAGTCGCTGCGTCCTAAAACAGCAATTACATAACTACATTCTGTAACGTTAACGTAAGAGATTCTAATGAAATTGCTGGCATATAGCAAATTACTGTATGTGGTATAGGTATAACATAATTGCGTGGTATATCGCAAATTGTGGTGTGTTGTGGGGCGCGGGAAACTACCAACATCGTATGGGTAGCGGTAGTGCTGGCGTAAGAGACGAGTCGATGCATTATTTTGCACCGTCAGTTTAACCGTAAGGAAGTGATATGCGCTAGAGGTAGACATTGTAAAAATCGTGCCAAAACAAAAACTTTGATGTGAAAAATTAGCCGCACCCGAAATGGAACAACGCAGAAGCAGTTTGTTTTGGAATAATAGCAAGAATTATATATACACATGCATACATAGGTAGGTATGTAATTCCCTTTATATCTTTAAAACGAGGGTATCAAACCTGAATTTTTGAAAAATGTTCTCATATTTATTTGGTATGACATGCAGAAGAATAATTCATGACAACAATGATTTCGATTGTTGAAAAAACAACAATTTTTCGGGTTGGTGGTATTTCCCTAGATTTCGTGTGAAATCCATATATCCCTAGATCTTCGCTGATTTCCATAGAAAAGGGAAATTTCCCTAGCAGCGGTAACCCTGCTCACCGTCCCGGGTGGCACCGACTCGACTCTGGTGAAAGGTGAACGTATTCCACCAGTTACTGCGCCGGGCCGGAGCATTTTGTGCCGAGCGGCGGGGACCTCCCGCGGGATACCTGACCCGTGAGATGACGAAGCAGCGAGCTAGTTTGGTGCAGTTGATGCGAGGTCCGGCGCTCTGTATAGGTCACATGTATCGGAGTACATGTAGGTGGCGTGTGCCGCGAGAGGGGAAATGCCACTGTTCCGCCGCGTGACCTCTCTGTGCCCCGGTGGGAACTGACGGCGAATGTTCGTGACCTGATCTGTGACCGTTTGACTCGTATAGGTCTGTCTGTCAGTCCCACTGTTAGCTCTGCTGAACTTTGAGTCCTCACGGCATGTGTCTGTCTGTCTACAGTGCGGCAGCTAACGGCGGCCGAATGGAGGCGCCGCCCTCCCCGACGGCGGGGGCGGCCGGCCCGCGGCGCACCCACAGCCTGGCGCCCGACGATGCCGACTCGCGGCGACCCGCCAAACTGTCCGACCTGAGTGACCTGGTCACCGTCGGCGGCCGGCTGCCCGGCTACCGCTCGCGCCGGCCGTGCCTCTTCGAGCGGTCGGCTGCCACCTGGTGGGACCCGCGCTTCGACTCGGACATCCTCGAGGGCCAGTACCGCGCCACCACCCTACCCCGCATCAAGCGGCGCCTCCAGATGGGTCTGACCTTCTCGCTGCTGGCGGCGCTCGTCTGGTGTGTGTACGTCGGCACGGCTCGGGAGCGGCTCCTGCTGGCGCTGCTGTGTCTGCTGGCCGTTCTACCCCTCCTGGCCGCGCTGGCTGTCACAGAGACAGCCCGGCTCGAGAGGCACCTCGTGGCTGTCTCGGCAGTGGCGGCCGCAGCGCTGTGCCTGCTGTCTCTACTGCCGGCCGCCGCGCGGCTGCCCGGCCTGCCCGGTGGCGCGGCCGTCACAGAGCTCCAGCTGTTCGCCTGGGCGGCCGTGACGGTCACGCTGGTGTACACGATGGTGCCGCTGCCGCTGTACGGCGCTGTGGTCACCAGTGTGCTCTACTCGGTGACTCTGGAGGCTCTGACGGCAGCTGCGGAGACGGAGGCCGGTGTAGCGGCGCGGTTGCTCGTCCGGACCGGGCTCCACATCTGTCTGCACCTGATCGGTCTCCGCACGCTGGTGCTCGCCCAGGTGCACATGCGGAGCACCTTCACCACAGTGGGGCAGACGCTGCTGACACAGCGCCAGCTGGAGCTGGAGAAGCAGCTGAAGGAGAAGATGATCTACTCTGTGCTGCCACGGTCGCTGGCCGACTGGGCGCAAGACGAAATGACCGACCCGGCGGCGGTGTCGCGGTCGGCCGGGCACGGCGCGGCCGACCTGACCCTGCCTCGACCGGCCGCCGCCGGGCCAGAGATCTGCTTCAGGCCCTTCAACATGCAGCCCATGGATCAGGTGAGCATCCTGTTCGCCGACATCGTCGGCTTCACCCGCATGTCGAGCAACAAGTCGGCCGAGCAGCTGGTCGGTCTGCTCAACGATCTCTTCGGTCGGTTCGACGAGCTCTGTACTCGACACGGCTGTGAGAAAATCAGCACGCTGGGCGATTGCTACTACTGCGTCTCGGGGTGTCCCGAGCCGCGTGCGGACCACGCCATCTGCTGCGTCCAAATGGGACTCGCCATGATCGCTGCCATCAAACAGTTCGACCGCGACAATGGCGAAGATGTCAATATGCGTGTGGGTGTGCACACCGGTCGCGTTCTTTGTGGCTTGGTGGGCACGCAGCGGTTCAAGTTTGACGTGTGGTCCAACGATGTGAGCATGGCCAACAAGATGGAGTCTTCCGGCCGGCCGGGGGCGGTGCACATATCAGAGAAGACGCTTCACTACCTGAGGGGCCAGTACACGGTCACACCCGGAGAGCCGGTCGCAGGTGAGTTCAGACGGTCACGGAGGGATATGGAGCTGCTATCAGGGAGGGATGTAACGCGGGAATGATTCGGTACTTTGGTTTACTTGGTAATGTATAATGTAATTGTGCGATGTTCGTTCCCTTGAGATATCATAGCTGGTACATATTTCGCATGTTGTGTATATGTGACTTTTGCCGTCTCGCATGATTTTCTCCTTACGAGTAATATAACGAGTAATACCATTTTTATATATGCAGGTCATACATCATAATTATACTCAGACTCGGGGTATATTCATCGCTCGCTGACGTATCTGTTCCGGACATTCATCATGTCTATGATAGAAAAGACCAGAGTGATGCAGGAATAAGTTACCCGGTATTCGGCGTACTGCTTCTCTCTTCCTCAATGTATAGACGCACAGCCTATCCCGATACAATATGCGCAGGTTTCGCAATCTTATTTTCGGAAAGGCTCACAGCAACACACCGCCACACCAATGTCATTGCTACTGAAATTCAGCCTAACCAACACGGCGACATACGATGCTCGGTATGGTTTGTGGGCTTACCGTCTCCCCACAGTGCGGTGTGCGTTGGTGGGTTTATCGAACGTCGAGCTAGCGTTGCGTCGGCCCTGCCCGGTTAGGTTAGTGTGGGTGGCGCCGTGGCGTGCGGCGTATTGATGGCTTTCTAAAGTAGTGATGTGATATTTGATCAGATAGCAGGTGAATTCCATCAATATCGAGTACGGTGTGCCGTGCTTCGGAAGATTACGTATTCAATTAGCTCTGTATCGAGCGGCGCTCTAGCTCGGGCATCCCACGGTCCTTCAATCGATGTGTAATGTAGCTGGCTAGACCGGGGGACGGCCGCCCGTGCCCCCCTCCCCCCTCAGTCCTCCACACAGCTAATAAACTGGCGGCCGGCGGTACACGGCGGGCGGCGAGCCGGCTGAGACCGGCAACGGGAGACGTTCGATTTCACGCTCGACTGTGCCGCCATCAAATGTGGCTTATTAGCCTCGCGGTGTACTGGGTGCTCCGTGGTGTGTTCTCTGCCGTGTGCTCTAGTTGTCCTGTGCTCCGTGCCGTGTGCTCTCTCGATGGTCCTTACCTTGTGCTCTCTATCGATGGTTCTAATCTACGGTGTCGTTTGCTCTTTGGTTGGCGGAAAGTGCTTTAGAAGGAGAAGTTGTTGAGTGGTGCGGTGTCAATTGTTAGAACCGCGGGGATTTTTGGTGGATGAACTGAGTTGACTCGTTCTGGTGGTGTTGAGATTTAGTGGAGCTTTGTTGAGATTTGGCTCAAATGTTTCGTTTCAAACTGCTGGGTTGTGTTCGATCGCTTTCGTGTGATCTCTTCGAGAGCTGTTTTTTCTGTAGTGGAGGAACATTTCAGTGATGTTCTGAGTGTCTCACTCCGACGGTTTGGATTGGTTTTGTGCGTGAGACGCGTTGTTCAAACAATATGTGTAGTTGACAGCCGTTTAGCTGAAGCCGTGCTTGCTGGTGGTGGTAGGTATCGGTGGCTGCTGTAAATTGTTTTTGGTGGTTCTAGCTGTCGTGCATTATTATGCGAGCGAGGCGCTGTACTAGTGTGAAAAGGCAGGACATGTGCTTTACACGCGGAGGTCAGAAATGTGCCTTTCAGTAGTTCATTGGACAGACCTGACGTGTTATCCTTGACATAAGGCTATAAAATTTACCAATGCTAACAGATGCAGCCGATTTCGATCACTGATATATTGTGCTACACAAGTGGATCTTCCTGCGAAATATGCATATCTACAATGGAAAGGTTCTGAATTCTTATGCTCTGAAATCGACCGGTCATTAGGATGTGCTGTTGCCTTGTTTGGGCAGGCAAGTGCTTGCCGTTTATTATTATTTCGACGACGTTGCTCCAGCACAGACCCTAATGCGGTGTCTCGCCGTGCCGCCCGGCCGTCCTCTGTGTCATTTTGTCTGATTTGTTTCACCATCCAATTATGTGTGTTCGGAGAGCGTCGCGTGAATCGTGGCCCGTGTCAGATGCAGGTCGATAACGCCCTGCTCGAGGACGGCCTTCAGATCTTACCATTGTCCAACGCAACTGGTTTGCGGAAAACATGCGCGAGTGAGCGACGCGGAGCAACGCAGAAAGCTGCGGGTGGATCGCGGAGTGGTCGTCGTTATTGTGTTTCAGTGGAAAATGCTAACTATGCCAAATTACTGCCTTCTGCACGCATACACCTATTATCTCGACTTGCTTGCTTTGCTTGTTTGCTGGAGAACCTTGCATTACTTCTTTGAAGTGTCTTGAAATTTTTAATTTGCTATATAATATGTATGTCCATAAGGTCGTCTGGTCTCCCAAAAGTTATCGGCTTGATTTCTCTTTTAGCTGCTGCTTTTCGGTTACCCCATCTGTATTCCATATCCCTTTCCTTCTTCACACGCACATCCATACATACGCTCACAGCCAGGTCAACAGGTTTAGCGACGCTCAAACCAGCCCAAACCGGCATCTGTTGCTGCGCGACCTCCCGCTAACCCTCGACTCCATGTAAAACGGATTATCCCAATCTCGTCGGCGCAACAGATTACTCCCTTCCTCTCTCTTCTCTCCTCTCCCTCTTCGCCGTATGTTCCCTCACGTTGCCCTCACGTACCGCCTGGCTTCATTACGGTCGAGTCACGTCTGGTCGTGATTTTCTCGGCGATGTGGTAATGCTCCGCGCTTGTTTGTGAGCCGCCGATTGTGTCTAAATTGCGTCGCTGCGGCTTTTTGTGTGTCTGTATCACAGCTTTGTGGGAACTGGGGATTACGAGAGGAACTGGGGATTATAGTCTTGCACTATATATAAGAGACAACTGGCAACTGCATTGGTGGTATTTGGCTACCCAGTACCTACCCTTTAAATGCTTGCTGTGTAACGTGTTTTGCGCTTGCTGCTAGTACTGTTGCATGTTCTGCTTCCCACTGGTAATTTGATACGAATTATGTGCGACGTTTTCCAAGATATCTAATTTCAGTGGTCTGCCTCGCAGGCATTATCAGCATTGCCAGCCGCAGCGGTTCCCGCTAATTAATTATAATGATGTCATTAGCTAGCCATATATAGCCGTGTTTGTTTGTGCTGAATTTAGACCGTGTTCCGTTGTTCTTGGTTTGTTTTGGACTCGCAAGAACTACTAATATAGCTAGGCATGAATGCCGAAGCATTCATGATAAGCATAGCAATAGCATCAACATATATCGGCTGAGTTTACCTTGATTTGAAGCACTGACCAGGCGTGCAATGCATTTACAATTTTTTTTCGCGACCTACTCATCGACGTACCTACATGACTCCCTCTTCGTTGTGTGTCATTGGAGGCAGAGTAACAATATACTCGCTGTAATACGAAAATTTATGTATCTACGGGAGAACCAGAATCTTGTCTGCCGCCTCGTTCCACGAAAGCATGCCCTCTTGGCGTATTGTTTTTATCCAAAACTGAGCCTGTCAGCTCACACGTGTTACCACTACGCGTCCGTCTGCGGTGCCGCGTGACGTAGTGGTGAAAAGGGTTCTCCTGGGTTCGACGGAACTTGTATGTGATCGGTCTGCAACGCGGGGCTTCCTTGGCCGGTGCAGATGGTGAGAGCGGTGACCCGGTCCACTGGTCTCTGAACGTGTGCCGCCTGAGTTCAGCTTGTTGGCTTATCGATGAAGATGTGTATGCCTTCTGCTGATGTGTCTTAGTGTGTGTATGGACTATGGAGGCGGATAAGTTTGTTCATCATCCACTTATAAATGGTAGTCGTTAGTTCTGTATTGTTTCACCGAAAGAACTGTGATGGAAGAGGCGGCACCACCCACCAGCGTCGTGACTTGTGTTGTGGGACCGAGCTGTGGTGTGGCAATAGTAGCTTCCCACTTGAATGCTCGCTCGTCGCCGCTTCCACGGGCGGTAGCGTGCCGGAGGCGGTGCAGTCGGTTTTGACTATTCATCATCCGTCGCCGTCAGAGGATGATGTGATTAATCGAAATGCGTAGACCAGTAGCGACCGGTTCCGCCTTAACCACGGTCCACGGTGGCATTACAAATCAAATCACGTTGACTTCTTTGTAACATCAGATATCGACTCTCATTCTCTCCGTTTTGCGTTTGACTGTCTCGTCGTCGGACTTTCTGAGGCTTTTCGTTTCTTGATGTGTCTGTCTCATTGTTTATCTGACCGTCTACCTATCTGTAAATTGCGTATGTGCCATCTGCTGGATTGAATTTCCGTCTTAATTTCTGACTATCTACTTGTTTCTGCCTGTATTTGTCTCTCTGTTTCACTATTTGTCTGCCTGTCTGTCTGACATGAATCTACATCTCTGTATTGCAGACCTGCAGACGTACTTTATCGTACGGCGTAAGACGCTCGTCTAGTCGTCTCTGTAACCGTCTGACTTTTCAATGCCCCACAGACTTGCAGACGTACTGAACTGTACAGCGTAAGATGCTCGTTTGACTGTCTGATCGTCTGACTGTCTGATTTTCTGTCTCGCAGACCTGCAGACGTACTTTATCGTACGGCGTAAGACGCTCGTCTCGCAGCGGTCTGAACCCACCTCTCCAAACGACGCCGGTCCGGTGCCGATTGTGCCACTCAGTCAGAAGTGCTGCTCTCTGCCCTGTGTCATCGAGGCGACCGATACGCCAGCGCGGGTGAGTGGCGGAGAGGGGGAGAGTAGTTGGGGGCCCCCCGGGTAAGTAGGTCCCTTCTTCACTGCAACCGTGATTGCGCCTGTGGAGGGCAATCACGGTGGTTGGGAGGTAAAGGGTTTGGAGTTGGGTAGACTGTAGGGGCTGTCGGGCTGGGTGGAAGGATAGGGCTTCTTGGCAGTGTGGGTGGGCGGGACTTCAAGTCCCATTGAGTGGGAGCGGGAGATCGGGTGAGGTTGTAGGATGAAGATAAGAAATAAGGCGTGATTGAGTGGATGTTGAAAGCCGGATTAGGTCTGTGTAAGTTCCTGGTTGAGTGGGAGCGCAAGATTTCCACAAGGTTTGTTGAAGTTGAAATCTGGATTGAGTCAGTGTCACCTTCCAACTAGCTGGGAAATTTTGGTTGAGTACCGAGTTCAACGTATCTTCCACGTATTTCCTGAGACAAGACAGATAAGGGCAATGTTTTGGTGTGGTCTTGCTTGATGTGCCTCATCTCCCAACAGACCGGCGTAGTACTAGGGAGTGGTTCGCCGCACCCGAACTATCTGCAACCACTACCTCATGTGTCGCTGACCTAATCAAAATGAAGACGCCACTACGATGAACTCTCTGTGAAGATCGATGCGCCCCACACCTGGTGACAGTTTCATCTTCTTTGGGAAATGACTTTGAGCGCCCGGTGCGGTCCGTCAAACCTTGCTTCATTCTGCCGCTGTTGAGGCAGATTATTACAGCTCGTACGTGTCAGGACATAAGCCAGAGGGGCGGAGGGAGAGAGGGATAAGCCGCGATCAGTGCTGATCTGTTCAGAGATCGTTTAGCCGCTATGGATCGGATTATAGCTTGTCAGCACGAAACGATGCCTGATCTGCGCTGGCGAATATTCTGCGGCTCATTGCATTCATTGGCGAGGCCTACGCGATTAATAGCGATGTTGTAAGTGACGAAATTCGGCATCATCGTGTCATTTGCAGAGCGCTATTTTGTGTTTATCATATATTGCCGTTAGAACCATACTGTAACGCGGGCCGACTTGCACTACCAAATCCCACCGTATTTCCCCCGACCCTAACTCAGTCCAATCCGCTCCTCGGGGCAGTCCAGCTCAGAGATGGCCGCTGTTACCAGCCTGGCAGTGACAAAATTCGGAGCCGGCCGGCGGCGTCCCTGTGGTGCCGTCTCTCAGCCCATCGGAGGCCGACGCGCCCGCAGAATGGCACAGGATGTGGAGTAATCACATTGACCTTTCGGCCGGTGGTGGCTCGCCGCGCCGACACCGGGAGCCGCGAGCTGCGAGCGCCGGTCGGGCTGAGCCAGCGCTGAGCTGAGCTCCTGCAGCTCGGGCCTCGCGACTCTCACCGGCCGAGAGTGGTGGGATGAGAGAAGATGTCTGGATTTTTGTCGCGTCGTTCTTTTCGGCTGGAAGCTTGAGTGCAGGAAAAGGGCGCTGAGTAGAGGGTGAATTGGTGAAACGACTGTTGGTGACAGGTGCTGATTCAGGATGAGTCGCGATAACGTCTCAGTTCCAAATGGCGAACCGTGTCAGGTGGCAGGGAGGCGAAAAGCAGAGTCTTATGCGAAAGCTGCAAATGCAGTCTTTTATTCCCAGAACGTGTGATGAACTCTGTCCAGTATCAGGAATTTCATTCGTGAACGTCCCGTGTTTCAATTCCCTGCAGTCTTCCCCTTCCCTGCTCCGGCTGTTCCAAAGTCTTGTTCCTTGGTTCGCGGGTAATGAAGCAATCAAACTCCCTGTAGCACCTGTGCACATCCGCAGCCGCAGCTGCGCTGAGCGCCATGGCTCACAAACAAGGTCCACTGCAGACGTATCGGGCTTCGGGTGATGTTCGCCAGAAATCGACTCAAGTGCTGTTGGCACAGGGGCCGCATGCCATTATCTGCTGCTTAGGATTGCCCAAGCACCGCATGCATAATCTGCCCTGCCCATGTCGGCCTTTTGTTCGTCCCATCGCTGGCTGTTGCCCCTTGCACCGTCATAGAAGGCATTGCTCATTAAATCATCATATACCGCTAAGCGTCTGGTTTTAGCCGGTCCATCATTCACGTCCTGGGTGTGGCACACGATCGGCTCCGTGCAGCGTGCATGGTCTTCTTCTTTTACATTTCAAATTTTCACGGCTTTACTGGCGGTGTGCCCCTCCCATCTGGGCAGCGATAGCCCGGATACGAGGCCGACTACGCCGCTACACGCGCCGTGCTGAACACTCCATGGGGACAGGGCCCGGGGGAGCCAGACTGCTCGTCTGGCCGCACCAGATAAGGTGCCTGGAGGTCAGTGACCCGGCTGTCTATTCCGAGAGCGTCCCGGTGATTGGGCACCTGTTGAAGTGTCAAACAACGCGCCGTGCTCATCGCCAGCTCCCCACTCTCTCCTCTGGTCCTCCCGTCCTCTGCACACGGGCTCTAATTATCAGCACAGCCGTCCCTTTATTCTGTCGGAAGGCTTTCATCATGCTTCTGCTAGAAGAGTGGGCGGGTGTATTCATATTCCCGGAAGATACTGTCAGTGTTGTTATGTTTATTTATGTCTGCATTTCCTCCATCTCAGATCGGATGTCTACCATCCCGCCATCCCTCATCCAACCTCTTCCTCTAGCCGTCATCTGTGTGCTCTCCCTCCTCTTTCCTCCCATCCCCTCTCTTCATCGACTGACACTGTCTAGCTCTTCGCTGGTCCTCTGTGCAACATGTGAAGGATCTGCCGTTGAGCCAATTCATTGGTGCCGGATTGCGCGTGACGCCGTGCGGACATCCCACGGGGCTGGCCCCGCTCCTCCCTCTACGTGCCCCAGTATTGATCGGGCGGTTCTCCTTTGGGTCTGGCGGGCCGGCGCCGTGCGGGGGCGGTACCTCCGCCACGCGCCGAGCCGCAGTCGCCACCTGTCCCCGAGGGGACCAGACGACGAGCTGTCTGGACGACGTCAGGCCACCGGTGCTGCCGGGCTGCTCGACAGAGTTGTGGAGTTCCCAGCAGCGGCCCAGGGAGAGCGAACGAGTGGGCTGGGTGGGGTGGGTCGAGCGAGCTGACTGGAGGAGGAGAGGGGAGGGAGGGAGGGAGGAATGGGAGGAATGGTTAAAGTTTGCGAGTGGTTTCACCGTGTGCGCTGCTGAGTGCTCGAGCGGCAGGTCGTTGACCGAGAGAGCTCGGTCAACACTCAACAGGTCGTCAGGGCTTCGAGAAGAAGTTGGCGTCGAGTGCAGGCTTTTAGAGCACTGCGAGGGACCGTTGATTAGGCTTGTTGACCTTGCTCACCTGGGTGAGGGCATTGCCGTACCAGTTGGTTCAGTTTTCTGGAGTTGTTTGTTGGCTTTTCGCCACAGTCCCTAAATCGTTTTACATTATTTCAATGCCCTAATGTCGTTCCCGAACTTCAGCGTTAGTAGTTTTATCCAGATCTCATCACTTTTTCACGTTTTCTACTTCGTGCTCTAATTTTGTTGCAACGATAATGTCAACTCGATGCGGCTTTCGCTGCTGGTATCGTCTCTTGCGACCTGCAGCTGACCTCTCCCCCCTCGTTTACCTTCAGGTGGAACCTCTGAACGAGCTCGCCTCCCTGGACCCTCACACCACGCGCGCCCCGCGGCCGAGGCCCGGGCGACCAGATCGCGACGCCAAAGGTGAGACTTAGCGTGAGTTGTGAGATTGCTTTAAGCTGATGTGAGATGTGTGGTAGCTCGCCTTCAGCCGATGTGAGTTGTCTGGTTGCTCGCCTTCAGCCTATGAGAGTTGTCTGGTAATTTGGCTTCAGCCTATGAGAGTTGTCTGGTAACTCGACTTCAGTTGATATGGATTGTATGGTGGCTGGTCTACAACTGATAAGGGTAAATGGCTCTTGTGAACTCGTCCCCAGTCTGTGTGAGCTACCCCTTCCAATGGCCCGTTTCACGCCGCCTGAGTGAGTTGTTCTGTGCAGTCCGTCTCTTTGGTGAGTGAGCTGTCTGACTTACAGCACCTGGCCAGTGTGAACTGTCCAGTGTCCAATGGCTGGTTTCCAACACGAGTGAGATATGTGCGGCCCATCCTTGGCCCGTGCAATGCCGCTACCGCCCGACCTGTATGCTAACGTCGCCCAAATATGACAGTATTGTCAAAAATAACGCTCAAGTGAGCGGTACATTCTGCTAACAGTTTTTGCAGTTTTCCGTCTGCGTCTGACGTATACCTCGGACAATGTGCGTCATTGTGAATCCTTAACGGCCGTTATGGGCGCTCGATCGGGCGGCGGCTGCCCGATTTGGGCAGCGGCATTTGGAAAAGGGCGGCGGCTATGCTGAAAAACGCGCCGGTGAAGTGTGCTCGTTGCGCTGTCTGCGACCGAGCGGTCGCCCCGCCGATGAACGAACGGGCTGGCCTTGAATGTGGTGCCAGCAAGCACCGTCACTGAACGGGGTGTCGCTTTTTAGCGGAATATCGTTATGTCGCGTCACGCATGCTGGGAGCATTTCTATGGGGATTGATTTGGCCCTCGTGTGTTATGTGAAATGTGATTTCTTTGCTAACTTTATCCACAAGCTGATAACCTTTGGGCATCAGGTATCTCAGCTCAGAATAGCATCAACTATGTGCAACTGGCCACGACACTCCCAACCTCGACAGCTGAAACGTCTCCACCTGCTTCCGTGTTGTCGTAGTCCCAATACATGGACACCAGTGGTCAACGCCAGTCAATGTCCAGACAGAGCAGCTATGTTGTCTGAGTCCCTCGCCAAGCACCGGGCGGGGGTCACGACACTTTGACCTGTCCCTGGGAGGGTCCCAGGTCACCACACAGTGGCACCCGCCCACGCGACACTGCCCCACACCTCTGTCCCGGCCGGGCTATTTCGGTCTGTGTACCGTCCCGTCCCGACCGTCCGCGGCGGCGGGCCGGTCGACTGGCCGTGCTCCGCCGTGCCGTGCGGTGCTCTGTTGACCATACCGTGCCGTGCACTATGGCCAACACGCCCGCCAGCCGGTGGCCAGCGCTTCTTCCGGCGCTCTCAAGGCCTGTTTGCCAGCTGGCGGTAGAATGAGGCGCCCTTTTGCCGCCACCATTGCTGGACCGGCCTAGCTCGGCCCATGGCCCCGCCGCCCGCCCGCCCGCGGGCTCCCCAGCCGCGTCTGTTTGTGGATATGTGCGTTGGAGTTTGACCGCGACCAGCGCACTGTTTGCGTCGGCTCGTTTTCGGCCTGTTTGAGTTGGCTCGTGACGCTTTGTGTGGCCCACCCCCGCCACCGTCTGTTTGTGTTGGTCGACCGCGCGGCGCAATGCTGCGAAGTCGGATCGGGTGGCGATGATACACGTGCTTTTGTGTTATCCTCCAGTGCCGCGTGCGATAGTTACAAAGTAGTCTCCGTCATAAGCCGTAGAGTTCCGGTGTTATTTCTGGTGGTGCTGCCCGCGCCAGCGTCCACGTAAATATTCCTGTCTGGACGGCCGCCGGCATTACGTTAGTTTGTTATGACTGCGGCCGGGCGTATTTCTGACCGTCTGACGTAGTTTTGGGACAGCGGGGAATTGTAGGAAACCAGGAAGAGGATGCGTTTCTGGCAGTGGTTAGTGTAGTGTTTATGAAATCAACAAATCAGGATAAAAGCGCGTTATAGGCTAGGAAAAGTGTGACATGCTACAGCATTATGTGAATGCGAGCTATCGGCTATCATTGTGTACGTTTCAGTTTTAGTCATTGTGTAATCGTTTCTGCAGGTTGAACGTAGTGCCTTTTTAGTCGTATAATGTTCTATGTTTCTAGTATTGCCGTATTCGCCGGTTTTGTACCTACCTATCGTGTGGCTACAGCGATTGTCTGCGACACCGAGCGGTTTTTGTGGCTGTTCGTGAGGCGCCATAATGTGTTTCCAGAGGTTGTCGAGTCCTTTGTATGTTGTCCTTGAGTCCTGAATCTGACAGGGTTGGCGTCCCGTTAGGCGCCCGTCAGGGCGGAATTATTGTACTCGTATGTTCTGCTATGGCTGTGACTGGTCCTTCATGTGGTTGGCTCAATAGTGCATTTGTGATTTGTCTTCATGTAGTTTGTTATTTGGTGACAAAGGTTGTACCAGTAACGACCTTGAGGGTACTGTACCGATGTGCTTTTTACTTTGCCGTCACATCTTTCAATTCGTCTTGGACCTTTATTTGTGACATCCTCTGTCTTCTGCGTCTATCCCTTCTGTTCCAGACCTGTGCATTTTTGACACTGCGCCCGTACTCGTGTTCACACTTTGACAATGAGTTCTGACGCTTCTGGTCACACCAGTATGTATGCTTTACATCACCTCTGTGCCCATCATTCATCTGTAGGCATGGAGCTGCTATCCGCCTAGCTCTGCCCCGGTTCTGACTGTGCCATCCTCTCTCGTATACCCCTCAGGCCGCTGCCGGGGTACTGATATCCGCCCCGTTTCTGACCCAGCCTCCCTCCCTCGTATATTCCTCAGGTCGTCGTCAGAGCGCCGCCGCCCGGCTCCACTTCACCACGGTGGCTGGGAGTGGTAACCTGCGACCACTGCCCGAGGAGCGAGCTGCCTCGGTATGTTGGAGACGGATGGATAGACGAACTGATGGTGTGACGGACTGAGACGGACGGATGGACGAAACAGACTGACTGGTTGAAATAGTTGTATGCCGGACCAACACAATTGCTGAGACTGTTGGCTGTTGAGACTGATACACTGATGTTCTGGTGGGATTTAGAGGAGATCTAGGATCCGTTTGGCCTGACCCTGACACAAGACAGAATAATGACAGAACTGGAGTGGACTGATAAATGGACATACGGACTGAAACGTGGACCTCTGATCTACCGCTTACTTTCCAGGGTTGTATACGACTCAATCAATAGCAATCAATTCAATCACGACAAATTTGGGAAACCAATCAAATCAATCAAGTCAGAGCAGTTTTCGGGAATTGATTCAATCGACTCAAACGCGACAATGAAAGGAATCAATCAACTCAATCAAACGACTCAAACCAAGACATACATTAGGTTTTTTGCCCCACCAACTTGGAAAAGTGTCCATAGCAGTCTGGTGTACCTACCTACCTACCTACCTACCTACCTACCTACCTACAGAAGAAACATAAAAATATTGTCATTTAAAATTATAAATTGCCATGCCATTCAAACTTTCTATGTAATAAGGAAGGATACCTAGTGATGGACAGGTGGATCGTGATATTGAGGTTCAATGGGTAGAATTGGAGCAGAAGTGTCATTTATTGGGTGCAAAATGACCCAGTAGTTGACTCGCCCCTTAACCCAAATCACCACCTTTCACCTAAAAGTTGTCAATTTAATTTTGGCCATATTCCAACTCCATTTACACTCAATATCAGATATTGCAGTTGAAAGTTGGCTGCTCGGATTTTGGCAGTGTTCGTGATTTGGCCATTTACCCTACATCATGTCTATTTTAATGGATAATATGCATCAATAACATATTAACCATAGGGAAATAGAAATAAATATCTTACCTGCATCATGCATGTGACGGTTTCGACTTTCGGTTAGACAGAGACTGACGGGCAGCCTGAAAAATCATTCCACACAATGTGCATTTGAGACATGGGATGTTGTCAGATTGGGAAGGAAGAGATTTGAAGCATTTAGCGGTCCACGATTCTGGACGTGGCATGTCAATGTTAGGTACCTATGTGAAGAATTCAAAACATTTTATTCCAATACAATTTGAGACTGTTAGGACTGGGGGATAGGGATGAGGATTAAAAATATATTTAAAAGGAAATGGAGAGGACAGGGACTCTGGGAAAACGGCACGGCGCGACTGCGAAACAACGAAAACGTTTGGTTTTGCCCAGTTTTGCCAATAAGTATGCTAAGCTTTTATAAATCCTTATTCTACTTCTTTTGACTTTGCGGTAAGATGACGTCATTGATTATCATGTAGTATGGTAGATCATCATAAGATAAATCGGTTGTACAGCACCAATTTCGTTTTAATCATTATTTCATTTGAAATAAAAACACTTAATAATATTCGGTAAAATATTTTAAGGAAAATGAAATATATTAAATATGTTATGCTTAGGCTCTCAGGAGAAAAGGATCAACAAACGTTCTGCTGCAAATTAAACATTGCAGCAAAGTAGCTATCAATTGTACGTAAACGTAATCAGCGAGACGAAAACGGCGCTTTTGTTTCAGTTATTTTTGTAGGGGTTTCAGATATTTATAGAGTTCAGTGGGTTGTTTCTGAGGAGATGTGGAGATGTGAATTATTAATTAATCACACTTTATTAGTATATAGGGCCTTGCACTTTATCATCTGGATTTAAAAAAAGTTTCCTGCTGAGTGCAGAAAGGAAGGTAGGTGCATCGCCAGGTTCTATCACCAGGATTGGAGCAGTTCAGCTATTGCAGTTGCAATAACTGAGTTATTGCAGTTGAAAGTCAACGTTGGCTGTTCATGTTGTTTAGGCCCTGTTCTTTATTTGGCCATCTACCCCATATTGCAGTTGTGATAACAAGCAGTTTTCAGTGTAGTTTTGTGATCTTTGGTGTCATCAATTGGTGTCATTATTTTTTGTCAACTAAAACTTATTTGAACTTTCCATTCAATCGACTCAATCATACGAGTCACTCTAATTTTCGGGAATCAAATCAGTCAACCAGTCGCTAAAGTCAAACGAGTCAGTCAACCAGTCATCTCGAAAAGTCAATCGACTCAATCCAATCAACTCAAAATACGCGTTGAAACAAATCAATCAATTCAATCGACTTGATTGGTATACAACCCTGTTACTTTCGTCTGTCCGTTCAACTCATTCCTAGTACCCTAATATCTACCGTGCTACCACTCTGATACCTTACCGCCGAATCCGCGAATTCTGACGTTTGATCTGTCGCCTAACCTGTACCGACAAATTATCCTACAGAGCGCCCCGACCCGGCTCATTACATTATGTAACCGGCGGTGTTCCGGGGTCCCCGATACAGCCCCCTGATTGATCACGGTACGGACCAGGATGTATGGTAGCGGTGTTCGCTGAATTTGGGTCTGACCACGATAGTCCTGTTTGGGATCATGGATAAACGGGAAATGCTACCCGGGGCTCCGTAAATTAGATAGGTTCGGTTGTGTAACATTGCTGTAACTCGTCTGGGATGTATAAATATGTGGAAATGGAGTTACAGTTAGGGTACTGTTTGTAAGCATGCAACACATCTCATCCCATCTCATCTTATATATTTCACACATTCATTTCTTGAATGTGTGGAAACTGAAAGTTCACATTCAGTTTCAATGAATCAGTTCACATTCATCGTAAGCAAAACAATAAATGTGACCTCTATTGGTGCAAAAGTGCCTTAGCGCCCGGCTCTAAACATAATCAGGCAATGCCACCCGAACACTACTATGGCGATACTTTTGAATCAAGAGTCCTCTCTAGAATTCGGCGCCCGGTAGAACTCAATTTAGCTGTCCCAATAGGCTTTCCCAATGGGAACATGCAGCCCAGGCTGTGTCTATTATGGGCCTCAGTGTGATTGTTCTGTGGAAACTGACCAGACACGTTATTTAAATGGACGCCAGCGGAGCCATTTCCTCGAATACCAAATATGCCATCAGAGACGTCCAATATTGACTGTGCTATATTCGGCCGAATTACAGTCATTTTAGTACAGCTGTGCCGTGACTACGCATGCTAGCGTATTTTTTTTATTACATATGCTGCTCCGTGAAAACATCCAAACCACCCGTATCTGTTTGTCAATGCATCCCGACAAAACATTAAAATGTCGTGGAACAGGGGTTCTTTTTTACTCTGTTAGTGGCCGCCATTCACTTTGACAGTTATGGGCATCAAAACTTACATAACAATCCATATGTGTCCGGCATTGACATTAGGACGGATAATCCGCCGCTTCCGCCCCATGCCTTCATGGGAAAGGCTAGTTTCTCTTGCGGTTCGGAGATTGCCCATACCCCTGCAGTAACTGTTTGATGTCCAGGGATGACCTTGAAGAGAGCCGGTTTGTTTATATACTGCAGATGTTTTCTTCAATGTTAAGCAGGAATAATTGGCACATAAATAATGGATAGTGACACTGGCTCTTTTTTTACCTTCGGATCCAAGTCCTCATCAAGTGACCCTGTAATTACCGTGTGCGCCACTTGCCCTTTTCTTTGAGGTTTTTGACATAGGCTGACAGGTGGCTGACATTTTGTCATCGCGTATGCCATGTAGCCGGCTGTGACCCGTACCTGACCTATCCGAATTCTGGTACATCCTGTATTCGTGGTATGGCTCCCGCCTGTTACTCATCGGTGATCTTCACGGACCGATCCACATGATCTGTCTGACTCTTGGGACCCTGTGAACTGTGCATGGTGTACCCGATGTGATGGTGTTGAACACGTGTTTGGCCTGTAGAATACCGACTAACCTATGCATCACCCGGCATGCCAGCCTCTGTGACTTTTGCTGCCATTAGGTCTCTCGATCTGAACCCTGTGTTACATTTTCCGAGCCCTGAGACTTGGACTCGCACTGGTGCTCTCTATGTGACCTATTTCAGTTTGTCCCTGCGTAGCCTTTGATTCCTGCATGGTTCCCTAACCTCTTAACTCATCCATCTCCTGTATGACATTGGGGGCATTCCACGTCAAATCGAACAAAAATCGGCTGTTTTGCACCTTACCATCAGCGATTTCATTATAAATTTGTGAGCGAGTTCCTGTGTCGCCCCGGACATTACATTGATGTTTTTTGCACATTCTGACCACAGGTCTTCTAAAAAAAGGGCATCAAATTTTTACAAAATGTTGCATCTTTATATTTTTGAACGACCATAACTCTGGTTGTACTTGTTTGATTTGAATGAAATAAACCTTACTGTTTAGGTAATTTCTTAAGCATTTGTTTAGAATTGCATCAACTTAAATATATGGCCTTGAAATTTGCTTAACTCTGTTCTTAAGCACAAAAATTGAAATAGCAAAAAACACGCCACCTTCGATTTGGCTCATTTTCATATATTTTATTGCCTACCATATTCTTAACAACCTGTGAAAAAATTAGAGTGGGCCATTCATAAGTTTTGAAGAAAATGGCACATATGCCAACGTATGTTAGCACGCGCAGTGGAGGGGGAAGAGTGAATTTCGCCCCACCCCTCCTGTTTTTCGCCAATATCTCATAATATTGATGCGAAATTACTTATGGCTACCTGTCCAGAATTGAATTGCACATCTCATCGTGCAAGCAATAAGAAAATCGGTTCACAACTGTTCTAGTAATAGCGGTGTAAAGTGAACATCCTGTCGCCGCGGCGACGCGGCGACCCGGCAGCCGGCGCCGACCGCTACGCGCCGCCTGAATTGTAGACTGTGCCGGGACGGAACGGAACGGTTCCGTCTTTACATCGCGCTCCTTACCGCTGATTACGTTCGATTCGCGTCAAATTTTGTGAGAAGACTAAGAAATGTACAGGCAATCTTATGGTGAAAGAATTCTGAAAATAGGTTGGTAAACAATTGAAATATGAACGTGTAAACACAAAATTGTGACTGCTGCGTTTCCCGCGTCGGCCGATCCCGCCTCAGCCGGCGACATGTTACTCTTAGCAGAACTCTAACTGCCATATTTATTATCGGATTAACTAGAAATTCCCCATACATACTCAAAAATGTATGTTCTTTCGTATAGTGAAGATCAAAAGACGTGAAGCTATCGTTGCGTGATAATGTTTTCGTTGAATTTATTTCATGATGCATTTCCACACGGCTCAAAATTCACCGCAAAATACCGTTTGCCTGAGACACTTTTACAATGGAACGTGAATGCTTGACTACGATGACTATGCATTTCCATTCTCGCAGAGTTTGGGATATCACTAATCAGCAATCATTCATTTCAGAAAGTGTACACAAGCAAGCATGTCTTGACTCTGTCTTTCAAGGTCACGCGCGGTTGCGTGATGTTGATGCATGAAAACGGCGTTTGCCGCGAAAGTTATCAATGGCCCACTCCAATTTTTTTCACAGATGGTTAGGAATATTGTGAGGGACATAATATGTAAAAATTACTCAAATCGAAGGTGGCGTGTTTTTTGCTATTTAAATTTTTCTGTTTTAATTCAAGGTCAAATGCATTTCAAGGTCACTTCAATTTAATTTTATAATTAAAAATCAAAGCCTTATCAATTGCCTACAAGACCCTGTTAATATCATTTTGATACCAGAAAAGGAACCAGAGTTATAAGCATTTAAAAAAAATGATGTGTGGCATTTTTGGCTATATTCGATGACCTATATCTCGGCGATACGTTATCAAATTTCGAAAATATTACACGTAACTCAGTTTTGCACCATGCCCAGTCTGCCTACAAATTTTCAGAAAAATCGAAGGGGATGACGGATTTCGGTGTTTGATTTGACGTGGAATGCCCCATTGATTTCATGCGCAACCTCCCGAACCTCTGTGCTTTATTTTGACTCGTCTTTAATCTCGGACAGTACATACGTGAGCTCTGACTTTATAGCGACCCTCTGCAACTTCCGTTTGACCCCTTTGTGACCTCTATTTCTTTTTCTCTCAGGACGGCGAGGAAGACGACCTGGTGGATGATGGCGTGGACGCCGCCCAGTTCCGACTGCTCGGCGTCTCCATGTCCTCGTTCAACAGTCGAAAGGACTCGGGAATTCGCAGTCGACGGAGCAGCATCCAGGCTCAGGTCAGAGAGAGGGAGGGAGGGAGGCAGGGAGAAAAAGAAAGAGAGAGAGAGAGAGAGAGAGAGAGAGAGAGAGAGAGAGAGAGAGAGAGAGAGAGAGAGAGAGAGAGAGAGAGAGAGAGAGAGAGAGCCGAAGAAGCAGAGTTGTGTGTTGTCGGGTTATTTCAGACCACGCGGAAATGTTGCAGTCTGCCTGCCGTGTCGAGTAGTAAGATACCGCTGGATGCGTGCGGAAGTTGACGTGGATTTAAACGCTGATAAGCGTGAAATTAGCGTGCGTGTTTTGAAAGACGACACAATCTGCACTGGTATGCCAGTTCTTAGAGGAGTTATATGCTTGTGTGGATAGTTTAGTGTATGACACGAGCGAATAGATCCCGAGCGTAATCTTCTTAGAGCCGGCTTAGCAAAGCGAGATTGCATGCTTTTACGACTTAATCACGGGAGTCATTGCAGTTCCATGGCAACATTTCATTCATTTGTGAGTGTGGGGTTATTTCGGCGCGGAGTTAATTACGTGTAATTAAGGTCAGCGGCGTTATTGAACGTACCAAAAAATGCCAGTGACCAGGCTGGCTAGTTTTCCTCAGTTACTTAGACAGCTGGTGATTGATCAAGCTACCTTTCCGTGCGGCCGCCCGGGCTCACGGGTGGTCTATGGCCGGGGAGGCTCTGAATTAGTGATAGTTGAGCGCGAGTTTGCCGCTACTGACTGATGAACCGCCGGAGCTTCGGTACCTGACTGGCGCGGACGTCCGCCGGCTAATGCATGGTGATGATATACGGCTCTCTGTGGTGCCTCTGTGTGTGCTGCGTCCCACTGGTCTAATGACATTGCCGAGTAGCGGTCGGGTGAGGAGAATGGGAGACGTTCCGCGTTTCGCCTCAGCTCGTCTTCCGTCACCACTGTTCTTATATCACCTAAGTCCTCAGCTGTTATATTGCCTAAAATCTCCACCCTGAGACATCCAAGTCCTTGGAGCGTTTTACTTCTTCATGCTTTCTTCATATCGTTATACGTTGCTTCCCAGATCACACCTCGGTCCATCTTCAGTTCATTTTACAGCGTACCGTCGTATCACCCCACTGCACTGTGTCCCCGGATCGTCTTGCGATGCATCACTTTTTAAACCTCAGTCACCCCTGCTGTGTCCACGTATTTTCACCTCGCTCTCCGTCCTCAGATCGCGGCGCTGAACGGTATGAAGTCGGGCGACCTGCTGACCCACCGGATGAGCGGCTACTACACCTCCAGCCAGTCCTCGCTGATGGACGCCTCCAACCTCGGTGAGTCAGCCACCTGCCCTCACCTCAGGAAGGGACATCTCATCCCACAGTGAGGGCGCCACCTTCCCAGGCTCGTCCTTTCTTACATCTATAACAACTCTTGCAAGTTGCAGCTCAGTCAAAGTTTTTTTTCTCAAAACTTTACTAGCCACCGTATTAGATCTCATCATTTCAAAACCTGCAAGCGACATTATTTCGTCTTATATAAGTGTTTGTAGGCTGCCTCCGCCTGCTTTCAGCCTGTTTCTGTGCTGGACATCAATGTATGAAATCTCATCGACCTGTTGCGCTGTTTAGGTCTCTTGCATGCGATTTGTTCGGATCCCCAATATCAAATGCTGTGCCTACCAAAATGAATCGTTGCAGTTCTCCCTCCCGTTCCTGAATTTTCCGCGACTTTTATTCTACGCCGCCCATTATCTGCGTTGCCACCGGCTCTCCAATATGTCCGATCCGTCTTCATTCTATTTCACCCATCTCTGGCTCTTCCATCCCACCCACATCTCTTCTCTCCCGCTCCTCTCCTGTTGTCCTGTCAAGCGCCGCGCTCCGCTCGCTGTCCAGTCCGGATATTACATCTCCCCCGGCCCTCCTAGTCCTCCGACGGAGGCTCTCGGTCGAAATACGTGCCCAACTAATCGATCCTTCACTGTGAGTCTGCGCCCGGCCGGCCGTCGCCCGGCGCGGCCGATCAGTTTCGAGCGCAGTCAGCCGGCGATGGAGAGCGTCGCGCCCGACGCAGCTCATAATGCACGCCTCCGTCGACGCGTCGCTCCCGGAGCGGTGCGAGTGCCACACTCCACAGTGATTGCTGTGCGCTGCGCTGGCTGGAGTTTTTCGCCTCGGCTCTCGGGAAGGCGGCCGAGCGCGGCCTGTCACGCCCAGCCTACAGTTCGCTCCGGCTCTGCCTGGCTTGGCGGGCGCTGGATGCAGCTCGGGAGATGAGGAGGCAAGAAGTGACTCCAGACGGGACTCAGTGCGTCTCTACGAATGGCCAACAGTCTCGAGTCGAGTCCGACGGTTATGAGAGCGTCAGCGATCACTTGTTTTTGGTCTGCGAGCGCACGACTGGCTAGAGGAGGTGATTAGGTCCAGTGTTGCGGGGCGCTGTTGCTCGGCAGGTAGTGGAGACGCCTGGCAACCAGCAACTGGCCGGTCACCCGTAAAGAGGGGGAGGGGCAATGAGAACCGCGAGCGGCGCGCTGCTGGGTGAATCCCTATCTCAACTGGTTGTCAGTTTTATAATCGTCGTAGTGGGTGGAAGAGGAGGGGTATATGTTTTTTTTAATGTTGTGTTTGAAACAGGGATTGCTGCTGCCGTATCTTGTTTTCTTGACTTGTTTTGCAATAAATGCTTGAAGACGTATATGTAACGTTTTTATAGGTTCATTTGACAGAGTGATTGGCGTATGAAGACCTTGTATCGTGTATGTTGTACACACAACTGAATTTGTTGCTGACGGCGTGAGCGAAAAGTTGCGTCATACGAATCTTCACAAATAAATAACGAAACAAATACCATCCCTTTTACGAACAAAATGTGATATAAGACCGGGCTGTGTCCAGTAGAGGCCTCTCAGAGCGTATGAAGCATTCCGGTTGTAATACCGACTGCATGCCGGGTCTGGTGTAACAGGATGACAAAGCCTGGCTCTTTCATTTATGACTGGTGCAATATTGCCAGCGAATAGGCTGATGTTTATTGCGCTCCAACAAATCGAATCACACTCTGTGACCCTAGGTGCCCTGAGAGAATGCGAACTCCTGACCCACAGCGAGACCAAACACTAGCCCTCATCTCAATGACCTGAACGTAGGTCGGCGCTGCCAGCGGAATTTTCCAGTCTTGACCCTGACCGGTCGATCACGTGTTCCTGTGGCTCCGCCCACTTGCGGTCTGGGCCCGACCGGTGACCCAACGACCCGAACCTGGGGGTGCGTGGAGGTGGTGGCCGGGACGGGGGAGTGGATAGGGTGCCGGCATGGCAAGTGAGCGGGCCGGGGTTCGAGTCCGGGTCAGGTCACGGTGGGGTGTGCCGGGTCATGTAGCAGCTGGAGTGAGGATGGGTGTGGGCAGCCGATGCGTGAGCGTGTGTCTGTGTTCTTGCGTGAACGGTCAGGTCATGATGGGCGGTGGCGCCTGGGAGCAGGAGGGCGTGTGAGGAGCAGGAGGGCGTGTGAATGGGGAGTGGTTGTGGGAACAGGGGTGAGCGTGGAAGTGTGTGTGGTAGGTAGCGGGGTGTGAGGGAGCAGCGGAGTAGATGTGGAGGATGGGCAGGTAGAAGAGAGTCCAATGCAGGTGGGAGGGAGGAGCAGGTGTAGATAGTACGGCGGGGGAGGAGGCCAGAGGGGGCGAACTTATGGCGTAGATAGTACGGCGGGGGAGGAGGCCAGAGCGGGCGAACTTATCAAGCCAACATACTTTAATATGTAAAAACAGAGGGCTCGTTGCAAACATTTATTGACACAAATCGCACTACGCTACAAGTTTAGCACAGGCATCCCCCGCTGTGCTCTGGGCAGTCAACGCCTCCCGAATTTCGGGGTGGGGGGGTACAAAGTATATCCGTCCACCATCCCCACACGAGCGAGCGGTAGTACACAGTATATCTGCCCCCCCCCCCCCCCTACTGCGTACCTCACCTGCGTAACCTACCCTGCACCGAACAGAGACATGGCGCCACCTCCCCTACCGCCATCATCCCCTTTGTCTCACCCCCTCCCTCGCAGCCCGCTGAACAGACGACAGATGAAACCACTCCCGGATGGGTCCCACGGGTCGTCGGGAGTGGGCAGACCCGCCGCAGCCAGCACCACGGCTTGGCGACAACATGGGCGAGAGCCCGATAGCGGATCGGGACAGCTCCCCTCATGTTGGCAACCAGGAGAAGGCCCGAGGTATTCCCAGACCCCTGATATGAAAGCCCGGAGGAGGGTGAAGCTCCGAGCATTCAAACAGACGGACGTCGAACCGGACATGTGCATGAATTTCGGCTGATAGCCTTGCCTTGGCGTTTGTTAACACTGCAGCTCATCAAAGCAGGGTAAAACCTGGTCAACACCCCCCATCAGACGGTTTTTTTTTTAGTCCTCCGCACACCCGCATCCAACTTGGTGGGAGGCGGGGGTTCACATTGCCCCCTGGCTCTCTTACATTCAGCTTGGGGACAAGTTATCAAGCAGATTACTTCACTAATTTATTTTTTTTTAAAGCGAGTAACTGACAATCAACCAGGACAGGTTCCATGTTCGATGAATTATTACCTTTATTACCTCTATAAGCTTTATTATTAAAGCTTTGCTAGCTTTATTACCCCGCTGGAACCCCGAGTTTTGGTGCAAAGCCATGCCCGAAATCCATGCACATCAGGTCCGGCCATGTTAGGCAATAGGGATATTACAAGTGACAACAAAGGAGATAATACAAAAGTGCTTACCGGCAAAAATGTTATTGGAAATATCCTACTTTGCGTGATGTCCACCTTCCAAAACAGTCCCACCCGACAGGCTTTATTTACTCATGATATTTCCACACGTAGGTTGCGAAAATTCAAGATCCTATCTCTACAACCACTGATCGACAAGGCACATCCAAATGTTGCATAGCAATTAAAATTAATAACAAACACATGCAGCGCAGACAGAATACCGCTTAGAAGTGCCCCTGAGTACTCACTGCTCGTAAGAACGGGACGCGAGATCGCAAATGAACACGGCTACAGCGAAGCCGGACGCTCGGATCCGGTTGGCTATGCGCCCTTATCCATCATTATCAACACACGACAATATTCCACCTCTAATAAAATCAAAGTGCAAAGCGAGGACAGTTGTCGAACACAAAGCGCCCAACCAATCCAAACCATTCGTCTCTAAGAAACGCACAATTCTTTCCTTACACATGACAAAGTTGATTGAAATCGCGGTATTCAGTTTCAGGACATGGTTTCGCTCAAGGTCCTAAAAACAGTTTGGCTCTTCGACCTGTGCCTGCGGCTAGCCGGACGATCAATTTCGATTTCGAGACCCGACTACAATGCACGACATATGTACTGAACAGCACTTAACATTGGTTAATGTAGTCTGGTTGTGTTCGGTCTTCAGTGGGACGGACTTCACTGGACTCAAATTTTCACTCGGGTCTCGATTTGTTCCACGTTCAGAGTTGACGAGTGATCCTGAACCGGATCGTGCTCCTCAGCTGAAACAAACGAACGATCGGTCACTACTGAAAAATACAATGCAATTCACATATTTCTTCATGTTTCTGGGTCACAACTACTGTAGTCAATATGCAAAACATGTCTTCACTCCAATTTACGCACGAGAACGAATAACGACTCACATGGTGCGGTACCTAACATCTTTTCCAAACGAAAATACGCTGGCCAAACTACTTTCATATGCATTTTTTATAACAGTGAAAGCTTGCTACGGCGTAAGGACAATCAGAATATCATATGGCCTGTGTCTGTAGAGATTCCTCGAGCAGAGCAGAAAGTCGAGCAGAACAGCGCCGAGAGCGATCGTATCCCAATTAAATATTATGTAAGTCCAAGATTATATAAAAGCCTAGATGAAACGTATTAACCCTCGCACGACCAGGCCATTTCTCATAACACGAACGACCAGGGGGGGGGGTTGTTACGACCCCCCCCCCTGGCGTTTCGAAACGGAAGGTCGTAGAGCTTAGCGGAAAAAACCAACGGATTGCTCTCAACGAGATCTCGCGATTGGTGGTATATTTTTTGGTCCTAGGTCAACATTTGACCTACTTTTGACCGGTCAAAGGTCAAATTTTCGGAAAAATAGACTTTTTTCAACTTTCGGCGGCGATTGCGGCAAAACGGTGGGAGATATCGACTTGAAACCTTCACTATCGTGTTCCTTGATCAATTCTCTATCGTTTGGTATGTATTTCGTTTCCCTAGCTCTAAAAATGGCGCGTTGGGAGCGCCGGAAGTCGGCAAGGTCACAGTCGGCGGCAGAAATTCGAAAAATACAAATTTAAATTTTTGAAATCTAATTGTATTTTTGGATTTGGGAGGTCCATTTGCTCCCTATAGAAGCTAATATTGCTGCATATTCCCATTGAGGTGACAAGAATTAGCAAAATAGTGGTTCGGGCGCTTTTCAAAAATAGTACCGGACGCTGTTCCTCTTGTGACGTCATAGCTCCGTGACCTGACCTGACCCGGTCAAATTTCTTATACCATATGATAGCCAATACTTGCCCCAACATGCATGGGAAGTTTCATTACGATCCATCAACCGATGTCCGTACCACCGGCAGGAAACCTCGGGCGTTGGCACTCAGTTTGTGAAAATCCGGCCGGAGGCTGTACCTCTTATGACGTCATAACTCCGTGACCTGACATGACCCGATCAATTTTTTTCGGCAAAAGATGCGCAAAGGTTGCCCCAGAGGGTATTGAAAATTTCAGCCCGCTACGACAAGCCGTTTAGCGTGCACTTCGAAAAAACCTCAGGGGGGGGGTTGGTACAACCCCCCCCCCCCTAGGCGTTCTAGGGTTAAGGGCCAGCGATCGGGTGTCGAGAGTGCGACATGCATTTCATACTACAGACATCCAAGGCGTGCAGTTGTGCGAGTTTTAGATGGCGTGATGCTCTGCTGACTCGCTACGACTAACGCTTCTAATGGCTAACCTTCTAGAAACTACTGAGCGCTGGTCGGATCGCACTACATTACAGCGGCACCGCAGTTCGGACTTACCGTTCTCGCTAAGTCTCAGCGGCGTTCGGCAGCTCGGCCACTCCACGGGTTACTTCTGTCCTTCCGTCACCCGACTCGGGAGCTGATTGGTGATTATTCTCACTGTCCGTGTTCTATTTCATCGTGCCACGGATCGTCCGAATGCTACTTTTACCTCGCCCCCATCAGTGGCCCTCGGTGGTCTCGGAGACTCGCTCTCGGCCACTATCTGGACAAACCCTCAGACGATATTCCTGGCCTATTTCTGCCTTTACCGATCACAGGGTTGATGCAACCCATCAGATGTTATACCCAAAGGCCTCCTCCGTGTATCCCTTATATCGTCCACAGAATTACGTCATTTCGCCAAGCCCTTTGTAATAATCCCCCAACGGCCTCTGTGTATCCCTTTATCGTCCATAGAATTACGAACTCTCAGCCGTCATCACTGATTGTCGTATCACCTTTGACCTTTGTGTCCCTCGATGACCCGTAACACCAGACAAGCTTCACAACGGCTCTCTTTTTGACATCCGCGTCTTTTGATGAACCGTGGAAGCAGGCCAGCTCCTCAGTCGCTCTTTCCTGACCTCCGCGTCCCGTAACCCGTATTACCATGCCTACCCCTTAGCTCAGCTGCCGCCCTCCCTGACCCCCATGCCTCCCCTGAAGGCCCGTAGTATCAGGGCTATCCATCAGTTGCCCTCTCTGACCGTGTCCTCTCCCTGTCTGCCGACAGACATGATGCAGCGGGTGTTGGACGAGGCTGACGCCCTGGATCAGCAGGAACCAGAGCACCTCCTCGCACAGCAGCTGATGCAGCGAAAACTCAGCGACCTACAACTGGTCCGCTGCGTCCAGCAGATGTCCAACAAGTCCAACTACTTCATCAACCCGCCCATCAACCGGCTGACGCTCTTCTACAAGAACGCAGACTTTGAGCGTCAGTACCGGCTTCAGCACGCGCGCCGACACCACGCGGCCGCCAACGCGCTCTCACTGCCCAAGTACAACACTCTAGTGGATGCGGTCGTGGCCACGATAGTGTTTGTCGTGCTGGCTGTGGCGGTAGCTGCCACGCTGCGGCCCGCGGCCGGCTGGTTCGCGGTCACGGCTCTCCTGGCAGCCTGGTTGGCGCTGGTGCAGGGTGTGATGTGGTGGCGGCTGGCGGCTGGAGTGTCTCGCGATGAGCGGGAGCCGTTCGCCCGCGCCTACTGCTGGCTGACCGGCTGGTACCCGTTCCATGTGATCGGTGGGTCGCTGGCCGCGCTGCCAGCGGTGGTTGTGTTTGCCGGATGGTCCTGTGCTGCCTGGTCGGACGATTGCGAGCGAGCAGAGTACTACTTCCTGGCCATGCTGGTCGCCCTTGTCCACTTCTGCAACTTCACGCAGCTCAACTGTTGGCTCAAAAGCGCTCTGGCGGCGGTGGCCGCGCTGGCGATGGCCCTGCTGGTCGGCTTCTCGGCGTGTCGTTGCGGCGACGACCAGCGTCTCCTGCCGACTGCAGACCTCTCAGCAGCCATGGCCGCGCTCGTCGCTCTGGTGGCCATCCTCAACCGAGAGTTCGAGATCAGCTATCGGCTCGGCTTCTGCGTCAATATGATCGCCGCCCGCGATAAGGCTGAAGTCCAACGCCTAAAGCAGCAGGCAGACGGTCTACTACATAACATCATTCCTGAACATGTGGCCGACGTGCTCAAGACCAAAGCCAAGTATTCGGAGAACCATCGGGACGTGGGTGTTATCTTCGCCAGCATCATAAACTTCAACGATCTCTACGATGAGACGTATCACGGAGGCAAGGAGTACCTTCGTGTGCTCAACGAGATCATTGGAGATATGGATGATCTTCTGCATAAGTACACCAGCGTCGAAAAGATCAAGACGATTGGTAGTACTTACATGGCCGCGTCGGGCCTGAACCCGAGTCTGCGGCGCGACACGGCGCGGCCTGACCAGCATCTGTTTGAGCTGATGGAATTCGCCATGGACCTGCAGAAGGCCGTGGCGGCTTTCAACGTGTCGCTCTTCGAGTTCGCGCTGGAGCTGCGCATTGGCTACAACATCGGTGACGTCACCTCAGGCGTCATCGGCACCACGAAGCTGTACTTTGACATCTGGGGCGACACGGTCAACATCGCCAGTCGGATGGACTCGACTGGCGAGCCGGGCCGCATCCAGACCACGCAGCGGTGCGCGCTGCTGCTCGCGCCGCGCTTCGATTTTGAGAGGCGCGGCGAGGTGTTTGTCAAAGGAAAGGACCACATGGTGACCTACTACCTGAAGGGCCCGCGGGCCGGCGGCGGCAGCGCGGTCAGCTAGAGGGCCGGCCGGCCGCGCCGGCCGCCCGCGACCCTCCGGCGCCTCCGGGCGCTGTCTCTGTGATGTTTTTACCGTTACGCTTCTCTCCATAGGCGGCTGATGCGCCGCGGCGGGTGTGAGCCCGTCCCCGTGCTGATGGAATTCGCCAGGTCTAGACCGGTAGCTAGCGGCCCGCGCCGGCGGCCAACACGCTATTTACAAAAAGGGCCGCCGGACAGAGCTTATCAACTGCCGAGCGGCGCGCCAGCGTTCGACGCGCGCGCGCCAACTGTGACGGAAATGTGTGAGATGTGTTGGCGCCGCCAATAAAGTTCCGCGTGCGCCGTGACTCCTGTATCTCCTCTGGGGAGCAGGGGAGGGGAAGCCGCACGTGAGGGAGGAAGGGAGGGGAGACTTCCGTGCCGATGGCGGAAGTAATCAGGGAGCTCCGGCGCCGCATCAATGTATTCCTGAGCGCGGTCGAACGGAAGGAGACGCGCCCGCCCGAGAGATGGCGGAATATCTGATAGCGGAGGGGACCGGCGCCGAGGGAGGGAGGGGGAAGACGGAAATGATCACCTGTTGAGCTCACCGAGCTCACCGAGGACAGGAATGAGACGGGAACACGTTCCGGGAAACGCGCGCGCTGCGGAGCCGACGCCGCCGAGCACATCCCGGAAACCAGCAGCGGGCGTGCAGAAATAGTGTATTAGGTACAAATGCAGCGAAGCGCAGAGCAGATTAAGTGGGCGTTATTGGCTGTGGTAAAATTAGATTTAGTTCGAACTACGGTAAAGTTGTCAGTGATGTTAATTAGTTCAGGTTAAAGCAACATGGAAAATGTTAGTAATGTTAGTGCCCCCACACTACACCAAGGTGATAATACTTAATCAGGTACCTACACATTCCGTTTCTACATTAGCCAAACTTCGCGTTTTCTGCACACATCGGGTCAACTACCCTCGCGTACAGCTCCTCTGCTCATTGTTCGCGTCTTGTCAGCGACACCATTACAGGAGCACCTTGTCAGACACTAACTACGTCTGGCTACCAGGAACCGGGCGCCCTGCTCGCCGGCGAATTCCGCTAATGGACTACCGAGCAAAAAAGTCGCCCGTCTCGTCCATACGACGTCCACTTACGGCGTCTTATTGCGGTGACCTTTCCAGGTAGTCGGGTTCCTTCCCGATCACCCTGTGGGGTCTTCTCTTGGAGTCCGAGTGGGCGGTAGTGTGTCTAGGGTCCTTCGGTGGTTGGTGGGAGGTCGCCGGGGTCTGAGTCGCCCAGACCCGGCGAACAGCGGCGGACGGCAGTCCGGCCCCGGCGCTGCAGGAACAGTGCTGACACCTGGCGGTGGAGAGGATAATTAGTGGTGGCGGAACGTGGCGCCCGGCTGTAAGTAGGGAGGCGAGGGGTTGGGGAGGTGGCGAGCTGAAATGGATTTTTTTTACAAAAACATGCGGTGACTGCAAAGTAAGGAAAATTGTGATAAGGTGTGAAAGGTGTTATGAACCTCAGGAACCTAAACGGAGCATAGGTTATCGTTTAGCTAGAACCATTATCGTTTGGATAGTCATCTAAACGATAATACCTATTCCTTGATGAGAAAATAACATGAAACATCAGACTACCAAAGTATCGAGCAAGCTCGGATTTGTTAACCTTTTTTAATCTGTTTATTTGATTCAATTATAACTATAAGGCGACTTAGTGCCGATCAGTTCCCGATAAACCATTTAATACCTAAACCAAATAATTTCATTTAAGCCTCTGGCTTTTCACTGGAATCCAGAATCGAAAGTATGACACATTACACACCTTCAATGCAGTATTCTCAGAAATAATGAAACTTGACTTAGTGGTACAATACCGCAATTAATTGCCCAGTCATTTCAAGGGCATGACAAAGAAAGCACTTCTGTAGGTGCATAACATCGCCACAAAATATGCGGTAGGTATATGCTATAAAATACCGGCACATTAGAACATCCATAATTCACATCATGACGAACGCTTGATAAACCCTTTTGCAATAGTGATAACTTTTCTTGTTACACACACAAAGCTCGTCAGTCGTCACCAAAACAACTTATCACTTGAGCTCACGCAACATTACACTTCATTCATCCATCGGCGGCGGAACGTTTAGAGGTGGCTCCAAGCCACCTCTAAAAGCCGCTCTCGGCTCGGGCCGCTCAGATAAAACCGGGCGGGTTCGCTGGACTCGGCCAGTCTCGCGTAGATCCGGGCCAACGGCGGACGGTCGGCGGCACATCACGCACTCCCTAGAGCACGAGATCCGCATTCATCGCCGCTCGGTCGATTCCATCAGCTACAACATGTGGTATGTGTTGTGTGTGGTTTTTCTAGCCTCGACTGTCTACGGCGAGTCCAACAGCCTCCGTCCGATCGTAGCTACCGTCGAAGGACAGGTCAAAGGTCTGACCTCCACCAGCGCTGACGGCAACATCTTCTACAGCTTCAAGGGCCTGCCGTACGCCCAGCCGCCGACTGGAGAGCTGCGATTCCAGCCACCGAGGCGTCACCTCCCATGGGCGGATGTTCTCGACGCATCTGAGCACGGCAGCCAGTGCGCGCAGTTCGACTTCAGGAAGAACGCCACTCGGGTAGGCTCGGAGGACTGTCTGTTCGCCAACGTCTATACTCCATGGCTGCCCGGGAAGAGCGGCTCGCCCCGGCGAGGTCTTCCCGTCATGGTTTACATTCACGGAGGAGGGTTCTTCTTCGGTGACGGCGATGCCGAGACCCACGGTCCCGAGTATCTGATGGACGAGGATGTTGTGGTAGTCACCTTCAACTACCGGCTCGGAGTGTTTGGCTTCCTGACGACGCACGACTCGGCAGCTCCTGGCAACTACGGTCTGCTGGACCAGGTGCTACTGCTGCAGTGGGTGCAGGACAACATCGCCGTGTTCGGAGGTGACCCCGAACAGGTAACCATCTTCGGCGTGTCGGCCGGCGGAGCCAGTGTGTCTCTGCTCGTTCTCAGTCCGCTGGGCAAGGGTCTATTCCACCACGCCATCAGCGAGTCGGGTGCAGCAATCGCCAGCTTTGCTGCCAGTGGGAAAAAGTCCGAGCTCGCCAAGGAATTCGCCGAGTTCCTCAACTGCACCACCGATGATCCGGCGACTATGGTTGACTGCATCAGGAAGGCGCCTGAAGAAGACATCATGGATGGCAGCCTGACGCTGAGAGCCTTCATGAATGCCTTCCAGCCTCGAGTAGACTCTGAAGCTGAGGTGCCGTTCCTTCCGAAGGACCCCCGGGCCCTTCTGGAGGCCGGCGAATTCAACTTCGTGCCGTGGATGAGCGGCATCACCGAGGAGGAAGGCTACGCGTTTGTTCCACTGATCATGACGAACCGCAAGCTCACAAACGGCTTCCTAGCCGGTGCGCCGCAGGCCTGGGCCGGCCTCTCCCAACTCGCCCCTCCATTCACGCTCGACTGCGGCGCCGACATGACCAAGGAGCTCGCCAAGATTATCGACTTCTACTCCTCTGACGGCAACTTCAGTGTGGCCACCATCGCAAGAGTCCTCTCTGACCGCATCTTCGTCAGCTCGACTTCCGAGGAGATCCGCCTGGCCTCTGCCCACGCTCCCGTCTACAAATACATAATGGATCATCGCGGCGAGGGCCGACTGCGTCTCACAGAGCTCGAACGTCTGCCGCTTCCCGACCTGGGCACCACACACGGCGAGGAGCTGCTGTACATCTTCGGCACCAACAAGAGGCCCCTCGCGGAGCCGGGAACGCCGGAGCACACAATGATCCGCTTCATGACCACCCTTTGGACCTCCTTCGCACGGACCGGCCGGCCCAGCTCTGATGTCCTACCCATGCCCGACTGGCCCATATTCACCGAGGTCAGTCAGCGCCACATGAGGCTCAACTCGCAGCCTGAGATAGGGGAGCGTTTGTTTGAGGAACGGGTCAACTTCTGGCAGACGGTACCTATCAACGAACCATGGAGACATGCCGTGCAGACCGTGTGCGAGACGGAAAAGGCGGCACAGACGGAAACAATGCGATACACTGAGGGTACGTATTACGTCGAGAAGAGCTAAAAATAAAATAGCTTTGTTAAAATAATAATAAAACTCAATAAAGAAAGCATAATGAAATCGATGAACAGATATGTAGTCGAATTAGTGTTATTTTCGCATGTAACTATTATAATTCAATTTATAACTTCCATGCCTCTGGCTTTCCACTGATCATTAATGGAACTGAAAGCCAGTTCCATTGCCATTGCAATGCCATTGCAGTTCCGTTGCAACATTGCCACGCCTAGTGAACGTCTTCCATACCCATTTCACCACGTGCATTTTTCGATTACATGACTCCGTGTTCCCACAGAAGTGAGCTCGTCAGGCACGGCCGGCGCGCCTCCAACCGCCTCCCACACGGCTACGTCCGGGTCGGACTGCCTGGAAACCAACGGCCACCCGTGCCCCGCCATGGAGCTGCTCCTCTGAGCACATCATCCGATGACGGGAGCTCTCTCACGTCCCCACGCCACTATGAAATCGGCCCGTGAAGCGACGAACTCGGCGCTCGGGGCGGCGGAGCGCGCCGAATCATCGTGCCTGGACAATGGAAGCCAGCGAAGACGCCACCGTCCGTCATTATTAGTTTCGAAGGCTGTTCGGGAGAATCGTACAGGTACAGTCACGATGACGGGACGGAATCGCGGTGTCTTGAAGCGAAAAACCGGGTCCGATGAAACTCAAACTGGTTAGGATTATGGAAATATGATGGGATCAGAAACTGTCAGTGAACCATAATGACCTCCCGTTTCCATATTGTCTGCAAACTGAGGTTATTGATCCCAGGGCAAAGCTTTAATCCCACAAACATAGGAACTCGGGGATGCATTGAACCAGCCAATTCGACGGCCTATAAGCCTTTAGCTGCTCTCTGTTCCTACGTGGCAGGGTCTATTCCTCGTATATGGCGCTCTTATATAATTGTTTAGTGTCAATTTACAGCCAGGAACCGTGAAGGTATCAGCTCGCTCCACGTCGGCATGTCATAATTGGCAATTGGCAGCAACGGGAGCTTGCAGCCGTGGAAACTAGAAGAATTATTTGATAATCTATCGTCAGGACCGCCTTATATCACGCATCACTAAAGGCACAAGAACTGAAGTGGGCGTACTATGAACAGAAGCTGGCGTATGACAGCCGTAGCTGTATTGTTCGTAAAATACATAAACGTTATTTTATTGACACCATGGCAACCTGTCCGTAACAAATTTAAGAATGCCGATGACAATAAGAAAACTGCCAACCAACAAGGTACAAATTAATGAAATCTGGGAAAATCAACATCGAACACATATTATAAACTGCGTTCTTATTTAATGCCTACACGTATTTAATAAACGTTACGTTAATTAACGTTACATTAGTTATAGTTACCTGGTATGGTATGAGTAAGAACCACATACCTTAAAAAATAAAAAATAAAAAACGGAAAAATCGAGGTGTGCCAGCGAAAAACAATCTACACGATAAATAAGAAATAATCAGTGTAGCCACCACGACACCACCCCCTTCACTGGACGGTCTGAGCCCGGCTACCCCCTCACCTGGGACCAGTCTACCACATCCTCGAGCCGCCGTCCACCGCTCAGAGAGGGAGCCGCTGTTACCGACGGCTGCACCACCAGGGTCGCCCGGTCACGGTCTGAGGTCACAGAGGTCATCGAAAGGTCATAGAAAGGTCGAAAGTGGACCAAAAAGCCGTGCGGTGGGGGACTTAAGGTGGTGCGAGCCGCGGGTGGGTCGTAAACTGCGGAAATAATAGTCGAAATCACCAACACAGGTAACCACGCAAGAATAAGACGCATTAAACCGCTAATGGAAAAAAGGGAACACGGTCAATAAGATAATTGGCTTCATCTGTCCCAGCGCGCGTAAAGGTAATTGGTACATTTCGACAGCTTCACATCACATCTTTTCCAGGCATTATCCCCTCCTTGCTCTTTGTCTATCTCATTCACGTTACTTCACATTTACACTATTCTATCCAGTGTAAACAAAGTAACTCAGAAGTCCAAATCTAAGAATAGCACTGGTCCAACCGACCCAACTCGCCTGTTCCGGCGCCGTCGGCGGCTGCCGAGCGGCGCAGCCTACCGCTCCAGGCGGCTGCCGACCCCAGGCGGCGGGCCCGCTCCGTCAGTCTCTCGGTACTGAGCTGCTGTCGCGCCGCCGGGTCCCACAGGCGACCTGAGAGGGTCAGGTGGCAGGGGGCGTCACTGGCAGAGGCAGATACCTGAGGGGTTTACCCGCGCTCAACTACCAGCAACTAAGCTCAACTCAGCAATCAGCAAAGTTGGAGACTGAAACGAATGAGTAAATTACACAGTTATGTAATATCACATTCGCCTAATCAAATGCAGTAGTTGAATTGCATGACGAACATTCGATAACATTACCTTTCTAAGCTCGGTCTCCAACGATCGAACGAACGCAGTAAAGAAACGAATTTAACCAGAAAACAAACATAAACCGAGCAATAGTTACTTTTATTTACTTTCAGTAACGTATTGCACACACACATACCTACAACGAACTAACTATGTGAGGGATTAACTCAATGTAGCTTATTAGTTACGAGCGAGCGAGCGCAGCGAGCGAATTGAGTCTTTTCAATATAACGGAAAAAATCTCGCCGGCCCGGCCCGGCCTGTAACGCTTTTGAGAGGCTTATATCTCAGCAACCGCTGGACCGATTGGCCTGCGGTCTTTTTTGTTGGGTAGCCCCATCCCTTCTACCCCGTAATTGACTACTTTTGATACATCTCAGTGACCGTCGTGGCACGTGCCACGTGAAAAGTCAAGGGTGTTCAAGCTGTTTTGCAAAAGTAGTGATTTTGAGAGGCTGATATCTCAGCAGCAGCTTGGGCGATTGGCTTGCGGTCATTTTTGTAGGGTAGCAGCATCCCTTCTACCAAAAATAGGATACTCCCGATGCACGTGGGTCACCCCCAGTGCACGTGCAAAAATACAACAATAAGAGGTGTCAAATTTGTTCCCATTCTAATAACTCGGTAATTACTGGGGCGATTTCGCTGAAACTTGGCAAACAGGTAGGCACCCACCAGACAATGCATTCCCATGTGTTGCGGTTAAGGTGCTACTGCACGTGCGCACGTGCAGGGGGCGCTTCCAGATCTCGAGAACGGCTGGGCCGATTGCGCTCAAATTTGGTGCACGGTTGGGGACCAGTTAGTAGGGTGCCGTGCAAAAGTCAGTTTGGACCCCGTTTGCACGTGCGCACGTGCAGAATGCCGCTTCCAGATCTCAGGAACGGCTGGGCCGATTGCGCTCAAATTTGGTACACCGCTAGCGACCGTTTAGAAGGGTGCTTTGCGCAAGCCCGTTGGAAGTACCCTCTCGCCCTTCCGCACGTGCAGGGCTCACTATCTCGCTCGCTCGTTCTTCGCCCAAAAGGCGTTTTACTGGTAATAGTAAAACTTAACGAATCGTTATAGAGAACAATAATGGAACACCAGCTATTTCTTTATTTAATGGGAGCTTTTGAAAGCTATGCAGCTTTCTTCGTCGGCCTTGGTACAAAACAGTTCGTACGAAACCCAGAATCAACCGTACGGCGTTCGCCCGTTAAAAAAAAAAAAAAAACAGCAACGATATAGGCACGGAAGCCATAGCCGCAACAAATTCAACGTTACGTGTACGTGATTCTCGAATATTATCAGACCCACCTCTGAACCTGACACAGGCGTGTAGCGTCACCACCAGCTTGGTGATGAGGTTTAGAGGAGCCGGCGGCGCCCGGCTCCGGCTCAGACCTCGGATCAACTGGGCCAGCTCAAACTTCCACTCAATCTCCGAATCCGTCTGTGATAAAAACAGGGGCGACTGTTGTAGCGAATAATGCGAGAAGGCACTGGGCGCATTAACGTCAATGGCGTACTTTATAACATGAAAGAAACTGGGTGCTTTTTAAGATTCTTACATACTTAATTGTTGAACTTTGATATCATTATACTGTTGCGTTGTTCTTTTTCTAGCTACAGTTACAAACGTTAAGACAGGTTATATTGCGCAGTGGTAATGGTTCAATTACGTTGCCTTACGCACACTCCTCTGCCCAACCCTGTGTTACCGCTACCCAGCCCCTCACCTGACTTCGTCGACACGAATCCGTCATCATTGCCACCAGTAGGCCAGTTAGCACCACGCCGGCCACCAGCAGATAGAGGGCCATCACGGTCTTCAGCAGGGCGCCCGACCAGGCTGGGTGGGTGACGGGGGGCGGGTGGCAGCCGTAAGAGGCCGCCAGACCCACCAGAGAGAACAGCATCATCTCCAGCGAGCTCAGCACGCCGCGCTCCGGCAGGTCTGCGGGATGAAGGTAGGAGAAAGTAAAAACGCGATATGGCTTATTTCATACTCGTAGATAAGCTTTCCGAGAAGAAATGCGTAAACCTGGTACCGTACTGGAGCAGCCTACCAGCTAGAAGCCTTGCACTTGGCGACAATTACGTTATTTCGGCTCCAAGAGCACAAGAGCGACAATGAGAAGCGGGATTAGAGAGCTTATCGTAAAACAATGCTACCAGCTATTTTTCGAAATAATAAGGCATGTAATACTTCAGGAAACAGCAGTTAAAGCGATATGCACTGGACATCGGACTCACCTCTGGGCGGGTAGCCCATGCCGTCCTGTTTCCGGACGCTTGGCATCGGCCGGACCGGCGTGAAGACGGTTGTCACCTGCATGCTGAAGCCGCACACCACCAGGCAGAGCAGCAACAGGAACCTGAGGACGTAGCGTGTTGTATTCCATCAAACTGACATTGTCAAACACTTGAAACTTGCGTAACTGATGCATTGGTATAGTCTGTTTTTCGTATCTTCTACCTTCACTCAAAGATGTTTTGCCCCTCCAGCACGTTTTTAGGATATAGTTTTCAAATCTTGATCGCATGGCCCACCACTCATTGCAGGAGTTTGTTGCTCGTATTGGAGTTCGCTTTCGCTGCGCAGATAAAATCGGAAAAGAAACCTTTAAGCTAGAGTATCGCTTCTATTATCGTTACCACGGTTTATTGGTACTGACTACCGACCTATACACAAGGACGTTTTGCTGCTCATAGGTACTTGCATTGTGCGAAGCGCTCTTGCTAAGAACATTTAAAAAATAGTTTAAAGCTTGCACTTCCTTTTCATTGGGTAAAAGAAACTAAATGCGTTATATGTTCTGCCATATTTTTTTCAAATGCTTAATTTATGTTTTGCTTTATTTACGTTGCGATAACTTTTACACCGACGAATAACAAAATTGTCTTAACCCACGCCCGCTTGGGGTCCCCAGGCAGATTTGCTTCATCTTATAGTTTTCCTATCTGCCTCACGCGATCATCCCGAAAAGTAAGAAAGATGCGAAGACGCGGGCAAGAATCGATAGCTCTCAACAATTACTTTCAGCAGTATACGTATATAGTATATATATACCGCATTTTGCTGAGGTCAATTAACCCTCGCGGGCCCGGGGGGGGGGCGTTTTTCGCCCCCCCCCCCTGGCGAATATTTGCGATAGCTCCCGAACGCTTAGGGATAGGAAAGCGAAACTTTCAGTACCTTTTCTCCCATCAATTTGACATCTTCTGAAGTAAAAAAATTGGACCTAGCCCCCTTGATGACGTCACAGGGTCCATTTTTCTAGACCCCTGCACGGCAAACTTCGGCGTCACAGACGCAAACTTCAAATAGCTGCTAAAAATAGAGTTTTAGAGATAAAGACAAATTACGAGCACGGTTGTGTAGCGTTTGACCTAGAGAAAAATAGAAAAATAGTTTTGGTGACCTGAGGTCAGAGGTCAGGTCAACGACCCCGAAATGTGGTTTTAGTTTTTCGCGAATAACTTCGACAAAAATGGTCCTAGAGCTACGGCAGTGGTACCATCGCATTCGCCTTGTCAAGCCGCGTCGAATGATATATATTTTGTTAGGAAAAGGTCAAGTTTTATGTTGACCTCATGTGACCTCGAATGACCTCTGGTTGACCTTGACACATGAAAGGTCGTTTATGATGGATTTGTACCTGCTGATCACGAATCTGGCATCTATTCTCCTCTCAGCCTTCATTTAGAACTTCCGGATGGCAAAATTGTATTATTTATTATTACTAACTTGAATTAGTGAAATAGCCTCTAGCAGGGATACTCTTCAGTGACCTTGACCTTTGAGCAGCCTTGTATCGTAAGAGGAACCACAAATAGGGTACTGATAAGCCTCAAAACATTTCAAAACATCTTGAAAGTTAGCACGCAAGATGTGCGAAAAAGTGCCAAGTTTGAGGTCAATTTTGAGCGTGACCTTGACCTTGACTTTTTCTTTTGAGCACATTTTCGGAATCCTCAGATTCTCTTCTTTCGTTTGACACCCAATTTTGCCGGTTTGATGCCGCCTGCCGTCCTCTAGAAGCCAGAAGGCTTACTTTGAGATCACTACACATGTGCCGGTTTTTGCCTTTGACCTTGACCTCTGACCTTGAAAATTGACCTGAGGTCAAAAATTTTAGGTGCTTTAGAATCGTCTCGTAAGGACCTTTCGTTTGGTATCGCTTTTGTTTCCGTAGCTCCCTTATTCACGGAGTTAGGCTGGGGGGCGAAAAACGCCCCCCCCCCCCGGGCTGCGGTGGTTGGGATTACCCCCCGGGCCCGGCCGGGTTAAGTGAAGGCCACTGAAGGTCATAAATTTAAAAAAACTCCCGAGCTCAACATGTTTGGACAAATCTGACCAAACCTTGTCAACCGATTGAACTACAACGCCGTCGAAACATTTTTAGTTCTAGCAGCTATTAGGTATTGTCGAAAGCTGCTGGTGATCATCTAACATGACTTTTTGATCGCTGGCAATCACCAACGCCTTAGGGCTTATATTATGATACACAAATGCAGGTAATAACAACAATTACACCCACGTATGCATTTTTCGTATTATATTGCGCTGAAAGCATGACGGAGTTGAATTGTGCCACCACCGTCGGTGTTTCTCCGCGCCTTCAACACTTTTCTTTCTGGTATCCAAGGAAGTAAGTTCGTTATTCTGGCGATATTCGTTGGTTGTGCTCCTTCTTCACCGCCTTATTTCAGTCACCTTACCCACATTTCTTTTGCTTTGAAACGTTGAAAGAAAACGTTACGATCATTTCGTCTTGTCTGAGACCAAGGCCATTGCCCTTCTGTTGTTTGAAAACATAATGACATTAGAAAGGGATAATTTGGCCAGAAAGAAAATATGATGACACGTTTTTATGCAAATGCATTTCACTTGACAAAGAACATTGCATTTTGATTAACGAGATAGGCCAAGGGGACCAAGGGGACAGACGTTCGATCTTGCGTTCGAGATAAAAATTGACTTTGCAGCGGTGTTGATTTAATTAGATGTTCGCTGGAGCACGTGATAAGAGAGTTTACCGTCTTTGAGTGAAGGTAGAAGATACGAAAAACAGACTATAGTTCTGCATCACTGTCAAAGAAATCAGGAAAGAGTAAGAGAAACAACCGAAAAGCATACGATTTAACAAGTGCACATACCAACAACGATACTCATATCGTGGCTGAGATATATCCTTGGACAAGGATTTGCCTTCCATGATAAAGTAAAGTCAGTGTATGCATGCATAGCTGAGACATTTTTAATCTCACCGTCCGAGTTCCGCGCCGACAGCCCGCAGAGTGACGGTCCAGGGCCCGAACATGTGATGGAACGTCAGGAAATCTAGCAGTTGCACACAGCCCAGCAGGAGCACAAACGCTAAAATCTGGTTACGGATGTAGCTGAAACAAGATGCGACGTTTAGTCCATACGGAGTCCACTCATGCCTTCATATTTCAAAATTATTTTCAAAAAGCTTATTTTCACCTATCAATAACTACCCGATCGAAAGCCTCGGAAGGAAACAGTATGTGCTAGAAGTAGACCAAGCAAGCAATACATATCTACATTCATGATGGAGATTCAACGTCTCACTTTCCGAGTCCCGGTTCAGTCTGCGATTGGTGTGAGCCACGAGAACTCCAGCATCTGCCTTCCCTGTCCGTCTATTTTTCTTTTCCCAGACGCAAGTGATACTTACACCGCTTCCCTTCTCTCCGCCTCCGTTCCGGCCGACACCAGCGCCGCCCCGTGGACGGCCAGGGCAGCCACACCCAGGCAGAGCTGGGCCAGTCTGAGCACCCTCAGCCCGCCGGTTCCCCGCCCAGCCGTCATCTCAGCCAGTACCAGCCCCGCCATCCAGAGCAGCAGCGCCCCCTCCAGCGGTCCGGCCAGCGGCGGCCACCGTCCACGTCCGGTGGCCACCAGAAGAGCCAGAAGTACCAGCAGCTGGGCGTGAGAGGTGAGGCGGGCAGCCAGTCGCACCAGCGGCAGACGACCACAGCGCGGGCCGACAGATAGAGAGAGGAGCACCCAGAGAGGCGGGCAGAGCAGGAGAGCGGCCAACAGCGCGGCGGCGCGCCACCGCGGCCAGGCCGGCCCGCCGCCGCGCCAGACGTCCCAGAGGTGGGACTGGACCACCGGGTGCGCGATCACCTGAGAGGGGAGGGGAGGGGGAGGTGTTACAAGATCATTAGCTGAAGGTTCCATGAAGTCAAAGCCATGTTTCATGCCATGCCTTTTCACCCCAGGCTACCGGTGAAAAATGCGAAAGGACTATCGTGAAAAGAAACTTACAAATAGCTTATTCGCATTAACGTCGACTAACACCAAAGCAGCCGAAGACGCGTCATATTCCATTGATGTCCCGGATCTGTATGTGTCTCAGTAGTATGAGCAGGTCTGGCAGCCCCACCCCGGACCTGCTTTTGTCTCAACTGTATAGTACTAGCTCCGTCCCGGGCCCGTTCGTGTCTCAGCTGTACGAGCAGGGCCCCCACCCGGACCTGTTTGTGTCTCAGTTATATAAACAGCTCCATCCCGAACCCGTTTGTGTCTCAGCTGTATGAGCAGCCCCACCCGCCGCCCCGGACCTGTCAGTGTCTCAGCTGTATGAGTAGCCCCCCATCACCACCTCGTACCTGTTTGTATCTCAGCTGTATGAGCAGCTCCACCCCACCCCACCCGGACCTGTTTGGATTTGAGCTGTATGAGCAGCTCCCCCGGACCTGTGTGTGTCTCAGCTGTATGAGCAGCCCCCCCCCCATCCAGACCTGTTTGTGTCTCAGCTGTATGAGCAGCTCCCCACCCCGAACCTGTTTGTGTCTCAGAGTCAGTTATATGAGCAGGTCCCCCGCACCTGTTTGTGTTTGAGCTGTATGAGCAGGTCCAGCAGCTCCGTCTGCTGCGGGTCCACGGCAGACAGCACGGCGGACACTGAGCTGCGGCAGCTCGCCAGCGCCAGAAGCTCGGCCGTCATGGACTGACAGAGAGCTGCGGCGTCTCGCAGCTCACGGGATACCGTCTCCTCCTCATCCTGGGGAGTGAAGACAGGGGCTCGGTGTTTCGCCGCATGCGAGGCGAGGAACGCATTCAATAGGGTAGTGTGGGGTAATTTGAACATATTTTTACGTCTTCTCCGTTGTACCAAATTCCAGTTCAACCCTGGATGAAGAAAAATTGCTTCAGTAGCGCAAGTGTCACTTGCTTTCACCATGCAAGCCTCATTTTTGGACGAGCGGAGCATACCTTGAATAGCATAGCCTCACTTCACCAAGTCACGGTGTGTTCAAATTGCCCAACCGTGGGGTAATTTGAACATACTGCCTTTACCTGTCATAAAAACGATAGTCTCGCCAGCACCGATGTTGTTTGACCCATAAACAAATAGGCAGAACAATTCTAAACATACCTTCACTTGAAAAATCAACACAACAGCAAAAATAACAGTTGCATAGTATCAATATCTGCACGCTGCACACCGGTCAGTTGACAGAATTCGCCCCCTTTCAATTAACAGAACGTTTTGTTCGATAAAAACTCTCCCAACCGTACTACACCTGTTAAAGTGGTGCCAATCGAAACCTGGACATTTGGAGTTCTGATTTTGTCCAATGTCCATTTCGGAATTGTTTGGACAAAGGTAGCAGACTGGGCAATATTGGACGATGGCTTGCTACACTTCAGCGCTTTTTATAGAGTAATCGTGTTAGCATTGATTGGCGAATGGAAAGTTTGTTAAGATCTCAATATAATGAACACTTTTCGGCTGGTAAAATTACATGATAAGCAATATAAATGACGGTTTTGAGTGTTGATAGCTGCATAATTTTGGACATATTTGGACAAATAGTTGACTTTTTTTTATTCGTCATCCTTCCAACGGGCCGGTATGCCCATTAACATTTTTAAAAATGTTAATGGGCAAAAATGCCCATTTAACATTTTTGGACGGAAAATCAACAAAAATGCCGAACATTAGACGGATATTAGACGTAAATTTTCTAAAACTGGCATCACTTGTCTGCTACTGCCTTTGGTCGAAAATATTGGCAAAAAAAAAACTGGGAGCGTTGTTTTTTCGGAGCTATCCCTGTCTTCATTCAAATTCTCACACTATGTTCAAATTACCCCCCGCTAAAAGTTATTTTGCCATTTTAAAAAACAGGGTTCAAAAGCAAATTTCTTGGATTGGCGGCGCTGATTAGGTCATTATACAACAAAAGCCGTTGCGTATTAGGCGCTAGCAATGCAAGATTTTGCGCTGCAATGAAGTTGCAATGACGTGTTGTTAGGCGTTTTTCCTTGCGAAATTGATTTTTTACACTGTGCGTCAACATCTTCATTCCCTGAAACTTAAAACCCCGTTCATATGATAGCCCTTTTAGTTACGATAATTTCTCTCATTGGTCTTATTGTCATGCCACTTATGGATTTTCCGTAATTTTCTGTTATTCACACTATGTTCAAATTGCCCCACATGTTCAAATTACCCCACCCTACCCTAACTAACGTTGCCTGTTGATCTACTTCGAAAATACTGCAAAGAACCGCTCCACTCGCTAAATCATTTACGGTAAGTTAATCCACAACCATGACTGACCTCATATGGAACATTTACGATTTCCGTAAATAAAAACATCAGAGCTCAACCAATGAATACCTGGAATATTCCATAATTTAGCAGAAGTGATCAGTTCACCCACCTGTTTGCAGAGGTCATCCCTCAGCAGGGCTGCCAGTTCAGCCGCCGTGTAGACGGGTGCCGGCGACGAGACGACAAAGTCCTCCAGCAGGTGGTGGCGGCTCCTGGCACTGATCAGCGTCAGACCGCGGATCAGCTGAAAACGAGAGCACGCGGCTAGTGTCATTCGTCGGTCTGGAGCCGGGGACGGCCATAATACACGTCAGATTGCTTCAATCGCCTTCAGTTCGTCTACTTCAATCAGCTAATCTACTATGCGCGCGAGCAAAGAACACTCCAGCTAACGCCGAGCGCCCTAAGGCTTGTTCTATCTCAATATCAAATTTCGCCAACTACCAAACCCGTCCTCTCGCCACTACAGATGTGTAACCCTTACTCACTCTGCCAAATATCTTACCCTACTCAAATCCCGAGCTATCAATTTGACCCACACCCATCGCATCATGATTCACCCAGCACAAGCCAACACGACATTCAGCATCCACCAACTCACCACCCTATCTGCGAGCAGTCCATTCGAGAAGCCTCCTCTCTTCACAAGATAACCAGCCACGTCGCCATGCTCCCCGGCCACGGCGAGTCTGATCAGTGAGTCCGTGAGCTCTGTCCTCTCCTCAGTGTCCACTGGGGAGGCGGAGTCGACCAGGAGCTGGACGGTGGTCAGGTGACCGCGCTGGGCGGCTAGGTGCAGCGCCGTCAGACCCTCCTGAGGTTCAAGACAGGGATTACGTATTCGAATGTAGCTGTGGACTGGTGAAGTAAGAGGGGCAACGATGTTATGAGGGATAGTTTTGTACGAGATTAAAGTATTGCAAGCATTGCTGAGCAATACCCACACATACTAAGAGCGTCATTACAGAATAGGTCCCCTCTTCAAGCTTCCATCAAACGTTCCCAAAAGGCTGAAGCTGAGCTTGTCAAAATACGTTGAAATAAAATGGTTGCTCTTGCTGGTTCAATAGAAATCGTGGACCACAAACCATAAAGACCGATCCCGACCAATAATCCCCTACCCTTCTCAGGGGGAGGGGGGGGGTCCTACCCTTCTCACATTATCCGTCGCTTCTGGCCGTGCGCCCTCCCTCAGCAGCAGCTCCGACAGCTGACGGTGACCTTGACCCGCCGCCAGGTGAAGTAGGCCGCGACCTTGACCTTGGGTCGCCGTCAGCTGATTGGGGCGCCAGCTGAGCAGTAGAGTGACGACGGAGCAGTGGCCGCCCACACAGGCGAGCTGGAGAGGCGTGTATTCCTGGGGAGGGGGAAGCACACGCGAGTTGAAGAGGCGTGACCTCCTGACAGGGAGGGGCCAGATGATCAGTGGCCACCCACATGCCAGTTGCACACGCGACTTACAGTGGCGTGTCAATAAATTGCTGTCAACTTGTGTGTAATATAGTTGATCGGCACAAATACCACCATGACATTGATCAGCCACCATCGTAATAATTGCAAGTACCTGATGACTGTCAAGAGTTTTCAGTTTACAACACTAAATCAAACGAATCCCACAAATCCACCAAGCTACACAAACCCAATCCCCCTGTCCATTCCCCATCCCTCCCCAGCACGCACTCTTCCCTACCGTCGGCTCAGTGACCGGGTCGACGGGCGCGTCGCCTGCACTGTTGAGCAGTAGTCGTGCCGTGTCCTCATGTCCAGCCAGTGCGGCCAGGTGAAAGGGAGTCAGTCGAGTCTCGGTAGCTACTACCGGTGGTAACACTGCGGTGATGTCCCCCGTCTCATCGGAGGGTGGCTCCGAGGGTATGGTGGGAGAGATGTACTGAAGCAGCTCCCAGACCATGTCTGAAGGGGGAGAGAGAGAGAGAGAGAGAGAGAGAGAGAGAGAGAGAGAGAGAGAGAGAGAGAGAGAGAGAGAGAGCGAGAGCGAGAGCGAGAGCGAGAGAGCGAGAGAGCGAGAGAGCGAGAGAGCGAGAGAGCGAGAGAGCGAGAGAGCGAGAGAGCGAGAGAGCGAGAGAGCGAGAGAGCGAGAGAGCGAGAGAGCGAGAGAGCGAGAGAGCGAGAGAGCGAGAGAGCGAGAGAGCGAGAGAGCGAGAGAGCGAGAGAGCGAGAGAGCGAGAGAGCGAGAGCGAGAGCGAGAGAGCGAGAGAGAGAGAGAGAGAGAGAGAGAGAGAGAGAGAGAGAGAGAGAGAGAGAGAGAGAGAGAGAGAGAGAGAGAGAGAGAGAGAGAGAGAGAGAGAGAGAGAGAGAGAGAGAGAGAGAGAGAGAGAGAGAGAGAGAGAGAGAGAGAGAGAGAGGAGGTTACGAACGGAGCAATATACCTGATCTCAAGTTCGTTGGGTTGGAAATTTGACGATGCTTATTCAGCAATGAAGGGGAGAATCTATCGCGCCAAACATTAGAGGGAATACGCAATGACTAAAAAAAAACACACACACACACACAAAGTAATGCTTACCGATAGTGCGACAGCCGACAATGCCTTTGCCCTTTATCTCCGTCCATCAGTCCGCGTCACCGTTATGTGTGCCATGCGGTAAAGTATAAATTCAGGCGCACACCACTAGTGCCATCTGGTGGCAAAGGCACGTAACACAAGAAGAAAGCCGTATGTGTAGTGCATAAATAAACCATTTGTCAACTGAACAGCTTCAAGTTTTTTTAGTCTCAGCGCGAGGCAATGGCAAGACACACCAACCAGCCAGTCAAGCCGGCCTACTCGCCTATATTTCCGTCGTACGCAGCGATGTGCAGCGGTCCGAGGCCCGTCTTTTTGCTGGCGGCCTCCATGGAGACCCCCATGTCTCTGAGCTGCGTCAGGACGCCGCTGTGGCCGCCGCGGGCAGCCAGATGGACGCAGGTGAGGCCGAGCTGTAACGGAAAGACGAGCCGTGATCAACGGAAAGGTAAGAAGAGACTACGCGGAACAGAGCAGTGTTTGAAAATGTGGGCTACCCACGAAACTAAATGTGGGAGAATCTGGCTTCTTCAAAGCATCGCGGGTTTCACGAATCTAATGAACCTCTTATTACTATAGTCCAGCACTTCTCACCCTCCCAACTAAATGACTCACACAAGCATAAGAACAACTTGGAAAATTCCGAGCTAAAACCCCGAGTCACGCACTTTATCCTCATCAGAAGCGCTGGCGCCGGCTTCAAGGAGGACTTTGACCACTTCAGCGTTTCCCGCCGCCGCCGCTAGGTGGAGAGGTGTCGCGTCATCCCTCATATTGCGAGATGACGTCACCATGGTGGTGTTGAAGAGCAGCAGCTCACGGATCACGTGCACCGACCCGTGCATAGCGGCCACGTGCGCGCACGTGTTACCGTCCTGAAGTGAACACAGATACTTCGAATCATTGCAAGATAGGTAACGGCAGATCAAACTATTGTTCATAAATCCGCCAGGTTTAAATTATCACTACCTGTTAAATTTAAGCTGTCGAAGGGCAAATGTTTTTGATTAAGTAGCATGAAAACGTAACGAATCGTGAGAGCACTCAAGGTAAAAAACTACTCAACATGTGGTGCAAAAAAAAAAAAAATCAGCAGCGCTGAGAAGACAGCACGCCACGCCCATGAAGAAATTGATTAAGATCATAGGCCTCTCAAACCCACAAAACCTTGCGTACTACCCTCCACACCACCCATCCTTCCCTCACCTTATCAGCCAGGTCGGGCAGCTCGGGGCTGTACTTGAGCAGCAGTTTCACCACCTCAGCGTGATCGTACCGCGCCGCCAGCAGCACGGGGGTCAGTCCGGCCGCGTCTCGTGCTGAGGTGTCGCTGCCGGCCTGTACCAGGGTGCTGCACACCTCCAGGTGACCGGCCGCAGCGGAGAGGTGCAGCGGGGTGCGGCCGTCCTGGGGAACGAAGGTGAGGGTAAAGGATAGTTGAAAGGGATGGGAAAAGGGCCGCATTTAACGATGCAAGAACGGCATTTGTACCAGTGAAACTTCGTTTGAACAATATTGTGTCATTGTTCGAGTTACCGTAGTATGGTAACTGGAGCTCTTTTCTAACACATAGACACCTTACTTAACCCGCGCCCCACTGGGGTCTGCGTATAACACACCCTACTGGGGGGGGGGGGGCTCTTCATAGCCCCCCCCCCCTCCTAACTCCGAAACTACTGGGTCGATCGTCAAAATTCAAACGGCGTCTGATAGCCCCGGAAAAAACTGTCGAACGAAACCTAATTTCATTGACCTTGAGGTCACCGATGACGTCACAGGTCAGGTCAAAGTAAAAATTATTAGCATTTTGGCTTGTTCATGTTTTGGGCTCTGGCCGCCGTCTTACAAGTCAGATCAGGCTCATTTTTGGTTCACACACTCGTGAACAGATGCTCTAGATACCCTGAGGGTACCAAACTTGTACTTTGATTTTCAGGTCAAGGTCAGGCAGGGCTGCGGAGTCGGAGTCGGAGTCGGAGTCGGTCGGAGTCGACAGTTGTGACTGGAGTCGGAGTCGGAGTCGGAGTCGATTTTAGAAACCCGGGCCGGAGTCGGAGTCGGAGTCACCGAAAATCTGTCGACTCCGCAGCCCTGCTAGGTCTGCGGAGTCGGAGTCGGGAGTTGGAGTCGGTCGGAGTCGACAATTCTGCCCGGAGTCGGAGTCGGTACTGGTTTTTGAAAGCCGGAGTCGGAGTCGGAGTCGGAGTCGCCGAAAATCCATCGACTCCGCAGCCCTGTGACAGATCAGGTCATCACAGGTCACGAAAATATTATATCATGCGTCGGTCACGTGACACATGTTTTATGGTCCATTTAGGCCAAAGATTTCGAATTTGATGTCGTCTGTGTCATTCGAGGTCATTTTGAGTCGAATTTAGCTTAGGTCAGGTCACTTTCAGGTAAAAAAGGCAATATTTTGAAGTTGAATTTTTTCAACAAAAAAGGTATCTATTGGATGCAGTTTGAGCTCAGGAACACGATGGTGCTATTTATATTGGCGTACGATGTCAAATACGTGCTGAAAAATTGATTTGAAAAATTAATAATTGTGATTTTTTTGCAATAATGCGTATAACTTGGCCATTTTTGAAGATATTTAGCTAAAACTTGCTACAGTTGGTCATAATAATGCGTTCTATCACATATATTCCGTTTTTTCGAAAAGTAAAAAAAATTGAAAAAATGTAAAAATATAAATTTTGAATTTTATTACATTAAATTTTCGAAATTTTCGAAAATCCGAGATAGCAGTTTGATAGCGCAGTCTATTCTGAGTCCTCTCATGCAAATAAATTGGATCTAGCTTAAAAACTGAGCTCTTGGGAACGATTGCCGTGGTTCAATGTTTTGCGTCGAAATCGGCCGAACATGACGTCACTCTGACGTCATTTCCGGCCGACCTATGGTAGCTACGAAGTTCATATTTTGACACAAGGTGTCAAATTGATGCAGCCGAAGGTACTGATAGTTTGGCGTCGATACGTCAAGTGGTTTGGAAGTTATTGCAGAAAAAAAAACGGGAGGGGGCTATGAATAGCCCCCCCCCCCCCCAGTGGGGCGCGGGTTAATAAAATCTCGCAGACATATGGCTGAAAAGTTGAAACTACATCGAAGTTCTACAGTTTTTTGTTTTACAGTATTCATGGAGGGAGGCAACACGCGATCGAACTACAGAAGCTAAAGTAATGTTCCTAGCGGCTGAGCCCTCCACCATCACCCACCCCCCATTCACACCCTGACTGACCTGCGCGGCAATATCGGCGGCCGCTCCATGTCTCTGTACCAGCGACTCCACCAGACCAGAGAAGCCGCCGGCCGCTGCCAGGTGCAGTGCCGTGAGCCCGGCGGCGCAGCGGGTGTTCAGCAGAGCCGGTCGGCCCAGCAGGGTCTCACACAGGCCCGAGAGACCGGCCGCCGCCGACAGGTGCAGGGCAGTGCGGCCGAGCGAGTCCAGAACGTCCAGCCTGGGCGGGGACAAGATACCCTGGTTAGGGCTAATATTGCACGAATCAGGCGCAAGAATGTTGCCGTTTAATTGATTTGCTCAAATCACAATCAGCAAAATTTCGCAAATAATTATTATAGGTCGTTTTCCTTAAATGCTCACGAACGGTCATTGTCGTTAAGTCCAGCTGCCAAGATTGTTGTTCTCCGGCCTAAATTACTTTTTTAAACCAATCCAAACACGAACTATGGTGAATAAAGTCACAGACAGCGCATACCTGGCTCCGTTGTCCATGAGCGTTTTGACCGTCTGTTGGTGTCCCTCACGAGCCGCCACCATCAGACATGTCTCACCAGAGGCGGTCTGGAGATTCAGCACGGCGGCAATGCTGGTAACCTGCCAAAAACACGGCAGTGCTATCACAATCCTGATTAGCATTAACCCGCGCCCCAGTGGCAGTCTCAGCCAACTTCGCCCTAGTGGGGGGGGGGGGGGCATATGTTACCACCCACCTCTAACTCAAAAACTAAGAGGGCTAGAAAGACGCGGTAAAAAGCAGTCGATAGCTCTCAATGCGTACGTTTGAAAGTATTTCGGTCATTTTTCATCTTAGAGCAATATTGGGGTCACCAGAGGTCATCAAAGGTAAAAATTTCCCAATGGTCATAATATTTTTCAGAAAACATGCCGTTATCTCAGGAACTATGGCAGCTAGAAAAACGCATGAAAAAGCAATCGATAGCTCTTGAACTCTTCTTTTGAAAAGGTCATTATCAAAATTGACCTCAGGTAAACGTTTTAGCCTCCAGAGGGCAAAAACTCCAAAAATAGCTGTTTTTACGAAAAGTGTTTTTCGACAATAACTTTCGACAACAAAATGCCACGACATTTCTATTGCCAGAATCGTGTTCCTCTCCCCGAGACGCGTCGAATGAACTATAATTTGACCTTGAAAGGTCAACTTGAAAATTTGACCTCAGGTCAAGGTCATGACCTGACCGAAAAAGGTCATGTTGCATATTAGTCGACGCGTCTCGGCAAGAAACACAATGAGGCCATCCCCAGCGTTCTATCTCTTTCCAATCGCGAGTTATTGGCAAAAATCTGTTTGCAGCCTCAGATGACCTCGGATGACCTTTCTAGAGGGTATCAGCAAAAATGACATCTAGGTCATCACGGGTGGTCCAAATCATTGTGATTCTGAAATATTTGGACTGTTCCTATGCGTACACACGGATCTAGAGGCATTTTCATTTTTCTCCATTGACTTGTAATGGAAAGGTCACGCCACTGACCTGACCTTAGGTCACGGATATAAAAAAATCTGAGATATACAAATTGTAGGCACCCATAACATCATGCAATCCACCAAGTTTAAAACCTTTCTGACAAACACTGCAGGCTGGACATGATTGCAAACTTTTTTAGGCTTAGTCAGATAACTTGACCTCGTGACCTTACCTGACATGACCTGGGGTCAAAAATTTCACACATTGTCCAAAATTGATGTACCAAAAGCTACTCCAAGCGGCGCGTCGCTACGCGCCGCGGTTTTTTGTTTATACGCAAGAAACGCGACAGGGTGGTAACATATGCCCCCCCCCCCACTGCACATTTGGGATTTTTCCGATCTAGCGCGTATTAATTCCAAAAATCTTTTTTTGGATTTTTGTTTATTTTTTTGTGTCAGTGAGGCTAAGAAATGTCTGAATTTTTCATATATGGCATTGTTTTATCTGTATGTCCTCGTCAAGAATAGGAAAAATGCGCCCAAAGTTCACACTCATGCGTGATTACCCAATGGGCTCAGTAAGGCCCGAAAGTATAGCTCAATTTCATTGTCCTGTCCTGTTGGTTTTATTCTTGCGAGGTCTTAAAGTTGCATATCTTCTGAAAGGCACCTTTATTAGGAATGGAATGGCAAACAGAAAGTATGACACAACCTTAACACAGGTCACAAAAATGACATTTACAAAAAAAAACCTTACAGACACCATATTGAAGGAATGGTATTCCAAATAAATGTAGGAAATCAACAATGTTTTCCACACTTTTCCACTCCGAAACATATCCTATCGAATTCGCCACTATTTCCTGCACAAGACAACGCCTAGTTTGGCTGCCGGAACTTGCCTGAACACGGAATATTCACATTAGAGTATCTTAATACCCCACTCTAGGAGCGCTAGGGCAAATAGCACGATATAGGTATGTTCCGAACATAGGCGAATAATTTTACTTCGTGATTTAGATGATGCATATTTCCTGAGACACATTCATTAGGAATAGGATGACAAGCGTAAATTATACACACCGTAATCTTATGGGAGTGTGGGGGAGGGGAGGGGGAGGGGGAAAGGGTCGGATAAAACCCCATGGTTTTCCGCAAATTACTCGCGCAAAAAGCGGCCGATCGCGACGAAACTTTCGGTGCCCTCGAGATCATCAATTTTACATCTAACCTAAAACTTTCATGACTCTGACCCAACTGACCTTTGACCTGTGGCATATTTCTCGAGACCATGTTTGGCCGGAATCGCGATTCGGCGTATGCCAGCTCACATTATCCGCGGTTTCTAGTCTTTCTGTGGTTTTAAACGTTTAAATATGTGAAATGATGTTGGTGCCATGCATTATGATGGGTGTCAAGGTCACGTGAAGGTCAAGTCAAGGTCATTGACCTTTGATGACCTTGGTTCACTTTTTCGAGTTTAACTTGTTTCTAGGGTAGTTTTTGGTGCTGATTTCGAATTTAGCAACCATTTGAATATTTACAAAGTAGTTCTGGTGCCTTCGTACCATGTTACGAAGCTGTCAGTAGTAGGTAACACCTACTATGGATGGCCGGCAGGACGCCTACTGGTTGATCTGACCTGACCTGACCCGACCTGGCCTAAATGCATAAAGACATCGTCTGTGATCAAAACTAACATGAAATTCGTCATAAACACCCCAAAATACTCCGTAACACCCTAACTTTACGAAGTTTCAAGAGGTCTTGATTTCCCACTTTAGTTGGGTCATTAAACTGACTTGGAAAGTCAACTAATGACCTTGGACTTTGATATTGGATATATTCGGCCTCATCTCGTCATAGGCAGCACGCTTGATTTTTCCGCGAAGCTCTAGCTTTATCAGGGGCCAAACGGCTGAGCCGGGGGTCCAATTGAACCCCCTATACTATGTTGATTATGCACATTTACAGGTAACATTCTAACCAGAACACACCAGCCAGCATCGGTGCACAATCTGGCTAAAATACTACCTATGGTTTGCCCTCTACGAATAAAGACGTGCTAGATCGGAAAAATCCCCACTGTGCACTGGGGCGAAGGTTAACATCGCTCGGTGATAATATTGCGAGCCTCAAATTGGCTTTCTCGCATTAACCGGCCCAGTACCGCACCTATAGGACTGCTACTAAGTAATATATCTCTTTAGCGTTCTTTGGCGGTACTAAAGGCCACAAGCAACGAACATGATAAAACCGGCCTACGAAAGAAGACGATGTGACTTCCTGCTGAGTTGCTCACCTGGTCCCTGAGCAGTGCCAGCATCTTCTCCAGCAGCTGATCGTTGCCGCTGCAGGCCACACAATGGAACGGTGTTTCCTGGTTCTGAAAAACGAAAAAGTAAAAACAGACAATCATTCAAGAAATGATGAGGTGTGACTACCGCAGAAAACGAATTTTCTTACTCTGGTCACAAGTCACCATACTAATTATCACCGAGCCGAAGTTATGACATTTGAACCAGCACCATTCGTCATTCCTTTATAACTCAACGGGAGCTCATTATTTGACCAGTCTATTACGTCAATGAGACACTGACCTGTGACGTCACATGGTCCAGCCGGGCGCCGCTGACACAGAGGAGGTCCAGTATATCCCCAGCCTCCTCCCCGGTCCAAGCCTGCGCGCTCCGGCTGGCCGCGCAGTGGAGCGGGGTCAAACCGGAGGCGTTCTCGGCGCACAGGAGACGCTCCAGACGCGCCTCCGAGTCAGCAACGTGACGTAACAGAGCCGTGATGACGTCACGGTGGCCAGCGGAGCACGCCAGGTGGAGAGGGGTGTCGCCGGACTGAAGAAGATAATCAGCAAATGAGGTGTCATGGGACGTTTTGAAGCCATCAAAACCAAGCAAGCGACAAATAATTTCCCATGGTAATACTAAAAGATATGCAAGTGGGTAAGCTCTCATTGTATAGCATTTCAATTGTACTTAATGGTTAACCAGATACAACGATGATGAATGTCCGATGATTGGTTGCACGATGATGGTTTGACGCCGATCGACATCTTCCAACCGTGATTATCCTGTTCTCGCGTCAAAACCAATCCTTAATGCATCCCATTAAACCAGGGGCGTAGGCAGGGGGGGGGGCCACTGGGCCATGGCCCCCCCCCCCTTGGGCGCCGAAGGCGCCCTTTGCGATTGGAGGGCGCCGAAGGCGCCCTCCAATCGCAAATGCAATTGGGATATAATCGAATCGAAAAACAATCGCGACTGGAGGGCGCCCTCCAATCGCGAATGTGTTTACAGGGAAAATACGGATGGAGGGCGCCCTCGGAGGACGCCCATTCCAAATACGCCCTCCAAATACGGTTGGAGGGCTCCCTCGGGCGCCCTCCAACCACATTTGTAGGCTGTAGCTCTCTAAGCGTAACGGTGGTCGCCTATGTAAGCCGCTGTCCCGTAAATAAGCGCCCTCTCACCCGAAGGCGCCCTCCTGTAGGTCGCCACCCTGCTACATATTGCCGCCCTTCTGCTGATCGGCGTCCTCATAATTATTGGCGCTCTCCTACCTATTGCCCCCTCATGTGAAATTTTCAAGGCCGCCTTTCTCCTTTTTGGCACCCTATTGTTCAGTGCCGCCCTCCTACCTATTGGTTCCCTAGTCCTTCCTGTTGAATGTTAATCGGGGCCCTTCTCTTATTGGCGCCCTCGTGTTGATCGCCGCCCTCCTAACCACTGGCACCCTCCTGTTGATCACCGCCCTCCTATCCACTGGTACCTGCCTGTTGACCAGCGCCCTCCGCACAGACGCCCTCCTGTTCGTGTCATCCTCTTGAGCAAAGGCGCCCTCCTCACCAATGCCACCCCCATTTTAATCGTCACCCTTCCGCTCATTAACGACTTCCAGTTGATGACCGCCCTCCCACCTATTGGCGACCTCTTGTTGATCGCCACCCTCCTATTGGTGCTCTCCTGTTCCTCGCCACCCTCTTACCTGGTGGCGCCCTCCTGTTGATTGTTGATCGGGGCCCTCCTACCTATTGGTGCCCTCCTGTTGATCGCTGCCCTTCTATCCATTGGCGCCCTCCTGCTGCTCGCCAACTTCCTACCTATCGATGCCCTACTATCGAAACTCGGGATGTTGATCGGGGCTCTCCTACCTATTAGCGCCCTCCTGTGGATCGCAGCCTTTCTACCTATTGGCAACATCCGTTGATCGCTGCCCTCTTATAATTTATTTACTCCTTTGGCATGTTTTTCAACTTAGTCGTTCTATTGCACATAGTTGATGTCTTGCCTGTGAAAACTGCCACAAATGAACGTGCATTCAGCACAATGAATGAAGTACCTATACCTACCAAAACTATCTACGCTCTACGATGCATAAAACACGTCTTTGGTCTTAACGGATTGATCCTACTTTACGTGCATCATGGCATCTATATGGATTACGATTAAGTATTGTCAACAGGTTCGGCCGCAACAGCAGGCATCTGAAGTTTCGGTGATTGAAACTGGTTATGTGGGTACACTGTATGCATCTGTGAGAAGGCTATGAAGGCTGGTCTGAGGTAATTTGGATGATGTTTACGCATCTCGCGCTCCGGTATCAATCCGATACGGTGATTTGGTGCGTAGATATGCCACCGCCAATAAACTTTTATACATCGACACCCATGAGCCAAGCTTTCTATACAGTTTGTGTGGCAGCGGCCCGACCAAACCTTAGGTATTTTTTACACCTTCAAATTTGGTAAAAGAGCGAGAGGAGCTTTGAACGGTGATCGTATAAAAGGCGTGCCTAAAAAGCGGAGGAAAAGGTTGTTTTCAAAAATTTCGCGCGCCTTCGGCGCAGCATTTCAAGAACACTTGACCTTTTGTGACCTGGAGTATAAAGAATACACACGATGCAAAATCAATGCAGCACGACCTATACGAGGTTACGCAAAAAAAAACTGGTGGCATGGTAAAAAACGCCTCCCAACCCCCCCACCCCCCCCCCCCCACCCCGCTGAGCGATTTTTTATCTCGCGACCGTATGGCGCCCTCCTTGGGTGAGGTGGCGCCCTCCAAACCCTTGGCCCCCCCCTTCGCGATTTTCTAAATACGCCGCTGCATTAAACATCTCCAACTTCCAATAGCCAGTTACCCGACATCGATACTTGAAATTGCACCCGACATCACTCGTCAGATATCCGACTCTGATATCAACACACTCACACATCACACTGATCTGACTAGACAGTCGACACCACCTGACCTGACACTGGACGGCGGGGTCGGCCCCCTCCTCCAGCAGCAGTTGGCACGTCTCCAGGTGACCCCGCTCCGCCGCCACGTGCAGAGGCTGCCGACCTGAGATCGAGCGACACAGAACTAGCATCACCATATGGATGCGGAAGTAACTTTTATGAAATGCTCCTTTTCGAAACCCGTTTGCAACCACCTAGCTGGCAAAAGTCAATTATTCAAAATAATTTATATTAGGACCAAAACGCGGTTCGATAATATCGTCATCAGTTGGTCCTAAATAAAATGATGACGATGACCATATTATCGAAACGCGTTTTGGTCCTAATATAAATTATTTTGAATAATTGACTTTTGCCATATATGTCAGTATGAGCTTAAACAACCACCTAGCGGTAAAATAAAATTGTCTTAAATGTCCCATTTAATTTGTAATGTAACTAAATTTCAAGGCAAAAGCAAATAGTTTCACGCCATCAGTAGCATTAGATAACACCCAGGTCCCAGGCTTATAGAATATGCAACCTTGGATAATGGTGAACACTCACCCTTGTGATCGGTGCTGTCGACGGATGCCCCGGATTTGAGCAGAGCCCGAACACTCTCCGTACCGGCCGCACAGCCGGCTGCCAGGTGAAGAGGGGTTTCATCGCCGGGACCACCTGGCGGCGAGAGACAAACATTGGCTTTAGTAAAGAAATACGCAACACGCCGCTATATACATAAGACTTCATCACAATCGAATGCCTGGTTCTTCATCGAATGAGATTTGCGCTAATGAAACACACGTCACACTAGTGAAAAGAACAATATTACCGTTGTTTGATTTAAAATAATGAAAATAGACATTACATCCCGATGGACACACTCAAATAGCATAGCGCTTACCATTTCTTGCAAAATAAAATATCCATAAAATATTATTTCAACAAAGTTCAACAAACTTCCTTGACCCGTCAGTATCCCCACTCGTTAACCGTCGCCATGCCAGAAACAGCACGTGTTGGCCTCGCGTCCGACCCCGACTGACCGCCGGCCTTGAACGATATGCCCTGGGGCGAGGACCCGCCAGCTGACAACGGCAGAGGCGCACACAGCCAACTGGCTGGGTGGGGTAAATTATGGAGCGAGCCTACCGGTTCAGATTATTTTTTAGGGATTCCTATATACGTATCGAACACAGATGCAATGTAAATAAGAGGACAGGACATAAATCAAGCTATCACGAGTTCTCTAAGACCGTCCGTTCGGAGAGGTCGGCCGACGGTAAGAAAACAGGGTAGTAACCGACCCTATGGTTCTGAGCCCGGTCCCGAATGGGTGCTTTGACGTGTCGACCATTCTTGAGCCTGATGCATGACATGTAATGTCCTTCATTTAGCTAACCAACATTTATTTATAATTTTGGCGATAAAAGAAGTCACGATTGGCGAATCTCTGATTCATCTCTGCAATAGCTGCGGCTAGCGGAGCGCAAAATTGGCAGAAAAGGGGTACTTGCGATATGCCGATTAACACTCACTATTCTACAGCGGTATGACTATGAGGAACCAGTGCGTCGGCAAATGGGAAGCAGCTCTGAAACCGACCACTCAGCGATAGGCGGCACCATCAAATTTGCGACGGCAATGACCGCTGATATCGGAGAAGTCTAAAAATCGAATAGTTGTGCAATGGTCATCATACTATTGCCTTTTTAAAAATTGATGCAGTAATGTGACTACACCCAACACAAAACGAAGCAATTTGATTCCCAGAGCCCATTAATACGAAAAAAGACTTGCAATTTAGCTGGTGGGACTGTCACTGACCTACTTCGACGGCCTCATCTCCCCTTTCCCTCTGTACTAGGCACATACCTTTCCGTTCCATGTGGGCACCATGGCCTAGCAGCGCCTCCACGGCGGCCGTCTGACCCGCCCCGGCAGCCAGATGGAGGGACGTCAGCCCTCCCTGTAGCAAAGAACAACGGAATAACACTGTCACAGTAATTCACAGAGGTAGCCGTCCGCTTTTACAGATAGCCACACACACGAAATGAAAGAGATTAAGTACGATCGCTAATGCGTGTTGGCTACGGTACAAGACACTTGCGGTCTTGTACGAGCTTACTTACTATTACGATGCACGATCTTAGTACGATCTTTAAATAGTTACATTAGGTAGTTTTTGTTTGTCATATTCTAACTTTAGGAAATAAAAACGCTACATCTTACCCGACAGGTGGTGTCGACCAGTTCGCCGTTCTGAATCAGAGCGGCGATCACCGGACCGTGGCCCTCCAGCGCCGCCTGGTGGATGGCCCGCATACCAGACTGAAAATACGAGCATCAGCGGGATTCGAACCCGAGCCAACGCGGATTACAGTTTATCTGCACTAATCCATACATAACTGCGTGCATTGATATAGTATGCATATAAAATGTACATAAAATATAAATTTATGGCTCATTAAACACGTCTGTAGCTTCCGTTCTCGCTACAGGCCTCGTTGAAGCGCATTAAATGCCGGATAATGTTTTCTCGGCAACAGTAAGCAGTTTTCCTTGTGCGTGTTGTTTGATGGTAACACGCAAAGCGCGTGCTGCAGACTGTTGTCAATGGTGGATGCAGTCGAGTTCCAAGGATAATTGCGGAAAAACAGTCCTTTTTCCGTTTGCTGTCATAAACCTAATGCTTCTTGATTTGTTCTGACATGTAAGACGACACCACAGCAGCAATTGTGCCAGCGCGTGCCACGTAACACTTACTCTTGAAACAACAGCACGCAGCTTTCCCTAAAAATAGCATGATCCACGACATTTAATACATTCAGGACCTGCAAAATTAAATCTGTCCCGGCCCCATTCGTACATTGACTTTGTGATTACTTCATTGAAGCAAAACTGCTGGAGTTTTATGTTTCGTTGGAGGCAAGCTCTTTCGGTCTCACCAGACCACTGCAGAATTATGAGATGATAGGATAGGGTGGAGATATTGAGTGTGGACCACCGACGGTGCGCCGCAACGGCAGAGACCGTCCCGTGGGATTGACGGGAATGTCGCGATGGGACCGATGGAACAGTCCGCCCTGCCGCTCAAACGGTCACCCCGGAGAGGGCGTGATCCTGACGTGGATTTATCCTCATCACCGCCCGGTTGTCTGGTGGGGGTGACCGTCAACCCAGAAAGGGAAGCGTGAGGAGGGATGCGGATAGGTTTATCCTGAACAAGACAAGGACGGATGAGACAACTACCCAAATCGTCCCACTAACGACGATTTCCCTTCACATTTCACTTCTGGCTCGTCATATCAAACGGCACACAATACCGTTTCCAAAACCTCGTTTCCGCCAGCCATGTAAGCCTTTGCATCACATTTATCTATCTCACCTTATTTGGCATCCTCAGGGGCAGACCCTTTTTGATGGCGGCCACCACGGCGCCGGGGTGTCCGCTGCGGGCCGCGATGTGCAGCAGGGTGTCGCCATCTTTTGTGCGGTCCAGCATTGAAGCTTTGAACTTGTCCGCCAGGGTTTCGACGACAAGCGTGTAGCCGTGCTCGGCGGCGACGTGCAGAGCGGTCCGGTCTGGCGATGTAAGAACGTGTGATGTCTGAAAATTACTCACATATTCTGTCTCCAAGACAAAAATAATAACAGTTCCGTCGATGAAACACTCCATGCTCCAACAGCAGCGCGTTGAAAACCTATACCCAGCATAATCATAACTGAGCATAACTGAGCGTTTCCATGATAATAAAACCCTTCCATTTGCCCCCGGATTTCCCCTCGGTGCCATAGATGAGCTACGAGCGATTCGCTCACCATGAGAGTCAAGAATGGCGGCGTCCGCTTCCAGACTGTGCAGGTATTTGACCATGCACTCGTCGCCCTCCGCGGCCGCCACGTGCAGCGCAGTCTGACCGTCTCCCTGTTCAACGGACAGAGGTACATGGTCTGTACATGGTCAGATCAGATGTCTTATACGAAACTCCGTTAAAATTATTCGAGTCCTATGTGATTCGTCCAGGCCGACCTGATACAAGCTAGCTAGCACAAAGACAACAGCTGAAGTAGCCATGGGTTATCATGAATTACGGCTGCAGCTACACTACATATGATCATTACATTACCTCATCTGTTATTACTCAGTCCATAACTCAGTCAAACTCCATCTGGAGTACCGCTGCCTTCCGCTTATAATACGTACACCAACTAACAAAGCTAAAATAATTACAAAGCGAAAACTCGCTAGCATTCGGTATCAAGCACCGATGAACGTTTGCATTTAGTTTGCATTTACTCGTAGTTCGTGGTTCGTATGTGAATTACGTACGTTTTGAGCGTTCACCTTGGCGCCGTGCTCGATAAACAGTTTGGCCAGGTCCAGATCCCGGCGGTGGGCAGCCATGTGGAGCACCGTGTCACCGCTCCTCTTCCGGTACAGGACCTGTAAATTAGGTGGGGATTCACAGTTGACACACTGGTAATCTCTGTAAGCAGTAAACGGTGCATGGCGATAACCCGACACATATTTCTTAATTCGAAAAGAAACTTATTCTTAAGAAACTTAAGGACTATCGATAAATGACGTAGGCTATTAGCAGCTGAAGACATGTTTCAAGCATTGCCACGTGTCAAGGTTGTTGCCGGTAGTATTTGACCGCACGACGGCAGTTCGATAAAAGGTGTCCGATTTAAAGTGAAACGCCGTGTAAGTCTCAAGTCAGTCAAAGCTGGCTGATCAAGAGAGTAAAAAGGAATCAAAAGAATTGAGACGATAAAATATGCATAAAAATCGGGTCGATATTATTCGAGCCACACTTTATCATGTCAGTTGTGACAGTCCAATAAGCCGAACAAAACACGCTGACGATAACAAATTACCTGTTGTTCGGCTTCTGAACCGAGCAGCTCCTTACAGACCTGCAGGGCTCCTACTTCCGTGGCGAGGAACAGCGGGATGTTACCGTCCTGAAACCAGTAATAATGCGAAAATGTGCAGCTGAAACACGAGGAAATAAAAGGAGAGAAACAGCTGGATGGAGGGAGCGGCACACCACACAATGCACATCGATCGAGGAAAATTCGTCGATACAGCGCGGAATAAAACAAATTGACAATGAATAAATAGCATCGATTGCGGACTACCTACATTTTTTCGATTAATAATAATAATAACAACAACAAACCTACAGCATTTAGTAGTAACATGGAACAAAAATGATAGACGCACGCGTTTCGGCTAAATCACCGTCATCAGCGTCTAAAAGGAGAAAGGAGTTCTCCTTTTAGACGCTGATGACGGTGATTTAGCCGAAACGCGTTCGTCTATCATTTTTGTTCCGTGTTATTATACTTGTCTCAACTGAAATAGCATTAAGTAGCTTATTTCGGCATCGTCGACAGTTCAACACCCAGCGCTTACTGCGTCCTCGGAGAGGCGGGCAGTGTCCACTTTGAGTTGCTGTAGCAGGAGCCGCAGCACCCCCACTGCGGAGATCCTCGTGCACGCCAGGTGGACGCACGTCATCTGCTTCGGCTAGCCGGCAGAAGAATTTGAGTGAGGTCACGTAGAGGGATGTGAGTGGGGTAATGTGGCACAGAAGAAGATGCGATGGGGAAGTGCATCGAATGATTGTCATTAGTGTTGGTATTTTGATTTCACATTTACCTAGTGAAGATGTGTCATGTCATCCCAACCCCGATGAAGCTTGAGCACTCGTATGCCTACCTATCCACAAAATGGAACAAGGGCTGTCTTACCTCCGCACGTGCGTAGATGTCAGCCTTTTTATTCAGCAATGCTTTGACCATGTCCTCTTTGCCGTTCAGTACTGCCATATGTAGAACGGTCATCCCCTCCTGCAAGAGACATCAAACATAAAAACATTAAGCAACAGTTCAAACAACGGCACGGATCAACATCACGTCAAACATTTACGTCTATTGCGAAGCCCTCTATCCTGAGCACGTGCCGCAAACCCTGGAAGTTAGTGTGTGGTGTAACAAGGAATATGCAGCAATCTCGATAAATGACTGGAATTCGAGGTGACCGCACCCACGAGCTGGTAGCTTCCTTATAATAAATAACCGCACTATGATCCCGTAAGTACGCCCTGAATAAAGCGATATGGTAAAGACGCGTCAATTTCAGCCAGGTTTATTACCCCATAAAACAAATGCGTGGCCATCATTCACTCCCGTTTTACTATCGCTGATGAGGGTTCTCCCTAAGTCCTTAAAGACTGCCTCGGTTTTGAGGTCAGAATTGGTGTAATTTTCCCCGACCTCGAGCCCGGCCGAGTGGCTCGGAGCCCGGCGGGCTACGTGCTATGCGGATGTCAGTCAACTCCGAGCCGGCGACGGGCGACGTCCCGCGAACCCGTCTCACTTCGAGCTGCCTCTACTGCTCGAGTTCGCTCCGCTCGAGATTAGCTCACTCCGCACGCGAGCGTGTCGCCCAACCCCGTCACCTCCCGCCGGAGCCGACGATCCGACGGCGGTGCCGACGATCCGACGGCGGTGCCGACGATCCGACGCGACGGCGCACTGTAGGCGTTCGGGCCGGTCTAGCCTCTTACGGAGCAAAAAAATTATTTTGCTTTTATGAACACAAAAAGCATACCAATCGACTACAAAATGTCCATACATTATATAAATGACCATTATCTGGTCATGCAACACCTTGGTATAGGGTGAAAGGGGCTTCAAACACAAAGCTTTCTTAGGCCGTAGACAAGTCATAGTTTTCGGGTGTTTGAAGAGTCAAAGTAGATGCCATGGGGATCTTATGTGCGTGAGTTTTACACGCCAATGATTTTATGAGTTGTTCTGTGACATGTTACGAACAATTCCGCGCAACGAAAAATGAGGTTGCGAAAATCATTTAGCAGCATGAGAGATAAACATATCACCGAGTTATTTTGTATGCTTAAAATTAATATCACTCACTATGTTAAGCCGATCTTTTGAGTTCCCCCAGGTCCCGGTCTAAATCGAGTGTCACCATGTGCATTGTGATGTTATTGAACCGGCCAAGCAATAAAAAAGTGCGCAAACTTGCGCCATTTGCTGCTATGCAACATTTTGCAATACGCCGTCTAGCCTTTATTAGCTCCATAGTGACGGGAGCGAACAAATCAGCCTGCATTTTAGCTTATATTATTTCAAGTGATGACAGTAACACCAGCCAGTGTTATCTCGTGGGTCAGAAGCATTCTAATTGACCGGAGGATGAGCTGTCACGTGACCGGAAAGGCCTCAGGCGATGCACAGTGGGCGATCCGGCCGGTCTGGTCTCGCGAAACCTCAAACACATTTTGTGTCCTAAAAAAAAATTGAGAAGTATTGCACATGAGTTAATGGGAAATTCTGCATAAGTCACGCCACCCCCCCCCCCCCCCCGAGGCCGAGGGGGAGGGGGGGGGGTGCCGCCCCCTTATAGGTTTTAACGCGATAGCTCACAACACGCCGGCGATAAAGAGCTGAAACTTGGCGTACTTGACCTTTGATTCAAGCCGGATCTTGTTAAATCAACCGCATTTTCAGGTCAGGTCAGGTCAGGTCGCTGACCTATGACGTCATAAGTGAACCTCTGCACGGTCCTCAGATGTTGCAACGTCGCAACGCCCTCAGTGCCAGAGGGACGTTCACAGGGAGATGAAGATTTCAGGACGTAGCTTACCCCGAGGTCTCACAATATGTATATTTATATCTCGGATTTTTTGCTAAAGTTCACATGCGGTCAGGTCGGTCGCGTGATCTCACCGTTATAAGTCAATGAGGACAATATGGAAGCTGTTATTTTAGCGCCAGGAATGATCTATAACTATCTCAAGCACATGGAATCATGGTTTCATGCGCTCCCTGCAAGGTACGGTGCTACACCTTTGCATTGCTAACCTTGCATGACGTCATTTATGACGTAGGGCCATATTAGTTTTCCGTCAATAACTCCGGAACAAAGTAAGTTAGACAGTCGCCCTCCTTTGACCAAGTTCGTGACCTGAGGGACTCTGACCAGACTTTGACTAGAGGTCAACGACTCAAAACCTTAACCTTCGGACTTATAGGTGGTCGAACGGACCACCCTCGTTTTTTCACAAATAACTCGCGTAAAAAGTGGCCGATCAAGACGAAACTTTCAGTACATTCGAGTTCATCAATTTCACACCTACACTGAAAATTTCATGACCCTGACCCCAATGACCTTTGACCTGTGACCTATTTCTCGAGACCATGTTTGGCCGGAATCGCGATTCGGCGTGTGTCGGCTCACATTATCCGCGCATTTGCAGTCTTTTTGTGGTTTCAAACGTTCAACCATGTGAAATGATATTGGTTCCATGCATTATGCTGGGTGTCAAGGTCACCTGAAGGTCAGGTCAGTTCATTGACCTTTGGTGACCTCGGTTCACTTTTTCGAGTTTTACATGTTTCTAGGCTAGTTTTTGGAACTGATTTCGAATTTCGCAACCATTTGAGCATTTACGAAGTAGTTTTGGTGCCTTTGTATGATGTTACGAGGCTGTCAGTAGCGGTTGACACCTACTATGAATACCCGGCAGGACGCATACTAGCTGACCTGACTTGACCTGACCCGACCTGGCCTAAATGCATGACGAAATCATCTGTGATCAAAACTAGCATGAAATTCGTGATCGGCACCCCGAAAAGCCCCAAAGCAACCTCACTTTACGATGTTCTAACAGGTTCCGATTTTCCCGACTTTTGGGAAATTGACCTGCCCTGGAAGGTCAACCAATGACCTAGGACCTTAAAATTGGGTTATCATCAGCTTTCTCTCATCACGGGCAGCAACCTCGTTTTTTCCGCGAAGCTCTAGCTCGATCAGGGGCCAAACCGCAAGGGGGAATGGAAGTGCTCCGTTTTGCCACGTTTATGCAACATTTCATGCAGTTACTGCACATTGCGAAAGCTTATAACATGGGAAATCGTCATGCATTCACGTTCTTTAATGAATTTGCTACAGTTTGGTGTGTAATTCGTAGGCGTAGGTCTCCTAGATCCAAGGCTATAAGGGTTGAAAGGTTGTGAGAGGCTAGAACCCTTGAAACGCCCACTGTGCGGCGGTGCCTCAGAGCGCCAGCCACGAGACTCACCCGCAGGATATTCACCGGCGCAGTTTCGTCGTTACGGTCGGTTACTCCGTGCCAGCGGGTGGCATTGTCGCCTTTATGGAACAGCACGCGATGCGACGCGGCCGAATATTATTATCCAAGCAGCGTGGTCGATGCGGCGGCTGGCTCGGATGCCTTTCTCGGTTGGTCGCGATATCTTTCGAGTTCTGACTTCCGACCTTGGCTCTGCCACAAGCTGGCGTCTGAACGTTCCCAGTTGGAGCCAATCCGTTGGACTGTTTATGGTAGCAGTGTAGCACTTACGAAAATCATATTTAGGGAACACTAGTTTCACAGGATTAAATGGCAAAATAAAAACTGGCTCGGTGTCACGTAACATATCAATCAGGTGCTGCTAGGTGTTACGTTATGTACGTTACGTCCATGTCATGTAGATTAGCCAGCCTATGCCCTATCCTATCAACAAAAAGTGTAATGCAACATTGATACTTAGCGTTCCAAAAAATGCACTGTTTGGAAACGGTGCAAACTACAAGCCTTAGTCTTACATTACGCAATATTACATTTTGCATACAATAATTGTACCTGTGTTATAACATAATGGTTTCAGGTTTTCTAATGTCATGAATATATTTTTGCACCCACAAAACGATCCGGGGAAACGTTTAGAAGTTCGACTTAGGTACAGCATTTTTGCACACTGCATACCTACCTATATTTCGGAATTAAAAAGCAACAGGTGCGGATAAAAACACCGTTACACCAGGAAAATAAAAAAGTTATTTCTATAACACGACATACTGGACAATGGTCTCAAACCGTATTTTACCTGGTTAACATGATTGATGTCGCACCCGAGCTCGATCATTTTATCGATGACGGCCAGCCGGTTGTCCCTAGCGGCGAACATCAGCGGAGTAAACTCCCGCTGAAAACAGACGTAATGTAGGCAATTAGATAAATCTCATAAATGCGATTATCGGCGAATATTCACAGGTCTAAAGCAAAGCATAGTTTAAGTCGATCAAGGCAATAAGTTCATTAAAAATGTTTAGTCTGGCTACTACAATAATGATTCAATCGTCATCTTTTTATGACATTACATTAATATAGGAAAATGTCTAATGTTTAATGTTAATCGAACGAAACAAACAAACATACAAACCAACAAACAAACAAACAAACAAACAAACAAACAATTTAACAAATTAGCGAAAAAACTGCCAAACTGGAGACTTAAGTTTTAACAAGCTCGACATCTTTCAAAAATCGACATAAATACATAAACAGATGTGCTAGTCTGCCGTCTCGCCCGGCTCACCTCATCGACAATGCCCTGCAGGGGGCTGGGTCCGAGCCTCCCCTCCAGCGCAGCCCTCTCGAGGCTCTTCAGGCTCTGATCGACGGCCACCCAGTCGGACCTCTGACACAGCACCAGGGTACGACGGGCCTGCATCCGCACGCGGTGAGAGGTCTGTTCGGTCAGCTCTTCATCGGACTCCTCCCCGCCCCCGGCGGTCGGCCGACGGCCCGGAGAGCGACCGGCGGCCAGGAGACGGTTCCTCGACATCCTCCACCGACTACGGGCGTCCCGCGGAGGACAGTCCTCTTCCGTCCTCCCCCGGGGGCCGTCCTCGGTGCCGGGCCGAGCGCGGGCGTCCCGTCGAGCCGACCGCCGAGCGGGCTCTGTCGGCGGGGTGTAGTCGGATGGGGGTCGACTGAGACTGGCCGTCGGTCGACGGAGGCCCGACATGGCGTCTGTGCGACGACGGCGACGAGGAAGTTAGGAGAGTAGACAATAGTTATCACATATAAGGCTGAGTCGTGAGAGCAGGGCCGGAGCCGTTACTCAAACCGAAGAGGTGTGGTCACCACGACCAAATAGTCACGACTAAAAGCCCCGGGCTGGACAGTGCGACAGAAACCGTCGCGGGTCGCGCATGCGTCCCCTTCAGCGAGCCTTTTCAGTTTTCTGACAGGTGCGGGGGTGGTACCAGGACGCGAGGTAGCTGTATCGACTATGCTCATTCATATGAATATTCCCCAGGGGTGTTAGCATTTGAAAAGCTCGGCTTCACTGCTGCAGCGCAGATCATAACACGCGCACTGCAGCGGGTCTGAGCCGAACACGAACTGCAGGGGGGGGGGGGGGGGTTGAAAACAACCCCCCCTGAGATCTCGAAAACGGCGCAACGTAGCGACAAGCGGTAAACGGCGTTGGATAGGTTAAGATGAGATCAACAAGAAATACAAAGATCATTTTTGGGTCAGGTCAAACACGAGGTCACCAGAGGTCACCGAAGACAAAATGTTACGATTTTCACAACAGGAATTTCGCGGTAGTTTTTCTTGAATAACTTGTCTTGCACACAAGACAGAGGATCGATTCGAACGCCATCGTTCTTAGCTCGTCAAGGCGCATCGAATGATATATAATATGACCTCGAAAGGTCAAGTTGAAAATTTGACCTCAGGTCAAGGTCATGACCTGACCGAAATAGGTCATGTTGCATATCATTCGATCCGCATTGACGAGAAAAACACGATAAACGTCGAACGGAGTCTCTATCTCTACTCAATCTCAAGTTATTGAAGAAAAACCGCTGGTGACCTCAGGTGACCTAAGATGACCTGGAGATCACCTTCCAAAGGTCATAAGTGATATGTTTCGGTGAAATCACCAACAGGGACCTGTAATGCTATGATCCTGAGCGTATTGAAGTCATAGGATGGCATTCAGAGTAAGTTGAAATTTCTCCCATTGACTTATAATGGGCCGGTCGCAAAAATGACCTGACCTTAGGTCATCGATATAAAAATTCCGAGATATACAAGTTGTAGCTCGTGATGACTTTATTATTTCCTGTGGGTTTCAAGATCATATCTCAACAACTGTGGGCTTGGTGGGATTGCAAACTTCGAAATTTACGTTTCGAGGTAGGGTCACTTGACCTGACCTGGTGACCTGACCATAGGTCACCTGGGGTTAAAATTTTTACTCAAGGTGTGCAAAAGTTGTGAGAACAGGTATGCAAAATTTGGCGGCGCTACGCGCCGCCGTTTTCTCGCAATTTGCGAAAAACCACAGGGGGGGGGGGTTGAAAACAACCCCCCCTGCAGTGCGCGTAATAATAAGATGCATCGTCGTTTCTGCTAAGTTAGGTAAAGTTCTTAAGATTCATCATGCATATGCATTGCATATTCATCTCCACTCTGAAGAGATTAGAGCCTATAGAGGCAAGAACTTCAGTATATTGAACGGTTTTTATCCCGCCCATGGCGACTGCCGGTGGTACGAAGCAACACACCAAAGCGAAGGAAAGGTACCGTCTTTACGCTATCCTCCAATTCGGTTCCTCGCCAGTGCGTGCCAACAACTAACAAGGGAAGAGCGGCGTCCAAAAGGTCATTAAAATCATTTACATTGTGAGGGTTAGGCTTGCAAGACCACGTGCAAGATGCACGTCTCCCTCACCGAAGCGCACTTAATGAAGTATAATTTGACCCTGAACGATCAACCTGAAAATTTTGCCTTTGGCCAAAGTGATAAACTGACCAAAAATGTCTGTCTGTTGCATATCAGTCGATCCGCATTATGGGGAGACATCCAATGTTTTTTTTTTAATCAAAACGTACGAAAAAATTGTCATTTACAGTGTTCGTGACTTTTTAACCCGCGCCCCAATGGCGGTCTCAGCCAACTTCACCTTTGTGGGGGGGGGGGGGCATATGTTACCACCCACCTCTAACTCAAAAACTAAGAGGGCTAGAAAGACGCGGTAAAAAGCAGTCGATAGCTCTCAATGCGTACGTTTGAAACTATTTCAGTCATTTTTCATCTTAGAGCAATATTGGGGTCACTGGAGGTCATCAAAGGTCAAAATTTGCCAAATGTCACTGTATTTTTCAGAAAACATGCATTTATCTCAGGAATTATGATAGCTAGAAAAACGCATGGAAAAGCAATCGACAGCTTTTGAACTCTTCTTTTGATAAGGCCATCATCAAAATTAACCTCAGGTCAACGGTTTAGCCTCCAGAGGGCAAAAACTCCAAAAATAGCTGTTTTTACGAAGTGTTTTTCGACAATAACTTTTGACTAAAAAAGCTACGACATTTCTATTGCCAGAATCGTGTTCCTCTCGCCGAGACGCGTCGAATGAACTATAATCTGACCTTGAAAGGACAACTTGAAAATTTGACCTCAGGTCAAGGTCATTACCTGACCGGAAAGGTCATGTTACATATCAGTCGATGCGTCTCAACAAGACAAACGCAATGAGGCCATCCCCTGCGTCCTATCTCTTTCCAATCGAGAGTTATTGGCAAAAATCTGTTTGTAGCCTCAAATGACCTCGGATGACCTTTCTAGAGGCTATCAGCAAAAAAGACACCTTGGTCGTCACGGGTGGTCCAAATCATTGTGATTCTGATTTCTGAAATATTTGGACTGTTCCTATGCGTACACACGGATCTAGAGGCATTTTCATTTTTCTCCATTGACTTATAATGGTAAGGTCACGCCACTGGCCTGACCTTAGGTCACGGATATAAAAAATCCGAGATATACACATTATAGACGCCCATAACATCATGCAATCCTCCAAGTTTAAAACCTTTCTGACAAACACTGCAGGCTGGACACGATTGCAAACTTTTTTATTTTTAGGCTTAGTCAGCTAACTTGACCTGGTGACCTGACCTGACATGACCTGAGGTCAAAAACCTCACACATTGTCCAAAATTGATGTACAGAAAGCTACTTCAAGCGGCGCGGCGGTACGCGCCGCGGTTTTTTATTCACACGCGAAAAACGCGACAGGGTGGTAACATATGCCCCCCCCCCCCACTGGGACGAAGGTTAATCGTCTAGCTAGGTATCATGGCCTCTGTTGTGTATCGAGTGGTCAGTACTTTCCTTATTCTGCTACTTCCGATTGTACTTCATGCTTTTGGCTGACTCCAAAGACTCCTTTTTACTCAGAACGTTTCTTCCATACTACACAAGGCCAAGAACAACAACTTCCAAGGTTCTCCATATGAGGCACACTCTCTAAATCCAGGCAGAGTAAATGACGTCACAAGAGACATCATCCTAATACACAACAGCCTCAGAGTTTGTTCACACATGCTAGGTCACAAGCGCAATTAGCCCATTTAGTAAATAATCGGACCATAGAAACATGCTGAGATTGACTCATCCGAAGGAGGCATCGCACTGTTCCATTTACACAATACACACTTTGCCAAATTGGCAATGCCGTAGGCCAGTAGTACGCACTACGCATCCCTGTGGTGTAGATGAGGGGTATTGCGAGTGTCGATTCGAGGGGTTAATGGGGCGCGATTCGTTTTTGCGTTAACCCGCGCACCGACGGGGGGGGGGCGGATATCCAACCCGATCCCCCCCGAGGTTTTTCGTAAATAGCGGGAAAACTGCGGCACGTAGAGCCACGAAAGTTGGCATGACTACTCCCCCATCAATTTTACACATTTTGTGCAAGTTTGAGCCTCCTAGCTTTCAAGGCCAAGTCACCAGGTCACTTCGAATGACCCGACCTCAAATCACTTTTTTGCGACTTTGTCACCGCGTCAGAGCTACAGTAGACGACAGAATCCCTTGAAACTTGCAGGATGTAATGAGTTCATTAGTAGCTACAGTTGGTCATCTCGGTATTCCGATATCGATGACCTAAGGTCAGGTCAATTTCTTGACTTTCCAATTATAAGTGAATATGAGAAAATCAACTGCCTGATTTTTTACTAGAACGCGTCGGAATGGCCTAAAATACCATGAATGACATCATACACAACGATCAACCTTGACTACCTTGAGGCCTTTTCTGCTCTTGGGGCAAATGTAAGGTCATGTGACGTCATCAAAGGTCACCAAAGTTTTTTTTGCTAGTAACTCCTTACAGAAACGAGACACAGTCGCACGGATGGTCTCATTGTGTTCAGCTTGTCACGGCGCATCGAATGACGTATAATGACCTCGAGGTCACGTGATCTGAGATCAACCTTTGACCTTGACATTTCGAGGTAAACAATTAAACATATATGTTTCGATGCGGACCGACGAGAGGATCACGATGACGCTGTTAGTTTGTTTCTAGCTTGGTTACTCCGAAAGTTATTCGACAAAAACTCTTCATATTTAGTGCCGCTATTCTTGTTTACCCCTGTGACGTCATCTTTGACCTGGTCTGAAAATGACTTCAGTAAAAATTGTAGAACTTATCCGTGTGTACCCCATGCCGTTTACCGCTTGTCGCAATCTTGCTTGGTTCTCGAGATCTCGGAGGGGGGGGGGGGGGAAGGTTGGATATTTATCCGCCCCCGTCGGTTCTAAGTTGGTGCGTAGCCCCGTCGGTGTTCCGGGTTAATGGAGTGATTTCTTTTTCAGTGTAATGCCATCTGCTGCAATGAGCACTCACAGCCGTTTTTTTAACGCAATTACGAAGGTGTTGGTGATAGACATATGCTCATCCTTCTACCCATCAGCTTATCCAGGCTCACCCGTGATGAGTTATCACCTATAGAAGTGTGGAGTGTAGACCCACATATGCTGGTTCCCCTATCCGGCTTTGATTGTCGATCTGCACACGGGGATGAACCATTGTGCCAGGAGCCCGGCGGCCACCAGGGTGACCGTCTTTGCGAGAACTGGGTGCGTCCTTCTGGTTAGGATACTCTCACCCCACCGAGCGCAGACTTGGATACCATATCCTTCCCTGTTTTTGTTTCATAGGTTCGCACCAGTCTGGTATCTCAGACAATGCGACTTCCTCCATTCTGTCACCGCCATGACCGTGAACAGCAAAGACAGTATCAGGGATTTCCATATAATTTACTCTCTGGGCGAACACCTGTACAAAAGGACACGATCTACCGAATAGCTACCGCACATAGTACAGTCGACACACGCGTTCACACCCCTCCGCCCGTACCGGCGGGGCTGCCAGTCCACCCAGGGACAGCGGCCCGCAGGCAGGCAGGCAGCAACACTGTAACAATACGTCCGTCCGGCGGCTGGCGGGCCGGGCCGTGACCCGAGCTCAGGTCGGGTCAAGGTCATCGCCGGCGGCCATCTGAGATCAACGAGACCGCCTCACTCGACAAGCCAGAGTCTCCCGTACTGCGCCGTGCGCCCGCCGCTCAGGCTCCTCTGCGACCCGCCAGTCAAAGGTCCGATCAGCGGCGCTCGCTGCAACCACAGCTTACATGCGCTGCCAATAGGTGGCGCGCGCGACGCAAACAGGCGCCAGCCAGTACGATATCCGGGAACGCAGACAAGATCCAAAACTAATGCCAGTCTTAAACCGATAAAATAATGTCATAGAAGCCCGAGGGGCGCATCTCTAACCATCCTAGAAGCGCCATATGCAAAATGCCGGCAACAATATTGCAATCATCACAAACTACTAAAGGTACACAACTTAAAACCAAACAACATGGCGGCAACGGCCGCGCCGTAGCCAGTATCAGAGAGAACTCTAAAATAGGCAGAGTGCGCACCGCATCCAGTAGGGTCCATCGTATCTAGACATCCTGCACCGAACATCATCCAAGCCTAATCAGTTTATCGACGGCAGAGCCTTCAATCCGGCCGTGTAAGAGTAATGGAGCTAGTGAAGGCACACCAGTGATCCTCTTGTGCAGGGTGGGACAGTGGACCCGGGGGACAGGTGGGAAGGTGGGAGGTGGTCGGGGAGGGCACTCACGCGCCGCCGGCCGTCCATTGGCACTAGCTCTGCATCGGCGACCTCTGACTGCACTGAAAGACACGGCCGCCACGGGGGTGGGGGGGGGGGGGGGGGAGGACGGCCGGCGACCGCCGAAAGGCACGGCGGCTCGGCGGCGGGCCGTCCGCAGACGCGCCCACCGCGCGGCGCTCAGTTCACACACATAGAGCCCGTCCGTCCACACAGCGAGCCCGCAGAGCGGCTCTTCTATGTACACAAACACATTCCTTCTCCCGACATATCGTCACAACGCACGCAAACAAGCACACACACGGGCGCAGACACAAAGCACGTGCGCTGGCTTATCACGGACCTCTAGCGGCGCGAGTTTTCTGACACTGGCGCGTGCTCTCTGGGTCCTCTCAGTCCCCGCCAGTCCTCGTAGAGGTCCTCTCGACTCAGAGATCAGAGCCAGCCCGGTCTCTTTGCTGGCAGATCGGCAGAGGCCTGGGCCGGCCCTCATTTAGACAGAGCGCGAAGGAGGTACGAATTTCGGTCGTACCTGGACGCCGCGGGATGACACCAGTCCGTCTGCCACGGTCTAGGTTAGACCACTGGTGACGGATACACGTGGTGCTGAAGCGATGGTGTCGGTGGTGATGTGATGATTGTAGCGGCGGTGGTGATAAATGATTCCAACACCAACATCTGTCGTCAGAGTTTATCCTCCGACTTCGCCCACTCCAGTGACATCAGCTTTCATCCCTCGCAGCTAGGCGGCAGCACATCAATGACGTCAGTGACGTGCATCAGGCCGACATCAGTCCTTGACGAGCCGGTAGATGTGGTGCTGCGCGCCGTGCTCTGATGTGGACACCTCGAACACGAAGGCGATGCAGAGCAGAGTTTCCTGGGTGTCCCGGTTGGTAACGACCTGGGGACGGCGTGCGGTCAGAGGGATGGTAGAAGAGCGGCGGAGCGACCCGCGAGGGAAGCTTAGAGATAAGCAGCGTTTGGCTAGGCAGCAAAGAGGCGATTGAGATAAAAGACAAAAAGTGAACTATCTGAGCACTTAGGAAAGAAAGTGAAAGCGTAGATCATGATAGATGAAATACTTAACTGATAGAATGGCTGAACTTAAAAGAGATGGCAGCTTAGCAAAGATTCAGCCAGCGACAGTACCTCGAAACGAACTAAATCAGCACCGCCTATTTGATTCTGTAGCAATGTCCCAGTGATTCAAAGTTCAAACTACTGCAGCGATGAAACTACAGTCCTTTTCAGAGCCTTGAAGCAACAAACTACTAGCCTGAGAACTACTAAATCGACTACGACTACCAGCTAGCTGATGTGTAGCTACATCTGGCACTACCCCGTCCCACCGCTTACCTGGAGAATGGTGAAGTTCTCCAGCACGCTGTTCATCATGTACTTTTCCGGCAGGTGCTTCAGCTTGTGGATGAAGTTGACCATGTACTCGCACATCGGAGACCGGTTGATGCGATAGAAGAATCGGCCGTTCTCGAACCTGTGAAAGGCGAGGAGAGGCTCGTTACAACAGAAGCAGGAAAGTGGCACCGTGTGCCATGTCACATCCGCAAACTTACAAACGAGTAACAAAACTCTCCGTTCGGTCACTTGAATGTGCCCTCTATGTAATCACTCACAGGAATCATAGGGTAAAACTATCCCAATGCAAGTACCGCGGTCTCTCAAACATCCCAATCACAAATTTCCATAGGAAAACACAGTAGCAGAAGCCAGCCGAACAAAACGCAGGAAGTGGGAAAACCAACGCCTTACCAGCCACCAACCCACGTGAACACAACCCGACACCCCTAACAAACCAGACAGCAGGAGGAGACAACCTCCAACAAGTTCCTCATATCCGCGAGAACAATGAGACAGGTCTAATCACTGCTAAAAACACCCCGGAGCCCCCGGCGCTGGCGCGTTTGCCTCGTTTTCTCACCTGGCGTACTCTGTTTCCACTTTCTCGACGACCTGTTTGCCGAAGCTGCACACCTTGGTGGAGCATGTGATGGTCATGTTCTCTGGCGACTCGTACTGGCTGGTGACACCGTAGAACGCGCCACTCGCCTCCTGTTGGGGAGACGTCGAAATACGGGTCAGTTTTCTTTCTATGCGTGTTTTAAATGTCAGGCTAGCTGATTAGACTAAGTACAGGAAATACAACCCCACGCGATGCCCATGACAAGCATATTCGAGCGAAAACGATCAAGATGTGAGGATTTGCTATGTGGCATAGCGACAAACCAGATAATATTGTAAAGCAGCTACAACGTTATCATGCTTAACTCCTAGCGACTTTGAATGCTTATACAAAACACCAGACATAAGACAGAATTAAGCGCTGATAACGCTAAAGCAGTCTCCAGCACAGGAAATGACACCCAACGCCCCCGAAATCGCGCATTTTTAGTGTATCTAGCATGCATGCAACTTAACATCCATTGTTTCCTGTTTACAGTGCGGCGATTGAAGATCACAAAGCAAAAATCCCCGAGTGGAATGCATAATAAGGCGACCGGAAATCAGACATTCCAACTTGAAAGGCTTCTGTTGAGCCCTGCTTTATCTGTGTTTATGCAAAATAGTTCACCATCCCGCCCGTTTCCACGCACCTGTATGCTAGTGTTGAGATCTGCCCAGAACTTGACCAGGAAGAATGCGTTGGCCGGGCCCTTGTCATAAAGCTCACGCAGACCCCCCTTCTTGTCGGGGAACTTGTCGTAGATCTGTGTGATGCCGATAGCTTCCAGGGGCTCATACGAGGCCGGGCCGCCGATGTGCACAAACAGATGTTTGTTGTACTGTCGGAGAGAGAAAATAGCAGTTAAGAATGATTTATTTGTCATGACAGAAACAGTGAGCGTACCATGAATGATCAGTAGGCCAAATTAACTCAAAAGACGTCCAGTATAGCGATGACATATGCTATACAACAGCAGCAGGACTACTTTCCTCGGACATCGCAGTCAGGTCACAAGTCACAAGACTAAACATAAAGTCAGCCGAGATGAGAGTTTGTGCGTTGTCAGAGAGTTGAGCCCATATAATTTGACTCAGTAACGCTATTCCGTATGGCTACACATCACAATTGAATGGAGTCCCGCCTCACGGCCAGATCACGAAACAAAGGCGTTCCAGTCAGGAAAACACGCATCACGACACCAGGCAAACACACTAGGCGACAGAGCCAACGACATTCGACGAACGACACACCACCGTCACGTCACGTCGTTACAGCGTCACGTCTCGTCCCGGCACGGCCCGTGCCCGTGTCAGGCACATCCGACAGTCATTTGGACCGGAACGTGATGGGTCCCGCCGATAAGACATGTTCCGACCGGGCCAACAGTCGAAAATGCTGTACGACACACAAAAACAGCCGCCTCGGACGACAGACTAGATAGAGCTCACGCGAGCGGTCCGGACGTCCAAAATAGTGGGACAACTAAAACCATATTAATTCCCAGACCTACACAGTACACACAACACTCTGCTGGCATCAATTTCGTTCCAGTCCTCATCACCAAAACCAAAAATACACGGTACTCTACACAATTCCACACTCCAACAGTTCCACTCCACAAAGTCACGACAAAACCGACCACGGCCCAGACAACGCCCCCATACCCCCCCCCCCTAGTCACGTGGTCAGGAAAACAGTCGTGCAACACCACGCACGCGGTGTGGGGGCCGGCTTCCTACAACGCCCCGCTGACAGCACTGAGACAGTACCAGGAGGCTGATATTGGGGTCAAACGGCCTGCGTCTAATGCATGACCGCAGCCACTGTTACCGCAATAATCTTGGGTTCAAATGGGCATCTGAAAGTTCATCCCTGGGAGCGTTGAACTGTCGGGAGATAACTAACGTTCGTCCTTGTTTAGGGTTTATCTAAGCTGCATTATTTAGAAACTTCATGCTTATCAGGATACACGCAATGAAGTATTTTGCAGATGAACGCCCAAAAATATTCATCTCAAAGCTGGGTTCAATGTTCGTACCATGGTCATGATTAGATAACGTTTTCGATCACGTAAATCATGCACGCAATGATACCGGTCTCTTTGTACTAAATCTCCAAGTCCACGCACCAGGGAGAGCCACTCGCCCCCAGGATAGTTAACCGCTCCACCAGCCTCACAGCATCCCAAACAGCACAGCAATGGACCACACACGAAGCCGGCGTCCGGCCACGGCTCATGACCGTCACGCTGACCCGTGACGTGACGGTACCTCGTGACCGCAGCACGAGCCCACCCCGAGGGGACGCGGGTCGGTGGCGCCCGGAACACCGGACAAGTAAACACCACTGCGCCAGTCTGCCGCCGTCGGGACCGGGGCGGATCTTCGCCGTACACCTCAACAGAGTGTTATGGTGCAGACGAGTCCCCAGGGTACTCTGGGGTCTACATAGGTTCAACGAGAGCCTAAAGAGGTCCAGGGATAAAGAGGTTGAGCAGATTAAAATGGTCCATTGGGTGGATTTGAAGGAGAATCGGTAGAATCAACTCTACTCGGCCGGCGTCTGGATTGGACAGAGCAAACCAACTGATTGATCGACTGCTAACGGCCGATGACGAAATCAGCGAGCTTAACTTCAAACGGCGCCGCTAGTGCCAACTGATGATCACACCTACTAAATAGCCCGAGCGACAGTCGACTGAATGAGGTACCGACCTACCAACTGACACCTTTGACAGACTGACAGTTCATGACAGACTGACTGAATGACCCCTCTACAATCAGCGCAGCCCGGAGAGAGGGACAGGGGTTCCATCAACAGACGCTCTGCAGGAGCCACTACCACGAACAACGCCCCAGGGGAGAGGGATGGACGGAACAGGGCTAACCCGAGCCCGGGAGCTCAGAGATAACGGTGGCGGCAGCAGCACGACCCAGGGGAACAGCCCACTGCACTGGGACACAGCACACCAACCAGTGGACAAACTATACCACTGACCAGCGGCCCAGACCGTAAGGACACATACACAACCACTACGGAGAACTCTGTTATAACAACACAAACCCAAACAACACGGACCAATGTTTCCACCATCACAGAACCAAGAAACCCACAACGACTACAAACATCACCAGCTTCACAACCATCACCATCAACAAGATCACCAGCCATCACTAGCACTCACCACGTCAGCAGCGGCCTGGTGCTCCCGGGACTGCGGCGCTGCCTCCATGAAGGCCGAGTACTCGACGAGGCGCAGTTTCTGAGTGGCGATGCTGCGCCCCTCCCAGGCGGGCGCCGGCGGCTGCGACTGACCCAGCAGGGACATGTCGGCAGAGCTGGACGGAGGCTTGGCGGCCATCCCGTACGGGTGCTGCGCGAACGGCTTCACGCTGTCGAAAGAGAGAGAGGTGGGAGGTTAGAGAGGGGTGCAAAATTGAAGCTTGGAAGGGTGCAGGACAGAGAAAATCGAGGCTTAAAGAGATGCTGTGAAAATTAAAATGGTTAATAGTGTTATAACACAAAAGTGGTTGAGCCACCAAAACAGTGACGCGCTAAAACGAGCTAGAAAAACAGTAAACGGCTTAGCAGGCAACTAATCATTCTAGGGAAGCACCGAAAGTAGGTGACTAGGATCCTCAGCAGGACGCGCACAGACAGGATAGGGAATATCACGGACACACCCCCGGACAGGAAGGACGGCCTGCGGTCGGCGGCCGTGTAGGTGTGGACAGCGGACAGGAAAGGCTCAGTCGGTTCAGTCACCAAGCGGACCACAGGGAGCGGCTGGTGGCCGTCAGGAGGGGAGGAGGGTGGGAGGGATGGGGCGCGGCACCGCGGAACCTACCGCCAGCGCGGGGCCTTTGCACCGCAGCAGGCCTGGGCCGCGAATGCCATACGAGCGCGTCATGATCTCTAGCCGACTCACGTTTACCTGTCGCGACCGGTTAGTTTTTGAGGGACGGCGGCCGCCAAGCCGCTTTGCTGTTCTCGGAACGATTTCATTCAGGTCGTGACAAGTAACGGTGCAGTGCCGGGCAACAGCGGCACTGCGCCGCAAAAGGCACGTGCACCAACTACGAAAACACTGGCAAATCTTGACCAAATCCGCCCGATCCGCCCCACCCAGGGCGAATCAAGGGGCGAATAAACAGCACAGCTGGACGGCATTGGCTGGCTGAGATGATTCCAAGAGGCGCGCGTTTGTGCTGAGAGCTCTGAGCGAGCCAGCGGCAGGGGGCACCGTTAAACGTCCGGCTCCTAATCACTGCCCGCCGGCGCGGCCGTAACGCCACTCGGCCTGCCGTCCGGCCGTGTCGCCGCCGGCGTTCCCCGAACGGGCGCACAGAGAGAGGCGTTCGGCGCACTGTCTGCACATTCGCCGAACACGATATCGGAGCGCGACCTCATCGCAACCGGCCGCGGACGGACCGTGCGCCCTGCGTGGGCCGCCCTCCCCCTCCAACAACCCTAACCGCAAGTCTGATAGCGGCTGAAACACTACCAGACACTCACCCACAACAAAAACAACCTCTCCATGTCTGCACCGAACATCAAACGCCCACGAATTCTCAACTCGTATCGCATCGCACCCGGAAGAACTGCCGTTCTGTCTCGATGACATCAGCTTTCTCCCATCCCTCCCCCATCAACCCTTCCCCCTGGGACTCACTCTTGCGACATGCCGACTTGAAGACCCGTCTGCCAGAATCCGCCAGCCCCGGCGTAGTTGGAGCCGGGCAGGCCGAAGCTGGGCAGCGTCTTGTGCTGCATGTTGGAGGCGTTGACGATCTGGGCGGACGTCATGGCGGCCACCGAGTGGAGCGCCTTCTCCTTGGCGTGGTGCTCCTGGAGCGACATCAGCGGAGACGAGTTCTGCTGTGGGTTGGAGAGACACGGGCGCGGGCGAGGTCTCGGTCAGGCCAGAGGAAGGCGAGTGTTAACAATATAACAGGTCTAACACTACAGCAGACGCTCTTCCGAGGCGGCGTTTTATAAAAACTGAATAACAGACAAGGTCAATGAGGCACGGTCAAAAGGTAAATTAGGCTAAAAATATACTAGCGGTCTGAGCCAGCATATTCACACATTATTCAATCAAAAACACTTTGATTTACCCGCTTTTAACGTGAATACAGGTTGCAGAAAATCCATGCATTTTAACTATTCAACGAATGCTACTTCACTCACGCGTGCAACACAAACACTGCAAATGGCCTTTCGCTGCACGAATTCAAACATAAAGCGCAATGAACAGTCGCAGTTGGTTTCACTGCTGTGCGGCTGAGCAACAGAATAAATGGCGCAAAACGGACAGCTACACTCACTCCTCCCCTCCTCTCTCCCATGCCCTCCCATCCTCTCACCTTCATCTTGGTTTGGATCTCGCGCAGTTTCCTCCGGGCGAGCACCTGGATGTGGGAGCTGACTTGTTTCCGAGTTCGACATTTTCCCGTGCGCAGTTTGATGTACCGCGCTATCAGCTCGTTGCGTCCTGTCGACAAAGAATGTCGGGTTAATTAATGTCGGAACAAGTTTGCACAGTCACTATTAATACAAAGTGGATTGTGCGAGTACATGGCGGGTATTGTAAAGCTGTGTCGCAGCTAAGAGGATAATGCGATGTCGAAGAGCATATGATACTTTGAGCAAATGGATTCAGCTCCTGCAATGAATTCATTTCAATTACGTGTTGTTTCTTGGTAGCCTAACATTTTCGTCACGCGACACCAATAATAGTTGAAATACTACGCGGCTATTCATCGCCCTGACGCCATACGTTCTGCACCACAGGCCCCACCAGCTGAATATTGGGTCCAATCAGGCCGTCTAAGCCGGTCGCCGCGGCGCCGGTGTGGGCGGGGGACCGACCAGACTAGCGTCACGGCACCACTCCCCCCGGCGACCACCACCACAGCTGGCACCACTCTGCACGGCTGCATGCGGTCCGTCCATCGGTTCCACTCCAAGAGACCCGACGCCAATTCATTCGCCAGTGGCGCACCCGGGCAGAGCAGCCAAACGTGACCCTGCAGCCGCCGTCGGCGCCCCTGAACCGATGACGTAATACCTCCCCCAGGGCGGGGGAGGGGGAGAGCCATGCCCGAAATACCACGTGCGGCGCAGTGAGCTGCCGACCGACCCAGGGTCGTTTCCTGAGCCGACTATTCCCGCCTGTGTCGCGAATTACCCGCTGGAACCTCCACCAGTGCTCCCGCCTGCGGGCAGCAGGGTTGGCTGATCCTCGCCAGCCAATATCGTCGGTAGCGCGTCCCTCCGCCCTCCCCTCTTCCCCTCCGGAGCCGGTCCATGGCAGAACGATATGAGAGGAGAGAGAGAGCAGTCGAGCAGCTGTCCGCCGGCACCGTCCCCTCGTCGAGCCGCTCTAATTAAAACGAGAGGACGCGGCCGAGAGGGGCGGCGGACCGCCGCGCGACGCGCACGTGGAAGCCTGTGAGAGGGGAGGGGAAGCGCTGCGACGCACGGGAAACTAGCGTGGTGTGTTGGCAGCGGCAGCAGCGGCGGCCGGCGGGCGGCGGACGGGCGGGCGGCTGTTGTGGCGACGACCGTGGCGTTGTGAACGCCCACCAACAAGCCAGACTGTGGCGGCGCACGCTATCCTCGCCACCCCCACCGCAGCCTTCCCACGCATCACACCCACACCCATACACGTTCGACCAATCGACACAGACACGGACCCACCACCAGCCAAGGTGTCGGCGTGGACCAGCCGCTAACGACGACGGGGCAGGAAGGAGTGGGGGGCGGGGACGGCGGAGGGATGGACCGAGAGGCGAGGGGAGGCTCTGTGGCGTGACGTCCTCACTCCTCAGCCAGTCTGGCCGACAGAGGACAGGTCTGGCTTGGCCGGCCGGGCGGCACGGCGCGCCGCTCGGGCGGCGTGCCGGGCGTACGCGGCGTGCCGGTGCCGAGTGCCGAGCATTCGCCGCGTGCCGGGCGCTCCGGCTGTGCCGGCCGTGAATCAGGCGCCGTGGGACCGGACGGCCGCTGTCAGCTGCCAGCCCGTCACCCGCCGGGGGGAGTGGGGGGGGGGGATTTCCGAGCTGGCGCTGTCCCAGCTCGCAGCGTCATCGGGAGGCAGGCTGACCTGACAGGCCCCCGGTGTAACTCTCCAAACAGCCCTTTCAACAAACACAATTGTCTGCAACTCCATCTTTTCTTTTACCCGACCGCCAGGCGCCAACGCTTCACCCTTCATGAACTACTTCTCTCCTCCCTCCCCTTCACCCAGCCACCGTGACCCGATCCCGTCCGACCCGGTTCGTTCTGAGCGGAGGGCGGGCCGCCCGCTGCAGCCGAGGCGGCCGGCACCGCCCACAGCGGCACTGGCAGCCGCTCCGCGCTGCACGACCCTGCAACATGAGACGACCGGCCGCCATCGAGCCAGGTGGAGACCAAGGATACTGTTCCATCCCGCTCAAATCCTGCCGCCGGAAGGGCAGCTAGGATGGCTTGAAGGGGTGCTCTGCCAACGACAACTTCGGCGTCAGCTCAGCAGGTTCTACAACTATGACGTCAGCATGGACGATGAGTGAGCGACAGGGACAGCCGCTCGACGGAGAGGCAGACGGCTAACCCGACGGTCAGACAAGCAGACCAGTCACTGCCAATGTCGCAGACAGCCAGACCTGTCTTGGTTCAGGGCGCGCCAGGTGTGGGGTGAAGGCCGCTGACGGCGGATCTGACGATCCAACAGATCCAGGATATTCAACGCTGGCGGCAGCGGAGCAGGAAGCGCAAGCAGACGGAGTGTCAACAGAGCTAGCCAAGTTGGCAGCAGATCAGGGTCGAGGAGGAACTTAATGGGATGTCGTCTGATTCTCTCCACGACCCTACAAAGTTTTTATCGGCCTCCTAATTCCTGACTAGCTCGTAGCTCGTACTCGTTCATTGAAGAGCGTTCACTGGTGGGCGCAGCATCACATCCATCATCCACCTGATTGCTGCTGACATCACAGAGTCACATTTTCATCAGCAGAACTGCTGATGTCACGACAAAAATGATGTGCCGGGATTAGTGATAGGTGGACTATGCCAACAATGAAAACTATGATAATGTGATCATTCGCATAATCATATTCGGTAAGGTAACAAATATTAGCGCACAGAGATATCAAACGCTGAAAATTGAATGATAAAAGCTGAGATGTGCAGCAAAACAAAAGCAAAGAAAGAAACAAATAAGCATAAGATATTGCAGATTGCAATTCTGTTCACTTCTCTCACAGCCACCAGCCTCAGCTCTCACCCCATAAGCTGAAAGTGCCGGAATGGTTTCGCCTCTGATCATGATACACGTAAAGTAATCTTGGATATACCATCATGCGGCGATAAACCACGAGCAGAGTTCAGCCACATGGATCTTTGACGTCACACAAAGTTTAAACAAACTGGGTCCTGCGCCCGATATGCTGGCTCGTTGACCATATAAGGCTGAGCAGTTTGCGGGTAGTAATAATTTATAGAAAAGTATCAACATAACGTTAGTGTAAACAAGATCTTGTCAGTCCATCAACCAGATTATCCGAGTTTTTTTTACATTCGTTCCAACGCACCAGAACTAAACTGAAGCTTCCACACAAATAAAAGACCGCCGTTAATTTAATTGAAGACAGTTATTCTACAAAGAACAGCTCAGACACCCAAGACAAAGATTTTGCGTAGCTCCTCACACCACTCTGCTGAGATCAGCATTGACCTGACCCGCTCTCGTGTCCACCGACCACCTTGGCTGACCGAGGCACCCGAGGGGGTCGAGGGTGAGGACGGGGGGGGGGGGCTCCTGGCACCGGCCGCGGGGCGCGGTGCCAGCGGCTGCATTCGCGGAAACACAGCGGCAGCGTCGGCACAGACACGGGCGAGGCTGACCTTCGTCCGGCTGCCGGGTCGACCGGGGGCGCCCTGCAGCGGGCCAAACAGTCCTCACCGCACCCTACGGTGACGTCAGAGACACGACAGAGACCCAACACACTGAACTGGAGATATAAACTGTCAGCAGTGGACAGCGAGCGGGGAGTGTGGGGATTTATGAGCCACAGAGGTTCTATGAGGGAATAAGCGATATCGTAATACACCAAAACGAGCAGTCATGCTCCCAGCAGACTGTTTCGGCAGCCGGTGCCTATTCTCTATTCGGCAATCATGGCCTTGTTACGTCACTTCATAACGTCAGAGGGAGTAACGACGCATGACGTCACGCGTCACGTCAGTTTTCCACGCTCTACTCACCAGCGACCGTGAGTGAGTGAGTGAGTGAGTGAGTGAGTGAGTAAGTGGGTGAGTGAGTAAGCGTGGCACGCGTCTGGTGAGTGTGGTCCGACCGACAACCCCGAGATTAGAGCGCGACCTTCACTCGGACTTCCTTCGATAACGTCGGCAGACAAGCAGTGTGACAAGTGCTGCGCTTTGGTGTCTGACCCAACGACAGGCAAGTTTCCAATGTAAATATTTTGGTCCACGCATGTCGCCAAGCGACCGAGACATGAAAAATCACCCGCACGTGCGCCAGTAGATCATGTTATTCCCAGTCACGGCCGAGGCTCAGAGCTGTAATGTTTCTGTTACTAAAATCCGAAAGAGTAGCACGTGCTCAGTAATAAGTGATGAGCATGATGCAGGATATGTTGCACGAGATTTCGTCCCATGAATCTCATAACAAAACCCACAATCCTATCAATCACGGAAAATTTAACGTAGAATATTTCACTCTAAGGCATTGTGAGCTATGATAAGCATAAACTACACCTAATACCCCGCCCGAGGAATCTTATCTGCAGGATTTTCTCGGAAACACTGCATTCAATTTCGCAGTTGTCAATCTCGGAGCATTAGAGACGCCGCCGAATACAAACTAACGGACCGGAGCCAAGGCCTCGCGTCTCGCGCGTCAAAGACACGGTTACTTTCAATCGTCACGCTGGAACTAGGATGTCGCATATAGTAGCATCTAATGACAGAAGCTTAGTAGAAATAAACAGCAAGTTTGAATAACAATGAAGCACCGACGCGTTGACTTACCATACATCTTGCCCTCGTCGCTGAGGATGATCTTTCGCCGGCCGCATGGAGGGTAGATGGACAGCGCCTCGTGGAAGGACTGTTCGATGTCCTGACTCCACACGCCCTCTGCGTCGTTGTTGTCGCCGTTCTTGTCATCCATGTAGTCATCCTGCAACAGGATCAACATGTCAGTCTACAGTGGGTTCAACTCAAAGAGCCGCATTTTGCAATAACCATCGCGCGGCGCTCTGAGTAGTTTAGCGTCAAAAGGGCCGCATTTTGCAGGGCCGCATCATGTCGTTCTCAATGCGCTGATATCAAAGCACCGCAAATTGCAATGAGCGCAACATTCTGTCATTCGCGACGGATGTAACATGAGGTCACTCTGCAGGGGAACATCATCAGACACCGATCCTGCAAACGCCGCCTAAGGTCGCGCCAGGTCAACAAACATTGGACTAAACACGACCACCATGTGCCATAGCTGTAATAGCCGCCGCCCGCCGCGAGCATGAAAAACTATGACGCCACAGTGCCGCTCGCTGCAACATTTGCAATGCTATCATCCCGTCTTATCCCCAAACCTGCCGTCTCATCTAAGACGCCGGGGAGATATCTCATGTTGCCTACTCGCTGGTGCGTTTAAAGGGACCCTCCCACCTTCAAAAAAGTTAATGAATTGGCATGAAAGTGATGTCGCTCGGTTCAGAAAGAGCAAAAACGAATATCTACCAAATTTCAACGAAAAATATTCACCGGTTTTCAAGATATTAGACTTTTACTTTTGTTTACTTTTTGGGATCTTCGCTGTTCCTAGCGACTTTATTTGAATGTGCGGCATTTGTTGCGCGCTAAGCAGCATATTCCACCGCGTGCTACAAAACGTTTTAGTCAAACATTTAAAAATCGTTAGATATCTGCGCTGACGTCACACATTCAGAGGGGTATACCTATGCATTAGCCCCTCTGAATCAAAATGCTGCAATTTTGAAATTCAATATTTCCGATTTAAGGCATTTCTCGATGTTGTAAGTGCCGAAACCGGTAATTGTGAGCCAGGGACCCCATTTTGGCTATCTCAACTCAAATCTAATGTTAAGGTGGGAGGGTCCCTTTAACAAATGCTTACAAGGATCACAAGTGCGTTTTTTGTCAAGGTTTTTGACGCACGGATGAATCAGCGTGTTTAGTCTAAAATTAGCGTGTTTGGATTAAAGTGTAGGATCCCACACCCACTAGTTCCGATTCCAGGTGGTGTCAGTTCAGCCAGTGTCGTTCAGCCGGTCCGGCGATCCCAAAACTCGGCCGAATCCCTCGAAATCCGCTCTGACGCATTCAGTTATCTCTCGCCCTCAATTCCCACCACCATCAATCAAACCGTCTCGAAATATCGCTTACCAAGAGAGACATCACTGATCCCACAAAAACCAAACACATGTCAGCAAGCGATCCCGTCAGGGCCGCGCTTACCAGCCAAGTCACAACGGCCACAAAAAACGTCACAAACACTCTCAGCATCACTAAACACGCACACATAAAAAAACGAATCAAATACAAAAGAAATAAAGTAGAGCTGGAGGTCAGTGACCTACGCTCATCAAATCAAAACGGGGACACGATTGGTAATTAAGTCCCACTCAATCCACCAAATCAGTAAACCGACCTCTCCAGACTACCTCTCCGCGCATGGCAGAGCCGCCTGTTGCCGCGGCCACCGCCACCTCTGACGTCAGAGGTCACCAATTAGCAGCGTGAGGCGCCCGTCACACGGGTGGAGCCGGGGGAGGGGGGGGGGGGCCGGGGGTGCTGGCAGCGACTCGGCTACATAAATAAACGTGCGGCGTGTGTCCGGTCGTAGCGACCTCAGCGGGAGGGGTCATCCGTCACAGAGGGGCTGTCAGAAACACACACTCATCGCCGCATTGACAGGACGGACGGTTATACATACTATGGGATTGAGAGCTGGAGCAGGACACCAGAGCGAGACGGGTTGACCGAGGCAGGCTAACAGTATCAGGAACACAGAGAAATGGGGAGTTAAGGGAGTAGTTGAGCTAAGCGGTGAAACCGATGGTAGGATCGGACAACATTTCATCAAACGGTTGGTGATGCGGGGAGAATCTGAATAAATTGCTCCAAAATTTAGCGATAGGTGAATCCCTGGAATATTTGAAACTATACAACAACCACGCGACAACTCTTTCGTAGAAAAAAAAAACAATGACTTAAAACAGAAATTCGCGATGTATTTGCGTGTCCTCTTCACTACTTTGCCTATTGTTTTCACCTCACTAATAAAAACGTCCCACCAAACACAAAACAATCCCGTGTCTTTCACACCATGCCACCGCACCTCGAAATCCACACTGTGAATCACAGTCCCGCGCGCTGAACCACGCCAATGCCCCGCACGCCACCCTGCACCTCATGGCACGGGTGAAACCGTCCAGCCCCTGTCGCGTCCACTGGGGCGTCTCTCACACTCCTTGCAACACTGGACAGAGTATACACGGGGCGTCTCCATTGATAAACACACCGGCGTCGGGTGCATTAACACAGAGAGCTCCAATCCCATCAGTTGGTGACGGCCGGCCGGACGGTCGGTCTGACGGCCTTATACGGGTCGGCTGAAACGGCCGGTGTATACAGACTGGAGAGGGGATGGGGTGGGGTGGGTGGGGCCAGGTCAGGGGATGGGCCATGGACGGGGCACATACAAGACAAAACAAAGAAATTGACAGAAACATGGTCCTGAACAGAGGCGAAAAATAATGATTTAGGACACTGCAAGAACAAAATTGAAGGGAAACGGGTTCACGACTGGGGCCGGGCATGGCTTCTACTAGACAGAACTGTCTAAAACCAGACAGGCCCATGCCCAGTGAGTGACAGGGCCATGAGGGCGCGGTCCCCAGAGGACCAGAACTCCGGGAGCCCCAGTGCACCATCCCTGCACTAGGGCCAGGGCGCGGTCCCCAGAGGACCAGAACTCCGGGAGCCCCAGTGCACCATCCCACTGTGGGGTTTTTATCGATCCTAGCACGAATTTATTTATATCGCATCCTCCGCTACCTTAACTAATTTTATTTCACATTCAAATGGTTAGGCTTAGGGTGTATGATCCCTGACAACATGGTTGGCTCTCCTGATTGACCCCATCCCTCCCCCGCCCCCTCCCCACGGACTTAACACTGAAGCGTTTTCGGCTAGCAATGCATCGTGGGCGCGGAAGCGTTAAAAAAGTAGAACGAAACTACAATCGTTTTAGAAGTAGATATTTGTTCATGTCTAGCCCAATCACCAAAACGCATTTCGGGCTTAACCTTTGCACTTTGTTAGTCCTTGCACTTAAAGGGGGAGGGGGTCGCACAGACTTCTGTCCTCGACTTTTCGCATACTAACTCAAGCAAAACGTGGCGGATCACGACGAAACTTTCTATACCTTCGATTCGATCAATGTCACTCACACACTTAAAATTTCATGACCTTGACCTTAATAAAAATTTGACCTGTGACCTGTTTCACCAGACCATGTCAGGCTGGTATCGATTTGGCGCTTGTCAGCGCACATTATCGGCGCGTTTTTGTTGCGGTTGTTAACTCTCCAAGGTATGAAATGCTGTTAACCCGCGCCCCGTAGGGGGGGCCGAAACGCCCCCCCCCCTGTCCTTTTCGGTCGATATCTCCTAAACGGCTGCAGATATCGCCACCAAACTTTCAGGACCCCTCCGGGCATCAATTTTACACATTGTGACCAAAAATTTTTTTCCAGAGGCTATGATAGGTTGGCCACAAATGACGTCAGAGTGACGTCATGTTCTGTCATTTTCGACCGAAAAAAGACCTTCGCGAGAAGACCTGTCAGGACTACAGCTTTGAAGATACAGAAAAATGATCAAGACATAAAAGGTGTAGATTTGACAGGGCTACAAAACTGCTATCTCGAATTTTTGAAATTTTTGAGTTTTGACCCCCAAAAATCAAAAAAGCATTTTTTGGATATATTCACCAAAAAATCCAAAAAGTTTTTTGAGTTTCGAAAAAAACCGGAATATATGTGATAGTGCCTACCGTCTTCTATCCACATACCAAATTTCAGATCGATACCTCGTTTTTTGGCCAAGTTATAGCGAAAAAACTGTTCAAAAATGATGACGTCAAATTTTCAAACTCAATTTTTGGCAATTCTAGAACTCGTAGAGCAAAACGAAGACCACCATTAGACTCCCCGTGACGAGCTGCATCGAATCAATACCCATTTTATGCAAAATATCAACTTTGAAATTTGACCTAATTTGACCTGACCTTGACCTGACCTTCACCAAAACGTGACCTAGGCTGGCCCCAAAGGCTGCCTAACCCACATAATCGCATTTGTCATGTAAAATGGACCAAAAAACATGTATCACACGACACATTCATATTGTGACCCCCGGTGACCTGACCTTGCTGTGACCTGACCTGGTATCAGTGACCTCAGATAGCAAAGTATGTGTTTGACGAACAATGTACCATCGATGGTTTTCAATAAATTACCAATTTACTCGCTTTCACAGAACATTTCTTGAATTGCCTGTGAACGGTGAAAATCTGACCTTTGACCTGACCTGTGACGTCATCGGTTTGACCTAGGTCAATGAAATTTGGTCACAAGGTAGTTCCCGGTTGGGGCTATCGAACGCCGTTTGAATTTTGAAAATCGGCCGGTAACTTTCCGAGATCTTAGGGGGGCCGAAACGGCCCCCCCCCCTACGGGTGGTAGGGTCCGCCGGTAGCCCTACGGGGCGCGGGTTAATACTTTGCATTTTAAGGTCACGTTAAGGTCAAATCAAGGTCATTTACCTTAGATGACCTTAGTTGACTTTTTCAAGTTATACGATTTTTCTAGATAAGTGCTTGGAGCTTATTTTGAACTTAACACCCATTTGAAGATTTAAGTAGTTTTGGTGCCTAACGGAACATGCTACGAAGCCGTTAAAGGTAATCGACGCCTACCTTCTATGGATAGCCGGCAAGACGCCTACTGGTCGGGCCTGACCTGACCCGGCCTAGCATGAAAACATCATCCTTGATCAAAACTAGGTTGAAATTCGTGATTAGCACCCCAAAAACCTCCAACCTCACTTGACAAAGTTACAGCATTTTTCGATTTACCTATATCAAAGCTCTGTACTGAAGTTCAATAAGGTGAACATTGGCGGCGATAGCCAATAAAATGGACGCAGCGTTGCAAGGGTGTTGTTGTTTTGTTCAAAAAGAACATTTGGCGATAGAAAAATAATGTCAACATGGTATCACCCCCTTCCTCCCTCCTCCCAACTCCTATACTGACCGGAAACCCCCAGGCGGTGTGCTGCGGTCGGGTAACCCGCCGCGGCGCGGCCCGGCGGGGCGTAAGAAACCACGCGGCACCGTCTGCTTTGACGTCTCATAGTGATTGGTTTAGGCAAATTTCGGCAAAAAATGAGAGCTGCCCCCGATGCAGAAATTATTGGAGAACATTTTGATATACATTTCCACGCGTAACACCGCGTATCAAACTTTGTAAGGCAATAGTTTGCTTGTCAACTCTCTGAATCAAGAAGCATTTTAACATTTTTAGCATTTCGGTCAAAAATTATACATTTGGATGAATTTTGGAAATTTTCGTGCATACCATCATCTTCCTTATAAGTCAAAGATAATGAAAACATGTCGCAACTATAACCTGCTGTTCAGGGAAACGAGTGAGAGGGCGTTTTATTGTAGTGTGCTTTTTCGCTGTATGCAGGTAGCACGACGCTGGTCAGGACGAAGCTACACTTTGAGAGGTTTTTTGAGGCATAAACAATCATTTTATAGACGATTTAAGGTGTGATTCGGATGCGCTGGACAATTCTACGTGGAATGAATAACAAAAAAGTGGAAATCGAAATACTTTAACTTGCCACTTAATGCGTGCTAGGATGGCATAAGTCCCCACGGTGCATCATCCCTGCACTACCAAGCGGTGCGCTCGGCGAGGCGTCGCGGCGGTGAACGCTGTGCACACGAGTGCAATGGTGCACGACAGTGCAACCGCTCATGAAACGTGGCTCGCTCGTGGAGCCTCGCATAGTCTGGGACCTCTGCTTGTGGAGCTCGCATGGTCTGGGACGCCCACACAGGCCCGCACGGCATAGTGGGAAGTGGGAACACCGACAGCTTTATTACACTCCCACTGGCGTCAACACCCGTCGTTTGAATAATTCAACGGCGATCTTTTCCAGTAGACTTACGAGTGATTAACAACACAGACTTTGTGATAACGTAAACCAAAAGACAGCGCGTGACAGTGCCTTTTGTACAACATAAAACTCAATTGATAAATGACATCGTTATTACGTGAATTAACTAATTGTATAATTGTAATGCACTGCTGTCAAGCCAAGCACTAGTGACGAAAAGGTATGATGTTGGCGGCATCCTAGAGCAGGTTGCACAGCTGCAAGCCTCGCTGGCGTGAGCTTCGCCGGCGCCTTGCACAAGTGATCAATGAAATTACTTGCATTGTTTTGATACGGAACAGCTTCGTTCCCCGTCATATACCGTCACGAACTCAGCATCGCCCAAACAAGCAATAAACGAGCAAGCCAACATATAAAATACAAACGAAAACAAGCGCAGGATCGCCAGTCTACCACCTCCCTGATGAACATCATCATAAGAGCCGCCCATGTCACTATATCTTGCATCACTCACATCACTTACATCATTAGCTCATCACATCATCTCGCTCACACATTACTCTAACTCACTCACTAACTCACTCACTCACTCACTCACTCACTCACTCACTCACCCACTCACCTTCTACCCACTACCCCACCTTCCCCCATGTCACTGACCTCATTGGAGGTGACGCTGCCCGTGTCGCCCGTCAGTTTCAGCGCGTCATCCTTGACGAGCCCTGGGGGGCCGGTGGGCGTGTCCCCCAGGCCAGCCATGGCGTGGCCGGCGGCGGTGGGCGTGGCAGTGCCCGCCGGGGGCGCCGGGGGCTGCGGCCCCGGCGCCGTCGGGTTCCACGGCGAAGATATTTTGGAAAGACTTAGCAGCGGCGCCGAACTGTGGAAAGAGGGAGAAAGAGTGTCAAAATTAGGTGAAATAAGGGAGCCGAAGTATCAAAGGCAGGCGGAAAGGGGAGAGAAAGTGTCAAGATCAGGCGAAACAAGGGAGAAGTGTCATAATTAGACGGAAAAGGGAGGTAGTGTCAAAACTAAACGGCACCAGGGCAAGACGGTCGGTGTGTCTGAATTAGACGAAATAGGAAGGGGTGTTAAAGTCGGCAGGACGGACCGCAGTGCACAGACACTGTTTGTGTGCACGGCTGAACAGCCGGGGACGCGTCAACGGCGTGCACTTTTAGCCGGATGCCGTGTATCAAACCGCAAAATGGCGTTGCATGCAAAGTGCAGCCAAACAACGAACCGTACTGACACACAGGCACGGCGGAAGAATGCAGAATATCGGGTACAACCGGTGCACCGCCATCTTTGGCAGTGGATGATGCACCAACAATGTGTTTTCATCATATTGTTTGACAATATGATTCTTGAAAGGCAGCCGTTTTCTCGTAAACAATCTGCAATTGAGTAAATATTTTCGTTCTTTGCAGTCAAACCGCTATCAAATCGTGACAAAGAACAAAAATACAACGGTGGTTACTACCCGCAGGCCGCAAGGAAGACTTCCAGTACCCTGTGCCACCACCCACGCGCCCACATGGCCCGTCCCGCCCCCTCAGCCAGCACCACCCCACCCCCAGCCGGCACCAGCCGCGCAAACACCAACACCAGCCGCAGCCGTCACCAGGCCGGCCAGAGAGCGGATGTTGTCGTTGCACAGCCGCCAACGACCGCTGCCCTGTTTGCACGGACCCTCTTCATCCGCCGTGAACTGCGCATGACCGTGAACCCTCATCACGACCAAGAGCAGACCCGCCCCTCTCCCCCCTCTCCGCCAGACCGCCGTCGTTTGGCGCACGGCGCCAGGTAGTGTGTTCCGTGATTCACCCCCGCCACTGAGCCGAGCCGAGCCGAGACGAGCGAGACGGGTTGAGCCGACTGGCGTCAGTCGCTCGTAAACCAGCGGTCTCGGAGAGCCGGGCCCGCCTCCGGCTCCCCTCCCCGCCCACGCGCCCGCCTCCCCTCCCCCGTCAGTGACCGGGTCATGGGAGGGCCGGAGCGGCGGCACAGCGGAGGGAGGGTCATTGGCGGAGCAGCAGCGGCGGCGGCGGCGGCGGCGCGGGTTGACCCTGGCCGCCGGCAGCGCCGCCGGGCGGCTGACTCACCGCCGGCCGTAAGGGCGAGAATCGCTCACAGCCGGGCGGCACGACGCCCGTACGGCCCGGCCGTACACAGACGGGTGAGTCAGCCGATTCGCGGCGGCGGCGGCTGACCGCAGGCGGCCGCGTACGGCGCCCCGGCGCCGGGGAGGGCACTCGAGGAACCGGGACGCTTTCTTTTGCGGACGTGACTGTGCCACCGCACAATGTCTGCGCGCCCCCACCTGCCGCTAGCTTCCCCGCCCCACAGAAAAGTCACCCTCTGACAATCGCACCTCACGGCGTCCCTATCCGCACCCATTTCGACCATTCGTCTCACCCCGCCCATCACTTCTCACCATGTTTTTACAGCTCCAAATCCCACACACTCACCACCGAGGGATAAATCACTGTTTCGCTCCGCCAGCGCCTTGAGTTACCACCTCACCACTCCAATCGTTCCTCCGAATCCCCTCCGCCCCGCCTCGGAGCGTTGACAGGCCAGTGGGCACACCTTTCGGCGGTCTCTCAGCAGGCGGCCGGCTGCTCTGCAGACTCGGGGGCAGGGCTGATAAACAGAGCCGGCCTGGTGCCACAGTAGGCCAGTAGGCCGAGACAGACACAGGTGCGGTCGGCCAGTCGCCTCGGCAATAGAGCAGAGAGTCGCGACAGACAGGCGCCACTTCGCAGCGAGATGAACCACGTAATGGTCCGGACCAGAGGGGGACCACTAGCTCTGACGTCGTGGGCCATCGGGGCCATCATTGGATCATCTCCAATCCCAGTGAGACCATCAAACGACCGCGAAACGTCTCCCAACCACCACTGGCGGCGCGGGATTAACTACCGGTCTGTACGACCACCAGCCTGATTATCTGTCCGTCAGCCGCAGAGCCGCAGAAGACCACCGGCGCACCGGCAGACCGCAAGTCATGGAACACCATCATAGCCCACCAATACCGCTGCCACAGCCATCACCGACCACAGTTCGCCACCAAAGGCTCACTATCCCTACCTCAGCGTCTAACCACTACCGCACGGGGCACAGCCATTCCACCCAGCACCCTTCCCCGAACATCCCCCTCCCCCCCCCCCCACACACACACACCACAACGCACCGCCCCGACCAGCTAACGGCATAATGACACCGTGAGCGGCCTCTGATCAGTGACGGCTAATTGAAGGGTACGGGGACACGTGTAAGAACCGTTCCACCACGGCCACCCGCCGCCACACGTCGTGGGGTGAGGAAGGACGCCGAGGGTCTACGGCGAAACGCCAGTAGATTACCGGGGGTTGTAAAGTGCAGAGGTTGTGGTGGAAATGGGGGGAAGGGGAGAAGGGAGACACGAGGTTGTTGCCTCTCTGTTGCCGCGCGCAGTGGGGGTGGGATGAGAAATCCTCCATCGCTGAGCCTGTGCAGCCAGGTTTACCATCCGCGTTATTGTGAGACGGCTCAGCCATTACCTTCTGCATGCGGTTGGGCTATAGCCACAGCAAGAGGCGTCAGGGTTTGTGGTTACCAAGGCTTCACACAGACGAACCACAGACAACTCCAGTCGGCGTAACGCTAACGCCGACAACACCATCCACAGCGAAGGAGGCAACAAGCGTCCTACCATCCCACAACTCCAGTAGACGCAACGATAGCGCTGTCCACACTAGTGATGTCATTTTCCAAAAAATGTCTGACCGATACCGACCGAAACCAAAATTTGGGGAAAATTTCCGACCGAATACCGACCGATAAATCCCAAGCCAAAATTTGACCGAAATTTGACCGAAATTCTATTTGTTATTACTCTACCCCAAAATTAAAATATTTGGCAAATTCTGATGGAAAATAATGGGAAATGGCATTTCAGTCCAAGTTCAGTCAATCCTTAGCCACTGCAAAATACATTTTGTGGTAGAAGTTACATTGCTGAGGGTAGCAACACATGGACCTCAGCATTTCACAGATTTGGTTAATTAGAATTGTCAAGAATCTACTGTGGTCTATGTAAGGAAGAATGCTCATTCATGTTGCAAAAGCACGATCAATTAGCAAGTCAAATGGTTGGTAATAGGTATCTATGTTCATGACAACATTCCCTAGGAGAAAAGGCGGAATCAACACACCACAAAACACATCAAAACTGCTTGGAAACTTGCCTTGAGCCTTGAGATGTGGTCTGAGATACCCTACAAAGAATTTGACACTGAAAATCCAGCTGAAAAGGCAGGTACTAGGTAGCTCTGAGCTTGAATTTTGTCCCAAAAATGAAATGAAAATTCATTAACAGGCACTTTGTCTTATCTCTTGTTTTTCTTATCTTTACAAGAAAACAAAATATGCAGAGACAAAACTAATACAAAGTGGCGCCAAAGTGGCGCAAAAGTAATAGAAGAACCAAGGATTGACTTTTTAAGATCCTCTCTTCCCTAACGAAAGGATGTATGATGATGACGTAATATTTATTTATATGCCCTTTTGGTAGAATTATTGGAGGGAAATTAATTTTCTTGTAGTGGATTACACTCACAATGTTGATTTCATTAGAATTAAATATCGTGTTGGATCATTTACATCAAAAAATAATAATTCACGAGTCAGCATGTAACAATCCAAAACTTTTTTTGCAGCAACTTAATCAGCTGGTTTAAAGTCTCTGTTATGGCGCATCTGTTTCGAAATCCTTCCTTGTGTTTGGAATGTGGAAGATTCCAGAAATTGGACATGGGCCGAATCTGTAGTTTTTGTCAAGATTCCTATGTTTTTATGTTGTGGTCATCTAGATTTCAAACATTTGGTTGGTACCTGCAATATTTAAGGAGAATGTGGAATAGTAGAACACCTGTGAAATGTAAATGTGATCACTGCTAAGTGCTAAGTGGTAACTGTCCAGTCTTCAGAAACACATTTCAGTAATTCAAGTTATTTTTGTCCTTGCATTTTTGATGACTGTATAATGATTTTTGCAGGCAATACTTCTTTGATTACAGGTGAAATTTAACAGTTAGACTGGAATAGAGTTTCAAAATTGTGTGTACTTGTGGGGCCAACTGAGTCAAAATCAGCCTGCTTGTAGTTGTGGTTGGACAATGGGTGGCTGCTGCCTGCTGGGTGGGATGGCTAATGAAGTTGCCAAAATGTGGCATTTGACATTTGGGGGAAATTTTGCAACTCTATCATTAACATCCCAATAAATTTCATTTTAACTAGGCAAAAATGGAATACTTTCTCTTTTTGAAAATGGTTTCACTGGCAGGGTGACCGAAAGTGTCCGATTTTTGGGGGGCCTGACCGACCGATTACCAAATCGGTCAGCATATATTTTCGGTAACCGAAATTTTCGGTAACCGATTGACACCACTAGTCCACACCGTCCTCAGCGTCGGCGGCAAGCCCTCTGTACTCGTATAACTCAACTCCGTCGGCTCGTCCTGGAGGACAGAGGGACAGAGGAAATGCCTGCGTGGGAGTCTCCTCCGCGCGACTCCTGAGACGGCGATCAGCGCGGTCGTGACTAGTCAGCCGCTGAGTCACCGCATTAGCCGATGACTCACCGAGACAGGTAACACTCGGCGCCCGGCGAGAGATAGTGTTATCCAAACGGGTCACCAGATGTCCCACATCTAACTGGCTCTCTCGGCCGGCGAGGGTGCGCCGCGCTAATTGTTCAGTGTGAAAGGGCAAAGCCGCAAAGTGTCTCTCCCCTCCACTCTCTGCACGTTTGTCATTGTAGCACTCGGCTCATATTTGCAACACTTCTCTCATCCCTCCAGTCTCCTTTCCTCTGTATCTGTCTGTGTATCTCTCTCTCTCTCTCTCTCTCTCTCTCTCTCTCTCTCTCTCTCTCTCTCTCTCTCTCTCTCTCTCTCTCTCTCTCTCTCTCTCTCTCTCTCTCTCTCTCTCTCTCTCTCTCTCTCTCTCTCTCTCTCTCTCTCTCTCTCTCTCTCTCTCTCTCTCTCTCTCTCTCTCTCTCTCTCTCTCTCTCTCTCTCTCCCCACCCCTGCCCACCTGATGACCCGGCCGGTCGGACGACACACCACCACACGCTGTCCCCAATCTCCGCCCCGCCGACGGGCCGCCGCCGCCGGTCCGCCGTCACCGGTGCCGGCGGCGGTGCGCCCGGCGCCAGCTCGCGGCGTGTTTACCGTCAGCTGGATTCAACGTCCCGTTAATGCTTGAAAATCAGCCCGGCAGCAGTGCCGCCGGCACTGCCGGCAGCGCTGCTGGCGTGTGCCGGCCAGGTCGGCTCCGCCCCTCCCCTCCCCTCCTGGACCACTCGGCCGGCGCCCGGGGTCACGGCGTCGGTCGGCCCCTGTGACCCCTCCTCCTCCCCTCCCCACTGCCGTGGTCGACCCCACTCGGTAACGGCCGTCAACTTTACGATCCGCGCCACTCGAGACGCCGCCGGCCCACGGCTAATTTACATGCAAAACTAGCCGAACGGCGTACGCGCTAAAGGGCACCGTGCTTTGGCGGGCCGACTGTTTTAGCACGGCTTTTACGGCGGCCACACAGCGGAATACGGCCCTCTATTACAGGTAAATGTGGTGCGTCGAAGGTCAGCGCCGCCCCAGCCGACGACCGGGCGCCACCGACAGCTCCTCAGGTCATCAATACCGGCTACCGCGGAGCTCACAACACGCCCGTCGTCGGCCGGCCGTCCGCGCTATGACGAATCCCTTCCCTCCCAGTCGCATCCTCCTTCAAAGCCCTGCTCTTCACTCGGCGACCCTTTGGAGCCAGTGGTCCGGAGCCGCTTCTGAACAGCCGGAACAACACCCATACAGACGGGACAGCCATCCCCGGGCTGCACAAAAGACGAGCCGAGAGACCGAGAACCCTTCTCACGGCGGTAATCCGCGCTAACGGTGCGCTGACAGGCGCGCATGCGCACTGCGGCTCTCCTCCGGCGTCACGCGGCATCAAACAAACATCTCTGCTCGGGGGATTATCCTCCAGCGGTCGGCGCCACGCACGATCGTAGCCCGCGGCGGTACGGACCGGCCGCCGCACTCAGCACTTGTATCCCGGTGTAAACAAGACCGGTCTGACCGATCGTCTGTCCCCGTCCAGTGCCGCGTGCGTGACCCCCGGGCACAGGTGACATGACGGTGCGGTATCACACCGGCCGCCGGCGGCTTCTTCAGACGGCGCCGGCGGCTCTGTCAGACGGCCGAGGGGTCACAGGTCAGACGCGGCACGAGCCGTCACCAGTGACCCCTGACCCGAGACACGCTGAGGCGGCGCTGGTTGGGCGGTGTGTAGGGTTCCCGCGGTGCGGATGAGCGACACGCGACTGCGGTCACAGGACGCGTCGCGCTTATCGGTTACTGTCTGAAACGGGCTATCATGATGGAACTCATATTTGTTTTCGCTAATTTTACTGCATTGCATCGCTTAAAAATAAGTTTTGAAGGTAAACAGATCATCTTTCGACATCGCCATCAATAGCAGTTCATGCTAACTAGTAGAATAAGCAAAACTTTAATGCTAGGACGAAAAAAAATGCAATACCTAATGCTATCGCATTACCTATCCGACTTTGCTGGGTAACAAGTTACGATAAGGATTAATCCATTAGGTACCTGGGCAAAAAAAGAATAAAATGAACGGCTAAAAACAATGAACGGCTAGAAACTACTTACAACTACTAAACGTAAAGCCAGCAAGAGATTCATTGAATGAGAGCTTTAGCAACTTATCAATGCATCTTTTTAAATTCAAACTTAGCGATAACGACACACCTGCCAACCGGCACCCGATAAGTGTTGGCATATTCGAAATTCATAGCCTGGCATTTCACGTGGACAAATACCAAAGCGTAGCGTCAAACATCACTATTTGCTTCACAAGATAGCCACAATCACAAAACCATCCCCCTACTATCTGACATCATTCAGCGAGGTTTGCTGAGGCCATGTCTGGCAACTCAGTTAGCAAGGTGTCTAAGAGAAAGGTCTGCACTTTCAACTGATACCGCCCGAGTGGACATCAAGAGAGCCGCGTGTTTAGGTCACATAACGTCAACAAACTGGTCCGAGGCACTGTCTGATGGAGCCCGTCCATCACCACTGCCCGCTTAGGGACATGATTCAAACAAATCGCACCTCCCGATAAACACAGTGTTGGTGCCATAAAATAAATCGCAGCCGCCGCCATTACAAGACAATCGCGGTAGGACGCCACTGCAGAGGTGCGTCGTAAAATTACACCCTGCCTGCAGTACATACACCCCACTGACACGCACCTATCCGGGCCATCCCGGGCCGTCGGTGGGGCGCTCTCGGCCCAGCCGGAACTCGTGCACGCCCCTACCGCTACATCTCATTGTGACGGTCGGCGGTCATGATCCGCCCATGTGCAGCGTGCAGCGCTGAGCGTGCAGCCGAGAGCCGCCGTGACCTGGCGCTGACCCCACCTGTTCCCTCCCCCTCTCCCACCGACGGGGAGGTTCTCCAAACGCCAGCCGCGAGTTCCCCGAACCGTGAGCCAGCGCCGTGAGACACCGAGCGACAGGCTGAAATATACACGATTCTGGGAGCCGCCGGCGAGCGGTACACACTGTGGGGCTGCGTGTTTGGCTCCCGCGGGACGTGAGCTTCCAACAGCTGTCAATCTCTGCGCTTATAACATTGATTGGCGACAGTGACAAAGCGCATTGCGCGAGGAACACGACTTCCTAGTTAGTTCCGTTCCGAGCGAAATCACACGCAAACGATATGATAATCGTACCCGCTGCAATAATCCCACATCCTCTTTGAAAAAAAATAAAAAAAGCTCAGAGCGACCGCTGACACAGTAAATGGGTTGCACGCGCACAGTCATATATCACACGAATAAAGGCGTCACTCGGCGCAGCATTTCGTCGACAATTACTCAACTCAAACTGCCGACGCGTGGGCGGCTGAGTGTGTTTTCAGACCCCGGCTCGGGTGTTTGTGTAGTAAACTCACCAGGCCAATTGTCGTCATTGCATTACCATAATTCATGCCGGTCAGTGCATCGCATTAATGGCCGATGCGTCTCGCACCGCGGGCAATTATCGGCCACTAACGTGTGTGCCGGCCGGAGCCGCTACCGCTGGCGCACAGCGTGAACACCACGCCGCGTTAAAAGCCGCGTGCGCCCCGCTGGGCTAACGCGGCCCCGGGGTCGCCCGGCCAATCGCGGTCGCCCCAGGTCGCCGCTGGTGGCTGGGTCGCTCTGATTCGCGCCAGGTCACCACGGTCTCCCAGACAACCATCGGGACGCACCGCTCCACCGGGCGCCAATGAGTCCACAGGACGCCAATGAGTCCATCGGACGGCGGGCTGATAGGGCTGCACGCCACATGAAAGCCCGATAGTCGCCGATATACGAGCCATGAGCAGTGGCGGCGACAGCCGGTGGTTAGGGACGCTCAACGGCGATCCTTAGCGCAAATAAGCACTGAACTCCGTCCGTGTTTTCATTGCACTCATCGCGCTCCTTCAGAATGTTGACCGGTGCTGACAGTGAAACTCCAACCGACACCTCGCCTTTTGAGCGTACGATGATGGCGCGTGCAAATAATTACAGTCAACATTGGAAGACTGTGACTAAGGTGTTTGCTTTAGCAGATATGATATTTATCTAGACCAGTGGTCGGCAGGTCATTCGGGGTTGTGCCCCCTTTTTGGGCGCCAGGCAGGGCCATTACCCCCACCTACCAGACCCCATTGCTGACACAACCAAGTTTACTGAAATTCCGTACCTTTCTGGAACTCTTTGGGTATTTCTGCATTTCCGATGCAGCAAATTTAAAACATGACACTTCCTCCACAAAGTATTTAATATATCCCATTTAACCCTTGTACATATAGGGGCGGCGGGTGTTTTTTCATTAAAAGCTCACGTAAAAGCCGTTGGATCACGACCAAATTGTACCCTCGAGCCAAGCATTTTTTTTTCTTTACCTGCCTGGGAAAACCTGAGGCCAGTTTTACCAACAGAAAAATAGCCGCCTGCCGAAGTTTTTGCCTAAAAACCGCTGCATATACGATGAGCATGCGCTTCACATACGATGAGTAAGCGCGATGAGCATTTAAGTGGATAGGGCTTTACCGCTTACCGTATTTACGCTTTACCGTATGTGAAGCGGTCTTTAGGCGAAAAATTCCGGCAGGCGGCTATTTTTATGTCGGTAAAGTGGCCTCTGGACCCATAATGATCATGATTGGCTTATGAGCTTTTTCTGGAGATCATCTTGAGCCATAAAATCTCACTTCAAGAAGTTATAGCGGGTCCCGATTTTCTCGACACTTATCTTTGACCTCCTGAATGAGACGAAATGACGAAGGACCTTAAAAATGGGCAGCAGCGGCTTCCTATAGTCACGGGTAATACGCTCGTTTTTTTATGCACAGCTCCATCTCAGAGTCCGAGAGGCCGCGGGGGTCCGATCGGCTCCTCCCCCTTACGTTAGCGGCTGTGGAGACGCCAACAGACGGGCGACGGTTAAAAATTGCAGCTGCTTTTGTACGACTGTACGGAGCCGCGTTGAGATGGTGAGGCGAGCAGCTACGTGAAAATTGGTATCTAATCAATGTGTGCTGTGCCTTTGACCGGGGCTAATCTTTGAACCCTGGAATGCAACAGTCACGAATGTTTCATCAATGGAGCCACTAACTCCAAAAAGATAAGTTTTCTCAGAATCCCTCATTACCCCCACCGAAAGGGCTCCATTACCCCCAAAGGGGGCATGCCCCACCATTTGCCGACCCCTGATCTAGACGGCTTTGTGTCCACTTGGACGGTGCGATGGTTTAGGTATTATCACCGTGCGCCGGGCATTCAGAAGTCGTGAGTCATAAGCTAGCGAGAGGCTGGCGGATTTGTGAGTTACAGTGAAATTGTCCTCACAAAACTGAGAGCGGATAAGGTAGATACCAGCGTCGTTTAAGATTTCGAGGTCCTTAGCGCAATCATAGATCGTTGGTAACACACTTCTTCACACAAGTACTTGCAGAGAATAAATAGTACTCAAAAGTAATCCGAGAAAAAGAAACGATAAAGCCCATTTAACATGTTCCACTTACTTTTGAAATTCAGAACAATGCAGGGATGCCAGATAGCATGCACGTCAAACCATCAAACTAATCCCATACTATTATACGCCTGACGCAACTCAATGGATGTATCAACGCTCTATCATGCAGCCATTCGATGTCAGCGTACTTGGAATAACTGAGCTCGAGATATGCCAATCGAACACTTGTGTCTCGGGACTCCCACATAAGCCCGGTAGCCATTCAACAGCTGCGATAACCGGGGTGAAATCTGGCCACAGTGCATCCGACAGGCAGAGCGGTGAGGCACGTGAGGCAGAGGGGGGAGGCGCGCCACCCGATAGTGCCACTGACTGTGACCTTGGGCGCGGGATTTGGTATCGCGTCACGGCGCTCAGAGGCCGTGACGGTGACGGTGTTCGGTGAGCGAGCACGGCGTGACACCGCCGCGCACGTCAGAGCACGCCCAGAGCACGTCCCGGAGCACGCCCTTTAGCTCGGCTGAAGCACGGCTAGGATGCGGTCCCATGCTCCGTCGCTGGCCTACGTCCGTTTCGCTGTGGTTTTATCTGCACAGACGCACCCAGCTGCGGCTGATTGTTGGCAGCGATCCACTCGAGTGATTCGACCAATATCCTGGGGCGGGTTTAAATGATAACAGGACTTCATGCAGATAGATATTGAGTGTCGAGCAGCATGATGCCTGATGAAATACCGACAACACTAATACACAGTCATTACAAATCAATGTATCAGCAATTCCATATCGAACGACCCGTGAATCATTGTCTGGGAAATATCTGATTCAATTGTCTGGCAGGTTAAATGATCCAACTCATGCCCGCAGGCTCATAGCGACAGGAACCATCGCCCGCAATGGGAACCGGGGCGGTTATGATGGTGTAACCAGTGGGGCGGCGGCGACTGTGTCAATTGTGAACGGCACAACCGGCGAACCAGTGTCTAATGGCTGCTGAAAGCGGGGACCTAATTCGGCGGCCATGGGCCGAGCTGCTCGGCGTGAACTGGCCTTAATGGGCCGTCCGGCCGACTGCAACATCGTCACCCAGCCGACGACGAAGCCGATGACGGCGGCGATGATGGCGGCGGCGGCGGTTACGACTGAGCCAGCGATAGCGGCGCGCCGGCGACGGAACCGGCGCATAAACCGGCCGCATTAGCCATGCACACCGCACGCGACACCGGCAAATACAACAGAAACAACCATTAAAAAAGCATCAACACACACAGCCGCCGTCGGCAATCGGGTGTTGATCGAGGCTTTACGCCGACCGGGCCCGCCTTGCAGTGCGGCGGATGGCGTGACCAAGGCCGGCCGGCCGGCTACAGTCGGCCGTGTGAGCCGCCCCAGGGCGCAGGTCAGCCCGGGGGGGGGGGGGGACAGTGGGTGACCGCGCGCTGGCATGGCAATACCCGGTCACCGTCTTGTCACGGTGGTTATGTTGGTTACAGCGAGACTCCCCAGAAACGCACTGCAGCTCACGGAATCTCGCCGACTCCGATTGACGTTTGAACAATGCGACACATAGCAAGAACAGCACGAGTTCTGTTCAACCACCGACTCGAACTACAAAAACAGCCGCAAAACACGACTGACCAAAAACGACCAGTTGTAAAACTAATTTCCAATAATCCCACAAAAACTCTCCTGACTGTAATCGAACATGACATTGACAACAGCGGCGTTTGATCGAACCGTACTGAAAGCAGCCGTGGTAGTCACGCCCGGAGCGCTGAACACCGGACAGGATTGAGCCCCGATGCACGGGGCCAGCGCAGGTGGGGGTCGGCGCACACTGACGGCCGGGTCACGCACCACACGACGGGCGTAACGGTGGCCAGCGGAGCGTAACCCACGGCCACGGGCCGGGGCGGCGGGCTGACCCCGGGCGGGGACCGTGACCCCGACGAACTGTCACTACGCGGTAATCGATTACTATAGCTACCAAAGGCGTGCTTGAAGGTAGATTGAATGAAGGTCTTTCGTTAAATGACACAATCCGTTTGACGCAGAGAATAGAAGATCACTCAGCAAAGGCGTTTTCAATCGAAACAGCTGATAGTTACTCAATGTTCACATGTAGCTGGCCGTCTGCCGTATTCATGCAAAGGCAAATCATCGAATGAAAGGATAGCTTTCAACGTGACAATTACGTTTATATGATGTGCAGATATCCCATATTTACCCCGCCGGCGCATTAATCATTTCAGTTCCTGACAGACAGACTATTGGAAAATATGGTCTACCAGAAACAAACTCGATTCCCGCTCCTTTCAACCCAATCTCAACATCCTCTTCCTTCCACGTTGAGCACTATTTACACCGGACATACACGAAACCAGGTTAAGCTACCCTTCTCTTCCCCATCCTCAACCCCTCAGGCGGAAAACAAACTCTCCCCTCTTCATCCCACCTCTGGAGGAGACCCTCTTGACCCGTCCCTATCTGGGGTGCGTATTGTTTAGGCCAGGGTTCATAATGTCCAGGGCACAATGTGTCCAGTGCTCGAATTGGCCAGTGCCTTGAATTGGCCCGTGTTCACATTGTCCAGGGATTACATGGTCCAAATGTGGCCAACTGGCTGCAGATAGGGTAAATTCAAAGAGGCCAGGGTTCATAATGTCCAGGGCACGATGTGTCCAGTGTTCGAAATGGCCAGGGTTCATAATGTCCAGGGTACGATGTGTCCGGTGTTCGAAATGGCCAGGGTTCATAATGTCCAGGGCACGATGTGTCCAGTGTTCAAAATGGCCAGTGCCTTGAATGGGCCAGAGTTCATAGTGTCCAGGGATTACATAGTCAACCCAACCCAACCCAACCCAACCCAACCCAACCCAACCAAACCAAACCAAACCAAACCAAACCTCCTAACCTAACCTAACCTAACCTAACCTAACCTAACCTAACCTAACCTAACCTAACCTAACCTAACCTAACCTAACCTAACCTAACCTAACCTAAGGTAATGATGTTTGCCTACCGGGGATAAGGAAATAGTTTCTCGCATGAATAGATTGCAAGCAATAGTAAATCAAATATTTTTAGGTTAAGTAGTTATGCATCAGGGCCTGAAGCCAGATACATAACCACTTAACCTAAAAATATTTGATTTACTATTGCCTGTAATCTCTCCTAAGGCATTGCCTTCGGCACTGCACTGCTTCGCATTGAGCTGGTTCCGTGTTTTTTACATAATGACGTCACTATCAGTGACTATGTAATCCCTGGACATTATGCACTCTGGCCCATTCAAGGCACTGGCCATTTTGAACACTGGACTGTTCATATCGTGCCCTGGACATTATGAACCCTGGCCATTTCGAACACTGGACACATCGTGTCCTGGACATTATGAACCCTGGCCATTTCGAACACTGGACACATCGTGCCCTGGACATTATGAACCCTGGCTTCTTTGAATATACCCTATCTGCAGCCAGTTGGCCGCATTTGGACCATGCAATCCCTGGACATTATGAACTCTGGCCCATTCAAGGCACTGGCCATTTCGACACTGGGCATATCGTACCCTGGACATTATGAACCCTGGCCAGAATGAATGCTCCCCTCCCTCTCTGACGGACGGAATGCAAAGCCGTCCCTCCGTCCCGCAAACACCGGTCAGACCCTTTCCTCTCGCCTCTCTCTCTCTCTCTCTCTCTCTCTCTCTCTCTCTCTCTCTCTCTCTCTCTCTCTCTCTCTCTCTCTCTCTCTCTCACTACCAGCAGACATCAGCGACCCACCTGATGGGAAACACGGCGCCACTGAGCATGGAGACCATATCCCTGCGAGCCTGCAGAGCCGACTGGGCGTCGGCAGCGGCCGGCCACGCGGAGCCGCCGGGCCCTTCCAGCGTGGCGGCCGGTCGGCTCCCCCAGGGCCAGGTCACCGTGCACGCCAGTCCGCCCCCGAGCGACCCACCGGTCACCTCAGGTCACACCAGAGTTCGTGGGTGGCGGTGGTTTGGAGGTGGCTAGCTCACACGGCGAGGAAGTGAGACGCGATAGTTCTCGGGCGTGACGGTGATAGCACGTGCACGGAGCGTTCACGATCAGTCTCACGCCTCCGCTCGATCTCACGGCGTCCGTCCGAGCGCACGGGTCACGACTGTCTGTCCTGCAGTGTTCACAAGTGCTCGACTATCAGCTGACTGCGCTAGAGTACGGCTCAAGCACGGGGTCACGGTACGTCTGGGTACGGCAGCTCGGCGGGGCACGTCGTACCGTCGGGCGCGCAGTGCTGACACTGGCGGCTGGCGGGCCGCCGCCGCCGCCGCCGGCCGCTCCAGGCGGCGCCGCCAGGCCGGCCGCCGCCGCCGCCCGAGGCCACGGCCGCCCAGACACCTCACGGTTCGCGCCGCCCGCCGCCCGTGCCGCCCCGACGGACGGAGGGACGGGAGAGAGAGTACGGAGAGGGGAAGAGAGGAGACGAATGGCCAAAATGACGGCGGATTCGCCCCAGGAGTGGCGCGGGTCATTAGCACTGACAGGTGTGATAAAATGTGATGAATCTGCACGTCGCGCATGATTCAGGCTCGCCCATGCAAACGAATGCAGGATGCTTATCTTGACTACCACGGCGGAAGCTGTTTACCCGTCATTTTATTAATGCACGACGTTCTTATCATAACCTACTGGTCGGAAGTACCCAGGAGGAATGCAGAATACCATGAATACAATTGAATCAGCTCGGCGAATAAATTCCCATGACAATGAACTGCATTCATGGCCAGTTGTGTTCGCCGGTCATAATCTGCATCCGGTGGGTGGGTCCGTCTGATCTGCCACCCCCGATTGACAGGTACCGCCTGTCAAACCGGGCCTGTCACCGGGCTCCCTCCGCCCGTCACCCGCCCTGCTTCCACCGGCCCACCACCCCATCTAATGCCATATTCCGCTCGCGGCCGCTGCAGCCATGCCGGCATGCAGAGGCCCAGTGGGCAAGCCATTGGCGGCACACCATTCATGCCATTCATTTAAGCGGGGGCGGCGTTTGACCTGATATGGCGTCCGTCGCTCCTCAGCACCGCTGTCACGATCGGCCCTGAGGGCGTCGACGCCGGGTCAACTCGCCGTCGACGCCGGGTCAGCGCTCGCACGACGGCCAGCCGCGAAATAATGACTCCATCTACGACGCCCGACGGCCAGTCGGTAAACATCCGAGGGATCGCGTTGCATGACGACTGACTCAGTTAAGCCAACAACAGCCGCACGGCTCCTCAGCGGAGCTAGCGAAGCAACACAGCCCTCGCCGAGAGTGCAACAATATTATCGCGGCGGTATCTCGGCCGCAACGCCCAGGATCAGCCGTATTTCACCAATGCTAATTCGGGCATCTTACACGCGCGGACGTCATGCAATGACAGCACGCGCGGATCTCAGAGCTGCGCTCCTGTGAGAGCCCCTAAGCCTCTCCCTCCCTTATCGGCAGGCACGAGCCCACCCCCACCTCTCCCAATGTTTCCGGTAGTTGGGCCAGACAAGCGTGGCCGAACGTGACCACCATGGCACCCGCCGCCGACCCATCTCGGTGGCCGAGCGCTGACAGCCGACCCATCACGCGGTCCGTCTGGGCCGTACGCTCTGCCGCCGACCGGCCGGGCCCATGGAGGAGCGGCCGCCGCTCGTGGCGACTCCACGGCGCATGCGCGGCGGAGCGGAGACGGCCGGCCAGCGCGAGCGCCAGGTAGCCGGGGGCCCAGGAGCCGTCCTTTGTTCTGCCATGGGTGAGTTGGCCGCCCGCCGCGGCCGCTCGCCTCGGCCGGCCCCGCTGACCCGCGCCAGAACGGAGAGAGCTGTGTCGAGTCCGCCCAGCCGACGCCGGTACTGATGAGGTGGACGAATCCAAGGCAGGCATCGTCCACTCTATCGCGCACTCTTCTACAATCTTACGATCCCGGCTACAACCCCAAATCACCGTCCGGATTGGTCCGGCACCGAACCGGGGAGCTATCAGTCCGATCTCACCACACCGCAGCCTCGATTACAGCCTGCCGATCAAGTCGACCGGCCCCGTCATCATCGCTGTGTCCAGCGTCTAATCTGGCGCTACACCGGCTTTAGCGCAGTCTCCGCGGGCGCCGCACAGGGCAGGAGACCACAAAAGCGTCACGACGGGGGGTGCACCGGACAGGTGCCGGGCGGGCCGGCCTGTCCTCGACCCCCGGCGGGTCGGGGTCGTGCTGGGAGGGGAGGAGCGGGGACGGTCCAGACTGGACACCAGCCCAGCGGGCGGTTCCGCCACACTGGGCACGGAGATATACGTGCTGGCAAGGGACGGTAAACAGCATACCAAACATTCTCCGCGACAAAAATGTCCCACATAACCTCATTCATCCAAAGGGACCGGGCGCAGCGGACCGGTAAATTATGACACAAGTCCGGTAATATTTCCAGAAAACTGGAGTGGCTGGCCACGACGCCGCAGCCAAGCGTGAGGTGTCATTACGGTACTATTCGTCACAGGATAGCGAGAGCCTATAACGGTACGCAGTGACAGAACTTCCAGGGAAAGTTTCATGGTGTCCGTATTCGCACCATTGCTTATTACCGCCACGGCGCCCCTCCTTGACGGCGCCCCATCCTCACTAGACTCACGCGGCCGTAACTAACCCGCCACAAACGGAGCGTTTATTGACAAACGTCACGGAGCCACCCCACCCGCCGTGGGATCCTAGCCGTGAGACCTCCGGAGCGAGTCCCACCCTCTACCGCTTCCTGGTCCGGCAGGCGTCCCCCTGTCTGGTCAGTCAGACGTCGCTACAACAGCCCCGCCCCGGTACCGTCCCACGGGGTCACCTGAGGTCACCCGGGGTTACACCGGGGGTAACAGCGCCCACAGGGCTGCGTGAGGTAACACGACGCCCTGTGAGAATTCAACACCGCCCGTGGGATTATAGCAACCAACATATGATAATATGATGTGACGCAAGTAATGAGAATGGATAATGACACCCTTGTGCATAATGAAATTATCAGTAACTGCGAGCGTTACGTCAGGGGTGCACGGTAGTTAGCGGATCCGGGTGCCACCTGGCCGTGCCGGCACGATCTCAATCCCAGGGGCCAGCGGTGATGGACGATACCTCTGTGGCCCGCCCTAGAGACGTGCAACGCCCCCGTAGTGAAGGCGAGTAGCGACTTGCTACAGGCGCTCTCTAAAATACAGGCGATGATGACGTCTCAGAGTGTCTAAGTATCACCCGCAAATTTTCTTCTAATATCCGATGACTAATTCCTCTCCTGATACCGAAGTTCACTGCTACAACAACTCAACTATAGGAAAGCCAATAGTCGTACCAATAGTCGTGTATGAGGAGGGCTGCAGTTGTCATCCTTATAATATGATATCAATCATTCAAATACATCAGGTACCCACGCTATGCTAATTCTGACACCTCTCAAATGGCCGTCGCAAAGCGCGCGGCGCCGATACCTATACCCAAGTCTCCCTCCCCTTGAAACCGTGCCACCGTGCAGCGCCGCAGCGAACGTCACCTTTGGAGGAGCACGTGCGGCGTGCAGCCGTGCTGGCGGCGTACCGGTGACGTGCTGCACGTCGGCTGTCAGTCTGTGCCGTGCCCTCTCCGCGGCAGCTTACCTGGAACACACGGGGGACACGGGACACGTCAGTCACAGCCTGTCCAATCCACAGCTGCAGCCCAGCTCGGTGGTAGCTGCGGCTGCGGCGGTGGCGGCGGTCGCAGGGATATATTTCCTGTCATTGTGAGAGTGGGCAATACAGTAGGGAGGAGCGGTGCGGCGAGATATGCGCGGAAAATGCGCAACGCTCGCCGCAGAATGTCAGCCACGGAGTTCTGCGATTCAGGTATCGATCAATCGCAGATGTGATTGACTTCAGCATAAGAGACAACTATACTCTCCCAGGTCTATCACAGACCCGTCAGACCCGCCCTCACAGACCCGTCGGACCCGCCCTCAGACCCGTCACAGACCAATCAATGGTCTCCGCCGGCCGTTACAGACCCAGCCGCCACTGTCGTCATCGGCACGGCCGGCTCGCTGAGCCAGCTGTCCGTCTACGATCAGCCGCGAGCCGCGGATGCCGTCCGGATTCCGCGAGTGGCAGACATCGCAGCAAAAATGGCCGCCGACCACCGCCAGGCAGCCGGCCGGCCGCTCGGTTAAACCCACAGATGACTGGCCGGAGCACGAGGCAATTATCTCTGCGGGTGGCGTCTGACCACAGCACCCCCTCACAGCAGGTAACCCTCTCCCCTCCCACCGACCTCCATCCGGCGCTCCCCTCACCAGCCGGCCGGCCCTGCCCGGGTTTCGCCAGACCAGGCTGTGTTGGTAGATCACTAGAGCGGCGGCCAGGGGGAGAGAGAGGGAGAGAGAGGGGATGTAGAGCGGGCGCGGTGCGGAGGGGAGCCGGGGTCTGGGTCTGGGCAGACGGGCCGATAGGGCAGCCACCTCTGTCGCGGCGGGGTGCACCGAGCGCCTGTTTGCCGCCCGGCCGGCAGTCTGTTTGCGCCCGGTCCTCTCCTCTCTCGACTGCAGGTGCGTGGCCTGAGGCGGCCCCTCCGGCGGCGGCGGCGGAGCCGCAGCGGCCTCCCCTGACCCTCCGTCCCTCCCTCCCTCCTCCACCGCCGCGGGGGCCCGTAAAATCCTCGGCGCGGCCGGCCCGTCAGGCCCGTGAGGGTGCCGCGCATTCGACGGATGGCCGGCATTCTCCGTCGGTTGGCGATGGCCGTCGGGATGTGCTTCGTCTCCCGCGACACCTGGCCGGCCGACGGAGCGACGAGCGTCGGTTCCAACGGATAGACGGGGGTCTGTACCAACGGCTGCCGACGCAACGCCGCAGAGAGATGAGCAACGGCCGGTTGGCAATGGCGACACCTTCATATTGACGGCATCTCTGTGTTATTACATCCACAAAGCTCATAATTCACATATCCAGCCAATGAATCGGGAGTTATAAGATCGAACAGACTGTATGGCTTCCATTTCGCCCAGGTAAATACCCAGGTAGCGACCAGACACATTGATATATCCTTACAATCAGGAGCGCTGTACCTGGAATCCAATACGCACACACGGAGCGGCTTACATAAATCTCTTCTCAATCACTCACATCCCTGGTAAGTCCCGCTCTGAAAGAACTTAAGAATAGTCTCGTCCGGCGACTCCCATCTCACAATGCGATACTCGGCACCGCTACGGATGATCCCTTCATGGGAGTGCGCTCGAGCACCGGCCGGCCGGGTCAATCGCATCCTCACGCCGGCCGAATCGGGTGGCGCGGTATATCCCGCACACTCGGCTCCGGCGTGGGAGCCCGGCGGGACGGGTTCCCATGCAGGGCGGCCGGCCGGCACGCGCGGCGCACGGCCGGCGGCACGGGCGGCGGGCGTGCGGCGGGCCGGCGGGGCCCGCTCCCCTGCCTGGGAACCGGTTCAGTGTGGAGCGGCGGGGGGGGGGGGAGACGGCGGACACACCGCCCGTGCTCGACGATCGATCTGTCGGCTTTCGGACGGCGGCGGCGGCAGCGCAGCCTCCCTCCCGAGCCAGCGACAACAGGTGCAGCCCAGCCGTTTGAATTAACGGCCGGTGGCCGCGGGTCCGCGGCGCCCGCCGCCGGGCACCGGCCGCCGCATCGCCGATAAAAACAGATGCGCCCCGACCGCGCCGGCGTCGGAGCCAAGGGTCAGTTTACCACGGCTGGCCGGCGGCGGATGAGCCTAACGGTCGTCGCCGGCAGGGTCGGACGGTGGCCGCCGCCCGCGGCGCCCGTCCCGCACCTCAACAGGTAGGTGCCAACAGCAGGCCTCATTAGACTCTGCCCGGCCGCGGTGCGCTGTTGATTTTTGCTCGGCTTCTGGTCTCCGGCTCCACTGGAAAACAGCCTTCCGCGGCGGGCGCACAAAGGCTTCTGGGCGCCCGCGGGGCGCACGGGCGCACGGGGAGGACGCCCGCTCGACGGCGCACGCCCGGCACAGGGCGCCCCGCGGCGACCAAACAAATTATCTCCGACATCAGCGCCGAGACAATGGGAGCGCGTTGGCGGCGGCCGGCGCATCGGTTCATCTCGGGCGACCGGCGCTGGAGCGACGAACGGGGCGCGGTTCGGGGTCCTGGCTGTGCGGAACGGCCCGTACTTACTGATGGTATCGTACCAGAGCCAGGACACGGGGGGTGGTGGGGGCCAGATGGCCCCGTCGGGAACTGGAGTGGTCCCGATATCACTCAGGGGGTACCTAGCGGCTCTGGACACTGGCAGTGTTGCCAGCTCACTTCACTGGCAAAGCGTAATGGTACGGACGACGAAACAAATAAAATAACAAGCAACAAGCAATAAATAACAAGCAACATATTGTGAAGTAGAAGCAAGCGAACTCACGCCAGTTCATGATCACAAGCACTTTAAACTGTACGCGATTAGTTGAGATTTCATTTCAGCGGGAGGCCATTAAACCAAATATACAAAAAGAAAAATGCAAAAACAAAGAACTCGTTAGAACTAGTTGTGACTTCGTAGAGTTCGAAGCCCTGCTAAATCAAGTCCTATCGTGCGATAATTCCACAGTGCATCAGGTGCGGTAGACGCTAGAAGTTTGTGCTACTGCATAGTGCACACCACTTCTAAAGGTCGGCATTTGCATAGCTATTAAACGATACATGGAACGCATCTTTTCAATTTGAAAAGGTTAGGGCCAGTCCAAGCATTCTTTCGTATTTACGGGCATACGGAAACTCGCTTTGGATATCAATTGCGTGGGTGCACCGCATAAATGGCAGTGTCACGATGGGCATGCAAAGGCGAGCGGCAGTCACATTGATCGTCGAAGGTTCCTTAGAACTCTCGGGTATCAACATATCAGCATCGATTGGAGCAACCACTCACCACCCAGCCGTGAAAACCGAGCAAAAACCCAGAGCGTCAGCTCGTCAACCGGGCCGGTAGCCGGCAAAACATTTTTAATCGGATAACGGCAGCTTACCCCGCTCCACGATATCTGATTGATGGGAGTGGATTGGAGCGACAAGACAACAGGCACGCGAGTTTTCAAACTCCACTCCCAAAGTAATGTCCCGACTATGTGTGGTTAGCTGGGACCGTAACACTGTCCAATTCGCATGACAGGCTCCAGGGACTCGACAATGAAGCCATTGATGACATCACCACTCAATGCGCCCAGTCCAACTCCAATGGGATGCATTTATCATCGACCGCAACTCAAAGCAGCACAATTATCTTCAGATCGTGACCTGATGCTTGGATAAGGCTTTTCATATTCCTCTCGATAAGGTCAGCGTATACTCGAGTCAATAATTGCCCAGTCGAGTGGAGAGCGTACTTTCGCCAAATCGAGACCACCACTCCATCTCAAGATTCTTACCGCATGCGAATAATGCCGGGCGCGCGTGTCATTTCCATTGTGGGAGGGTAGATATGCAAACCGACACGTCAGCAGACGGGAGGACCATCCGGCCAACATTCAAATGGTAGTCGCACGTGAAGTCAGCAGGCCGTATGAGGTATCTGATCAGACGGAACGGACCCATACACCTTCCGGGAAACGGGCCCGGCACGGGCCACAGTCGTCCGCTCACAATCGCCCCTAATATACCCCGCGTTCGATGTCTCTCGGACGGCGAAGATTCTACGCCATCCGGCCAATCACGTTCCATAACCGCAGCCGAGCCCCCGCTGACCTTGGATGGGATTGGCCGGACGACGTAGAATCTTCGTCGTCCGAGAGACATCGAACGCGGGGATAGTGATATCGGGTTGAAACTGCGGAAACGTGACCTAGTCTCATCGATGTATCCAGAACCGTTGACTTTCAAATACATTACAAATCGTCAAAATCTTAAATGAAATTACAAAATACTGCACCCCAGCTAGTTCGTTTCATCTCTACAACTCGACTGCATGCATCTATCCCGCTCTATCCAAGTGCGTTACATAGCCGTTACCTCATCCCCGTAAGGATTCCAAAGCGTGGGAGGGGCACGTGCGTCCCGCGGGCCAATTAGTCGACAGCGGCGCTGGGATACGTTACAGCCGCAGGGTGCGGGCGGCGCGGCGGGCGGCCCACGCACAGCCGGCACCGACGCCACCTGCGTCCAACGACCAACGGCACCCGGACGCCGCCGCGTTTAAATCTGGAGGTCAGCCCACTTTCCCAACACCAGAAGCCGACAAGCTGGATACATTGCCGATAGTAGATTACGACGATGACTCAAGTGGTGGGCGTACACCGGTTAGTGAGGGTTCAACTCATTCAATGAAAATATCACCTTCAAACAGCTTACAGTTTTGTGCTGATTTTTGCAACACGGCTTAGCAACAGCGAGTGAGCCGTGCAACACAGCAATACGTCAGGAATTATGACTATTATCAAACAAATATATCGCGTCGCGCCACCTATCAGGCCACGCGATCAAACCCCTCCATCACCGTCGCGTTTTTCGGCGACAACAAATGGCCAACGTCAAACAAGCGTAAAAACAATCCGTGCCGAGTGTCGCCTCGGCGCGGATTACCGTCCGCCGCTTTCGCCGCAGACACGCCATCGACAGCTTTGGCGCATCGGACGCGTTCGCCACTCTCGTCGCTCACGCCGCATCCGCGCCCAATTCGCCGCATTACGACAATCCGCGTTCGGATCCGATTAGGTGCGCACGGCGCGCGACGCGCACGGACGCTTGTTACCCGGCCAGACGCGTGGCTCCCGGGAGGTCATCAGACCGACAACCGTCGCCGCACGTCGCAGCCGTCGTCGCCGTCGACGTGGGCTCAGCGCCGGCGAGTAATTGGTGTGCGTCTCGTGCCGACCAAAGCTGCCGGCGGCAGCGGACGGCGACAATAGTGGCCGCGATTGGCAATCAAAGAGGCGCGCGCCGGCCGCGGCTCGACCAGATGACCAAATCCCACTCCATCATGAGGTAGCGGCAGAGGCAGCGGCGCCGGCGAGAGAGAGAGAGGTGCACCGGTTTGCCCGACAGTGATTGTCGCAGATCGTCAGACAGCCATTGCAAAGCGCTGAGGATGGGGCTGGAGAGGGGCGACGAAGGGCTGTACGCTGCCGACTCACCGCGGTGGTTCTGCGGTTTGGTGCTACTTGTAGACAAAAAGCACCACTACATGCTGATTGGTAACCACATCAGTGGCTGCAATCACAGCCACTCCCAGCTAAAAACAAACACCCTATCGCAGGCATCGCGCAACCTTGTATGCACATCGGCATTACCATAGCGTGAGCAAACCAACGCGCGCATGAAGTTGATAACATTTAACAGCCCAAAGAAGGCTACAGCAGTAATGTGTAATCCCTCGCGCAGCGTTTATACCCACGTAAACTTCAGCAGACATTACTTAGGTTCACGCCCACGTGTACTTAGCGGTCGATGAAGCTCCCTCTGAGCGCAGACAATGCGTATTGCGTATCAGCCACCAGCCAACGACATCCAAGTTACCAATTAATTAGATGATGATCACCACGCATATATCTAAAAATAGATGCTGAGCTAGAACTTAGATGCAATAACGCGCTCGCGCAGGACTAGGTAAGCAATGCCCTCATCAATGTGAAATCGACGACGCTGCCGCCACCAAATGCAGCTCTCGAGCTAGTATCAATCGGGCTGGTAAAGGCCAACGGGCCAGAGCCATGACTGAGCGAACTTGCCCAGGCAGTGGAAAAATGATCCTGAATCAAATAAATGAGGCAGGGGTGAGATCATAATGAAGCAATCTATAACATGATTTAAGCCTAATATGACTCGGGGGAATGTTCGCCCATAGACTGAAACGCTGACGGGAAAAAGGCTGTCACTATCTACGGCCACAATTCTACTGGTAGATTTAAAAACATTATTTTTACTTTTTTCAGTCTCCTGGCTCAATATCTATAAGAGACAAACAACACTCTGCATACGGCTCTGCCTCTGCCTGGTATGCCTCGGTTCTGAGACTGCTTAGTACCGCCTACAACATACAACCACAGTGGACTACTTAGTACCGTCCAGCTACAGCTTCCACACCTCTGCAGTTCACACCTCCACACCTCAGCAAGGCGCTAATGTGCAGAGCGTGCAGCGTGCACCGCTCTGAGCCGGTCTGGCGACCCGCAGACAAATGGCATGTCTCCCGGCAGACTTGGATACGGGACTTCAAGACAGGGCTCCGAGCCACGATACGGGGACGGGATTTCGGAGGCACGGTTAAAAGACACTGCAGGCAACGAATGTAAGTACAGGATTGGAGGCATGGCATGGCGGCACGGAATGGAGGCACAAAATGGAGACACGGTTTAGAGGGACGAGATGGATACATGGGTTGAAAAAATATGAGACGGCGGCACAAGATGGCGTCACGGGTTGGAGGCACGACTCAGACACAAAGGTTGAAATCGTGGGTTGAAAATCCGACCCAGCATGGCCGACGGAGGCAGGGAGGCCGCTCGGAGACGGGGACAGGGACTGAGAACGGACCTCGGGCGGTGGGCGGTGGGCGGAGGACAGAGAGCGAAGGACGGTGGGCGGTGACGAATGGCGGTCTACTCCAGGGCCGACCCTCTCTCCCCAATCCCTCTCTCTCTCTCTCCTTCCAGGTTGACTTGACATCCTCTCCCAACCCCTCCCTTCCCAGACCTGTCTTTTCAGGACACCAACGAACGACAACTGGCAATGTACAAATTTCTTGTGTCAAATTTCCATGATGTTCCTCCGCATAGCAAATTTTTTGTAAGGTCATGAACTTAGTCCCAATTTATCTGCAACACCCTACCATCAGGAAGGCAGTCAGCACCATTGACCAGGACGAGGCCCGGCGCGCGTGCTCCGCTTTCCGGCGCCGTCTCGAGAGGGTGCGGGACGCCGACGGCGGTCACATCGAGTGACAAGGCTGTGTGTACATGACACAATACATGTGCGAAGTTTCAACTTTATGTGTTTTCATTCACCGTATTAATAGCATGTTGAAATTAGGTCTGAAAATTCCCAATTTACCTGCAACACCCTGTACATTGCCAGTTGTCGTTGGTGTGTATGTTGGTGTGTTCCGCTTGACTGCATGCGACGCGATGGACCGATGCAACGCCAGTTTTGATACATGGTTAGATTCGGCACCGCCCAGGCCGGCCGACACGGCATATGACATATCAATGTACCGCACGTGGCACGTGCGTGCCAACAAACTCGTCGCAGCAGAAATGAGACAGAGAGAGTAGTGAATGGAAAGCTCCGTGAGCCTTCCCGTGAGCTGTTGAAAGGGTGATTGTCTATCCGCATTGGCGACGTGCCGAATGTTCGCGGAAACCGGCAGTGTTGGAGGAATATGGAGGCGTTTTTAACGTGCTGAATGGCCAATGACCATGTCACACATGATCCAGACAAGGTGTGTCTTTCCTTCCCGGTCGGCGATACGCCGAAATTCGGATAGCTCTTACCTCCCGCCTGGCCAGACAGGCGGCAGCGACACGTCATGTCAACAAGCCAAACATGCAAAAGGCTCAGATCTCCGAAACAGGTATGAGCTGCGTTCTCATGACGCCGGGAGTTACGACATAAAAAGCGCTAACAGTAATTTCAGCTGAGGATAAGCATTCCAAAGGCGCCTAATTACGATAGGGACGTAACGACAAGCGTTAATTTCCTATCCAATAACGAGAAATAGAAAAATGAGCGTGCCTGGCATCATAAACATGATTGAATTACGGGAGACACCTGTTCCTAGTCTTGTCAATCGTTATGTCACGCTCTGTTGCTGGTGATTTCATGAATGATTAGCGGCAGTTGCCTGTTGTGGGTGAACTTTTCAGTCACGATCATCCATTGGAAACGGCATCATTGAGATCTCGATCGGCCGTCATTCGATCAATGACAGATAATCTCGCGATCCGATACTCACAAGGAATGATCGTGCACAACGAAACAACCAGCTTAACCTCATGAAGGTTTCGTAAATGCCAAACGGTATCGCCCATGGATCTAAAAGGCTGAAATAAAGTTGTATTCCGTGCCATATCATGTCATTTTCTTTCCGGCACGATCAGGACACGCAAGGACACCAGGCACTGCGGCGGTGGTCAGACAACCGATCGCTTCCCGATATCGACTTTCAACATTGACACGGAAGATCTCTGGCCACCATTGTTTGTGCAACAAACAAATGAGACCACCAAGACATTGTGCGATTCGTCAAAGACATTTTCCGCTAGGCTCATCGGTCACCTTCGAACTGACACGTAGCACGAAACACCTCAAAGGTGAAACGTCGACGGCGATAAAGCACGGGGCGATACTTCGAGCGTCACCACCGCTCATCAGACCTCACTCTTTAGCTCATCCATCAACGCACGCGACCGGATATCGCCAAAATAGGCTCCGTTTGCCCTGCATTATCACAACATGCCTCACTTCCAAATGTCCTCAGCAAAGGCTCATACAACTGCGCCGCGTGCTCCTGATCGCAGCCACTCACGGGAACGTTGCATGGCCTAGCGTTCTCTGCTCATTCTCTGATTCGTGAGCGGTCAGAACTGACCGAATGATGAATGGATCATCGCGTGAACCGTAAGATCCTCACCTCACGCGGCGGTTCAGTGAACCCCTGCACATACTGATCCAATTAACCCGTGATCCTGAAATCATCTCCACCCTCCCTGGAACTCTCTGCGACAGGCAAATGGGTCTGCCCCAGAGCTCTCAGTGGGTAGAAACTATAAAACCAGTCCGAGTGAAACAACGCTTTGTGAACTGTGAAGAGCCTGAGAGACGAAAATTGAAGGGCTTGGAGTTATGAAATTTCCGCTAAGTGATGAGCTTCCTTATGAATAACGCCTTTGATTCGTTGCTCACAAGGCGTAGCGTAACAGATTAATTACAAACATCAAACGATTTGAGAGAAGGGAGTGGTATTCATATTCGCCAGCGGAGCCGACAATACGCAGAAAGAAGAGGCGCTTGAAAGGCATCAAGCTACCTACCCTCAATTTACATGTTTTTTAGCTCGTTTTAGGAGAGCACGGCAGCTGTCGCAAGCTGAGTACTTTCCAAACGTGGTGTTTCTAAATTCTACACTACTGGGGAATGAGGAACTACATTTGGAACCACTTACGAAACTGGGAAATGTCATCTAAAAAGCCCGTAACACGCCGCTAAAAAACGCCCCGTCCACGTTCCTCCGCCTTCCGAATCCAGTCACTGATGTAAACCAGCGACCAATCACTGACAAAAACACCTCTCATCAACGTCCCCCAGAGCAGAGCTTCTGCATCAGACGCGTCTCTTGCCAGCGCTGCTGGCGTCATGGCTCGGTCCGACCATGAGCGCTGAGCAGCCCGGCGGAGGGCCTGCCCAGTGTCCAGCCGTGAGCTGAGCAGCGGCGGCGGCGGCTGCGGCGGCGGGTCCGATGAGTAACCACACGGCTGAGCGGATCGCCGGCGGCGGAGCCGGTTCGGCGGTCGGCCGGACGTGCCCGGCGCTCAGGTACCACCACCACCACCACCACCGCGCGGGCTGAGCTCGGCACAGCGCCGGCGCCGCCAGCTGACCGGATGAGGCCCCTTTCGGACACCGCTCGGCCGGCCAGCCCCTTCCGAATTCCGCGACCCGTTACCGCGCGGGTCCGCACGGCCGCCGTGCCCCTTCCGAATGCCGCCAGTCCGGTCGTCTGGCGAGAGTGACACCGTGCGAGATGGGCGCACAAGATGTGATGTGATGGAAAGAGGTCATGAAACCGACGTAATGTCCGGCGTATCTGCCGTTGGTTTTCCCCGGGCGGCCCGAGATTCGATTGGATCAATCGATGTCGGTAAATGGTGAAGGCAGGTCGCTCATTAATCAGGATCTGTATGCAAACGAGACGAGTGGGCGAACAGCAGACGCTGTCCTCGTCACTGCTCCCCGTAATGGTGAACTGCTGGATGAGGGCAGTGATGTGGCGGCGTGCTGCCGAGTGCCGAACGGCAGCCATCGCCATACATTGGCGACACATAATGACACCGATGGAACTTTGTAAGATCGTAGAGGTTACCTGGCCCTGTGACTATTGACAATGTTAACACCGACGGCAGTTTAAAGCACAACAACACAACTACCGACTGCTATCGCACCACTGGAAGTAACAACCATTTCGAGGAAAAACCACACGAACTATCGAGCTGATCGTCGCTGGCGGTGGTTACAACTCGCAGATATCAGCTCAAATCCTGTTATAACCGATGTCAATGCTTAGAAGTCAGGCAATCATCCATGGAAGAAGAAAAAACGACTCACGGCAGTGTCCACTGTCTACTAAGACACCAGAAATCATTAGCAACACTAGAAGAAGCCATCACAAACGGCAGGTAACCACTCCGGCCGGAAATAACCACCAACTTCGCCGGCCACTGGCGCCGGTAACCGCCCACGGTCACCACAATGGCGACCGTTTGGGGTTTCACCGCCCGCGGGCCCTCGGAATAAGACGGCGCATCGTTATTTATGCGCTTTGCACGCTGCAAGGCATTGCCAGCATTTGCATTTTGGCAGTGGTTCCAAGTCATTACTGCGGGATCGAGCCGGGCTTCGTCGATAGAAAGCCGGCCCTGAAATGGTCGACGGACGCCATTAACCGCGCGGTCCATCGCCGGCGAGGTTCGACAAGAACCATCCCCGGCAGCACACAGTCGTAAAGCGGCGACCAGTTTGGAGGTTTTTAGACGTCCGGACACGGGGGAGAGAGAGGGAAGTCGGTGCAGACAGAGTGCCAGGACGAGTATCGAGCGGAATTGCCGTCAGACTCGTCTCGTTCAGTGATATCATTAGCGATATTCAACTGAATAGCGTGACACTGAGGTCACGACAGGGTGCCATTGGGCTGTATGCCCACTCATTTCCTTACATGCACCCATTTTTGCCATTGCGAGCCGAAACACAGCCGTCAATTGGGCACATCACGCGCACGTTGGTGTCAATAATGGAGCAACATACCTAAACGAGCATGGCACGGTAAGGCACGGGTAAAACGCGGGGAACTCTTCACTGCGAGGACAAGGACGCGAGGACACCGAACCCCTCACCAGACCAGACCAGAGACCTATGCCAATTAAAGTATCACATTACGGAGTCAAGCTTTGCGAATGCGGATAAACATTGCTCTAAATGAGCTGCGACAGGCAAGGTAGGTATGCGGCTCAGCTAATTACGCTGCAAGACAGAGGTCAAACGGAATGAACCACTTCTACAGAAATGTCACAATGTATGTCGAAGATGTCACGACGAGCACGCAAGAGGAAATGAGGACGATCATATTGCAAATCAAACACAAAATGTACTTGTAAAGCTGCTACCAAAAACAACTCCTTACATAAAATGCGACTTTCATACAATATCTTGCGAAATAAGTAATTCAAGGAAGAGAAAACTGCATAGACAACAGAAGGAAATGGGAAGAGAACAAAACAATGTCTATTCCAGCGCACGACACTCCATTTGACCGCAAATCCAGCAAACTGGAAGCATCTAACTGCTGTTGAAATTGCTTCATGATCAAACACTTAACGTGCGGCTAAACTTCATTCCAAAGTAATTTACGTTTAGCGTTGTCATTCACCGTACCCAAATTCGGCCGTTTTGGGGCGATTTAGCTGCGAAATCGTTTCACGGTTGAACGATTTCGCTGCACGCGGCTGTCAGGACCCTAGTCGGCCAGCGCACGGACTGAGAAAGACCGCGGCAGCTGCGACTGTTTGAGGGTAGGTGTGACGTATCACCCAGCAACACCAAACGCGCCGACAGGGTGCCTGGTGATCAAATTAGCGGTAGTTAGTGGTAATTAATCCAAATAGCCTGGTCCATAACTGTGCGAATAGTATGACTAATCCGCATATAAAACTCGTGAGCATCACCGTTTTGAGCGGAAAGATTGAAAACAAACGGTACCGACTGACAGAAACTGAATGAAATTGAGGGAAACATCTGATTGAAACAGACGGAAACAGACACTTTTCAAGCTACCTGAAAATTGTCGGCACATTTTCCGTTCATTCCAGTGAAACGCTTACAACCTTCCTGTTTTTGAATTGATGTTTTATAAGAAAAAGATATTCAGGATTTTCCTTTATTAGTTGACTAAGAGTAACACCTTAGGGGTGAGACAGGAACTGATGTATTCGGCAACTGGCCAGTAAAAATGTCGTGTATTGAATGGAACATCCTCTTTGAAAAGGAACAAACAGTTTCTGGAACACGCCGACAAACCACGCGTAATTGCATATAATTACCTAATAGTACGCGGCTGTGGCGATGTGGTGATCAGCAGTGCTGCATATTGGACTTAGCGCTGACAGCCGAGCAGGATTTTTAGAAGTTGAATAAGACACAAATAACTGAACCTTTTGCCCGTTTCGGATTTTGTTGTCAAACCCCTGACAATCGAATAAATGAGCTCAAACGCCTATTGCAGAAAACGATAAATCAAGCATTGGTATCACATTAGAAAACGGCAAGTAGTCATGTCTCTCATCCAAATAGTTCCACGGAGTCATCGAATACTCATTCTCCAAAACCAGCCCGTAGCTATTCTGAACAAACCTCAGTCACAATCCTGTGACATCGCCGATTCGTCGGGAATGCAAATCGGTTCGCCGACTGACGTGGAATTCAGAGACCAGCCCCAAGATCAGACGAGCCGACAAATACCACCCGGCAAGGTATGGCTGGACGGGACAGATTAAGGACAACAAAAGCTGCACTTCACTTGAACCATTCAGAGTATTTTTCCCGGCCACTTTATGAGTCATGCCTAACAATGAAGTTTCAAGAAAAAATGCAAAGGATCATCATCGGAAGGAAAAGATCGCTGTCTTATTGTATTGTAACCACGAAGCGAATTTGTCATTGAATGCTCAAGGTTATGTGGTGTTCTAACCATATCGCGATCAACGGGAGATGACGGTAACCATTGGTGCTATTTTTGTTGTTGGGTGCACACTAATATAAATGAAGATTCACAGTTATTTTTGTTATTCACGTCCATGTGCGGTCGTGATAAAGTGAAAAAATAGGCAATAGTGGACAGAGATCGTTCCATGTGATGCCCCCAAAATAAGTGAACACTGATAAGTGAAACAAGCTAAATCGTGCAATGGGAGCAAACACCACACATGATCGACTCTCAGGGCAAATCAGTTTCAATCAGTCATTTAAGCTGTCGACCCTCCGTGGAAAATAGAAGCTGACTCCTCTCCGAGGACAAGCCTACGTCTGTGATGTTACGCAACAGGCTATACTAATCAAGGCCCTAGCCATCAGCCACCCACTTAACCATTTGGACTATATCAATATCCAACATAAATAAATACAAGACAGCACTGATCTATGTCAGATGGTTGCATGAACAAGATAGGTCATTAGGTCCTTTTCATAAACATTTTAGGTCGGCTGGACTGGTTGCTTTCAGCTCAATTTGATCGCTAGGTAAGTTCAGTCAATTGATCAGCTTCCTCTTCACTGCCACAGCAATCACCAATGGGCCTCATTTCCCAGTGGAAAATGAACTGTAAACAACTACCGCATCCGATCATGAAATCTAAACCGCTTACGCAATGCAAACAAGCCCGGGAACATATGCACACCTCCCCAGACGTGTCTGGCTCAGTCTTCAGCAATCACATCGCCAACGGCGGCAGACGCAACACCGGCGAACCCCGCGACAGGTTGACTGTTTGAACACGTCCCCATGGCTAAAATCCGCTCCAATGGTACGCCAGTAGCCGGGACAGGAGCCGCTGCGGGTCGTTATTCGTCATGGCGCTGCCGCATACCGATCCGACCACGGCGCCTGTGCACACAGACCCGCACGCGATGATAGCATTCCACGGCGACCGGGGCGACCGGCGCACCGTGTGCCGGACAGTGGTGTGACTGACGGCGGGCGTCCAGCTACCTGTGCCCTTTTCCTCCAACTCCGTCTCGAACTCGAACAAGTATCTACCAAGAGCTCTAAATACAATGAGCCTGCTACCTTCCTCCAACACCAACGCTACCTTTACCCACACCGCGACCGGAGTTGTGACCACCGTGACAACAGTCCACCACCGGCCGTGCCCTCCACGACGGCGTCTTCCGGCAGCTCACCTTTCCTCGCTCGTCCCCGCGGCGGCGCTGTGGTCCGGTCCGTCAGAGACCACTCTGGTCCGGTCTGGTCCGCTCGGCTCGGTCCGCCGCCACACGCGCGGGCCGCCGCCAGGTACACTGGTGAGCTGCCACCGCGCGTCGGCCGCCGCCGCCGCCGCCGCCCGGTCCCTCTCGCTGCCGCCGCCACCGCCGCGGGCTCTTGGCTGCCTCTCTGACCACTATGGCCGCTCCCAATTACGTGTCCGGCGGGGCGCGCGCGGCCGGCCGGCCGGTCGGCTTGTTTTTAGCCGGATAAGGTCGCAGCGCGCGGCGCGCGCGGCCCTTTGTGATGCCGAACTGCCGCCGAATTCCGCGGGCGCCGGGCCGTCCGCAGCGCGCTCCTGACGAGTCTGCGCGTCCCGCCGGTCGTGGGAACGTCCAGAGAGTGCCCGCGGCTACGGCGCACCTACTTAGTGTGCCGGCCACGGCTCACACTAGACCGGTCACCGATGACCTGATACAGATCCATGTGGAGAGGAGCAGCGTCCGTCAGCGCGTTCCCAAAGCATAGCGTTCCCAAAGCATAGCGCGGCGCGGATTAGCTCTTGAGCTCCGTATGTTACGCTAACGGACTGTCTACAATACTGACCACAAAGAAGTGAAAAATACAAGTTCCAGGAACGATGACGAATTCAGGAGAAAATCGCGGCCCTCGATCAGTTGCTTAGATCTCTTGTTTCCATCAGATAATCTCACAAAGGCAGCCGGGGAGTGACGAAGGTACGAATCGTATCAGTTCAGATCTCCCTTCATCTTGTGCAAAATACACGGAACAAAGGAGCACGACCGTTTCAAGGACGAACAAACGATCACAGTATCGGTGGATATCGAAAAAAAGATCGTAACATCTGTGTAATTGAAAAGGCATTACAAAGTTTTGCAGCAAATATACGAGAAAATCGTTGGCTAATGGTCCATTCAAAGTCATAACTTTTTTTCCGAGTGCGTGTGACGAAGAGGCCAACCCAGACTTCTCAAGTCAGCGCTGTTTTCTGTAAAACACTGCCCTCCGGGGGTACAAACCACTCTGTGGGCGCACAGGTCTGTTCGCGGTACCGACTGCCACGTAAACATAGCCAAACGACACCATAAACAGAACCGGCGACCCGTGCATGAGACGTATACGCCGCCCCCCCCCCCCTCTCGTCAGATGACGTTAGCTGCCCGCAAAGCCTTAGGGGGAGGGGGGGGGGCAGAGATGGCCTCAGGGCTCTGGCAGGTCTGTTGGAAGCCCATGTATTAGCAAAGAGCACAAGAGCCGACGGTCGACCAGAAGGGTGGGCGAGGGGAGGGGGCTGGAGCCGGTGCAACAGAGAGAATCGCCCACCAGCAGAGAGAAATCACCAGACTCCTGACAGACACACAGTCGTTTGTTTTGGTTCGGCCGACAACGTCCGCCGGCAAAAACAGTCGGATCGTCGCTGCATCGGCCGGGCGACCGAACCGGTGCCGATGTCACTGACAGCCAGCCTTCGATCGGAGACAGGAGTTCAGATTCCGGGCGGAGTTTAATTCGTAAACTTCGCCCGGAATGAAATACACTGACGACATTTCCAGAAGGAGGAAATAATTTCATTCAGCCTCCTCCAAATATCCCACCGGTCTCATCAGCTATTTTCACCTTAATGACATCCCACGTTAGCGTGACTTGGTATCACATTAACGATCAATGAGAAATATTTTTTTTAAGGCGAAAACCTCTCTACGATCCTGGTCCCTTCCTCCTCGACTGCGGTCCACAGTTTGCAGCCCACAGTCCAACCTCCGAGGACCTGAGTCACACCTGCACAAACCGGCCGGTCAGGAAAAATCGGCCGAAATGGAGCGCGCAAACACACCTGATTGGCATTGTTCCGGCCGGTGTCTAATGACAAGGTCACCGGCGACAGTGGAGCCCGAGCGAGCGGCGCGCACTGCAGGCCGGCGCGCGAGCGAGCGAGCGAGCTCCGCGCTGCAGGAAAACTCAGCCGGGATGCACTGGCGTCACGGGAAACTTTTTGGCCGGATACACCGGCGACTCCGACAGCTGACTTTCGGGAAACGGCAAACTAAAAACGGCGATGAATACTGAATGGCGCTAAATGAATCACCCAACAAACAATATAGGATATGATAAAACAAACGGGATAAACAAACTCTTATCAGACCATTTTTCCTCTGATGTTCAGCTTTGATTTTTGAAACGGCGAAGGTGATATTTTCCCGAACCAGTAACCTGGAAAACGCTTTGAATAGCCCAGTATTGTTATCGATGCTTCCTATGTTCTGCTCTAGTTCAATATCAGTCGTTCAATAAACCATTTCGCTGCTAATACCAGCAACACATCAAATATTTATAGAGGCATGCCGTCAACATCAGTAGCATATAAGCGATGATGAGCCCAATGGGAAAGGAGGTTCTGTAACCTCGCCAGTAAATGGCAGGTCAATTGGTCATATTGCAATTTCCAAATAAAATAATCAGCGGCTGAAATTATCTCCTAGAATGAGCTTAACTACAAAAACACGCAACTGCGCTACGTTCCTGACAAGTATAGCCATCATCTACGTGCCAGCTACCCCTCTCCTCGGCAAAACTTCAATCACAGGTAAATTCCGTCCAGCCAGAACGACATTACTAGCATAATCCACGCAAAAGGATCGGGAACGGGCTAATCGCTTTAGTGTGGTATCTGCAAGGACAGCCTCGGAATAATTTTCTGCAACACTCCGTAATGGCTTCATCAGCTAACGATTACCCGCCACGTCATTTGCGTAATCCTTGCACGCAATATTTACCTTCTCAAACTCACGGACGAGACATAGCCTGAACTTCCTACCTAGCTACGACTCTCTCGTTTCCATGACATCCCTACACAGGACATCGCCCTTTGTTGCAGGGTCCGCCCTGCCCATGTCACTTCCCTCCCCCCCTGCATCTTCTCGACTCCCTCCCCCCCCCCTCCTTATGTCCTCGAGAGTCCATCTCGGGGCTCGCCGGAAGCGTCGCTCATCCGGCGGCGGTGGCGCGGGCTGGAGGTGCGGCCCCAGAACTGGTTTGGCGTCGCCGCCGCCACCACGCCATTTCAGGTTTACCGTTGCCGAGTGCGGTCGCCGGTCCGCCGCGGGCGGACGCGCTGTCCCCGGGCGGTGGGGGCGTGAGGTTTGGGGGTTGCAACGGCAGAGGGGGCGGAGTTTGGTAGCTCGTGCGGTGTTGAAGGCATTTTATCGGCCTTTATAGCGTGAGTAGTTTGACTTGATGCGCAATGGCGTCAGACAATGCATGGCGATAGCGGATACGGAATCTGTATCGTCGAAATGCGGGGAAATCCCCAGCAAATATTGCGCCTTTGCCGACCTAAATAGATGGCTGACCATATTGAGTGAATCAGAATGTTGCCAAGTTGTTAACAGTGGCCAGGTATCAACAAAGACGCGGTGTTCGTTCGCGCTCTGGCCATGTTTGGAAGCATCGCGCAATTAGTAAGTTAAATACTTTGATAATGGTTATTTTTGTTTTTGACGTTTTGTTGGGCAATGCACGCATTAATTTTCAGGTGAATATAAAGATCATTAAGCTTTCCACTTCAAGGCAAACACGATGAAATATATCCTCAAAAGACCTTTTCCTTCATGGACATTGGACATGAAACCTAGCCCCTCGAGACTTGGCACCAGTAACGACCCCCTAACACGTAAATCATTTCACCACGGAGCATCACTGACGCAACGGGCAGTCCCGAGACGTCATCTGGACACTCTCGGAGGCGCCTGATGGTCCTTCCTGTCCATAACAGTCCTGCAGCGACTGATGCAACGAACGGCTCGGGCACACCTCGCCCCTCGGCGTCACCACCGCTCATTGTGTGTCGCGGACGCCGCGCGGCCGACGCCCGACGCGAACCAGACTGACTGATGATGCCGCGCCGGCCGTCGTCATGACAACCGCCGCGTCCTATGGAGATGGATGGAGCCGCTGCACCGCCTGATGAGAGCGGTTGTGATGGGGCCTCTCGTCTGCCTCTCTGGCACTGCGGGCGCTTTGCATGGGATCCATGAGTAGAAAAGGATAGTTCAGGGAGATTCAGCAGTTCTACAGTGCTTGTTCAATGTTCATAGCACACTGTGTCCACTCGACTCACGCAGCAAACCATTTTACCACATCTTCAAGAGAGATAATTAGCTTTTACTTTTAAAGAACAAAGTCAGCTGTCAAACATAACAGAGACACGAAAAACGTCAAAATCATGTAAGAAATAAAAGATAATGTTGAAAATTTTCGCTGAAAAGGTCGATGTTCGCGAAGAAAAATTATCGAATGGGAGCCTATAAGCCGCACCTAAACCAGCTTCGCAAAAGGAGACGCTTTGCCATAACGATGATTTCAAAACATTTCCGATATCCAGTTAACTTCGTCTCGGTATTGATAGCCGAAATGATTCGAATATTCCCGATGCTTGATCCAGCATATGGCCAAAATACTGAGAAGGGCGGCCAGCAACAAAAGCCGGAACCTGGCGACGGCTTGGAATGAAGCGATTCTCTGCATACATGCAGTGTATGCGACGCATTCGGAGACTGAAACCAAGGACTGAAACGACAAGCATTCTTCAAGTGCACCGCATTTGATTGACAAATCCCGAGTCACGAAACGCATCCAATTAGGACTGTGTGTGACAACATCCCGGCTAATACCAGACTAGGAGATCTCCTAATGAAGATAAGGTGACCAGTAAAACCCATCAGATGAATGAAAATCACTCTAAAATTGATCGAACACTTGTTGCAATAGATTGCTGAAATGAATGTAGCATCTAACTGTGCAATCAACATGATGAAATATTTTGGATAAATGGCATTTCTCACCAATATAATTGCTCATTGCCATGTATGCCTTACTTTTTAACTATCTTTTGGCTTTTTAAATTACTTTGAACTGTTATTGTATGCCTGCCTTATATAACTGACTAAACTGGGAGCGTAACAAGAGCCACCAGGAAGGGGATGTAATAATTAACAGGCGAAGTCGCTTCTTTACCTCCTGAAAAGTCTCCTTCATTCGACTTCAAGCAGTCCTCCGTATAACAATGATGAACATATGCCAGATTATACATTGTTCCATCCGTGTGGTATAAATGAAGAATAAATATTGTCACATAAGTTCCGGATGTTGACAGCAAATTACCTCAAGCCAAACCCCGCAGATCATTAGGCATAAGATCAAGTGGAAAACATTTCGCTGGAAGCTGTTGCTACTAACAGGAAACAGTCACACCCTAGCCGTGTCAATCATCAATGAAAAAAATTGGGTACAATGCTATCGACAATTTTAAATTGGAGGTCATCAGACTTTTCCACTAGTTTGAACTTTGAACATTTTCGCTTAATGACCAAGACAAAGAGCAGTCTCATTTGCATAAAATGACAGGGATTTCCGTTTCCTTATCAGCATTTGTCACTAAGCGTAACAAAACGTTTGCATGAAAATCCCAATACAAGTGAAAAATTTATTATACTGTAGCTGAAGACACAACATTGAACGGGAAGGTTTTCTTGGTTTATGATAAGGTAAACATGAGGGGATGAGCTCAACAATATCTGGTAGCTGTGTAAAATATGCGTGACTAGATCCGCAGAGTATTTCAGGGCATATACTATATACATCAACGGATCAAGAGCTATTCACAGTTCCGCGCCGCATCCTGTTAAATTTGCAGTAGGTAATGTTATGTAAGCTCCATAACGTAAATTTGCTATGCAGGTGGTATTTTGGGCGTTACTTTCGGCATTATAATGGCAGCGATATCGGCATTTTGATAAGGTATACATGCGCAGGGTATATTACGCTATTTGTTTTTAGTAGAAACAACCTAGCCAATGAGTCAAATACGATTCGCAGCATAAACGTAGGGGAGAGTGGGGTAAGATGCCCAGGGTGGGAAAGACGCCCCACCCCCTCTAGCGGCGAAACAAAGAATCGAACCTAGAAATTAATGTTCTTAGCGTAAAGCGGAAGCCTGCCTTGTTAACTGCACAAAAATTTGCGAAGCTCGGTTGGGCAACGGCTGGCTGGTGATTGCATGTTTTTTATTTGCTGTTTTCAAAAAATATTTTGGTGTCAAAACATTGTAAATATCAAAGAAGGTAGATAATATTTGCGTCCCTTGCTATAGTCGTGATACATCAACATGCGTGCACTGTGTCCCAAACAGTTTGTTTCAGGGTGTAATTTTATGGCTAACAAATTGTACTGATTTAATGTTACTTCGGTACCTTGGGGTAAGATGCCCCCTGTCCTGATGGGGAAAGACGCCCCCCTAAATCCGTAGGCTGTCCTTCAAGCAGCCCGTCAAATCATTTATTACATACTTGTGATGAGAGACAAAAGCCGATCTGGGACTATTGAGAGTCCAGTACGGTCGGGTGCTCCCCATGCCGGTCTCTCGGCCCACACACTCAACACAGCGACTTTTTGGGCGGCATCTGACTCTGAGAGCCCTCACGACGGCCTCTGTGGGCCCCATTATTGGCTCCAGGACCCCTCACGACATCCTTTGAGGGCTCCCACGTTGGCTCCACGGGCCGCGCTGGCATCTGAGGTCCCCACGATGGGCTCGAGGGCCCTCAAGCATCATGAAGACCTATAAGGGCCCCACAGTGGTCTCCGAACGCCACCACGGAGGCTTGTGTGGCCGCGCTGGACTATGATGGCCCTAACGATGACCTCTGAAGCCCCTTACGACTACTTTTGAGGGCCCTTACGATGACGTTTGGTGCCTACTGCAGGCTCGAAGGGACTACTGATTCGTTCAGGCGATTCACGTGCCCATTTATGTCATTTATAGTGCAGGAGGCATCTTCCCCAACGCCAGGGGGCGTCTTTCCCACCCTGTGGGGTAAGATGCCCCTTTTCACTTCTTCAGGAAAATGCTTAATAGCAAAAAAAGTTATCATATTTCAGGCACGAAAGTGTGATCTTTTTGGAGAAAAATGATGTCGGCTTCCGTTGAAACTCCAAGTTTTTGCTTTCCGATCGTCATTTTCGAATAATATATGACATAGTAAAACCCTGGGCATCTTTCCCCACTCTCCCCTATGGTATAAACCATCATTTTAGAAAAATAAAGGCATAAAACAAATGGCATAAGAATGCGTAACAAAAAAATGAAAAGTGGTTGGAATAGGAACCTCAACATATTGACTTGATATTGACGACTAAACGAGGATAATCATCGGGAAACCAAATAGTACCATTACTAGTTACGCAAATTTAGACCTACATAAGGCTTGCGGTTGGAGTGAATCCAAAAATAGATAAACGAGAATTGCGCTCATCATTCGACAATCCGACAAAATAATGAACACCTTCAATGACAGGTCACCTAATCAAACTGAAGACGGCACATAATGAACAGAAAACGGCGTAATGTACTTTTGCACTACATATATTATGTACAGTCAATCTTGGAAGTACCGCGCATCGGTGCGGTGGATCCACCAAGCCCGACCGAGGAAGGGCTGCTAATTTTTAGAGTCACAGAACTATCATAATTGACCTGGAGGATGGATCAGGATGTCAATTGGTTCGGTGACTCAAGTTTAGCAGCCCTCCCTCGGTTGGGCTTGATGGATCCGCCGCACTGATGCTCGATACTTTCAAGACTGACTGTGCATAGAATGTAAAACATTCTGCGTAATAAAAGGCTCCGTCACGATTTTAAGATTGGGGGAGGGGGTCCGGACGACGGTGAAAACAGGGCGCCTGGGGCGATTTGATCAAGGTTCGTGAAATTTACACGTGACGTTTGGGATGTAGAAGGCTCATAAAGGGGGAAAAGTTCCAAATGTCACGTGACTAATATGCCCTCCGGCGCCCTGTTTTCACCGGCGTCCGGGGGTCCGACAAAAAAAGCAACCCCTTATCCATGCAGATGCATTACCGAAACGAAAATATTGCGGGTTCCAAAGTCGAACCCCATGACCTCCCCGCACCCGTTGACGGAGTCCCTGGATAACAGAGAATCTGTCTCTGCAGATGACGAGGATTTCTACGGTTCTACCGCAGTAGGTATAAGGGTAATCTGCCGCAGCAGGTAATGGAGATCAGATAAATTTGCCGCAGCAGGTGAAGGAGTACGTATCTTACCGCAGCAGGTAGGGGTATTCTGCCGTTGCCCCGCTACCGTGCCTGCCGCTCAGACTGCACCAGCCTTTTCGAACGGCATGGCCCGTCACGCATGAACGAAGAGCGTGACTCCCGACCGTCGGCCGAGCATGACACATGGACCCACTGCACACGGATATAAAACTGAACGGCCCGTGCTTCAATACCCGGTAATCGGTATTGTGTGCACATGAGCTCCGACCGTTCCGAAAGTCAAATAAAGTCGATACTGACAGCAGTCGCTGGTCTAAGGATGATGAAATATGACTGAGAGACCATCACCAGATGCGCAAATAATACACCTTTCGGTCAATCATCAGACATCTTTTAGATCTTCAGACATCAGTAGATCTTTTACGGAACGAGGGAGCCTTGAGCTTTCAGGTTACTCCCGGATCGAAATTGAAATACGAGGTCGGTGAGTGCGGTGACCCGATCGACTTTTTCAGGGCTTTAGACACCCAGTTTATGGGATATCGAATCAGTAAGGAATAGGATCCTGTCCCCTCACCAGCTCGATAGCTTCCACTTCATATCCTGTCCTCAATCTTCCCAACGCCCCGAAATTCACGCCTAGCGCCGTCAGTGCCACGTGTACCGAGCAACAAACGCACGAGGTTCTGGCATTCCCAGCGACGCTCAACCACCCCTCGATATTCCCTTCTAACGCTTCACACCACAGCCAGCGGGGTCACGAGACGAGAACTCACCTTAAACGCGATCCCAGCGATGTCCACAAATGCAGCTTCAAAGCCACTGGTCGCGCAACTACCCCGTACCCGCCTCCGTGAGGTATGCGAGGAATGGACAAAGAATCCCGGCAACGCGCCGGTCCACTGCGCACCGCGTCTGCGCACCAACAGAAGGCGAGCCAACGGAAATCGGGTTGGACGGTTCTTATTTTCGCGACATCGTCTCCCAGTCCCAGCAGGGACTTGCGTAGCACATTGCTTAACAGATAGCTTCCTTACAACTGATAAAACCCGGTATATTCATTTCCATGCTCGGAAATCACGCTAAGATAGAAAAACCTCGTTTCCGTCGCGAACTTTGATTACGGGAGCCGCCTGACGTCATGTGTTCAAATTCAGTCGGCAATAGTTCGTCCCCTGTCCGCAACTGCTCGTGGTGGCGCCACCTACCAGACGTTCCCACGGGCGGAGTGCCGTGGGAAGCAGGCTGCTTTGCGTTGGGGCGGGGAGAATGTGAGTGGTAGCAAGGCCCTATATACCAGTGGTAGTATACCATGGGCCGTGGGGAGAAGAAGCCGTTAGGCAGTATCCGGTATCGGCTTCTCCCGTCAGATTGAGATAAGTGAAGGTCGAAGGACGTTATTTCCGTTTCTAATCTGGGCACTACTCGTCGAAGAAGCTGGCTGGGGGAGCAAAAGTTAACCGACACCGTGCCATATATATACCCTACCCATTACCTACCTACCTAGGGCGTCGATAGACGGCGAAAGCAGAAGGTAGATAAAGGCAGAAGGAGCCCGGTGAAATTGGGCATATGCCTCTGGGCCCAGGGTGCATCGTCCGAAATCGATGAAAGTGTAGGTACCGTTTTCCTCAAGGGAAAAGCTTTACTATTAACTACCTCATAAAAACTTGCTTGAAATTGCACATCAACGCGTAGCAGGGGCGGATCCAGCCGATCCGTTTGGGGAGGGCAAAAGTTTAGCCGACCATCGGCGACCCCGACCCACCACCGCGCCAGTGACCAAGTTACTTCACAACGCCAGTTACACTATCTTACCGTAAGATGGTGTAAAATATCTTATGTTAACCCGTGCCAGCCGCGCTGAGGCTCAGGGATTTTCACGCCCCTGGGGGATGTTTGAACACCCATATCTCTTCTAACTCGGCTCCTGGACCACGTAGCAACACGCGGTAGACGGCGTTTGAAAGAGTGTCAAACACCGTTCCATGCTTCTATCCTCAGGATGCAGAAATCCTTCTCCTCCACTCCACAACCCCCCTCCCGGCTGGGCAGGCAACTTTATCTCATGCGGGCTGCTCCCTTGGAGCAGCACCGCTGCTCCCGAGGGAGTGCACCCCGTAGCCGGGTGCAGTGAGTACCTTGGGGCTGCCCGGCCTGTCCTTCGGGATGGGCTCAGCCCCGGTGACTCACTAGGGTGCCTGCCCAGACCAATGTCTCCCCCTAATTCCTATCATCCTTCCGGCTCTGAAATGGTCTAATTGGACCGAAAGGGCCTAACCCAACAAACAAACAAACAAACAAAGAGTGTCAAACATGATGACCAAATTACCCCAGTCACTTTTAAGGTCAGGTCAGATGTCAGATCACCAGAGCCCATCAAAGGCCAAATCCCGATAATATTTAGGTCCAGTTTCGACAATTTTTGAAGAACTGGCGCATAACTCGGAAACGAATAGAGCTAGAGCGCCCCAGAAAAGCTAATTTGATAGCACTGTTACTGCTCTTTCTGGATAATTCGCTCAGATTGGACCTAAGATCAACGGTTTAGCCTCCAGGGGAAACTGCCATAATATATACTATTTTTACGGGAACGGATTTTCTGCGATAACTTTTGAATCAAACCTTGTGCGATCTTACTTTTACCGGCATCGTGTTCCTCTCGCGAAGACGCGTCGAATGAGTTATAATTTGATCTTAAAAAGTGAACTTACAACTTTGACATTTGGTCAAGTCATGACCATGGAAAAGGTCGTGTTGCATATCAGTCGATCCGTATCGTAAAGCTGAACACATCTAAGGTGTTTCTATTGCTCTAGAATGCGTCCAGCAGAAGTTATTAGCGAATTGCTGCAAACTATTGCATATCTTTCGTGACCTGAGATGATCTCAGGGACATATAAGGAGGGGTCACGGGTGCTATTTTCCGGTTCACTGTGTGCTGTTTAGGTCGTAACTCGGTATTGTTAAGAGTGACGTTTCTTATAAATTTAGCACGAATGTTTGAAAGGGCGGATTGACGGGAGCCGGAGCCTACGCTAAGCAGAGCTTGTTGCGTAGAGCCCGACCCCTACCGTCCGATCGCGTAATTCCGGGTGACAGGAGAATTCAGTTGAACGTTTAACAATGCTAATGTTTAACCGTTAACGTGCCCTTCAAAGCCGGACACGGCCTGTCGGCTGTCCCACTCCTGACTTTGACTGGCTGCGGCTGCTCCCACCAACCTCAGACCATCCCCGTCAGGAGTCTCAAATATCGAGCGCCGGAGCGACTCAAACCCGGGCTCTCACTACCGGGAGTCCATTGCTTTACCAACTGAGCTACCGGACAGGAGGTTTGCCCAAAAAAAGGTGCCTTTCAATTTTCTCTTATTGACTTATAGTGGAGAGGTCGCAAAAATGGCCTAGCCCTAGGTCATCGATATAAAAATCATGTGACTAACATTTTGTACATAGGTACTGTTACCCTTATTAACTGCTGAAAGTTTCAAAGCGATCCGTCACTCGGTTTAGCTATGGCAAACATTGGAAATGTTTTTAGGTTATGTCACTTGACGTGCAGCTATAGTGACTTCGTGACCTTGAGAGGCCTTGGTCTGACATTTTCAGAACATATGCAAAAAATAGGTATAAAATGGCGGCTAGGCACGTCGCCGTTTTTTTTTACGCGGAACGCTCCACAGCAATGAGGCTCCCAACAAATGACAAAACTGTGGATTGCTTAGGTAATTTCGAATATAGGGTGGTGGGCGTCTTACCCGACTGGGCATCTTGCCCCGTGTTACCCCACACCATGGCCATTGGCCACACTGCATATGCTTATGCATTAGGGTTGTTCAAAAAAACCGAATTTTGGAAAAGTATATGGGCTCATGGCTCAGGTGGTGCGGTATTCTTTTCTGAGACCAATGATGCCCTTTTTTCTGAAAAGTATTAACTGTTAGGGGCTCCTCAAACGGCTTAAAGAGGACCATGCTACGCCCGCCGACCGGCCGGTGTCAATAAGGGCGAGAACTCGACGCCGCGCGCCGGCGGCAGCGCCTTATCGGCACCGCGCGCCACGACATCTGCCGGGCGGCCGGCTGGGCGGTGGGAAGTTATAAGTGCGTGGTCTTATTGCACACGATCGGGGTGAGCTATCCCATGTTTTCGGGGCGGAAAGTTTCAGTGCAGCATCGGTGCGCCTGCCACGGTGGTCTGTGTCGATGGTATAGAAAATAACTCAAGCAGAGCTCAGAAAAGACTGAATGATTCCGAGTAGTTGCCTTGAAACAATCCGTTTTAAGAATACAGCTGCCTTCTTAACGTACCGTATCACTTGTTAATTCTTCAAAAAACAAACTCTGAGCAATAACACACCTCTTTGCATTGCTGTTGACAATTTACGTTAGTTTTTGACGGTGGCTCGCACCCCCAATATGCTGCCGCGCAACTTTATTCCAACGGCGAAACGGCAACTTCGCGAGAATCGAAAATTCACGATATACGTACAGCAGGGGCTGGCAATGCAGTATGCACAAGGACAGAATATGGAGGAGACCCGACAGTCATCGGCCCAAGTTTGGGGGTGGCTTTGACGAGCATAGGCGTCACCAATGTCATTATTCAGATACGTTGATGTCAGATGCTGGGGCAACAGAATCGACGCCAGGTGTAGCTTAGATTAGCGGGTCGAAAGAAAACATAACATGTCTGGGAATGACAGGGTGGCCACCCTGACAGTGTGACGAAGTGAGACATGAGTAGAGACATTCGCCGGAGTACCTACTCATATAAATCAAGCGCCGTTTATCCAATCCTTCGAGCATAAGCGACGCCGGCAGTCTGGCCATGGGGCGGCCGTGCCCACCGATGCCGATCAAGACCCGAATCCAGACCCGGCATAGAACACAGCTCTGCCCTGACGTGACACATTAACCCGGTGTGTCACTCATGACGGATAGACCAATGCAGGAGCCTTGCCAGCTCCTGTTGTACCTACTTCGTTAAATTTTCGATTCTCGCTACGTTGCCGTTTCGTCGTTGGAATAGAGTTACGCGGCAGCATATTGGGGCTGCGAGCCACCGTCCAAAAGCAACTTAAATTGTCAACAGCAATGCAAAGAAGTCTGTTATTGCTCAGAGCTTGCTTTTTGAAGAATTAACAAGTGATACAGTACGTTAAGAAGGCAGCTGTATTCTTAAAACGGATTGTTTCGAGGCAACTACCCGGAATCATTCAGTCTTTTCTGAGCTCTGCTTGAGTCATTTTCTATACCATCGACAAAGACCACCGTGGCAGACGCACCGATGCTGCACTGAAAATTTCCGCCCCGAAAACATGGGATAGTTCACCCCGATCGTGTGCAATAAGACCACGCACTTATAACTTCCCACCGCCCAGCCGGCCGCCCGGCAGATGTCGTGGCGCGTGGTGCCGATAAGGCGCTGCCGCCGCCGTGCGGCGTCGAATTCTCGCCCTTATTGACACCGGCCGGTCGGCGGGCGTAACATGGTCCTCTTTAAGCCGTTTGAGCAGCGCCTAGCAGTAATACTTTTCGAAAAAAGGGGTATCATTGGACTCAGAAAAGAATACCGCACCACATGAGCCATGAGCCCATATACTTTTCCAAAATTCGGTTTTTTTGAACAACCCTATTATGCATGCATTCAGTTCAGGGGGTTCAATCTAATATCAGCATATCGACCCAAAATATCAGCAGCAAGTGGTCAGCTCCTTCCTTCGGAATGGCCGTCACGGACAGAAGCCCTGCTTTTCGTCCATATAGGCATCGACGCCGTATTAGATTTGCTCATCGCTACATGCTTTGGGAGGGGCAAAAAGATAGTCTTGCCCACACGATTTGGCTTTGGGGAGGGCAAATGCCTATTTTGCCCTCCCCTGGATCCGCCACTGACGCGTAGGATAATGAAATGCGATGATTTTTATCTGGACAAACTCTTTTGACGAAGGGATGCCCCAGCCATTAACCCTACAGCATCTAAAGACATAGGCGGCGGAACGGGGGGGGCACCGGGGCACCGTGCCCCCCCTTGAATTCTGCAAGGGGGGCACCAATAGCATGGTGCCCCCCTTAAATTTGATGTAGGTATTAGTACTAGGGGCAGATTCGGGGAAAACTCCAAGGGGAGGGCCATGAATCGAAGTGGTGCCCCTACCTATGCCCAAAATTAAAACCTCAACGGATTTCGGCCACTTAATTTTGGTGGTGCCCTATTTTCAGTTTTTTTTTTATTTTCTTTATTTTTGGTTAGTCATGTGATGACTGGTGCCCCTGCACCTGCTAGGCCGCTGATGCCCCTGGAAAGACTGTGGTACCTACTACCTACCTACCCTGCCCCCTGACAAGCCTACGGTGGGCCCTGACATGACTTAAGTGCCCATGGGCCCTGACAGGCCTGTGGTTTCCTTGCTAAGCCTGTGGTGTCCCTGGGCCTTGGCAGGTTTGTGGTGACCCTGTTAGAACGCAGGTGCCCTTGACAGGTTTGTGGTGCCTCTGACAATGCTAAATTGCCAACGACAGGCTTGTGGTGCCCTTGACAGGCCCATGGTGCCCTTGCGAGGCCGGTGGTTCCCCTGCGAATCCGATAGTGCCCCTGGCAGGCCTCTGGTGCCCCTGGCAGGTCTGTGGTGCCCCTGGAAGACCTGTAGTGCTTTTGCTAGACCGATGGTGCTCCTGACAGGCCTGTGGTGCCACTGACAGGCCCGTGGTGCCCCTGCTAGGCCTATGGTACCCCTGGCGGGCCTGTGGTGCCCCTGTCGGCTGTCAGGCCTGTGGTGCTCCTGGCAGGCATGTGGTGACCCCAGGCCCTAAGTCATGACCCATGTGACCTCCACCCTGGGATTCGCCACTGATTAGTACCATGCGATGGCTTCTTGGTAATTTGTTACATGTAGGATTAATGGAATTTATCAAACGAGAATAAGGAAGAGACAAACACATAGGTACTTGGGGATCAGCTTAAAGTTAACCACACATACGGGCAGGGGTGTAATTTTCCTAAAATGATTGTGGGTGCCCAGCTGTAGGGGCGCCCGGCGCCAGGCCGTTTTGGGGCGCGATAGATATTCTTTATGTGGGAGCCTAAATTAACACCGAATTTGATAACATTGCTAGCCGAATGGCACTTCAAGTGACGTGTCTGACTAAGCAAATACACGCTTAAAAGTGGAAACTGACCGGAAGGACGTAAAATGCTGTAGAGGGCGCCATCCAGTAGGAGGGGCACCAAATGTGGAGGCACCAGACGGTTACGACTTACGAGGGCGCCGTGAGACGATGAAAAGGGCGCCATTCTCTTGGGAGGGCGCCGAGTGATTGAAAACGCTATGTGGTCCAGGGGCGCTAAGAGGCCAGAAGGGCGCCGCACAGTCAGTAGTGCTACGTTGGTGGGGGCGTGGGGACGCCAGATGGTTACGAGGGCGCATTGAGATCATGAAAAGGGCGCCATTCTCGTAAAAGGGTGCCGAGTGATTGAAAACGCTATATGTGGTTCAGGGGCGCTGAGAGGCCAGAAGGGCGCCGAACAGTCGAGGGATGCACGGTGAACAGAGACCTAAGGACGCGAGACGGTCAGGAGGGCGCCGTTAGACCATGAGAATGGCGCGGTGCTGTCAAAAGTGCGCCATTCTCCCAGAAGGGCGCCGAGTGATTAAAAACGCTATATTATCCATGAACGCGAGACGGTCAGGAGGACGCCGTTAGAGCATGCGAAGGGCACCGTACTCTCGAAAGGACGCTTGCAGCCTTGTAAAAGACTTGTGGGTGCATTTTCATCATTGTGTGGGCATACATAATTCAGGATTGTGGGTGCATATGCCCCCACAAAGAGATATAAAATTACACCCCTGCATACGGGGGTGAACTGCCATTTTCGTTTAGTAAAAAATAAAATTTAAAAAAATCATCGTTTCAGGGCTGTGACGAAAAATAAGTGGCCTAAATCCGATGAGAAAACAGGATTTGGGGGTACCCTAGGTTTGGCTACTTGAGCCATGGTGCCCCCCCTTGTCTCAAATCGTTCCGCCGCCTATGTCTAAAGACCGTCTTTCTGGAATGCTCCGCCTGTGTATCGTATGAGCCGTCTTTCGGTAGCTCATGAACAATGAACAGTTGACACTGTTTATTCTTCTATTGTCTCTGGCTGATGAGTGATGACACATAAGGAATACTTTAATTTCATTTCACATACCTAACATCTACGGGGTAACCCCAATCAATGCCGAGGTCAGACAGTAAAATGACATGACGAAAATAGGTAAAGAGGTGCATGGGGCGTTCCACGACAAATCGACAAATAAAAAATTAAATTTGCACCCACATATTTTATTCTTCGTTGAAAACTGGTGTAAGGGGTTGTGATGGGCGAGGAAGCCAGCTGTGGCAAGGATTTTTTTCTTCGAACAACGGTTTCCGAGATATAGCCTCGGGCAATTCCTGGAGGTCACGCTGCAACCCTATGTCTGGCGGCTTATAACTCAGAAACTATTGGTTTTCTATGATAAAAACTTTATATGGTTCAACTCACAATCTACCAACAAACATTTTGGCTATCTCGGATTTTCAATTTTTGAAAATGTTGATCACGTGACCTTTTGACCTATTTTTCAAAGAGTGACCTTGATATTTTCCCCACTGAAAGTTGCAATTCTGTCTGATGACGATATATACGCTCATTTTTTGCATAAGGTAAATAGTTTCCGAGAAAAACGCACGTGAAATTTCGCTAAATCGAGTTAGACGTGTCATGGAAACGTAGTGACTATGTTCAAATTGCCCCACACGTTCAAATTACCTCACCCTACCCTATTAACACATAAGACAAGAAGCATATAGTAGGTACCGATACACAAGATAGCATGACTATGCATGGTGTGTCGTTTCGGGAACTAGCGAATGAAGTTTAGTACCGCCGTTCACCGGTGGATGGCGCTAGCTGGTAGTTTCGGCGAAAACTCCGTCTGAGATGTTTGAAGGCTTCCCTTAATCCCTTGTTCAAACATGGACCCCGTCAGCCCCGGCAGAGGTATTTGTCCAGTGTACACCGCACCTGAGGACGGGTCAGCTGAGGGAGGGAGTCACTATTGTGGCCTGAGGAATGCCGCGCCGGTCGGGGGACGGGGTCGGGAGGAGGGGGGGGGGGGGGGAGGCAGCGCCGTTCTTGCGGTGACGGGCTGGCTTGTCGCCTCAGCCTGGCATACGCTCAGTCGGCGAGGCGCTGCGCATGACCCGGGAGCAGCTGAGCCATGACTCCATATAGACAATTGGCTCGTTTGTAAGCACGAACACTTGGAATGTTGCTGGTGCACTGGCAGTCGCAGCCGCTAGCTAAAGGGGGGGGGGGGGGGCAAACTCACACTCGCGGGACATGACATTTATCCGTCACCGGAGGGGGGGGGGTGATCGGCTAATGTTTTACGTCCACGAGGCGCCGCGCAGTTGGCACTACTTATGCCTCAGCCATCTCATTCTTGCGTGGAATCTTTAAGCTAAATTTAAGGCAAAATCACCAGTTCCATTTCCCGTCACACGGTGTTTCCACCGCGCGGGCCACTGCACCATGGCGACGGATCGGTGTAGCATATACTGGAAGGTCGGGCACGCGGATTCATGACCTTACCACTATAAAACAATTCGGAAAAGAACAGAATCAGATACCTACCTCTTGCTTTGAACAAGCATGTGAAACCCAGAGAGCATTTTCAGACTATTATGACATTTACCCATATAGTTCTGTGTGGCGGCGGGAGAGAGTAGGTACACCGACCTCTGGAGACCAAAAGTTCCTGGCTTTCAAAATTGGCATCTGAGGGCCGCGCGCGACTCCTGCGGGCTTCGCAGCGGCTCTTTTGGGGCTCACTCAACCTGCCTAGTCCTCATGCTAAAAAGACTGGCCCTGAGCCCTGAGGACTTCATCAGTCTCTGCCAGCCCCAGGACCCACAACGGCTCATGGGGTCCCGACGTCGAAATATGAGGGAATCTACGCGGGACCAGCAGGACGTAAAGTGATCTCGATCAGGACCAACGTAAGGCTGTGCAGGTCGCAGGTGTCTGCGTAAGCCCTCTGATCTTTAGAAGCCCACCCATGTATGTTTTCACTTAGAGGCCAGTTAAGGGCCCTCAGAAACCAGTACAGGGCCTGCCAACTGCAAAGGCCAGTTGTTTGAGACCATCAGAGACCGAGTTGGGCTCTCAGAAGCTAATGTGGGTCCTTACTCATTACAGGCCAACGTGGGGCCCTCAGAGGTCAGCGTGGGGCTCTAAAAGACCGGCATGAGCCGTCGTTGGACCCCAGAGGCCAGCAGAGGGCCCTCAAAGGCCAAGATGGGCCCTCCTCAGAGGCCAATGCAGGCCCTTAGAGGCCGGCATCGGGTCTTTAGCAGCCAGTGCGGGGCCCTCATTGGCACCTAAAGGTTCGTCTTGGGACACCAGAGACAGAAATAAGGCCACCAGAGACCGGTGTGAGACGCTCAGACGCCGGTTGTGGCCCCTGAGGCCGGTTAGGGGCCCTCATAGGTCAGATGTGGGGCTTCAGAGGTCGATGTGGGCTCTTAGCGGCCAACGTGGGCGCTTGACCGCCACTGAAGTTCCCTCAGAGGTCAGTGTAGCACGCTCAAAGGCCGGTGTGGGAGCTATATTAATAGCTGGGAGTGGGTTTTTGAGCCTCGTGACGATCGAATAAGGGCCAGGGCCCCATACACCTATGGGGGCCCATCGGTTGTTTGAGGGGGACAAATTATATGATGGCCCCCTTTATTGGCCTTTGGGGGATATGGCGCCCCTGATGCTCCCCCCCCCCGCGACCGCCACTGTGTACACATTACACACGGGCCTCTGAGATTGCATACTAGCTCATGCAAACTCTATGCAGGCCCCGGAGGTCCCACGCTAATCCTTAAGAAACCAAGCCGGCATACGGCGTCACCACCGGGCTTCTGAGGTGCACAGTACCAACCCATGAGGTCTTACTTTAGTGTCGTAGAGCCACGCTCATTTGGCAGGGCCCACCCGCCACTGCCGAAAAGGGTCTCATGCCAGCCATTGCTGGGCCTACGAGAGCCTCAAGTAAACCCACGCTGATATTCCATATAAGATCCGGCCATACTCGTGAACCGGTGCCAGCGACGCTGAACGCCAAATTGACAGAATGCGAAACTGAGCCCATTCATGAGTGAAATTTACGTCCTTTGATGGCGCAAGAAAGAAAATGAAACATACAAAAGGCTTTCTAAGACTTTTGTTCGATCTGAAAGGTGGGGCCAAACGATAGTATGGCCCCACCTTTCAGCACCAAAGGGGGGGCCATGGCCCCCGTGCCCCCCCCCCCTGGGACCGCCTATGTGCTGGTGCAGAATTTAAGCATAGGGACGATGTTTTTTTGTGTGCCAAATTTTGTGTAGGTAGGTACATGTAGGGAATTTAAAGAAATTTATTGTGACAAAGTTCAATCGGTCCAATTTTTTTTAAGATATCGAGGTTTTAGTGACGTCATGATTTGAGTTTTCGACAAAAACGACACATGTTTTAAAAAATCATGGGTATAAAATTACAGAATAGACATAGGTACAGACGTGCCGTAAACGTCATTGGACTGCCAATACCTACCATGAACAATCAAATTGCCATCTTCGATTTTTGATTACCTATCGTTCTACGGTTTCCAAAATCTTGAATGGAATCTTGGCAATTTCTTGTAGACTACTTCACGACCATGATGAATGCATTTCATAACCCGTACCCCGCTGGGGGTCCTGGAATTACACGCCCTGCTGGTGGGCGGGGGTGTTTGAACACCCCCCTTTTAGCTCGGCTCCTGGGCCATGTAGCGATTAGTGGTGTCAATTTCAGAAAACGTATGTCCTAAGTCCGTCCAATGTCCAATGCTTACGTCGATTGTCCGTCCGAAAATGTCCAAGCCAGCCATTTGTCCAAAGATGTCCGACACCTACGCAATAGTTTACACTCAACACTGTTATTTAATTTGCTTTTCATGTACCGTTACAAGCTCAAAAGTGTTAATCATATCGAAAGCTGAACTTTTTAATAGCCAATAAATGTTAAACACGACTACTTTTTAAAAATGTTGAGGTGTAGCAAGCGATTGTCCAAAGTTGTCCAAAGCCTGCTGCCATTGTCCAACCGATTTCCGAATTGGACATAGGACAAAATCGGAATTACGAAGATTTAAGTTCCGATTGACACCACTAGTAGCGATACGGGGAAAGCGACGTTCGAAAAAGCGTAAGGAATAATGGCGAAATTTATACTTAGGTCACTTTTTCGGTCAGGTCAGAGGTCAGGTCACCAGAGGTGTTTTGGACCCATGCTACTGAAAGCCCAATTTCATGTGTATGATCTGACCTTGACCCGACCTGTGACCTTGAAATTCAACTTTCAGGTGCTCATCGTAAGTGTCTCGTCGCGTTCTTTCGTTTGCCTTCTCGTCCGGTTTGCTGCGTCTATTGGTTCTTGAGTCGGGTAGCAGCTCTATTGGTTCCCGAGTTGTGCGCCGCTTTTTGAAGAAAATATGTTGAAATAATCGGCCCACCCGTTCTCGAGATCTGGAAGCGACCCCTGCACGTGCGCACGTGCACTGCACGTCATGCAGTAGCACCTTAACCGCAACACATGGGAATGCATAGCCTGGTGGCTGCCTACCTGTATGCCAAGTTTCAGCGAAATCGCCCCAGTAATTACCGAGTTATTGAAATGGGAACAAATTTGGCACCTCTTCTTTTTGTATTTTGCACGTGCAGTGGGGGTCACTCACATAGATCAAGAGTATCCGACCTTTGGTAGAAGGGATGCAGCTACTCTACAAAAATTACCGCAAGACAATCGCTCAAGCGGCTGCTGAGATACGAGCCTCTCAAAATCACTACTTTTGCAAAACAGCTTGAACACCCTTGACTTTTCACGTGGCACGTGCCACGACGGTCACTGAGATGTATCAAAAGTAGTCAATTACGGGGTAGAAGGGATGGGGCTACCCAGCAAAAAAGACCGCAGGCCAACCGGTCTAGCAGTTGCTGAGATATAAGCCTCTCAAAAGCGTTACAGGCCGGGCCGGGCCGGGCCGGGCCGCTCATACTGATATTTTTCCGTTATATGGAAAAGACTCGCTTCGCTCGCTGCGCTCGCTCGCTCGTAACTAGGTACTAAGTAAATGTTCAAACGGATGCCAGGAACATGTAAAACTCGAAAAAGTGAATCAAGGTCCTCAAAGATCAATGACCCTGACCTGACCTTTACGTGACCTTGGCACCCACCGTAATGCATGCAGCATGGGACGAACATCATTTGACATGTTTGGACGTTTACAACACAAAAAAAAGACTGGAAACGCGCGGATAATGTGATCTGACATACGCTGAATCGCGATTTCGGTCAAACATGGTCTCGAGAAAAAGGCCAGGGGTCAAAGGTCATTTGGATTAAGTTCATGAAAGAAAAAGAGTATGTGTAAAATTGATCATTTCTGGGGTACTGAAAGTTTTGTCGCGATCGTCCGCTTTTTGAGCGAGATTATTCGCGAAAAACCGAGGGGGCGGGACGCGGGTCCATCCAACTATAGTTCGTTTTTTTTTTTTCTTTTCAAAAGGACGCTGGCTCCAATGTTTTTCGAACAAGCACGTGTTTTAGCGAGCAAAATGAGCAAAAACTGAACCTGAGAAACACGAACGTCGCCTTATTTTAACACGTGAATTATTCCCGATAAAGTCCATGCCTGCGTTTTGGAACTAGACACGAGAACAGTGGTGACGTCATGCTGTGGAACTTGCATTGCAATGCAACGCACAACTATTATGGAAAGAATCGATTACTCGATTCGGGCCTTGGTAAGAGCAAAAAACGAAGTTTTCCCAAAATTCGTTGGCAATGAATGCTTTCGTACGGACATTGGGTGCCAGCTGCCACCAGTAACGTCATCATAGTATGCTCATTTTTGAAGTCACAATTTCCATGTATTTACCGAGCACAATATGAAATCGATCATTTTTTTCGACAAGAAATTCTTAGCCAGACGCTGAAGTTGCCAAAACTCACGTGAGAGCTTCGATAATGAACTTTGAGCCAGCGTCCTTTTGAAAAAAAACGAACTATACCCCTACACATGGGGCGTTCCACGACAAATCGACAAATAAAAAATTAAATTTGCACCCTCATATTTTATTTTTCGTTGAAAACTGGTGTAAGGGGTTGTGATGGGCGGGGAAGCCAGCTGTGGCAAGGATTTTTTTCTTCGAACAACGGTTCCGAGATATAGCCTCGGGCAATTCCTGGAGGTCACGCTGCAACCCTATGTTTGGCGGCTTATAACTCAGAAACTATTGGTTTTCTATGATAAAAACTTTATATGGTTCAACTCACAATCAACCAACAAACATTTTAGGTATCTCGGATTTTCGATTTTTGAAAATCTTGATCACGTGACATCTTGAATTATTTTTCGAAGAGTGACCTTGATATTTTCCCCACTGAAAGTTGCAATTTTGTCTGATGACGATTAAGGCCTTATCAATTGTCATTCATCTGCGGTAATAAAAAAAGTGGTTATCACCCTGCGTTGACCTCAGGTCAGGTCATTTTTATGACCTGTCCATTATTACGAGCGGGAGCATCAGCGAGATCTCGAGAACAAAGCAAGATAGCGACAAGCGGTAAACGGTACAGGGTACACACGGATAAGGTCTATAATTTTTACGCAGTTCATTTTCAGGTCAGGTCAAAGATGACGTCACAGAAGCAAAAATGAAGTCAAAATAGCGGCACTACATATAAATATGAAGTTTTTCTCGAATAACTTTCAAGGTATCCCAGCTAGGAACAAACTAATAGCACCATCGTGATCCTCTCGTCAATCCGCATCGAAACATATCTATGTTGACCTCGAAAGGTCGAAAGGTCAGAAGTTGACCTTAGGTCACGTGACCTAAGGTCAACTTTTGACCTTTCGACCTTTCGAGGTCAACATACATATGTTTCGATGACCCGTGACCCAGCCCAGCCCATGACCGATTGGCTGGCCCGGCCCATGGCGAACACTGCCATATAAGTCCACTCGCCAGAAACCCCGTCGTGAAAACGGCTATTTTTCGGCAGACAAGCTTCCGCTTCGGGTATAACTTTGAGCCATTCAGTTAGCGATGTCGATTCTACTCCGGAGTCGGAGTTAGTAAGATTTTGGTGACTCTGGGCTCAACTCCGATTCTACTGTCCTGGCTCAGACCCATTCTAATCTTGCTCTACCCCATCATTCAGATCGCAAATTCTAAGATCGATGGAGATCCTATATCGATAAAAACACGCATCGATCTAATGCGAAAAGGCTCCAGACCGGTAACACGCATGGAAGAGATTATACCATGGAGCAGTATGTTTTTGGCGGCGTTTCAAGCTAACAGGCCGGTTACCTTAGTGTTCGTGCAAGTATCTCTAGGGGACGAGAATGGTTGACGACACGTGCGAAACGTCAGAAATTAGTGAAAAGCCTGTGTGAATACCACCGTCACTTATTTTCCTTCTCAGTAGCAGTAACCTTGGCAGTAACAGCGGGAGGTCTGGGAGAGGGTTAAAGCGTCCAACCCTTCCGGCGTCCGTGCCTTCGCTATCGCTTTCAGGAACACGCGCGCGGCCGCTATTGTGCGCCCGTCAAACCCAGCCCGCCCTTTGACAGCGGGCGGGTCATCAGCGGTCCTCCCGCGTCCCTTCCTGTGACGTCACTACGGTCCTGGAACGCAAGCGAAGCGTAGCCCAGCGGTGCATTGTTGTCATTGTTGTGGGTACATAGGCATTAAAAACAATCAGCTCGGCTAGCATCATGTCTCTCTCGTCCAATGGTGTAGAATGGTGTGTAATTTGACCTCGACATCATCCAAAAATGAACATTTTTTAAGGTCGAGCTCATGACCTGACCGGTAAAACTCATGTGGCATCCCAATCGATTGCCTATTGTAAAACTGAACGCATTGCAGCTGTTTTTACTGCCTTTCCACGTCTCATTCACATGTCAGTTGTCCAAAAGTGTTTGTTTCGACTGCTTAACTCTCGCCGGACCTATTGGCTTTCTACATACGCGCCGGCCGAGGGGGGGGGGGGGGGGGGGCGGGTACGACCCCCCTCGCCGTTTCGCCCCTGGTGGAGCTAGCGTGTCGCAGAAAAGACGAGCGTGTGCGCCGTTACGAGACGCAGAGATTGGTACCCGATTTTAAGGTCCTAGGTCAACCGGTGACCTCTGAGGTCAGGTCAAGTGCCCCAAGGTACGGTTCAGTTTTTGGTGAATAACTTCGCAAAAAACGGCCGCAGAGCCGCGATTTTGGCAGAATCGTGTTCGTTTCGCTCAGGCGCGTCGAATGATATACTTTTTGTCCGGGTAAGGTCAACTTGGGGTGTTGACCTCAGGTCAAGGTCAGGTCAGCACCCCCAGGTCACAAAGTTGGTCGAAAGAGGTCATGTCGCATATCATTCGATTCGGCAGGTCTTCCTGAATCCTGAGTCCATTGGTGGCCTTCCCGACTCGCTAGCTCAATTTGATCAAGAATTTTTGACGAAAAACTAATCTGACCTTGATGACGTCATAAATGACGTCACACTAGGTCAACATTGCAAAAGTGACGCATATAACCTTGCAAGGAGTGCATCAAATCACGATTCTGTGTGCTTGAGATACTTGGAGATCGTTCCCGGCGCCAGAATAGCAGTTTTCATTTTCCCCATTGACTTATAATAGTGAGGTCACGAAAATGACCTGACCTCATATGACCTTTAGGAAAAATCCGAGATATACAAGTTGTGAGACTCATAATGGATACTAGCCTGCAAGTTTCAATTCCCTGTGACATCTCCTCTGGCAGTGAGGGCGTTGCGAAGTTGCGACATCTGAAGACCATGCAGAGGCTCACTTATGACGTCATAGGTCAGTGACCTGACCTGACCCAAAAATGCGGTTGGTTTCAAAAGGTCTGGCTTGAATCAAAGGTCAGGTATGCCAAGTTTCAGCTCTCTATCGCCAGCGTGTTTGGAGCTATCGCGAAAAAACCCTATGGGGGGGGGGGCGGCACCCGCCCCCCCTCGGCCGGCGAGGGTTAACCCTTGCCGGACGCCGCCACAGGGGGGGGGGGGTATGCAACTATCCACTAAGGTTTTTCGCGAATAACTCGCGTAAAAAGCGGCCGATCGCGACGAAACTTTCAGTCCCTCGCATTGATCAATTTTACACCTACCCTGAAAATTTCATGACCTTGACCCAAATGACCTTTGACCTGTGACCTACTTTCCGAGACCATGTTTGGCCGGAATCGCGATTCGGCGTATGCCGGCTCGCATTAGCCGCGCGTTTGCAAGCTTTTTGTGGTTTCGAACGTTCAAACATGTGATTTGATGTTGCTCCCATGCATTTGGATGGATGTCAAGGTCACCTGAAGGTCAGGTCAGGCCATTGACCTTTGGTGACCTCGGTCCACTTTTTCGAGTTTTACATGTTTCTAGGCTAGTTTTTGGAGCTGAATTCGAATTTAGCAACCATTTGAACCTATACGAAGTAGTGTTGGTGCCTCCGTAACATGTTACAAAGCTGTCAGAGGCGGTTGACACGTATTACGAATACCCGTCCCCGTGGTTTAAATGCTTAGAAACATCATCTCTGATCAAAACTAACACGATATTCGTGATCAGCACCCCGGAAAACCCCATAGCAGCCACACATTACGACTTTCTAACAGGTCCCGATTTTCCCGATTTTCGGGTAATTGACTTGACCTGGAAGGTCGCCCGATGACCTAGGACCTTATAATTGGATATCACCGACTTCCTCTCGTGGGCAAACGGGACAAACGCGAGGGGGGTCGTACCCCCCCCCTTGTGCCGTCGAAGGACGCAAAATGGCCTGTGCCGGCGAGGGTTAAAAAGATTTCGCTTCGCTTGCGCGGTCCATTCACTCGTATATTTCTCCTTCGTTTTAACCCTCGCCCGTATTCGTGTTTGCCAGCGTCTAACGTATATGGGGGGGGGGGGGGGTCCGTTGGATTCTCCTTGCCGTTTGGCCTCTGATGGAGCTAGAGCTTCGCAGAAAAAAAAAACAAGCGCGTTGCCCGCAACGAAAGTAAGCCGATGATACCCAATTTTATGTTCTTATTTAATCACTGGTTGACCTTCCAGGTCAGGTCAATGACCCAAAAATCGGGAAAATCGGGACTTGCTGGAAGTTCGTAAAGTGAGGTTGAAAAAGGGATTTTGTGGGGTGCTGAACACGTAGTTCATGTTAGCTTTGATCACATACCTTTGATGTCTTAACCCTCGCCCGACGAGGGGGGGGGAGGTGGGTGTTGATGCATCCCCGCCTAAGGTTTTTCGCAAATAACGTAAAAACGGCTTCGCATAGCGCCGCCAAATTTGGCATACCCTCTGGGGCAACATATTCGCACCTTTCCTGAAAATTTGAAGTCCCAGTCTTTTCAGGTCAGGTCACCAGGTCACAAAAACCGGTACAAGGTCAGGGGAAATTGGACTAGCTTAGCGGCAGCTGAATTCCAGAGTTCACTAAAATTGGTAACAAAGTATATCATTCGATGCGCACAGACGTCCTGAGTTCACTGGAGCTTTTATTTTTTATTTATATTTACTAGGTAAAAAGTTATAAGCGAAAAACTTTTAACATGTTTGAGCAAAATTTTTGCACTCATACCCCCAAAAACCCCCCTAAATATTGACTTAGTCACCAAACTTTCACAGGGGCGAGATCTTCTATGGACCCACCTACCCTGTAAATTTGGCGTTTCTAAGTAGTATAGCAGCCAATCGCGAGAGGGGGGTTCGTACCAACCCCCCCTCGCCGTCCGTGTTATGGAAAAGGCCCTCGCCTGGCGAGGGTTAACCCGCGAGTTGCTGGGGGGGGGGGGGGCGTTAAACGCCCCCACTTTTTCGCGGGGCTATAGCATAAAACGAGGCGCCGCAGGCGCGCCAAATTTTGGGTACCTGTAGGGAATTGTTTGAAGTTTATTGTGACAAAGTTTCAAAAAAAATCGGTCGGAAAATTTTTGAGATATCGAGGTTTTAGTGACGTCATGATTTCTGAGTTTTCGACCAAAAACGGCATATGTTCAAAAAATCATATAAAATCACAAAATAGACATACAGACATGCCATAAACGCCATTAGACTGCCAATACCATGAACAATCAAATGGCTATCTTCGATTATTGATTATCGAATTCCGCATTTTCCAAAATCTTGAACTAAATCTTGGCAATTTCTCGTGACTACTTCACGACCATGATACATGCATTTCTTAAATTGAACTTTTTAAGCCAAACACGTACAGATATGATAAAATGAATGTCACATTCGTGTTCTACGCCCAAAATTACCCATAAAACATGTGTCACGGGCTGCGAATATCAGTTTTGATTTTCGGGGATAGGTATGTGCCTACCCGGTTGACCTGACCTTGACCCTGACCTATGCTTGACTGACCCCTACATGAAGCCGACACTCTTGTAGGCCTTATATGATGGATTGTGCACCGTTTTGACAGAGTTACTGACGAGAGGCGCCCATTGCGAAGTACTGAAGTCCATGCTACTGAAAGCCCGATTTTAGGTGTTTGACCTGACCTTGACCCGACCTGTGACCTCAAAATTCAACTTTAAAGTACTCATCTGAAGCGTCTTGTCGCGTTCTTTCGTTTGCCGCCTCCTCGTGCGTTTCGCTGCGCCTATTGGTTCTCGAGTTATCGGCTGGGGGCGTTTAACACCCCCCCCCCAGCAAACGGTGGGTGGCGAAATACCCCAGCAACTGCCGGGTTAATGTATTTAGGCCAGTTCGGGTCAGGTCAGGTCAGGTCAACCATTAGGTGACCTGCCGGCCATCCATAGCAGGTGTTGACCACTATTGACAGCTTCGTAGCATACGAGGGCACCAAAACTATTTCATAAATCTCCAAATGGGAATTCGAAATCAGCCCCAGAAACTACCCTAGAAACATGTAAAACTTGAAATAGTGAAGCAAGGTCATCAAAGGTCAAAGACTTTGACCTGACCTTCACGGGACCTTGAAGCCCACACAAAAAAAAGATTGGAAATTGCGCGGATAATGTGAGCCTCAGCCGACATACGCCAATGCGCAATTCCGGTCGAACATGGTCTCGAGAATCAGACCACAGGTCAAAGGTCATTGGGGTCAGGGTCATTAAATTTTAAGAGTATGTGTAAAATTGATTAAATCGAGGGTACTGAAAGTTTCGTCGCGATCGGCCGCTTTCTGCGCGAATTATTCGCGAAAAACCGGGAGGGGGTCCGTTCGACCCCGCTATATGTAAGTGCGAGTGTTAAGTCACTAAAAATCTGTCTTTAAAGTAAAAAAGTTTATTCCTCGAGCTGAGAGGCCAAAGTTGTACAGTTGGAGTAGGTACTTTAACACATCATGTAGGTATGTGTTTACATGCATGCATACATTCTCGAATTAAACATGAATAATACCCACTAAAGGCATAGGTATTGCTCTTTGGAACGTCGCTTTCGGTATGGCGATATCGTGGGTCTGAGCCAGCTGACATGGGTGACACCCCCTCAGTGGGGTTCTGGCATGGTCTGCGTTGGATCACCCACCACCACAATGGGCGGTTCCTCAAAACCAGCGTAATTCAGACCGGTGTGAGGCGGCGACGTGAGGCACGCAAGTGCGGGACCGTCCCCATGCCGTGGCGGTCCGGGTCAGGGGAGCAGCCCCCTCCCCGCGCGGCGGGCGGTCGCCCATTCATCCGCGACCCCAGCCCCATGACTGAGGGGTTGACAGAGGGCAAACATCACGTATTTAAACTGGGCAAACAGACGGTGTTCTACGCTAGGGACATCTCGCGGCTGTAATTCACGATACTGCTTCGCCAAACTGCCTTTAGATGGTGGGTCAGTCGGTGTCCGTCTGCTGCTGTGCGCCGAGAATTAGCCCTATAAATTACCATGAATTACACCTTCTAGTGTGACGATACAGTCACATTATCATATAGGTCGCGTTTAGATGCAAATGAAGAAACGACTGCGTTGAAAAAATATGTCATTTCATCGAACGCTGAAATGCTCGAAGTGCTCGCTAAAAAATGAACTCGCTAACTGAGCCCTCAAGGTCGGCTGCCGTGTTGCATTGCATTTAAGCCAAAAACGCGGGCTGGGTGTAAGTTGTCGCGAAACAATTTTTGGCCTGAAGTGTTCTCTAAAGTATTATCTACATAGATCCAGGGAACATATTTGCTATCTTTGATGGCTTAGGAGATATTGAATCGTAAGTCCTCCAGTGTACCCTGTTTTGCGGCGGCCCACGTGTTAAAAGCTGCTGAACATTTTTACTTTGACCAAAAAACGCGGGCACAGTTTTGTCTGTACGAAAATGACTTTTGTCCTATCGCATTCCACGTGGGCTGAAAATTCAGAAACCAGGGAACATATTTGCTACGACCAGTACTTTTCACGATTTAGACCGAAACGTGAAAAAATAGCCCCAAAACCCTATGGCGGGCACGTCTCCGCGGCGCCCGGCCGCGGGTCGCTAGTTCCCGAAACGACACACCATGGAGAGCGAAATACAGGGTGGTAAAATGGGACGATGACCCTGACATATGGAACTTACTCGTATGTATGTATACCATACCGGTGCATACCTAGACCTACGTCAGGACAATTACTGTACAGTCTTCCAATATACCGTGGAGCACAATATCTTAACACGTTTACTGTTTTTTTTTTACCGTACATGCAATTTCCACAACTCATGTCATCTAAAACCATCATTTCATGAAGCATGTCTTCATTGCGTGTTGGGTATACATCGCAGTAAGATTGGCTCCCGGCTCGCCATTACGGCGCTGTCAGAGGCCACAGCCTTGTACCGGACCTGCGGCAGATGCTGGCTGTCATTGACATTTGTCAGAACAGATTGGTGATGGTGGCACCGGCACCTGTGCCAACCGGAACACCTCAGGACGGGCCTATAAAGGTCGGCTCCAAACTGCGCCATCCAACCATTCTGGCATCATGTTCGGCCTCATGGTCTGTTGTCTCGTCCTGGGCACCGCCCTCGCCAAGCCAGCCGAGAAGGTCGCGGGCACCGCAGAGAAATGGGACGATCTTGCTGTCTCTTCAAGAAAGGGAGTGCTTCACGTGAAGAAGGATTCTATTGCAGTCGAGTCCAGAGTTCCATAAGCGTATCTTTATATCTCTTTGTGGGTGCTCAAGCACCCCCAATCCTGAGCTCAGCACCCCCTGCCTTCTTAAAGCACCCCCAGCCTCCTCAAAACATTCCCAGCTGACTCAAGGCCCTCAATAATCAGTATTTTCTTCTCCTAGTACTGTAATGAGCCCAGTGAATCATGCAAATACTCTGCTTACTCAATTCAGTGACTAAGAGAATATACCTACATTGAATAAATCACCACAAATTAAGATGCATGATATTTGTGTTAACATTACATCTGATATTATCAGGGGCCCGGGAACGATTTTCAAGTTGAGGGGGGGGGGGCGAGCCTAAAATACCTGACATGATGCATATGAAACAGTGGCATAGCTAGGGGTCTAAGGGGACACGTACCCCCTCCCCCCATCGAGTTCAAAGGGACCCTCGGGTCCGAGTGGCCCTGCGGCGCCATTTGACCGCTGAGGGTTAACGATGGCCATATTTCTACTCAGAAGGGCCCCGTGGGGCTCGTTAGAGCACCTCATGGGCCCTAAATAGCCACACCAAGGTCTCCATAAGGGCCCCACGCCGACTTCTGAGGGCCTCTTGCGGCTTTTAAGGACACCTCGGTGGTCTCCAAAGGCCCGTTAAGCCTGAAACAGACTCTTTCCGCAGTCAGGAAATCGCATGCGAGAGCCTACTCAAATACATGGAAGCACGCTCGCATCAATCGCACGCACCCCCCGCCAGCGATTGATGCGAGAGGAATTACAATGTATTTGAATAGGCTCTCGCATGCGATTTCCTGAACGCGGAAAGAGTCTGCTTCAGCCTTTACTGGCCTCTGAGAGGTCTTACCGGCCTATGAGGGGACAGTTCTAGGGGCATTTCCCACCTGTGATGGTCCCACACTTATTTTTCTGAGGGCCCCATAACGGCAACTATGGGGCCCTCGTCGGTGCCTATGAGGGCCCACACCGGTGTCTCTGAGGGTTTCACACCCCCAACTCTGAGTGCCTATACCAGTGCCCATTAAAGCCCTATATCGGCGGCTCTGAGGGCCCAACAGTCAACACCTGCGCATCTAAAGGCCACCCACTGATGACTTGAGGGCCCCACAACGGTGACCCTGAGGGCCCCACCGGCGTCTGACAGTACCATGCCGGTCTCTTAGGACCCCGCAGGACTTCTTCTGCCGGCCTAATAAGGACCCCTTGCCGGTCACTGAGAGTCTGAGACCCCCTGCCGGCTTGTAGAGAGTTCGCGTCAGCAGCTCTAAAGGTCCCACACCCGTCTGTAACGGCTCTACACCAGCGTCTATGAGGGCCCGGAGCAACGCCTGTAAGGACCCTCATCGGCGCCTCTGAGAGAATCACACTAGCACCTCTGATCGCCCACACCGGCACCTGCATGGCGGCCCCACACCGGTGCCTCTCTTGCCGGCGGCTCTGAGGGCCCTACGCCGGTGATTCTGAGGGTGCCACCGATAACTGAAGGCACCGCACAAGCCCTTAGTGTAGCTGAGATTTAATCCCATACCGGCCCTCCGAGGGCGCCACGTCAGTGCACTCATTGCCCCACATCCCTCCCTCACACCCGGAGCGGGTAAACTGTGATATACCTATAGCAACGATTTTACCACCGTTGTACGTTATGTATTTCTCAAAGTTGACTCAAAATGGTCCAGTACAAAATCTGGCCTGCCAAACTTATGGCCAAGGTCAGACCCAAACACGTTTTGGGCAATCAGTCTCAATCCATGACTCCATTCTTCGGCTACTTACGGTGCAAGGCCGATACTGTAGAAACTTGCAATTTGTACCCTTGACCTGACCTTGACCTTGACCTCAAACTTTAAATTAAGTTCATGTTTTTAGTTATTCGTGATGAGATCTTTCGATTGGCGTTTGAATTTTCCAAATCGGACCATTAGTTCGGGAGATAACAGGGGGGTAAAATTTATCCCCCAGCCCCGCGCGTTCGGCTGGAGACCCCAGCCCCGCGCGGGTTAATGGATTGGGTGAGCCAAAATTGTTTTACAGTGGCGCTATTAAAACAAGCTCTCGAACCGATTTAACATCATTTCTTGCATGATGCCTGATGGTTACAGTAAAAAAGAACAGCTAAAAAAACTACAAAAACTATGGCATGCCTTTCTGAACGCTATTGAGCACCCCCAATGATTTTTGGAAAACTACACCCATGCAGAGTTCTGAGTGAGGATCCGCAGCAGCTACCGAAGACGGCAACCAGCCTCATCGATCAAAACGTGTGCGAATACCATTTTATCTACTCCAGCCATTACCACTTCACATCGCCCAACTATCGTCTATCCCAACCTCTATCCGAGTGCCAGCCTTTGTTACGTGCTGCGAACTAGTTCGCGTCATCAACTGGTGCATCTTGACTGCAACCCATTCTACATCCAGTGCCCTGGCGACCATTTCACCGTCGACGGTCTTCAGTTCTGCGGCTCCAACGGCCCCAACCTGTACGGAGCAGAGCTCAATGTGGGTTTCTACAGTCCAGGGGGGATGAGCTGGTTCTCCTGCACGGCCACTTTGTCGTAAAGACATCTGAAACCTACAATCGAAATCGTGGCTTCATTCAAACGCATGAGAACATCACCGAGATTGCGATTTGCGACTTCTTCTCAGGAATCTTCTCAGGAAGCCGAAGGCCTCACATACCTACACCCCATGTCAGCGCCTATTAGCAAGTTTCTCTTAGTCCAACGGGTGTGTGGTTTGGGTATGGTTATTACTTATTGGTTCAAGCGTGTTCATCGTCGGAAAACCTCTATAAAGTTGTTTTCTGACACTGCCACACCGGTTGAACTGAATAAGAAATATTTTGCTATCATGAATATGCCGGTGTCCGTGTATGTGAATGTTCCTACCAACAAATTTGGAACAAGTCCCGGCCCCTTGATGACGTCTCAGGGTCGATTTTGTTAGATCCTATCGAGGCAAATTTCGACGTCACAACTCACAGATGACAGACGTGAGTTGTTAGCCACCAACCTCGAATAGCCGCCAAAAACAGAGCTTTAGAGATAAATGCAAGTTACGACATATATTTTGACATATATTTTGTTTGAAGAAAGTCAAGTTTTGTGTTGACCTCAGTTGACCTCGAGTGACCTTTGGTTGACTTCGACATATGAAAGGTATTAGGTACATGCTGTTTTCGTAACCACTGAACACGAGTCTGGCATCCATTTTCCCCTGAGCATTCATTTAGAGCCTCAGGCTAGCAAAAATGGCTGAATTATCATGGTTGACTTGAATCAGTGAAATAGCCTCTAACAAAGATATTCTTACATAACCTTGACCTCGGGGCAGCCTTGTACCTATCGTAACAAGAACCACACATATGGACCTTCTTCAAAATATTTCAGAACATTTTAGGCTTAAGCATACAAGATATAGGTACGAAAAATGTAAAGTTTGAGGTCAATTTTGATTTTTGAGTATGACATTGTCCTTTATCTTGGTTTTCTTGTCCTTTTAAAAGTTCCTTACAGGCAAACGATCTCTCCCCGGATGAATGGCAGACAGGCAGACGGACAGACGGACAGATGGACTGACGTACTGACGGACAAACATACAGACGGACAGGCAGACAAACCTCAGTAGACAGTGTAAGACGCGAGCCCTACATTCTGGACTCTGGCCCAGTTCTTCGTTGGTATTGTACAGCGCTGCCATCTACAGCTCTGGTTACTGCTATGCCCAATAGATGGCAGAAGTTTTACCTGCTGAGTGCCGATCTTGCTAGGAGCTGAGCCACGCAGTTTGGCGGGTCTCTGCGTTAATATCACCCAGTAGCCCAGTCTAGGAGCAGCGTCGGGCAGTAGCATAGTCAAGGAGCTTCCATCCCTCACAATTATTTCGTCATTTGAGGCATCTGGTAAAAAGAAGCACACTCATAAGACTCGGTGCCTCCCATGCCCCTTGTTGTCATGTAGCTTATCCGGTTTGTTCGCCTGGTGCCTGGTGGTGGAGTCATGCAGCGACAGTTCAGAGCCTGGTGCTAGGTGGCTCTGGCGCTCCCTTTCGGCGCACCCCGATTTGACAAACCAGTGGGGGATAGGTAAAGAAACCAAAAGCACAAACCATGCCTTGTAACTTGATGTGTAGGGATCAGATATGGCATGTACCATATACCTATGGTAAGAATAATGTTTATTGATATATCGAAACATTTTTCTGTTTTAAATATATTTCACGACTTATTTGACTTAAGATTTCAGGCATACCCATTTCGTATCAGAATGTTCAAGTAAGGTGGGATAACAGCATTATCCATAAACATAAATAATACGTATTTTTATTATCTGTAGGTACTCTGTCTAAAGAGGCAAAAATGGCACTATGTAAGCATGTAACGCTATCGATATCGCCAAGGCCGACAAATCTAAAAAAGGATATCGTAATTCGTAAAACGTGGGATATGTGCAAATGAAGGATTAACACGAAAGAAAGGTAATAACCGTACAAACAACACTTTACTATGCACGTCAATGCAAAATGTCGTTCACCACGAGAAAAGGGAATCGGAAGCAGCACAGTGGTAAGATCTGGTAGCCACGGATCAATAATACTGCCGTATACGCTCTAATGGACTCCAGAAAAGCAAATCAACAAATCTCTTCAGCTTACTTTCCTTTTAGATGCCACCAAGCAACATAAGAACTGATATTACCAAGGTTCTTCTACCCGGTAATTGGGAATTGAAACACAGACGTTTGCTTACAATGTAATACGCATTGGTTGATTAACTAATTAAATGCAGGCATTCGGCACGCAATGATGACAGCCCCAATGATGACAAAAAAAGACGATTTACGCGCCATCTCAGCTGTGATTGCGCATGTCTCGTGAATGTGTAGATTTGACCGTGAACACCTTCGTTTTGTCACGGGAACCGACAGAGAAAGAGCCCTGTGCTTTATCGGTTTGTTTGTGCGGCATTAATAGTGGCATAAATTGTCATGGACGCAGCGCAGCCATGGGTGTCGCCAAAGCCGCAAAAGATAGTTCATTCAACGCCAGCCATTTGGAGCAATTTAATAGGGATGGTTGGGATCAGACCGGCCATTTGAGAGAAATGATATGCTAATTGGTTAATATTTAGGTGGTGCACATAGGCGGCGGAACAGGGAGGGCACCGGGGCACCGTGCCCCCCTTTGATTTTGGCATTTTAACATTAGCCCTATGGGCGTTGCATGGAAAGAATGGAACCAAAAGTCGGCAGCGCCCCCCCCCCCCCACCTTAATTGAAGGTGTTTCGCCGCTACTGCTGGTGCATCGACACTGTCAGCGTGAGGAACGCTAAGATTCGCTATTTTGGCTTGGATAAGATGTAAGAATTGATGCGGCGTAAAAATAAGTTGAAGAAGTGAGTAGACAGCTTTGACCATGGCCCTGGCATTGTAAACCATCTTTACACTACATAGAGATGATCAAATATATTTCTAACTTCGGCAAAATTGCTCAAATATCCTTAAAAAAGCATTCTGCTTAAACAAAACACCACTATCATTCATCATCATCTTCTCAGCTGTCATGGAGATTTATTTGAGAGAAAGTCTATCATAGTCCCATGGTTTTAATGGTCCTATAAGGTCCCTTATATTCTAGAGAGTCAATTTTGGCTGCGCTTTTGTTATACATCCAACAGGTCAGCAGCGGAACTGGTTACTCACGAGAGGCCTCTATTTGATGTTTATTGCTCTCATTATATTAACCGAAAAACTTCTCCGCTGTCGTTAGTCATACGAGCTGTTGCAGGCGGCAACCCCCTTCTGAGTCTGCTAATGCTATCCACAGCATCCCATCTTCATCAGGAAGAGTCCGCCCTCACAGCGGGCCATTCATTAGGGGCCAGGGATTCGGACCGACGCAACGGAGTAAATCGTCTTACGAAGGTTGAGCCTCCAGCCACTGCAGTTACCATGAGTTGTTTTGTCCTCATTTCGACTACGTCTTTGTGACGATAATATAATTGTTGTCCGTTCTCTCGTCGAAGAGCGCTGCCTCCATGATAATGTCAGGTTCCTGATGCCATGTTGATCTGTCATAGCAATCTCACACTGGTGAGCAATCGCTGACTTCTATATGTACAACTGAATCGGAATCATTTTTGTTATCTAGCTGAAACAAAATATAATACCTGCCTAACACGTAAGAAGCAAATAGATGTACTTTTTGTGTGCTATAAACTTGTGCTAGCAATACATAACTCGCATTGGGGTGCAATCCATTTGACTTAACATAGCTTGGTGGGGTCTATTTTCGCCAGGCCTGAGCAGACGAGTGCGGGGTGAATGAAATTCGATCGAGAACCCCCGATTACGCAGCGACATTCAGAGGACAGTTCTATTAGCGCCACATATTTAGTGCCACAGGTCTATCAAAGACCAGCAAAGCCCATGCTACTTGCTACGTAACGCTCAACTTACTACAGGCGCCCTTACGAACCACAAGCCAAGCCACAAGCCATCCCGCCAGAAGTCTTGCCATATCGAACAATGGCTTGAATTTGACTAATCATCTGGAGTCTGATGCGTACTCGTACATGCGTAATGCATTGTGCACTCTCAGTATATACATTGTGGGTACTGCACCGATTTCCAACAATGTCAGACATGTTAGCACTGCCGTTAGTTAGCACAATTGCGTCAGCATTGCTCGTTCCAAATAGCACAATCTGGAAAATAAGGCCGCCAACAACGCAATTATTACATCGTTCAATTTCTGTTGATGTTCTAAATTGTTGGTGCAATATTCGAAATGCTACATGTCGCTGTCCCCATATTGTTTAATTATCTCTGTTTTCGACCAGGGGAATTAAAATGTTTCACGTAAAAAACAAAATTAATTGCAAATTGCAGCATAACACAAGAAATTCCGAGCACCATAATAATGAAGAGCTTCAGAATGTGAGTTATTGCTACTATATCTGTGCAATGTTATGCAAGTTAGCAGGGTTGTCCCCTACTAGAATAAGTCTTCGGGAATGCCTTCGAAAGCATACCAACACAATATCATACCTTGGTAGTTGCAACTGACAACGCAGTACTTACTTACCTCTAAGCATTTCACACTCACATTCCACCACTGATACATAAAGAATGCAGTTACATTTACGTCGTTTGTCACAAGCTGCAAATCATTTGGTGCAGAGCGCTAATGTCTAGTGCGACCGGCTCAAACGAACTGCAATGCTCCTCACCCAGCGGCAGACGTCGGGTCTACACAGTCGGGGCCCAGCCCGAGGACTGGGTACCGATGTCTTAGGTTGTTGAACAGAACGTACATATATGCCTTGTCAGCGGACTGTAACCCGATCCGTGACGCTACAGGCGACCGATGTACCTACAGCTACTCGAAATGTCGCACTGGTCAACGGAGAAGCGTTTAATGAGGCCGTTAAATGTTCATGCAAGTTCAACACGTCTTGGTTTCAGTTTGAGTTTTATGCGTACCTGCGTTCAAGGTTGTTTGCGTCGTTAACTCGGTGCTGTTTAATTAGTCACCACAGTTTGAGTTAGGTATTAAATGCACTTATGCAATCGCGATGGCATGATGAATGGACGAAAAAAAGCAGCGCTTTCATAACTTTATTACATAAGCCATTGCCTATTACTGACCATATAAACTCAGTGACATGCTGGACATAATGTCAGTTTGTAGGATTAGTTGGAAACATGAAATCACTCACTTTCCCAAAATTATGGGCTATGTACTAAACTTCTATGCTTCATGAACTTTGTTTCATCGTTTGAAGCTGAAGTAATTTGTTGTGAAACAAAGCCAGGCAAAGGAGAGCGGTTCCGTTTCAAAATGCAAGTGTTTTCAACATGCAGAATGTTATAATTTTCTAAAAATTCTAACATTGTTCAGCCATGCGTCGTGTAAAAGTCAAAGTAGTACTTAAATTTCTACCGAAGTCTTTACTTTCAATTGAATTATGCGCAATAGCAACATAGGGCATATTTCACAGGGAGAGGATGGAAAAGCTAAATATCAGCAATGTGAGAAGTTCTATATCAGCAGGCGTCGACAATCAGGAATGAGTCGTAGACGTTCTTTTACGATGGGTCTGAAAATGAGAACGTCTAGTATCCCAAGTACGGTGTTTACTGAAATTTATTACGACATACCACAACTAAAACCCTCGGTCGCAGACGCGTTACCATGGGTCCCTGGTGTGATCAGGGCGCTGGTAATTTCCAAGCTGCAGGGTTGGCACTTTCCCGCACATTTACTCCGCCTGGACCGTTTGACTTCACAGTGTAATTAGCCACTGGGACTCATCAGCAATTAGCGGTCCAGTTGTGCAGCCACCACGGCGTGTGACACGAAACACCCGGGTCACACGTCACAAGTCCATAACGCCCAGCAAACAGCGCTCGCTTCTCAGCGGCGCATCTGGGGCGTTCTCAGGAGCGCGCTTAGGACGTTCTCAGGGCGCCTCGGGGACGCTTGGGACTTTCCAGGGGCACTTTCAAGGTGTTCTCCAGTGCGTTACGGTCCGGTCACTCATAGGCCATCGCTGCTTTGTGCCAGGACTGTTGGTGAGGGAACAAGTGAGCGCAGTGTGCTCTGTTCTGTTGAAGGCGGGGGCGGCGGGCGGGTACAGACGGACGCTCTCACCCTCTCGCAGTCCCTCTCAATCTCTCCCAGCCACCCCGGTCGGCCGAGCAATTGAGAGACCGCTGGGGGTCCTCGGCGGCCGCGGGGGCTCCGGGCGCCGCCAGGAAAACACCGTGATTAGAGCCGATTAAGCATTGGGGGCGCCAATAACGAGCGCGGCCGGCCATTTTTACCGATGATGGACGCGCTCGGCGGAGACAGACGCTCTCCGAGCTCTGATTGTGTCCGGAGTTTGTTGGTTTCCGGGAATGGGCCCGTTCGGTTTTTGTGCGCGCCCGCGGGCGGCCGACGCCTCGCTCCGTGGTGAGAAACTGGTGGGCGCTGCCCGCCTCTGCCGCGGGCCCTGGCGCCGCGCAGTCACTCCTGTGATTAAGTCATTGCCGTCGCCGTGTGCGCACCGGCCGCGGGCGGCGGCGGTGGCCGGACGCGCGCGCGTGAGGCGTCACCATTGTCATGCAGAGCGATGAGCCTGCGCACGTGCTCATAACGCGCCGGAAAGGCCGGTTCGGGACGGCTGATGGGCGCTGACTCCTGACCGGGCCGCGGGCGCCGAGTGGGGGAGGTTTTTACAGGTGCTGGTTACCGGTGGTGTCATTTACCACACCGGGCGCGTTGGACGGTGGTGGTGGAAAAGGTGGTGCTGCTGACCTGACTTGGTTACCAAAATCTCTACCGTCATGAGAGATGGTGCAAGGTGAAGATGACCTCTTCCCACAACACAAGCCCGCGGTGTCGGACGCGGTGACAATCCCACCGCTTGTCCCCAGATCGTGACGTCACGGTCAATCTCGGCCGATCGTCCGGAGCGCGGTGCACTTTTTCATCGTCGTTTTTATGGTCATGGAACGCGGCCGATCGGAGCTGTTTGAAGCTGGCCCGTGGCCAGCTCTGTCCGTGCACAATAGACCCACCCGGGCCAGCGGGCCGGCCACGTGAAATATGGCGACGCCGTTATCGGTGTATCTCTGCGCGCTGCACAGCGTTTACCTCTGATTGTGTTGACCCGGTGACCTGGGCTGACCCGGCCGGCGATCGGGGCATCTGGTCGCAGTTAGTCACCGCGCCGCCGCTCGCTGACGGCCCGGTGCGGCCCGTGTGATTAATTCGGCCCGGCCGTGATTACGTGTTAAGTGCGCTCTAATCACGGGTGTGCCGAACTGGTGCCGTGATGGCGTATTGTTCCGTGTTTACCGGCGTAATTTGTGTCCGGCGGAGGACGGCGGCGGTTCACTGTGAGTGATGACAGCCGGCGGACGGCGCTCTGCCAAACGCCGTCCGAGAAAACGGTCAGTGTGCACCCCGAATGCATTGTTCAAACGCACATCATATTGCCTGACATGTGGGTTGGACTAGGCCAGATAGGCTGAAGATACATGGCCAATGTTTCACCATATCTCAAACGCAAATGTGCGTCAAGTCAGTAGAGTGAATATTTTAAAGTTTTAGGCTTGCGGGCAATTGGTATTACAATTGCTTCGTCAAATGCTTGCACGCTTGGTTCATTGTGTCATGCGTGCAATTCGATGTAAACAGATGATTCTGATTACTTTGGAAGAAGATATGCGTACGTTATCGCTGAGATCGCTGTCTATCATGGCTAACTGACTCTCTTTCACACAAAACTATGCATATTTTCTGCAGGATTAAAAAAAAGATGATTCATGCGCTTCTGATTCACTTTGGGTGCATACTTCGGTAAGAGTAAATTTTGCGTACGTATTTTGATCTAAATTTACCCTACATGAAACGTTTTGTTTGCGAAGTTCTTAAAGTATTCCCAAATTATGAGAACAAGAGTCATCGATAACAGAATGGGCTTCCAGAAATTGATAGTTATACCGTAGTGTTAGAACTTTTGCTTTCAGGCTATTTTTTGTGTCACAACCCATTCGATATAAGTAATCTTATTATTTTGACAAAACTGTCGAAATTTTGCATTAACCCGCGACCGCCTGGGGGGGGTCGGATCCGACCCCCCCCCCTCCGTTTTTCTTGAATAACTCATGCACCACTTTCGCTATCTACTTGAAACTTGGCATACCTTCTCCCTTATCAATTTGACGTCTCCTGTGCAATTTTTAAGAAAAAATTTCCAATTTTTTTTTAGATATATCGATTTTAGTGATGTAACTACATGGCGTTTTTAGTCAAAAAGTGGTAAATGTTTAAAAAATCGCCAAAAATCAGGGTTTAAAGCAAATTGCAAATTAAGGACAAGAAAAGACGCAGCTCAACGAGTTCTTTAAGATGGCTATCTCGGATTTTCTATAAAATGCGTTTTATACCCCTAAAAATTCAAAAAACTATATTTTTTTGAAAACAGCTAATAAAATCCAAAATTTTGGGAATTTCAAAAAAAAACGGAATATATGTTGTAGAGCTCTATTAGAACATTAGATGCCCCAAATTTCAACTTTCTATCTTGATTTTTGACCCCCAAATTGTAAAAAATAGCTCCAACATGCATAGGGCATGGTGACGTCATAAGCATTTTCGTGAATTAGAGGCACTTCTGAACATCGCATGTGAAAACAAATGGCACCACTAGATTCCTGGGACAAAGCTCGTCTAGAAAAGTGCATTTTTATGTCAAAAATAAAAAGTTGAAAAATTGACTTTTTTTCTTAGCCCTCGTTTAGTTATGTATGGTATAAACGATTTTTTATGCTTTCAATGCACACTTATCACCAGCACAGTGACTTGGGGTCACATATAACCATTACCATCGGATTCGGCGTGAAAAATAAGCCATAAAACATGTGTCGCACGCCCATGTAGCAGAAATTGAAAACCGTGACCTTTCGTGACCTGACCTGACCTTGACCCGTACTTAGTATGACCCCTATACGCACATGGTACCTTCACTAGGCCTTTGAGGTCATTTTTGGTGAGTTTCGAGCAGCAGCTATCGATTCCGCTGTCCGTAAGCCTAATCATGCAAAACCCCTGAATTTGACCTTTAACCTGACCTTGACCCGAAAGTTGACCTCAATCTTAAAATCTTAAGAGTGCTTTGGGAAGGTCTCGTAGAGACCTTTCGAACGCCGCCTCGCGGGGCTCGATACGACCATTGGTTCTCGAGATAACAGGGGGGGGGTCGGATCCGACCCCCCCAGGCTGTCGTGGGTACGGAAATAGCCCAGGCGGTGCCGGGTTAAAACGCTGCTGCTGTATATAAGCTTCTGTAACTTGCAGTTCTGTAACAATTGCTTTGTACCGGGACGAGCGGATGTGTTGGGCTACAGCCTTCTGTACTCATTCAACAGCAGACTGTGTAAGCAATTCTCACCGTTACCGCCGCTACTTAGCAGCAAATGTGCCACAAACGGGCTCCGCCCGCATATAAACCACAACAAATGGTTCATTTAAATCACGTTTGATGGCTGGTGTTAATAGTAAATTGTCTTTATGTTGTGCAGATGGCAGGAAATTGTTCAATTATGTTTAAGGTATATTCTCAAGAGGCTCATCTGACACATGAGACGTAACACAGCTGTTAGATAATGCTTCTTAGCTTAGTGCAAAGTACCGAGAACTGTTGAAAAACTTATAGTGTAATCTTATCTTACATGCCGACGGGGGCAATCAACCTAAACACTAAACAGGAATGTGTGTAAATCTACTCTCGCTACTTTGTAGAACATTCAGAAAGTATGTAATCGCAAAATGTAGTTAATCTCAAATCGGCAATTATCTATAAAAGATAACCCAAAAGCAAACAACCAAGGTAAGTAGGGAAAACTATGACACGTAACCATGTACTCAGGCCAGAGTCCATATATGCAAAACTATATACCTATAGTCAGGGACCCGCTACCCATCACCCCACATGGACCTGAAGGCCGGAGGTGCCGCACAAATTAAGATGAGCATATCTCAGATCACGCGAGCTACAGAGCGCCTGAGAGTATAGATAGCGCCATATACTTCTGCCAACTGTTGCTATTGCTGCAGTACATATGTGTTCCAAATCATCTTCATTTAAATTCAAACACCAAAGGCATGGCTGCACAAAAATTGCCTGGAAACTAAGTGCAGCCCGTTCGGCCATATTGAAAATGTAACACCTGCTTTTTTGTCGGTGAACTCCATGCATTTTTTTTTATAACTATTCAGTGATTACATTTTTTAGCCATCACTCTGAACCTATTCCCATTCTGCACAGCTGATTTGCAAATTATTATTCTGTCGTTGCAAACCTATGACATAAGGTATTTGACACTAATGCGCCAATAAATTGCTCCCAACCCATCATGAAATCAAATTGTTTTCAACATATCATCATCCTGTCAGCAGTCATATTTTGTGGAAATATTGAGCTCGTAAACGTAAGGCGTTACTACATAGATCAAGAGCGACAAAATGGCATTTCCCACTTGGACCGTGTTTTCATGAAGAACGTAACTTATGTTCTAACTTCTATTTCAATGTCTCACGTGTAAAATTTGCATTTTAATTATTGACCTTAAGGCGCTGCACCTTTTTCAACAGAAACAAACGCTGAAGTGTGTAAAATGACCTTTGATAGATGTGGGAAACTTTTCAAATGTGTTTGGCACGACATGCGTTCGTCGTGTGAAATGGAATAACACCTATGCGGAACATAGCACAGGATGTCTTTTTCTGGCGTGATGACACCATATATCACTGGTTACTGCCCCTGGCGCATTTTGTATGGTTATGTAAGTATTCCCATGTATGTACACCTTTTAGCTAATAACGGTAGGGAACGATCGATAAGGTGATTCGCAACAAAAACCATAAACGCAGCAATCCTAGACAATTTCAGTAGTTTAAAGTGTCCTTTCCGAAAAAAGTCTGACCGAAATGGTGACCACCACTAATAAACGCCCCTGGTCTCCCCCTCCCTCACTGAAGATTCCCTATATCAGACTCCGGCTCCCACTATCGCATTCTTCGTCGTCTCAGCTCCACGTCTTCCCTTCCGACGTCTGCCGCAAAATTAAAACTCCGGCAGCCATGTAATAGAAACGTTGGTACCGCCCCAAATACCAATTACAGAGCGGGGTAATTGTTTAATTTTTGCCCACCGTCGATCGCAGAGTGAGAGAGGTATTTCGCGTTTTTGTAGGCGTCGCGTCGATGGCGGTCTGTTTTTTGGCGACGCTCTCGACACTCTAATGACAGAGTGTGCCGCTCCGGGGGCGGATCACCGCCTCAGTATCTGGTGGGGCGCCGTCCGGCAGCATCATCCGCTCAACTGACCTGACCGGTCACCGCGGGTCACGGCAGGGGCACAGAGGTCACAGGGGTCTCCACGGGTCAGCGACGGGGTAGTGGGGCTATGTCACAAGGGTTGACGGTGTAGCGTGGGGAATTGAGCGTGGGCGGAGGAGAGCGAGACAGATGTTAGCAGACTGAATTTAATTGTTAGCCGCTAGTTTGATTTTGTCTGAAACATTTGACATTTCAGGCTCTTGCTATGTTTCCGCATCCGTTTCCGCCGTTGTTAATGAGTAACATGAGAACCACCCTTCTCTCCCACCTAAACACAGCCACAATATCCGTCCTGTCATATTCAACCACTTCCACCCCTCCCCCGCATAGGCCTCTGGTCCACCCCCTAACTGGTTCATCCCTCCCCGGGAGCCGACAGAGCGTCAGCCTCAGATCGTGACAGCGCCCCATTTCCCGCCCGGCAGGTTCGTAATGCGACCACCGCCGCTCGTGATCTACGCACAGCATCGTAACGACTATCAACTTCCAATTACGGAGCGATAGCCGACCGGTGGCGAGGGATGAGTTATATGCCATTGAGACGCCGTGGAGAGCCGAAAAGTGCCGGTCCCCCGTCGTCGGGGTGGTTGGGAGAACGCTCACTAGATGGCAGGGTGAGCGGAGAGTTTAATAGCTCATGAGGCACGAACCCGACTCTCCAGCGTTCGTGATCTACCGGAGCGAATTGCAAACTATAAAAGAGCAGCGTGCAACATCTAGATTAACGATAACTCCTGGGACAGTTTTCATTGCGCGGTCCACTTTCTATTCGTCGGTGAGTTTGCCGGTACGTAACTCGCAGCTAGATCCAATGGAGTTAGCTTGGCGCCCTCTCGGACCTGGCTCGACCTAACACCGCTCACGGTGCAATTAGCGATCACTTACTAGCCGCGGGGTATAGCGCAGAGCCTCTGGTTTATGTCTCGGCGTGGCCTGATTAGCTCAGTTTCCGTCATGGGTCCGTTCACACCGCTCCTCGGAGCAGCGCTGTGGGAACTCACCGGGCGGCGCAGTTCTGCCGCGGAGCGCGCCATTTCCGGTCTGCAATAATGGCACGACATGGCAACATCCCGCGGCGGTGTGACGTCACACCCTGCGGGGCAGTGTGCTCCGTGTGTGACGTCACACGCTGGTCCGTTGCCGCCGCTCAGGGTCGACCTCTGAGGCTCACCACACTCAGTCCTGGGTCACTATGTTCACGGTTGTGAACCATAAATTAGCACTGAAGACTCGGACTTCCTGGCTAGGATGGTGGCAAACTCTCACGACAGGGCAACTGTGCTGGCACGGAGGCACAACAGTGCAGCTGAATGGTCCATCAGACTTAAAGGTAGTGTGCCAGCTTTCTTGGACCGTATGGAGTTAATGGCCCAGATAAGGAGAACCGGATTTTTAGAACTTATCCATACCTTCAAAACTCATGGAAACGTCTTAAATTCTTCAAATTTTGAGTACCCCAGTGCGAAATTCGCCCCGACGGGTTGTCGGTCGTACCCCAACCACATTTCACACCACTATGAACAATAAATGCACACACTGAAATCGCTATTACCGATATGCTCATCCAATCAAGTTTTGATAAACCCGTTCATCATCATCTCCTGCGGTTTCGAACACGCCTGTTAGGTGGCTTCTGATGCTCGTCGAGGTCGGAATTTCCAAATACGCGTGGTGCGTCGGGCCGCGCGCTCTGACTTCGGCCAAGAAAAATGCGTCAGCTGATCATTGTCATTTCTGCCACTTGCGTGTGGTGAAATGGGGTCATAACTTATAAGACGGCTTTTTCATATCAATTATTTTACATAAAATCATATTTCAAACCATAAATAATGTTCGACAGCCAAATAAAAGAAACAATACCAATACGGGCTTACAGTTTAAGGCTCGACATTGTGTTGTCTACGATTAGACAGCTGATAACTCATTCCCGTACGTCGTATGGTCGTAACACTATAATGACCTTTGCTTATTGTCACAAGTGCGCCGCATTCGCGATTGTTGCCCGACGCCTGTTTGCAGGTGAGCCCACTACAGTTGTTATACATATCTAAAAACCGATAAACTTTTAGGCGAAAAAGGCACTATTCCAGGCCCATTTTTGATTTTTTTTTGCGATATTAGGTAAAAACAGAAGCTTCTTATCCTAGGAAAAATAAAATGGGAAATCTTTCAAAGGTGGCACACTACCTTTAATGGTGGTAGTGTAGAGTCATCATGAACATGACAACAGCTTTCCAAAAAAAAAACGGACACTCGCCGCACTCAGCAGGCCACATTACTTGATTATACGAACTAGCGGATATTGCTCCTTATTTTCATTATTTACGGAGGAAAACACAAGACTCAAAACGAAAATCGATCTCACATCATTGCTAACAAAAATGTAGTGAGCCTGCATCAACTTAAGACCTTTGAAAGAGATTAAATTGGTCGTGAATAATGCTGTAACTATCCTTTTCACTCGCATGCCCCTTTAATTTTATTTTCTTATGTTAAATGCCCCTGCAAGATAAGAGTGCATAAATACAGCGTGTAATGAATTACCAGCTCTGCTATACCTTAGCAGCATCTGTGTTTAGGGAAAATTGAAATCCCATTTGTAAAAGGCATATGATCAATCAATCAAGCCCGTAGCATCGCTCTCATTGATGTCATCTATATGATCACATTTATTTTTGGCAGTTGAATGCTGATGCGAAGACGTTTTCAAAAATCAAAACCAGTCTGCGACTAACATAATCAGCACTCATTACGGCCTTTTGGGAAATGAATGCTGAAGATCTGATACAATAACCAGAAAAACTTTGCGGCAACTTTGGGGCATCACCTGTCCCATTTTTACATGCCGCTCCTTGAAACAGTCTCTTTGAAACAGCGGTATCAAATAACCAATGTAGCAAGATGACTGTACAGTAGGTTGTTCCACGGCAGGGTTCCACGTATAGTATGTTCTATAATGGTTCCACTGTCTGACAATCGCGCTGCGTTGTGTGTAACAATCAACACCTGGCGTTTACACTGGGGTTGGGGGATGGAGAGACATCTGTACCACCCGATCGCACGTCAAAAGACACACAAAGACGTGTCAGCATGTCATCTGACACGTCACTCGACACAGTCCGATACGCCTTTTGATTTTTGACACGTTCTCTGACATCCGACACGCCTCTCGACAGATCTAGGCAAGTCTTTGACGGCTGGCACCTTGAGACGCCCTCTACGTACTATACAACATGTCGCCTGACGTAATGTGGGTGTGTATGATGAAAGCAATCTCAGATAGGTGCTTCTCCCCAAACCCCAACGGAAGAACTTTTGTTTAGCGTATAGATATAACACAAACTGGAAGCTTGAAACCATGGTGACGTGCAGATAATAGCTCAAGATAAACGATACTCTGACAAGTCTAGACAGAACGCCGAAACATAATTTTTGAGTATTTGCTGCTGTGACGCTTTGTAAAGAATGTATGTACCTGATCCTGACCCAGCCTATGATATCGAAGATCGTTTCATAACAGATCGATATCTTTGGGCAGATGTTCTCGCTGATAGGCAGACATAAAGACAAACTGGCAGATGTGTTTTACAAAAAAGTGAGCGAGCGATTTTGAAAAAAAAAATCTGGGCTGCATCAGACCATTTGCAGCAGCCGTCTCTGAAAAAAAGCTTCTTAAAAGAACACACATTGCAGCTGCTTCAATGATGTGTGTTGCTTCTATCAATATCATCGCTTCGTAATTCACTTATCTTCTAACTTGATTAGTACCTACTCCATTGTCTGTCCTGAATTAAAAAGCATACCATCTGGCGCATATGTCACCTTTGCTCAGGGCCAGCATCTGCCCGAACCTCACGACTTGCGGTCGGTCTCGGACCTCGCAGTGACCTGGTAAGCACCTGGTTGTCGGTCACACCCGCACACCCAGGCTACGCAGCTGGTCCGGGCCGACGTCACCCAGCTGCGCCCAGCACCTCCTCCGTGGCAAACGACCATCGCGCCGTGCACCAGATAGCATCAAACACCCGTCCAGATAGTCATCTCCGCTGGGAAATGTCGAAATGCAACGGCCGGCCCGACGCCCGCATGAGAAACGGGGGACCTCGCCCGCGCCTCTCCCTCGCCGCGCGGGAACGGCTCTCAGCTCTTGGCGTTCCCAGCAAATGATACGTTGCGGCGCAGGTCCACTTTGTATGCTAACTGGGGTTTGTGCGGCGTCCCTCCAGCGTCCCCACGACGTTCTGGTGGGGAGGCGGCGGACGTTTTTGCCACCGGCCGCTGTCCACCGCCGCAATCAGAGGTCACTACTGTGGTCACTCTAATTGCTACTAATCCGCTGCCACTTACCAGGCGAGGCGCAAAAATGCATCTCGCAGATACTTATGCAGCTGCCGACCACTGCCATCGAGTGGTGTAAAAACGGAGCCACCGAGAGGTCTCTCCCCGCCGCCACCGGCAGATGCGACGACACGCGGCGCACCGGCGGCGATGGCGGCGCGGCGTGGCGCGACCAGCGGCCCGCGGTCTCCACAGGTCGTCAGTGGTGCAGCTCTCTTATCAAATCACCCATTCCGATGTCTATCAGGGGCAGTGAGTGACCCACAGTTGACTCTCATCACGATTGGATCGTTACAGCTCTGAAGACCGTCCAGCCAGTGGGTCTCTCCGACGGGCGGCCGGTGACGGTCGCGGCTCGAGCGCGGTCGAAAGGCGCCACGAGTGACCTCTGTTGGTGACCTATCCGACTGGATCCCTCGGACGAGATGGCCCGGGGTTGCAGTCGATGGCTTAATCACCGTGGTGCTGACGTCAAGCCTGTCATTTCTTGACTGGTGCGCCCACCGACTTACCTTTAACGTAACACTTTAGTGGCTCATCATGCTATAGCTGGCGGGCTGTAATATTCTGTCGTTACATGACTCAATATCCCATGCATCAATGACCAACAAACACTTAATATGATAACACACTAGTTGTGCTTGTTTATGAATAAGCGGGTCGACAAGGGTCATTGCGTCGTAATTAATGCGGCACTAAGGACAACGTCTGTATCCACTTAACACTGTTAATTGGCCAGTCATGCTACATAGATATGTCTGCACAGCTAATCCAACTAGCTCTGCCACCCATTTCGCCTGTGACCCTGCCAGGAGCATGCACCAAGGGAATATTTCTTGGCGATATCAGGCGGAGAAAGCCATTCCAGTCGGAACAGCGGTGAGCCTCTGTTGGAACCGCTAAGCAGGAGAGCTCCAGGGGTCGCTCCGTGGGACGACAGACCCCGAGTCGGACAACGGGAATGGAAACTCTGAGCGGCAGAGAAAGGCAGCCGATGCTGCAAACTGGTGTGGAAAGAAAACGCTGCAGACAACGGTGATAATTACGGATATTGTTGCAGATAATTACAGATCAATGCAGTTTAACGGCTGATTAGGAGCTTAATTAAACAAAAGAGCGGGATATGTGGGGGTGAGGATCATTTCTCGTCGGCGTAATTGTCAGGTAGATTTAATGCATGCAACAATCATGACTGCATGAGCATGGTAACTGGGGATTTTTACGTAATATCATATTACGGCTTCACAAAGGAATGGCGCTAAAGAAGTTCGCAAGGACAGCTGTTGTCAAAACTAAGCGCACTTATTTATCAACAATTTCCATCTTACATTACAGGATATAGCAACAAACAGAAACCTGCAGCAGACCCATATCAGAAGACCTTTGTAGACATGTGTCAATCAACAACATATCGAAACAGAACACCAATAATGTATTCCCCGTCTCCCTGTGCATCTAGCCGCCCGTGATACAGCTGACGGACACGGTCCATCAACGCTTCCGGCGGGATCTCGTTGCATCAGAGACCGTGCTCGCCGCCGGCACCCCGCTGGGATCCGGACGCTCTGCGAGGTCGGCACGGTTCGGCCAGTCACCGCGCACCGTACCGGCTTGATTTTCCCGCGGTATGAGCCCGACAAACGCGCTGGATAGACTCTGGGAAGGGCGCTCAATGATGAAAAATGATGGCAATGACGGAGGTAGGGTTGCGTAGGACACAGAGAAATAAAACAAAACAACATCGTGAGACTTGAAAACCAAGAACAAAATAAAACGTGAGTCAGTTTTCTCAATTACCATTCTCATTCAGCCCCCAAAGTCAATCCCCTGCCTCCGTCCGGTCGGCGGGCGATGACAAACATTTTCAGCATCCGGCACTCCCGACTCAGCAGAGCTCGGCGTCAGCGTGCTGGGATAGCTTCCGTCATCCTGCACTGACTCCGTTACCCGCACCGGTGCTGCTGAGCGGCCCGCAGCAGCAGCTCATGGCCCGGGGCGTGGCGCGGCCCGGCCGGAGTGCTACCCGGACCTTGGTGGCCCCGCGGACCGGACCGAGCCGGGCCGGACGGCACATCTGAAGGCTGCCGGTATCCTGGTGTTGGCCACTCGACGCACGCTGTAGGACACGGTGGGGGTGGGGATGGAGGCGGAACGGGATCACAGTCTCTCATGGGGTTGGTGAGGAGGGTGGCTGGATGGAGGGACAGCAGAGGGATGGCGAAGGGATATGGAAAAGGAGTGCGAGAGTGTAAGAAGTGAGGAGAGTATGTAACTTGAAATGCTGGCGTGTTTAAAAACAATCTGCATATTTTGGACCCATTGAAAGGCTTTATTGTTTCCCAACATACCAAATATCAGTGTCTTCCAGCAGATGAAGATGCACAATGAAGTTGTGTCTTTGCACGTACTTTACATCTTACTGTCGTGCATGATACGTGTTCACACAATAAATGAGTCCCTTGTCTCAAAGTCCTGAGGCCCCACATGATTGTTCATTGTTCTGAAGGCTCAATCGCTCTATTGCAGTGAAGCTGTCGGTCTGTCGGTCAGTTGGTTTACAGCGGCCTGTTAGTCTGTTAGACGGGCAGACCTCTCCACCAGTCTGCCCGTCTCCTCTCTCACTCTACTCTTCCACTGGTCTACCATCCTCTAACCAGGGCCGGTGATGGGTGTGTCGCTCTCCGTTCCATTTTACATGAGCCGTGCGTTTCTAGCCGGGGAGAGCAGAGCGCAGGGACGACAGAGACATTCATCTTGGTAACCATTACGCAGCGCCGGTGTCGTATGCAGATTGGTAACGGAGTGGGGACACAGCTCCGATAACAGCGTCACTGGTTGGGTTTGACGTTGGACCACATGCCGTTCATGTCGTTGGACTATTCTTCTTTTCGAACGAGCCCAATCCTTGACAGGAGAAGTCAAATGCACGCGTATAAGCACTGAGTTGATTTGCAGCCGCTTGCTGAAATGAATGCATATCCATGCAATTTCTGTCAAAGACTTTTTGAACCTATCAAAGTATTCAATACCTTCAAGTTAGAAAAAGTAGCCTGGGTACTGCATCCAAGAAAACGTCAATGGATCAAAGTGGCATGTGAGAGGTAATTGCCAACCATATGATGTCACTGGTGGTTGACCATCTTCATTACTGTTCTACGTGCCCCGAGTGATTCCGAAGGAATGTTATTGTTTCTTTTAGCCTAAAATGAACCACAATTCCCTACATTTTGTTCATTTTCCACCCACTGCTAAGAATATTGCTTGTTTTATGCCTATAAACGCTATTTAATTTCCAAATGCGCTTGTAAGGCGAGCTGCTTGAGTTATTCATGAGACGGAGAACGAACGAAATTCGGTAAAGAAGAATAGCATTGACATGCAAAGTCACATTTATTTATATCAAGCCAAGTATCAAGCAAACTGCCCCGGTCAGCAATAGCCTGCCTCATCACATGCGCATGTATCAACTCGAACATGAGGCAGGCACGTGAAGAATGTCTGTCAGGATGCTCTGTATTCAGATGAACCCTCCAGGATTACATGTAAAAGTGACGTAAACACTGGCTGCAAAGTTAGATGCTGGCAGGGACTATTTTAAAAACAGGACCCGGCACAGGACCCACTGCAGTGCCCTGAAGGCACCGGCTGCATCCGTGTTCAGCCCACACATGTCTCTGGTAGCTGCATTTCCCTATCTGGCGCCGGTCGGAGGTGCCGCATCTTGCCTCAGTACCGGCACACGACAAGATGGAGAAATAATGCGAGCCTGAGACAACATCATGGGAGATCTTGAATTCACAATGCGAGGAGCAGGCTACGGAAGGCCTTGGGATTCGATTACTGAAGATGGTGGTTTATGTATGTAGTGAGCAGGAACAGGACTTAGTAGAGTATGTATGATATGCATGGAGGACCTAAGTAGCCGATGAAATGGCATGGTTTTTGCTGATTGCCTAATTCAGCAAATAGTGGGTAGGTCGACTTCCCCAATGCCTTTAGCAAGGCCGGTTGTGCCTAATCGTATACCCCATTATAGTTTAAGTTCTATAGTCTGTGTAAGGTAAGAAAGCATTAAGTTATCTCGTATTGCAAAACATATTGTATTTTGTATATTATACAGTACAACACAAGCTGTTACCAATAAGGCATAACAGAACGCAAAAAGCTATTATACCAGTATTGTCCGGACATCAGGAATGCTTTCTTCTCAGTTAACCCGCGCCCCGTAGGGGGGGGGGCCGAAACGGCCCCCCCTGTCCTTTTCGGTCGATATCTCCTAAACGGCTGGAGATATCGCCACCAAACTTTCAGGACCCCTCCGAGCATCCATTTTACACATTGTGACCAAAAAATTTTCCAGAGGCTATGATAGGTTGGCCACAAATGACGTCAGAGTGACGTCATGTTCTGTCATTTTCGACCGAAAAAAGACCTTCGCGAGAAGACCTGTCAGGACTACAGCTTTGAAGATACAGAAAAATGATCAAGACATAAAAGGTGTAGAATTGACAGAGCTACAAAACTGCTATCTCGAATTTTTGAAATTTTTGAGTTTTGACCCCCGAAAATCAAAAAACATTTTTTTGGATATATTCGCCAAAAAATCCAAAAAGTTTTTTTGAGTTTCGAAAAAAACCGGAATATATGTGATAGTGCCTACCGTCTTCTATCTACATACCAAATATCAGATCGATACCTCGTTTTTTGGCCAAGTTATAGCGAAAAAACTGTTCAAAAATGATGACGTCAAATTTTCAAACTCAATTTTTGGCAATTCTAGAACTCGTAGAGCAAAACGAAGACCACCATTAGACTCCCCGTGACGAGCTGCATCGAATCGATACCCATTTTATGCAAAAATATCAACTTTGAAATTTGACCTAATTTGACCTGACCTTGACCTGACCTTCACAAAAACGTGACCTAGGCTGGCCCCAAAGGCTGCCTAACCCACATAATCGCATTTGTCATGTAAAATGGACCATAAAACATGTATCACACGACACATTCATATTGTGACCCCGGTGACCTGACCTCGCTGTGACCTGACCTGGTATCAGTGACCTCAGATAGCAAAGTATGTGTTTGGCGAACAATGTGCCATCGATGGTTTTCAATAAATTACCAATTTACTCGCTTTCACAGCACATTTCTTGAATTGCCTGTGAACGGTGAAAATCTGACCTTTGACCTGACCTGTGACGTCATCGGTTTGACCTAGGTCAATGAAATTTGGTCACAAGGTAGTTCCCGGGTGGGGCTATCGAACGCCGTTTGAATTTTGTAAATCGGTCGGTAACTTTCCGAGATCTTAGGGGGGGGGCCGAAACGGCCCCCCTACGGATGGTAGGGTCCGCCGGTAGCCCTACGGGGCGCGGGTTAACAGAGACACACTACTCTTGCCGCAACTAAAACCAAAGAAGTGTAGCCCAGAGAATAGTCCAAAGAGACAAAAGGAAACCTAATTACTACTCATTCATGCAATCACAGTATCCCTCTCAGTCCATCGGCTTTTTGTCGTAAAACTTTTATAGATCTGCTGGTTTCAGCTCGTAAATCAATGCTAATGGAATCATAAAGGGTTTGACCACAGCCATCCCGCCATCATTCAGACCGAAGAACTGGAGCGCGCTCGTAGCGCTCGCCAACAATGAGGCTGACCTCTGACCCCGGGCGACCCGCGACCCCTGACCGTGCCGACAGAATGCCCGAAACGCCTACCGCCGGCTCTCTCACTCATCACGCGGTGGGCTCCCGCGTGTCTGCTGAACTCGTGGCCCAAAGAACGACTGCACCACCGCTGCCACCCTGTCCCTCTCGTGTGGTGAGCGGGACATTTAGGGTGCATCCAGTCACTCTGCCCGAGCTTCACTCGGCACTGCAGCGCTTGTCATCATCGAATGCGTGCGGTGAGGATGGGATCACAGTGAGCATGTTGCGACTAACCTTTCCGGTGATAGCTCCGCATTTGTTAAACGTGATAAATGCCTCAATCGTTACTGGAGAGCTCCCGAGCGAGTGGAAAGTCGCAACTGTGGTCCCAATCCACAAGGCGGGATGCACAAGTGATGTTAACAATTACAGGCCAGTGTCGATCATTTCTACTGTGGCGAAGCTCACTGAGAGAGTCGTTTGTGATCAACTATTGCATTACCTGTTGTCCCACGGTGTGCTGTGTGAGGAGCAGCACGGCTTTCGGCCGGGGAGGTCCACGGAGTCGGCGATGTTGGACGCGGTCAGCTACATCACTCGAGTCATAGACGAGGGTAAGATCGGTTGTCTGACAGCGATCGACACCTCCAAGGCTTTTGATAGCGTTCAGCATGGCCGGCTCCTGGACAAACTTGGCTGGTACGGCGTGGACACTCATTGGTTCAGTGACTGGCTCAGAGGCCGCCACCAGAGAGTACGCGGGGGATCTGCGGAGACCGCTCCAATAACGCATGGCGTGGTCCAAGGATCGATTTTGGGGCCAGTGCTGTTTTTGTTATTCACAAATGACCTGACCTCATTTTTAAGTGACACTAAGATGGTTTTATATGCTGATGACGTTCAATTCATTCACAGTGGTCACCCCAAGCATATTCATCAGTTGGAGCTTGAAATTGGACAAACGCTGAGCGACGCTCAGCGGTGGTTTGCAGAAAATTCACTAAAAATTAATCCCAAAAAGACAGAGATCGTTCTATTCTCCACACGTCAAAGAAGAATAGGAAATGAGCTGAAAGTTCAATTTGGAGAAACAATGCTCCGCCCCACTTCAAACGCTAAAATTCTTGGGCTTATTTTGGATGAAAACCTCACGTTTGAAAAACATATTTCGAATATAGTAAAACGTTCTTACACTATTCTGATAGGTCTCTCCAAATTCTCCCGTCGGCTGCCACAGGAAGTCAAGAAATTGATTATTGAGGCCCTGGTGTTCCCACACATAATGTATTGCGCGACAGTGTGGGCAGCATGCAACGCTACACAGCGAAAACGCGTTCAAAAAATAATTAATCATGGTGCACGAATAGTTAAATGCTGCCGACGTCATCAGCATATCACGCCTCACCTTACTGAACTTGAGTGGCCGAGAGTAGAGCGACTCATCACAGAACGTGACCTCGCCATGGTGCACCGCCTCCTCAACTCTGTCCATGCACCATCGCACTTGCGAGACCTGCTGCAGCGTCGCGATTGTGTAACCGAGAGGGAAACGCGAGGATCAATGGCGGGAATGCTGCAACTTCCGCGGGTCCGCACGGAGCTCGCCAGACGTTCTTTCGGGTTTCGGGCAGCAGCGAGCTGGAACGAGACGCCGAACGAGGTTCGCCACGCCAGCACGGTCGTAGCGCTCCGCGCGGGGATGCGGAAATGTCGAGCTGGTCTTACCCAGATAGAATAGATCTCATCCGCCGCTTATTTTAAAATACGCTTGTAGGTAACTTGGATTTTAACAGCATCTCTTAGAAAATGAGTATAAATGGCTTATTCGTAGTATTTTAGTAGGTTTTTAGATCATTAGCCTTAAGGACAGTGCATATATGGAATGACTCTTGTGCTGAAAAGCCGTGTTTTAACGGATGCCATACGAATACATGATGATGATGATGATGATCACTGGGGGCGTGCAGGCGGCTCGGTGGGCCGAGTGTCGCGCGGGGAGCGCTCTCAGTACGGCCTGGACCACCCGGCACCCGGCGCAAGGGGAGGTGGCTGCAACTCAGCCGACCGGGCGGACCGCCGAGACGGCGACATGGCTCGCTGGGGAGCGGAGGGAGGGAGATTTCGCTGGAGAACGAGCTGGGTGTGCGAGTGAGTGCGGGCTTAGAGTGTCGGACAAATCGGCTGACATGAGGCGAACATGAAACTGTCACGAGGAAGTAAAAGGAAAACTTGTGCGATGCTTGGCAGCAGTGTGAGAATTTGTCGGCGACATTTATACCGGAGCTTGCATGACAATACTCAGACTTGCATGCCGAGAAAAGGGTATGATGCTTGCTTAGCAATGATTGGTGCATTTCGGCTTGGAAAAGTTCTCTATCCGTCTTACATCTTCCACTTAAGGATCGAAGCATGTGAAAACATCTAAACGGCAAACAATTTGAAAATAGGCTGATAAGTTACTATAACACGACCGTACAGCATCTCCAGTGGCTGCCCCTTCATTAACGTCTGTAATATGATTCCTTAGATACCCAGCGACTTCAAAAGAGACAAAACTACTAAAAAGCTCTTTTTCACTGTTTAAGGGATAGCTGTAGCCCCCTTGAGTTTCCTATAGGAAAATTCAAATTATTATCAATCAAGCCTACCATTTGTGGGTAGGTTCATTTTCTGACAAGTGTGCACTAACCTTTCGCCGTACCCTTTACACTCGGCAATCAGTGGTGGTCTGAGAGCCCACACTGGGGCCGTACCCTGGCATGCTCGGGCCGCATACATCACACTCACACAGCACACAATGCATCCGTAAACTAATATTCGCCTCCACTGAAGGAGCGGCAGTGGGATAAATGAAAGCACGTGCCTTCGGGCTCACTATCTGTCTTCGGCGTAAATGATCTCGTTAGCCGTGAAAGCGTAATGAAGTTACGAGAGCCAGCGAGCCGCCAGCCGCGAGAAGCGCTCGACCCGCAGCGAGCGTTGTAGGTGGAGACTGAAACTATTAATAATGATTTCTAAGTGAGGATATACTACGATTCTTTTATGAGGATTGCTGCATAATCAATGGCATACAGCGAAGAGCACAAATGAACGCTCTTTGACCAACGAATAATCGCTGGATTGTTCGTTCTTACTTCTTGGTCTTAGTATTGTTCATCGTAAGAAAAAAGCGTTGTAATAGTTTCATTTTCTTCTTTCCTGCCAACTTATTCCTAAATTTTTACTTTGGGGAGCTTCTTAAAGACACAAAGCAAAGCCTGGTTCAATTGCAAAATTCAATTACATACATACCTATTTTCTGATCTCAGTCATCAGTCATGACATTTCATTCGCACACTTCTACATAGGACGACTCTGATGTGATCACTGAAGGCTAAGAAATAACCCGGTTCGGAAGAAAGGCATCCCCAAAATAGCTTACAGCTGGTTCAGTCGTGATTTTCCCGAGCCACAGACCTAATGAACACGTTCCCCGCTCTGCCAGCGACGCGGCGCCGGCCGTCGTTTTTTCTCGATCGGTCCCTCCCCAAACAGGCCCATAAACAACAGTAAAGGTCCCAGCTCAAAAGGCCAGCCCTGCCTATTTGTAAGGCGAGACGGCTGAGGTCGGCCGCGCACATGACCGGGGCTGCGCTGCGCCGACGGCGTGGCCCGTTCAATAGCGTCACTAAGCGGGGACAGCGACGCCGCACAGAAAGATAGCGGCCGCCGGGAACTGCACTGCGGCATAGGAGGGTGACCGCATGGGGACTGCATTGCGGCATAGGAAAGTAGCCTGACAGGGACTGCGCTGGAGCATAGGAAGGTAACCGTGTGATGACTGCATCGGAACATAGGAGGGTAACCGTACGGGGACTGCGTAGTCACAATAACGCAACCGATATGGCTCCATTTACGACACGATGAGCCCGAAGTTACGAAGAACGACATGTGCATTAAGCACTGTACATTTCTTGGATAATTGGCCCGTGATGAACAATCCAAATCCTAAGGTCTTTTATAATGTTGATGCAAGCGTTTAGAAGTGTTAGCGAACGCATTAATCTTGATGCAACGAAACCCTGAATCCGTTCTCCTTCTCATAATTTCTTCGTCGCTGATGGAAAAAGAACATCAAATTGAATACTATCACTTCTGTGGTGAATTCGATAGCGATACCTATTATCGTTTTTCGTGGATGAGTGCAACATATCGTACACAAGTTAGTCCGTTCCCTCTCCTCAGATGGACCCAGTATTATCACAACCCACTGATGGAGCCTGGATGGTCAATCGCCTGGCGAATATCACCTTACAAACAATCAAAACGGCTCTCATAAACACCGCCAAAGTAGAATCAAACGATTAGCAGGGACGTCGCAGCACTACCCAAAGCTACGACACTGCCGCTGCGTAAAAGCCGGACACGTGCACACGATCCGTAACTCACTCTGCCGCGGCGTCCATCTCTATCATAAATCAGGGTGGACGTTTTCGCGTTATCAGTTCGGCGTCTTGCGTACCAGTACCGTTATCCAGCGTTCGATAGGCATCGACTGACGGGAGGCAGACGGCTCATGTCCTACGAACTATCGTGCAAGGTAAAGGCTCTCGGAACCAGCCGGCTGCAGCGGATGTGAAGCGATTTAGCGTCACCCGTGGACTGCGAGGGCCCATTCTCGAGGTGATTATGCCCACAAAGGGGCGCCCGACCGGAAAAATCGGACCACTAAAATTGCACCAATTACTGTGTAGCTCATTACCGAAAGTAACCGGCGGCCATCGGCGTTTTTGTTCTTCCTGTCGCATCTTGTCGAGTAATACGCGATCCGGTTGGGGCCTTTTTGCCGTATTTGGAGCTGGGATAATAAGCCGATCGGTTTGGGGTGGTGTGCGGTGACGACAAGCGGACCGGGCTATGATATATCCTCCGCGGTGCACTCATAAATTGTGCCCGGTTCCGGGAGAGGACAGTTATAATTCATATCTGGCGTACTTGTGGATGACAAATGGCCTCGGTTCGGACGTGCCGCACATGTGTCATTTGGGAGCGAACACGGATGGCTTACGAACTTCGCATTCTGTCACGTTTTATTTTATTCCCAATGTAAACGGCATTCTTTTGGAAGATCCGGTTCTCGTCATTCTGTTCATACTTCGATGACCACGCCCGTCATAGACCCGGACATATAACCGTCATACAGCGTCACTATGCAAGTACCATCACATTCTTCAATGTCATGCTCCGTTTGGACATGTCCATCATAGTTAAATTCACCGTAACTATTTCTCATCATTGCGCACTGAGACGTCTCAGCACATCCTCCAGGGCTCTTGCTAGATCACTATTCACGCTTCTCATCCTCTCACGGGTCCAATGCACCCTGCTCAACCCCAGCGCATCCTAGTGCCTCCTGCCGTCTCTCGTATCGCTCAGAAACCTCCCACTAAGCTCCGGCACATCCATCTACCCTCCACCTCCCTGAGTGGTCCCCCGTTCTCCCCCTAGCCCTGCCTCTCCCTCATCTTCCCGCGTCCCTGGTTGTCTGAGCGTCCGCCGCCGCCGCCCGCGGCTCTGACACGCGGGGGGTCCGCTCCGGTTCTCACCCGATGCTCCGCGGGGGGCAGTAGGGTCAATCACGGCACCCCCAGCCGGCAGCGGCGGGTCAGCCGAGCAGCTTATCTCTGTGCAGCATCATCCGACTGAGAGCAGTCGCCGGCCGGCCTAATCCGTCCGGGACGTTTTGTACAATCATGGCGGCACCTTTGAGGCTAATACCGATGGCAACCGGGTTATTGATAGCGGACACCGCCGAGCGCGCCGCAACAGGTCATCGCGTGTCGCAACGGGTCACAGGCGAAAACCAATTCAGAGCGGGCCCAGCTCTGCACTTGGTGGTCCTACACCGTGTGATTGTAATTGGGGTTTGCGTAAGGTGAGCAACTAATCATCGGATCAGGAATAAGGCGCAGCAGAAATGGACACTCGGCGGTGCATGGACCACTGTTATTGGACTATATTATATCGCATTATCCGACTATTATCACTGACTGATGAGCTCTTTCTAAGTGTTATTGATGATGAAGGCTCCATGTTATCTGGGCTGTTGGCAAACATTATTTATTGCAACAGCTGTGATGGGTTGTAAGGAATTCAACAATATCTTTGGCCCTTAGGAGCGTCAGCCCACCACAAACGACAAAGGTGCGCCAGATTAGGATTATTCGCCGCCTTCACGACGTTGTACTACAGCAGTCAATGCAAATTAACTGGTTTTAACAATATAAATTAACTATCTCGAATGGCCCTAGATTTCAAGCCAGGAATGCGGAGCACTGCAATTGGGTTACGTCAATGCATGCCATACGAATACAGTTAATAACACAGCCTCCAGCTCAGCCTTTTGAAGGCTTACAGCGGCACTGCTCGGTATAACAAAGGGCCCATCAGTTTAATCCTTCAGTGTAAGACGACATGCAGAGCAACCGCAGCAGTGTAGCATGCCGATAGAGCCGATACGTTATGCTGATGCATCGGGCTCGCTGCCGACTGAAAAGCCACTGGAAAACCATTCATCTAAGCCACTGTGTTTTATCCTGCAGCAGCTTGCAGGCTTCTCCGTCAGTAGTTTCTCTCCCCCACTCTCTCTCCATCTCCCTTTCACTCTCTGCTCTCTTCATCTCTCTCTCTCTCTCTCCATCTCCCTTTTTTCCTCTCTTCCTCTCTCTCTGTCTTTCTCTCTCTTCGACCCCTATTGTTGTACTTTTTCATCTCTTCACTTCTTCTCTTGTAAGTACTTCCCCTTTCTTTCGTATTCTATCATTTGTCCTCACATCACCTATAACTACTCTGTTTTCCTTTTCTCTCTCCCTCCATTTCTCTCTCCTTCTCCCTCCCTCTCCCCTGCACGCTTCCCCTCTATCCCCAGCGCCGTGTCGGTGCGGCGACCGGTCGGTTTCGCGCCACCAGAGCCACGTTACGGGCCAGCGGTCGCTCTATCGCCGCTTGATTAGCCCTCCTGTGTGGCCTGCTGTGGTCGATTTGGCGTCGGGGGTCGCGTCCCCACGCGCCGCTCCAGGGGCTGGGCTCGCACTGGAGGCTACATAGGCCGCCGGTGTGTCGCTACACACCGCTTTATTATCCTAAGTTCCGGTGTATTGGTGGGTGTGGACACTGCAAAGGATGCTGTTGGGTATGAGATCAGGAATCGGAAGTCGGATGTGAGCGTTCCCATGGGTGTTCTTTCAGTGGTGTCCTGCATGTCGCTTGCTAGTTCTCCCCAAAGAGATGGCCTAAAGGTCGGGGACGGTGGTGCGCTACATGACAGCTGAAAGCAGTGAAAGCACTTCACGAATAGGGATGAGGGCGTATTCTGACAGATAATGTAGTAACACCAAATGTTCTACTTTTAATTCTGTTATGAACCCATATCCGATATTTTTCATCGTGAGAATTATAAGGATGCAAGGATCGGCATAAGACTTCATGTCTACGCAAAATTCAACTGAGCAAATCCATCCATTAGAAAATTTGTCGTAAGAAAACTAAAAACAAAAAAATATTAAAAGATAACTGTCACTTGGAATATGCATGCTTATAGAGATGATCAAAATTCATAAATATTTGTTGACGTGTATCTGTGTGGATGTTATAATTTCGTGTCAATTTACTTTTCTATCAAGCAAAATGCTGTATGAGGCGCATCAATACATTATTTATTTATCTAAGTACCGGACCAAAATACACGCAATAGCTGCGATGGTAGAGGATTCTGTGATCACATCATTCAACATCCCTAGTTTTTGAAGAATTCTGACACCTTACCCTATACAAAAGGCACCTTTACGCATTCTACACATGCTGCACCGGGCGTCAGTGCATCGCCCAGAGGAGCACACGCATATACTGCGCCGTGATTGGTCTCAATTCTGAGCGAACCGCCCAGTCACGGGCGCGGCCGGCTCGTAATGAGGGGTAAATTGGACTGGAGCAGCACATAATCAATAAGTCGGCGACGGCAGATGAGTAGCATGACTGGAGCGATCCGCGGCCCGATTGGGTCGACCATTACCCGCTGCAAGTGCAGACAATGCAGGCGACACGGGACGGACGCAGACCCCGCGGCCGGCGGCCCGCGCCACAGCCCAAAATACGGCCAGTCATGGATGTATAGGGCCTGATAACAGCTCAATCAGAGACCAGATTGAGTATGCCGCGTGTGATACGCCCGCTGGTGTTTGGCGGGTGTGCGAATTGTTTCGGCGGTGCTGTGTGAAGGCTCGGGTGCGTCTGGTATGCGTGCGGTGTGCGGTGTTTCGTTCTTCAATGGCTCCACGGCTGTTTCTGTTCACATGAGGAGCTACAGTGAGGCACAAGACGACGTAAAACACTTACGTGGCGGACTGAATGGCTAAACGAAAAATTAACTTTTTTTTGTCATGAATATTGAATTTAGTTTTTTAGTGAAAAAGCTAAAATAAGTTCGAAGGCAATTTGTCCGGACACCAACAGACCTGTCATTTCACTGGACCTCAGTTAACTTCAATCAAATCTTATTCAAAACAAGAAATAATGATCTGAACTTGGAGAGGACAAGCCGATCTGCAAATATCTACATGTCTGCATATCTACATGCAAATATCTACATGCAAATATCTACATGCAAATATCTACATGTCTGTCTACATGCCAAGTATAATGTATTTATACTTGGCAAAATCACATTACACATGTGTAGTAAAGTAAAAACGCACGGTGGATAAAATTGGCGCTATCGTTATAACGATGAACTGTCCTCATGACCTCCGAGGAGGCTTTTATGAGCCTCGTCTCGCATGACTGAATAATTTTTAACTTATGTCGTTTGTAGCCCAATACCATATCTCCCAATGCAATGTTATATCTAAACAATGATCAGCTACTGAAGGAAAACTTCATGTAACGAATAGCACCATTTGGCAAGATTCATTTATTTATCGCCCAATTAACTGTGAGCAAAGTCAATCCAATGACTTAACATCAAGTAATGCATACTTATCAAACAAATCCACATCATTTAGATGTAGTGAGCTTTGTAACAAGCTGCTCGAAGGACAGTCTCAACAGGGTTTCCCAGCGATAATTTCAAAAATACTGGCAATTACTTCACAATCACCAATCATCCCATATTTCTCACTGACACCTTTCTGGCGATAATACCGCTTGCTGACGTGATCCGAGTTTGCGCTAAGGCTGTGCATCCTTAAACGAGTACAAAGAAGTATTTTTTTTTAAACTAAATTGGCAATCATATTATCTGTCGTCGTCAAGAACTGAGTGTCTTTTGTTACTCTCCTTAAATCAAGTGACCAAATAAAGTTTGACTGGAAGATGAAATTGTTATTTATGCTACCTATGTATGCGCATATGTCGAAATTTTGTGCTGCAATATCCATGCAAAGAAACCTAAACATGTTGGAGGGAGGCCTGAATAAAAAAAAAACAGTTCTATTGAGCATCATTACTACATCATTACTGCTTCGGCATTGAGCATTATTACTTTTATAAAAAGCACAACATGCGTGACCCCGGCCTTGTATTTCATTTTTGTTAGAGCAAGCTGCGAGGCTCGTAACCCAATGATGGCCCCGTTTGGCTAGCTGCACCATTAGTGCGAGCGGGGGGACATGTGTTACCATCACCACTCCGACACTCCCTCGGCCTCGAGTCGATGACGAACCGACTAATTTGTCTGGCGGCGGCGGACCCTGCTGATCCCATTTGGTGACTCCGGGCCGTCAGGGCCGTCAGGGCCGCCACACATCTCCGCCCGGCCGCCATCAATGACGATAAACCGACCGCAGCGTGGCAGCCGTCCGGCGGATTCATTAGCACTGCAGGATGTGCACGGTTCCCCGCCGCCGAGGGCAGCTGTAATCTCGCCCTGATCGGGTATCGGGCCATCTTTTCCCGCATCTGTGACAGGGGTTTCGTCGCCGGACGGCGCCTTTACAGCGGCCCTAATAGCGGCGCGGCGGCGAGACGACCGGCCTTGTTCGAGTTAGTTAGTGACGCCAAAGTGTCGGACGCCCAGTGTCATGAACGGATTTGAGCCGGCGACAACAGCGAGTCGAAGAGTGTAACTGATGTTTCTTTATGCTCCCGTGAAAGGTCTGACGATGATTGGGATTTTGAGTGCTGCAACAGCGAAGGTTAATTGGAGTCCGGTTCAGAGTGTAAAAATACACCTAGCAGAGAAGTGTTGCCAATTTTAGGAGCAGACGGTGTCGAATTCCAGCTGGGTAGCCACCGTTGCACAGCCGGCAGGTTATTATTAGCACCAGGCGATAAAAATGCACCGTGAATGACTGTGACTGATAAATGCACTAATGCACCCATCACCTCTGACAAGCACCGCAGCGGCATCTCCTGAGCTCCATCCTCCTGATGCTGTGCCGGGTGTGATGAACATGACGCCTAACATCTGCTGCCCGAGTATCGAGCTGAGTACCGACTTCTGTCGGTCAGACTGCCACAGAAGTCGCTGACGCATCAGCAAAGGCTCGGCGGCAGCAGACTCGATAATGACACATCCAGCAGACTCGGCAGCAGCTGTCCCAACTGGTGTACCTTTTACCCGTCGAGTAGTACTCTCCAGAGATGACGGGGCATGGCGTGGTGCAGACCAGCAGTCGGGACGCTCCAATCAGATGGACACGAATTAATGTGTGCCTTGCCCTGTGTCCGACTGGTGGGGCTATTTTTGTCACATCCCATCATGTGGCAGGATATATTAAGATGCATGACTTTAGGTACCTCATGTAAGCCTCAGTGACTGGCTTTTTGAGCAGAGCAAGCATTAGGTACCCGAGATTCATCTAACAATGTAAGTTGATTTAAAATGTGGGAGCTGGAATTGACGTTTAGAAGAACGATGGAACTTGAGGTCCGTTTATTGAGTGGTATACGCTGCGGAGCTTCAGGTCCTCAGGTCAGGCTAGAGGCTGGCAGATCTGCACTGGACACTTATTTGGACAGCACTGTCTGGTCTGTATTGAACACTGCCTAGTCTTGTCAGGTCTGCCCTGGCCTTGTCACACCCTACAGCGCCGCTCGAGCGAGCTGCGCGCGCCCGGACAAAGCCGCTCCGCTCCGCGCCGCCACCGTCACCGCTGCGCCAGAAAGCGCGACAACCGGCCGCCGCGCCGCGATGCGCCGCAAAGTGCACAATCAGCAATTACGCGATGGTGGCGGCGTCCGGGCGTGATATGTAAAATCGATTCCGCGGCTGAGCGGACCCCGACGCCTGCTGCCCGGCGGCGGCGCCACCAGCTAATGGTGCGAGCCGAGACGAGCAGTGGCGCATGTGATCGGCAGTGGCCCATGTGATCGCTCGAACGCCGTGAAGGGGCAGAACGACGACCGGCGCTCTGCCGCGGCGTCGGCTGGCTTTGTTGCCTCTCGCGGACAGATGTTCCGTATGCACTGGAGTTATGTTCTTTCGTCAAGGGGTGAGATAATTAAATATGTAATAGAGACAAACTTTTGATATAGGTAGTCATCAAAAGGATCTGT